>NC_069388.1:34517977-35142977 GCF_027475565.1 Acinonyx jubatus | reverse complement strand
TGTCTGTATAGAAAATGAAGGTAGATATTAGAATATTTGCTTAACTACCATAGAAGCAAAATGTGGGTGGAAGGCAAGATTCAAGTATTACAATGAAAAGATTAATGGGAATAAAGATGCAAGTCACACCAACCTGAGTATGAGCAGGGGTGTGTGTCAATCAGATTAGGTGAAGGGGCAAGAAAATCTGGATATTTGTTTTCCCACAGAATGTGTTTGAGTAAGCTACTAAATTTTAATACAAAAGTCAGGATAAGAAATCATGTGAAGCACTTTTTAAGCTTCCTAATTCATCAGGCACCTGGGTGGCTCAGTGGATCCAGTGTCTGTTGATTTCAGCTTAGGTCATGATCCCAGGGTCATAGGATCGGGCCCTGTGTTGGCCTCCATGTTAAGCGTGGAGCCTGTTTGGGATTTTCTCTCTGTCTCTCTCTCTCTCTCCCCCTGCCCTACTCTGGCCACTTCCCCCACTTGCACTCTCTCTCTCTTTAAGAAAACATAAAATTAAAAAAAAAATACATTCATAATTCATGACAAGAGAGTAAATGGTAACCCCTATGACCCAGCAATTGCACTACTAGGTATTTATCCAAGGGATACAGATATGCTGTTTCAAAGGGACACATGCACCCCAATGTTTATAGCAGCACTATCAACAATAGCCAAAGTATGGAAAGAGCCCAAATGTCCATTGATGGATGAATGGATAAAGAAGATGTGGTATATATATACAATGGAGTATTACTTGTCAATCAAAAAGAATGAAATCTTACCATTTGCAACTATGTGGATGGAATTAGAGAGTATTATGCTAAGTGAAATCAGTCAGAGAAAGACAAATGTCATATGATTTCACTCATATGAGGACTTTAAGACACAGAACAGATGAACACAAGGGAAGGGAAGCAAAAATAATATAAAAACGGGGAGGGGGACAAAAAATAAGAGACTCTTAAATATAGAGAACCAACAGAGGATTCTGGAGGGGGTGTGGGAGGGGGGTGGGATAAATGGGTAAGGGATATTAAGGAATCTACCCCTGAAATCATTGTTGCACTATGTGCTAGCTAACTTAGATGCAAATTAAAAAAACTAAATTAAATAAAAATTTTTAAAAAAGAGTGAATGGTAAAGACTCAGTAAAAATTAACAGTCAAGATGTTGGCCTCAAGGGAGGAACCTGTTTTTTTCAGCAGCCAGAATGTACCTACTTTTCACTCTCTCCCAAGGCCTGCCACTACCAAACCTATTAAGACCATCGCTTAGAACTATAAAGTAGACAACTTTTTTTAAAATATAACTTCACAACTTCATCTTCATAGTGTGATCTAATCAACAGATCAAATTAATTTAGGGCTAGAGACAAGGGTCTTAACCTAAAACCATCAGCAACTCTTTGTTAGAGTCCAGATTTTTTCTGTGTGCTCTGCTTTCTCTCTTCATTAGTAGTCCTTCCTTTCCAGGGTTCTAGTTAGGTTTAAATGACATGATGTTACATGAAAGCCCTCAACACTGTTCTTGGGCCAGAGAGGGCAACCAGTAATTTTATTTTTCTCCACTGTTCTGAGAGACCGTGATACACAGCCTGGGGACACGGAGCTGAGTTTGAATTTAGCCTCTGCCTTATTTGGTATTAGTTCTTGAGCAAGTTACCTAATTTCTCAGAGTTTCAGTTCCTCATCTGAAAAATGGGAGATCATTACAGCCTAGTGTGAGAGCAGACATCATACACATGTAATAAAGGCCATGCCCTTCTGGGCATCAATTACCTCATCAGGATAATTCTGATTCCATTGGATTGTTGACTAGAAATAAATGAGATAATACATGTGAGCTACCAGGCTCTCTCAATGTATGTTCTTTTTAACCCTTCCCCCAGTCCTTGATTGTGGTCAAGAGTGACAGGGCACTCTTAGGTTCCACTCATTAGGTTCCATTAACACCACTTCCTCCCTTTACCTTTTTAGGCCTCGACCCAAGGTGACAACTGCTTCCCACCATTGCCAGTCCTCTGGACACTGTAACCCCCCTGTGGGTTCCCTTAACCCTACCCACACCCCTGTAAGCCATCTATTTATTAAAATCTCTTGTACAGTTGGCATTGGGTTCTGTTTCCCAGCAAGATCTTGAATAATACAGTAGCTAACCCCTGATCTATAATTTCCCCTGAGACATCACCCCGATTAACAAGATTTGGGGAAGTCACCAGGGCACTATGTATCCTACCAGAGGCATTAGTGCCAGGACATTCAGCTATCCAAGAGGCTTTGCATTCGGCACCAATTATTCCCACACATTCCCACTTCCTCTGGTCTTGGTTACCTCAGTTGATGGTTCCACCACTCACCCAGTTGTTCACAGCCAAAGGAACCATTTTTTATTATTTTTCCCAACTTCCAGCCCCTGTCTAGCCTATCACAAAGTCCTGTCACTTCTTTCTCCAAAGAATATCTACATCTGCCCATTTCTCCTAATCTCCACAGCTAACAACTTAGCCCAAGCTTCCGTCATCTCTAACCTGGATGGTTTCAATGACCTTTTCACCCGATCTCCCTACTTCTTCCTTCCAAGTTGTTTTCCACCCAGCAGATACAATGACATATTTAACAAATAAATCAGACTACATCACTCCTCTGCACCCTCTAAAGCCTTATATTGCTCTTAGATTAACGTCAAAGTCTTAGTATTAACTAAAAGTTCCTGTGACATCTTTTATCTCCTTGCCTTTTTCTTACTGTGATACAACTACCCAGGCTTTCATTCCTTTTTTAGAACATTCCATACTGTGTCCTCAGAACTTTTGTACTTGCTGCTTTCTCTTCCCAAATCCCCACCCACAGTTTCTGCATGGTTGGTTCCTTCTTGTCATTCATGTCTCCATTTAAATGTCACCTCCTCAGGGAGTCTCTCCTTGATCGCATACTATAAATTACTGCTCCTTCACTATTATGAACACATCATGTGTTTATTTTCTTTACTGTCTGGAATCTCATGGATGCTTTCTGAAATTTCTTCGTTCTTTCATTAAGTTTATTTCCAGTCTCCCTCAGTTCCCCTGGAATAAAAACTCCAAGGGAGCCAAGCTGAGGTCTTTGTCAATTAGCTCCAAGGGAGCTAGGTCTTTTGGCCTAGAAGAGGACCTACCCATAATAAATGACATATAAATATTAACTGAGTGATGGAATGAGCAAACATTCTATAAATTGGGGGGGGGGGGAAGAGGAAAAAAGCAGAGATACCATTTTCATTTATCCGATGGGGAAACATTTTAAACCTTGCTAAAACCAAGTTTGACAAAGTATTGAAAAAAATGGAACTTTCAAGAATTACCCTAAGAATGCCAAGTGGTACTCATTTTAGAGAGCAATTTTGCAGCATAAAATTGAAAATGTGCTTAACATTTGACTCAAGAATTCCACTTATAAGAATCCACATTAGCTTGAATATTTCTATAAGCAGATATTATGAGAGTGTTTATTGCAATATTTTCATATTCACAGAAAATTTAGCCTCTCTAAATGTCCATTAATGGAGGAATAACGTGTGACATATTTATATGTTGAAATACTACACAGCAGCCAAAAGGGATGCCTGTTATGTGCATAGATGTATGAATATATAAAAATAAAATGGCTATATCTTCAAAGTATAAAGTAAAAAAAAGGAAAGATGTGTTTGACATCATATATGTAAGTAAAACATACATGTATTCTATTCTAGCTTTTGTTCATGGAATGGAAAGATACCCCCCATTGACTATTGTTACCTTTGGGGAGGAGGTTAGGTAATGGGGTCCAGGGGATTTCTGATGGAGAGGGACTATGTAATGTTTTATTTATTTCTCAAAGTAAACACAAACAAATATTAACAATTTCTAATTCTGGATGATGGCCATATGGGTGTTTTGTCCTGTTTTTAAAATCATATTCAGCAACTTTTTATTTGTAAAATTGAACAAAATCAAATAATAAAAATGAAGTCAATTTTTGGTAATGGGAGCAGAGAGAAAAAAGCCATCAGAAAAAAGCAGGAGCTGAATTAGGCTGCTGACCGCACATTATATGAGGGCAAGGAGGGGATGCTATTAGGGTCTGACCCCCTTTGCTTGCTGCACAGTGTGCATCCATCTCCCTCTGCTGCAAGAGTCAGCTACAAACAGCTCAGAAGTGTCTTCTCTGGACAATTGCCTCATCCTGCAGTCTCTGAGCTGTGCTGCAGGAGTCTTGAGGCCCAGCTTTCTTGGTCATTACATACTTCTCAAGGCCCGAGTTGAACAGCTATTGGTATGACGGTTGGGCTCCAGCAGTAAAGATAACATCTAAGCACCTTTCCTGAAAAAGAAAAAAAAAAACCTAATCCAGTGAGTTTGGGGTGCATATGTATACAGAATTGGATTAAAAGTGGTCCAAAATGATTAAAAATAAATCCTAAACCCAAGAAGGAAAAGATTCCCTACTCTTATCAGATGTCGCCATTTGATTTCAATTGGCTGAGCTCCTTAATATGGAACAAACACACAATTAGAACAATAAACGTGCAGGATGCCAAGAACCAGGAGATGTCAGTCTACTCACTGGTGTGAATCCATTGACCAGCCAATGGGCCACGAGTAAATTACTTACCCTCTCTGACCTTCCATTTCCTTGCATGTAGAATGGAGTTACTATGCGTTTTCAATGAAATCATGCATTACATGAGTCCATATTAGGCACAAAGTCAAGGTTAGTGCCTTTTCTCTGAGCTAACACTGGCTTGGCTTGGCTTTGATGATGACACCTGTTGCTCGTTGGGCCAGGGCCTACCTTGATTCCCCCTACCCCGCCCCCCCCCCAAAATGGGCTGTAGAGAATGCATAGATTCTCCCTAGTGGAGTGTCCTGTTCTTCCACACTCATGAGGGTTCTATATTTGCACATGCAACCGACAGTCTTCACTACCCTGAAATGCAGCATGGCTAGGAACAGAGGCTGAAGTGAAGCCATGGTCTCCTTTTTTTTCTTTAATGTTTTTTCTTAATTTACTAAAAAAAGTTTTTTATTGTTTTATTTTTTATTTTTGAGAGAGAGAGAGCAAGAAGAGGAGGGGCAGAGAGAGAGGGAGACACAGAATCTGAAGCAGGCTCCAGGTTCTGAGCTGTCAGCTCGGAGCCGGATGTGGGGCTCGAACTCATGATCCGTGAGATCATGACCTGAGCCGAAGTCGGAAGCTTAACCGACTGAGCCACGCAGGTGCCCCAATGGTCTGCTTTTTTGATGCCATCCCAAAACATTTAATCTCCTAAATTTTTTTTTGAAAACATATGTGTCTCACCATTTGAGAACTTGTAGTTGCTTTTATCCTCCATCTATATATAAAGCAATACAGTCACTATAGCTTATCCCCAGCAGAGGTTGGAAATAATGTCTTGGAAGGAAACCCAATTCCCTTTGCTTTCTCAGCCTATTCCAGAGCAGCTGCATGTTTCCCTGATATAAAACATTTAGCGGCAAACAGACTGGTAGATGTTATCTCATGTAGTTTCAGGATATTGCTTCATTAGTGGATCAAGTGGGAATTGACTGTTTCTCTCCCAATTTCTCACACACACCCTTACCCAAGTTTATTCTTTTTCTTCCTGTTTACTCCTTTGCTGGAAATATTTTGACATTTCAACTTCCTAGCAAAAATGGGTGATTGAATATACACATTTTCTTTCCCTCTCTCCAAGCCCTATTTACACATAAGTTAAGCAATTTTTTTTTTTATAAAAGAATAAGACCTACAAAGGACAGGGGAAGAAACTACACCACAGGATGTTAGAAGCTGGGAAATGGATGAATGAGAGGAATGGGACTTAGCAAACCAAAGAAAGCTAAATTATACACCTGAAGTGGCGGAAGATGAGAAGCAATCCAATTAATGATCAGGGTTGGGTATTCCTAGAATTGGGAATGAAGATGCGGCCAAGATAGGCAATTGGTTGGAAGTCTCTTAAGGAGGTTTGATTCTAAGATCCAATCGTCCACTCTATGTAGTTGGGCAATTGACCCTTTGCATACGTAAAATACAAGAAGGTGAGTCATAGGAGCAGGTCATTGAGAGGTCTTTTGACTGGAGGGCTCTAAGCACAGTTGGGAATGGGGTAACTATCACAGTAAAAGCAGCAAGGCTCAGGACTTTGTTGGGCATTTGCAGAGCCCAAAGTGGGGCCATGGCTCCTAGCCTACTCTCCCTTCTTTTCCCACCCTGGTCCCTTACATCACTATCAAAGCCTCAAATGAGCACCTGTGGAGACCCAGCCCTCCTGTTCAAACTCTATCAAATCTCCACAAACTGCCATTCATTCTCCATGGCATGGGTTCATGGATACGTACACTGGTGGGTGGAATTATTCATCATAAGAAGGATAGAGAGAAGAGGCCCAAACAGTCCCTGGAGACAAACTTGAGGTCATTTGGGCAAGCATTTTGAAGTATGGTCTAGGAATGAGGGGTAGGTCCCCCTAACCTTGGGGAAGGGCACTCCAGAGAGGGGCCAGAGAGGGTCCTTTAAAGAATATCTAAAATAATCAACTGTCGCATCCTGATTTTAGCACTGAAAGTCCTGAATCCCAGGAAACTCCTTAGTCCTGGGCAACCCATGGTGGTGGATCACCCCCTACCAGGCTCAAGAGTGGTACTGTACTTGTATACTTAACTCTGCAATCCCCAGCCCTCTTTTCCTAGAGTGCTGGCAGCAAGGGCCATGTCTTCCAGGCAGGAAACAAGAAATATTCCTCTGGGGAATCCTATCCACCCAAGAAGAAAGAGCTAAAGACTCTGACATTAATGATTCCCCGAGAACTCCCTTAGATGCTTCTACAGTAAAGCCTAGAGTTGATAAAGCCCATCTACTAGCTCAGAGCATCACATCAGTTTTTCAGAGGCCTGTGCTTAAATATAAATAGACGGCACAGGATCACTAGACATTCAGGAAATCCTTGGCATGAAAGATTAAGACCAAAAGAAACAGGGAAAACAGCTATTTAGAAGGAAAGATATTATGCTAAGAGAAGAAATTTTAAAGCATCTACATTAATATATTCAGAATCACAGAAGAAGATGTTGCATTCATGAACAAAAGAACAGGATATTGTAAAAACAATTATTCAGATAGTAAAAAGAGCTCTTGGAAATTGAAATGTGAAAGCAGATATAAAAACTCCATGCAGATATTGGAAAATAAAGTTGAGAATACCTTCACACAAGGAAGAATATAGAGACAGAGGTGTAAAGTAAGAGAAAAAAAAATAAGAAGAAAGCTAGAGTACCAATCTAGGTCTAAAAGTAAAAAAAAAAAAGTAGGAATTTCAGACAGTGATATCAGGGGAGCAGAAAAGATGAAAATATAAATCAAGAAATTCCCCACAATGAAGGGACATAAATTTCCAGGTTAAATAAACTCAGCAAGTGCCAAGCGCAATGTAAGAAAATATTCTCATGCCAAGACATTGGAGGTATACCAAAGGCATGGGACAAAAAGAAGATACTACACGAGAACAAAGTTACAACTAAAGAATAAAAGTTGAGGGACACCTGGGTGGCTCAGTCAGTTAAACATCTGGCTGTTGATTTTGGCTCAGGTCATGATCTCACGGTCATGAGAGCGAGCCCTGTGTCTGGCTCAGCGCAGCGCATGCTTGGGATTGTCTCTCTTCTCTCTTTCTCTCTCAAAATAAATAAATAAATAAACTTAAAAAGAATAAAAGTTGAGAAGGGTCTTGAACTCCTCATGACCAACACTAGAAGCTTTGGTAACACTTGAAGCTGTGGACAACAGAAAAAAATGTCTTCAAAATTCCAAGTGAAATTTATTTTCAACCTAGAAGTCTATACCTTAGCAACACGTCACTTAATGTGAGAACAGAATATTTTCAGATATGTAAGATCTCCAAAATTTTTCTTCAAGAAACTATTGGAGGATGAGTGCCACCAAAGCTAATAAATAAGTGAAGAAAAAAAAAAGATATAGGATTTAAGAAACAGAGAACCTAATATAGGGAAGAGATAAAGAGAATCACCAGAGGATGTTGATTTACGAGGCACAGGACAACTCTCCTGATGGAAGTATGTCAGAATGTTTGGGGAGAAATTTATTTGAGATAATGAAATTATTAGATAATGATATATCTGAATATTTAAAGAGGAGCTGTAAGTAATTGGCAGAATATTTGGGGTTGGTTTGCTAAAAAAATACATGGAGAATTAAGGAAACAAAACACAATTATTAATTATAAACAAAAATGTTGCAAGAAGTGAAAATTAATTATAGTATATCACATGGATCAGCTGTGGATAGCATTTGTACAATAAAATGCATATTTTTCTTACCCAAATTGGGATATAACTATCCTAAGAGGATGGGGAAAGGGAAAAGGTGCATTTGGTGGGGGATAAGGGAGCAGAAAGATGCAGGAGAGGTCATGCAAAGTCATCCTTTTCCATAATAAGGAAAAAATAGGTAATGCCTAAGACTGAAAATTAAGAGGGAACAATAAATACAAGGATGCAATTTTAAGTAATATAGATATCTAAACCAAAAAAAAATAGTTGCAAATGTTTGTAAATACTTGTCTATTGCATGAGGACAATTCTTGCAGGAATATAGGGGACTGTTGTTTTTCATAACAAACATTGGAGAATGATTTTACTCTTTGAACTGTGTGCATGTATAACTTCATAAAATCATCCCCTTCAGGAAAAGACATATTAGAGAATTCCAATTTACAAAGTAGCTTCCTCTTTATTTTTTTCTATTAAAAATTTTTAATGTTTATTTTTGAGAGAGAGAAAGCATGCGAGCCAGCAGAGAAGGAGCAGAGAGAGGGGGACAGGGGATCTGAAACAGGATCTGTATGCTGACAGCCTCTAGCCCGATGTGGGGCTCAAGCCCACAAACTGTGAGATCATGACCTGAGCCTATTTGGACAACCAACCAACTGAGCGACCCAGGTGCCCCTATTTTAAAAATTTTAATATAACCGTTTAAATATTTTTTATTTAAATTAGTTCAATGGAATTGACCAAAATAACTGACAGATGACCACAATGGTACTGTTTTATCTTCAGGTTATATGTATTTTATTAAATTGAAAAGAATCCAATAAAATTCTTTTAGTTTTTCATTAGGGAAAGTACATAATTTTTTTATGAAGTGTGAGGTTTAATTAGCTTTGTGTTCATGTGCAGAATACAGTGAAACTTTTACTTACTTAGAATTACAGGAAAATTGGATCTTTTAATTAATTGAATATTCAGATTTTATTAGTGTAGTAGCCTGATTTCAGAAATGTCCCTAATTCTTCACCTTTCCAATATGCATTCTGTATGTAATGTGACTTTGTAGCAACATCCACTGATGAGTGGAGTCTTTCTCCATCCTGAAATCTGGGCTGGCCTTGTGATTTGCTCGGCCAGTGGAATGCTGTAGAAGTGATGGTGTGCTAGTTTGTAAGGAGCTATGTGTATGTCCACACTTTCTCTTGGACCCCTACCACTGCCATGAAAATTGCCATGAGAAGCCAGACTCTCTGGTTGAAAAACGTAACATGGATGAGAACTTAGTAGTCTTAGCCAAAGCCATGTTAAAACAGCTGTGTGAGGGAGCCTGGCTTAGGTTAGCAGAAGTGTCAACCAACCAACTGTTGACTGTAGCAACAAGAGTGAAATCAGCTGAGATCAGAACCACCTAGTTCACCTAAGATCTCATGAACAATAAAAAAAAAAATTTGTTTAGCCACTAAATCTGGGGGTGGTTTTTTACACAGTACTCGCTAACTGGTACACACTAACAGCTGTCAACTTGTACCATAAGTGAATATTCAACTTTCGAAGAATTGGGAATTCTTCTTTTTTTTTTTTATTTTTTTTAACGTTTATTTATTTTTGAGACAGAGAGAGACAGAGCATGAACGGGAGAGGCTCAGAGAGAGGGAGACACAGAATCTGAAACAGGCTCCAGGCTCTGAGCCGTCAGCACAGAGCCCGACGCGGGGCTCGAACTCACGGACCACGAGATCATGACCTGAGCCTTAGTTGGCCGCTGAACCGACTGAGCCACCCAGGTGCCCCGAATTTTTCTTTTTAATAGCATCCTTAGGAAGAAACTGTCATATGTTCTCTAACCAATTTGCAAAGATTACATGGGAAACGTGCTTCAAAATCAGGTTTCAAAGTGACAAAACTTGAGGCTTTGGGAATGAAGGCTTGTTTTTACATTGAGATTTCCTTCAAAATAATAAAAGGATAAAAGTTAGGGGGCATTAAGAAAGTTAGAGATCATAATCATGAAATCAAGATGGATCAAGTTTTCTTTGCCTGAGATAGCTATCTACTGCAAAGCAGGAAAATTACACTTTTCAGTTAACATTAATTTCTAGAGAATATGTTTATTTATACTGAAGAATTCCAGGTGACCGAATGAAATTCTATTTGGGAAGAATATGATGTTTTCATTTTAAACTCTCCTTCATTTATTATGATAATGATCTGTTTCAATAGACAATTTTTTGTATTTCCACCTAGTTCAGAGATTAACTTATTAAGATGGTTCTTACCCTAGGCTTATACATGTGAGTTGAGAATTATCCAATATCCAGCATATCTTAGACTCTAAATAGTTTGGACAGCTCTTCTAATCAGCTTCAGAGTAAAGATTTGTACAAAACAGAAGTGCATATTGCTCTTTTAAAATATATTCTCAGTTTGGGTTTGCCCCCAAGGGCTTTGATGAGAGCAGGACATTTGCCTATAATGATAATGGCCAATGTCATTTCCAGTGATGTTTGGGTTTGGTCACTTAAAGGAGCAAACACCCCCCAAATTTTCCATATAAGATTTTCATTATCATTAAATACTCAGGGCCAAAAATAAACCAGGTGGGCTATGAGGAACTCAGCTTATTTAAAGCAAAAGTAGGTGCAGACTTATTAGTTCCTTTTATTATTACTTCTAAATATCTAGAACAGCTTCAGGTCATGTTTACTTTCTTAGGTCAAGGAGTAGCCAAAATAATTGCACACTTCACTGGGATTTGTAATTTAGCTCTTTTTGATAAGGTTCCAAGCAAGGTTTTACCAGATTGGAATTTAGCAGCAGCATTTACTGCTACTGCCAATTAGAAACAGAGCACTATAATGTGCAAAGATTGTGTGCGGTGTGGACAGGCCCTAGGAATGGTATCAAGGTTAATTAATTTAATTTGAAAATTTTGATGATTGTTAGAAAAATCTCAGAAGATTTCTTAGACAAGTTTTTAGGCCTCCAGGATATTCTATGATGATAATGCTGAAAAGTATTGTTGACAACATTTGGAATGAGGGTTTTAAGGAATGGTATAACAGTTTGAGTAACTGTTGACAGTGTTTTCCTTGGTACATCATACATTTTTTAAGTTCCAAGAGCATTGTAACCAGTAAAATATTCAAACAATGTAAAAATATGCGGGGTAAAAACTAAAGCCTCCCTCTCCCTTGTCCCCTTATCCTGAAGTAATCATTAATTATGTAGCATATATTCCTCCAGAACCTTTCCCCTCTCCCCCTCTCTCTCTCTCTCTCTCTCTCTCTCTCTCTCTCTCTCTCTCTCTCTCTCTCATACACACACACCACCACACACACCAGAGAAGCAGTGTAAATACTGCTGAGATATTTTTGTAGAGAAATAGGGATGGATAGATTACATGCATTTTTATATTTTTTTAAATGGGATCTCTCTATATATATAGTTCTGCAATTTGCTTTTACAGTTACTAATTTCATGAGCCTTTCCCATGACAGTCCTTATAAATATTGTTCTCAAAAAATCTGTATAACAATCTATAACATGGTTGTGAAATTTAAATATAGCCTTTCTGGTGAACATTTAAATTCTTTCTAATTACTTGATATCAAACCATGATACAATAAATGATTTATACATATTTTTTGTACAAGTACAGGTATTTCTGAAATACAGATTACTGGATGAAGTACTGTTGGGTCAAAGGATTTTAAATATTGAAGTTACCTTCTTAAAAAAGAAGGAGAAAAAGCCCCTGTATAAACTTACTCTTATCATGGTTCAAGTGGTCAATCAGAGTTCCTTCTTCCTGTCAATATTAAAGACTACTTTTTATTTCAGCCAATTTGATTTTTTTAAACCAGATAAAGTTATTCCCTATTTGCTAGTGAAAAGAAACGTTCTTTTATAGTATATAAGTTGTTTTTATTTCTTTTTTTTGTGAGTTACTTTCAATAATCAGTTCATCATCCTTTTCTTATTGATTTGTAGGAATTCTTTGCATAGTAGAGACTATGGTAGATACTTTGGGTTGACTCCCTTAACTTTCATTCCAACCCACTCTGGCATGCAAAAAATGGAAAGGTAAAAAACAGATTTGCCAGATTTTTCTTAAACTTGGGTACTGAACGTAAGCTAGGAGCCACCAATCAGATGCACTTACAAGCTAATTTGTTCACAAGAGAGGGAAGAGGCAGATCCCAGGACACTTATTTTGCAAATGTGACTTGTAGTAAAGGTGGTATGGTTTTGGAAACAATGGCTGTAGTGTCCACTTTCTAATCTGTATGCAGCTTTTTGGAACAGGCTTTCAAAAAAAAAAAAAGGAAGAAAAAATAATTTATCTGCCAGCTGCTTTCATCTTCTCTCTTTTATTGGTCCAAGTGTTAATTGGGACCCATGCATTTCTGGATTGTGTTGCACTGTCCTTCTGGCAGTCACCCTAGGACGCTGAAGTGCATGAAAGTAAAGATGAGAGCAGTGTGCTGGGTGAGTGTGGTATATTTATTGCAAAGATGGCCTCATTACCCTACTTGGTTTTTTATTTATATACTTTTCAATGTGACTTTTGGTTCCTCCCATTAAGTGGTAGAATTTATTTCTCCATGCCTTGAATCTGAGGTGGCCTTTTAACTTGCTTTAGTCTACATAATATGACAAAAGCAATTCTGTGCCTGTTCTGAGCTTAGACTACTGGTGGCCTTGCCTGTTTCTGCTCTTTTTCTCCTTAGACCCTTGCCTCTCCATGTGAACAAACCAGGACTAGCCTGGTGGTTAATGACCCAGTTGTTCTCATTTTGTACCAGCCAACAGATGGCCAAATGCGAGAAGTAAAGCCAGCTAGTTGATCTATTGCTGGCTGCGCATGCATATTGGTGGTTGCCTAGACAAGAATAGCCATTCAACTAAGCCTTGCCTAAATTTCTGACCCATTGAATTAAGAGCTAAATATATAACAGTCGTTTTAGACTACTAAGTTTTGGGATAACTTCTAGGCATCAATAAATAAATATCTATTTTTTTAATTTTTTTAAACATTTATTTATTTTTGAGACAGAGAGAGACAGAGCATGAACGGGAGAGGGTCAGAGAGAGAGGGAGACACAGAATCTGAAACAGGCTCCAGGCTCTGAGCAGTCAGCACAGAGCCCGACGCGGGGCTCGAACTCACATACCGCGAGATCGTGACCTGAGCCGAAGTCGGCCGCTTAACCGACTGAGCCATCCAGGCGCCCCTATTTTTTGCAGCAATAACTGAGTGAGCTCTCAAGTGAGTGTGTGGATCAGACTTACAGAATCAAAACTTGAAAAGGTTCATATTTTTAAAGACTCTAAGCATGGAAACTTGCTTATGACATTTGGGCTGAAAAGCATTGTTGCAAATTAGTTTTCTAATTAGTCAAGCTCCAACATAATGAGGTTTTTTTAAAAAAAACATTTCTTTTAGAAGTAATATATGATACTGGCAGGCAGCCTTGATTGCTTTTTGTACTGAAAAAGTGTTAATAAAATGTTCCCTTGTTTTTCTGTACTGAAGAAAGTGTTAATAAAATGTTCCCTTGTTTTTCATTAATTATTGCTTAATTTCCTGTGCATTGGGGTGGATTGTTTTTTGTAACAATAAAGCCTGATGGAAATGTTTGCTTAGATCTGTCATCAAAAACAATGGACATATGTTACTTGTTTTATGGGCAGAGAGGTATTATTCCCCATCTCCAGGAAAAACACTCTTATGTGAAGAATTATGGTTGCTTTTATTAGCTCTAACATAGGTCTAATGGTAGCATAACTAGGAATTTGGATCATAATTGATTCAGTGTTTTAATAAAATAGTTCAGTTTCCTTTTGCTTTAGAATTATGTGATGAGGTTGGTGCTCTTGACCCCTGGCTAGAGGAGAGAAAGAGAGACAGAGTGTGTCAAGACCCAACTGAGGGCACTAAGGAGATGCCTAAAAGTGTTCTTTCTAATGAGTTCTAGTCAAGCAGTTAAAGGCAGAAGAGAAATGCTATAAGCAGTTACTTAGAAATGTTAGTATCAAAGACAAGCTCTACATTTTCACCTCCTAATAAAACAAAATATTTAAATGAATTTTATGAACTCAGCCTCAAAGATGGAACAAATCACACTGAAGTGTTGGCATGTCTTTAACTCTTGTTCCAGTTCAAGGTTTCTTAGTCGTGGCACTACTGATGTTTTGGGTCAAGCAATTCTTTGCTGTAGGGCTGTCCTGTGCATCGTTGGACGTTCCCTAGAATCCCTGGCCTTTACTGGCTTGATACCAGTGAGACAAACACACATTGTCAGGTGTCCCCTAGGACACAAAGTGCCCCTAGTTCAGAACCACTGCTCCAAATCAATGTCTTTTTGTGGTCTCTAGAGTTATGTATGGCTCCTTGGGGCTGATGCAGAAAGCAATGGGAAAACCAAATAAGTGAGGCTTCAGGTTCCCCAATCCGACTTCAACCAGAGAAGCTCTAGTTTAATCTAGTAAGTCAGGTTTTATTGTAAAATTTTTCTGAAAATAAATTGATGTGAAGTCAAGTTTAAAAAATATACCTCCAGGAGCACATGGGTGGCTCAGTTGGGTAAGTGTCTAACTCTTGGTTTTAGCTCAGGTCATGATCTCACAGTTGTGAGATAGAGCCCTGTGTGAGCCTCTGCATTGACAACACAGAGCCTGCTTGGGATTCCTGCTTGGGATGCCTCATGTGCACAGGCTCTCTTTCTAAATAAATAAACTTAAAAAAACCTCTAAATATGGAACAGTATTAGTACAATGATTCAGATATTAGCAACTAAAAATCACTTTTCTAAAAAGAGTGTTTGAAAAGCATGCAAAAGCCTGTTTATTCTAATGCTGCTGGTTATGCACCTTATGACAGACCTTTTGGCCTCTACAGTCATAACCCAAGTTTATGGCAGCAACATCATCTGCAGTCAGCATCTCCAGGGAGAAATATAGCAACCTCTTAAGAATTTGAGCCATGATTCTCATTCTTAAAAGGAATGCCTCTGGTCACAAAATTGGCTAACGGAAAGAGGATGGAGAGTTAGCAGAACCCACAACTGTACCTACTGTATGTTACTGGAAAAAACTCAAACATGCTCTCTTGTATGACTTAGAAGAATTAGAATGCTAGTTTTATAATGAAATTCAGCCTTACTTTAGCCACAAAACTCTTTTCCAAATGAAATTTTATACAGAATCTTAATATATAGAACAGATAAAAGAGAAGTTTTACAAACTGAAGCAGAAAAGTATGGGCCCAGAGACTCACCCAGGCCCTTAACCTGAGCACGATGTTGGAAGATTAAGTCCCCAAAGAAGCACAGAAATGAATGATCTATATGAACATTTACACACCTATGTGATAGCTACAGTCATTATAAGGCACCTCATATGGAATGAGCCAGTCAGTCTACTCTGCTACAGTTGCACACCTATAATCTCTATATGTGTATTTGAATTTCTACAAAGTTTCACAATTACTTTTTTGTGAACTTTCCTATTTCATTACATAACACATAATTGAGCAGTATCCTCAGTAGAGCACACATAATTAGTCAACCACCATTTATTTAATGCTGTGTGTATTTGAATAATAACTGATTCCTATTTGGTAATATTTTTTCTGGTTATAAAATCAACCTTTGTTCTTTACAATCAGAGTAGCAAAACTAAAATTATTGCTGAGTGCCTGACTGCTGCTGCTGTTGTTAAGGTGTAATTTACATAAAATGAAAGATAGTTCTTGAGTGTTCGGTTCAATGAGTTTTGACAATTGGATAGGACTGTGTAACCACCACCCAAAACTAGATATTGAACATTGTCATCACCCTAGAAATTTCTCTTGTCCCCCTTTCTAGTCAAATTCTTTCCCCAAAGCAACAACTTTTTGAATTTCATCATGACAGATTAGTTTTGATTGCTCTAGACTTCATATAAGTGGAATCATACAGTATACAGTTAACCCTTGAAAAAAGTGACTTTGAACTGCATGGGTCCACTTATATGCAGTACAGTACTCAGTTTTCAGTATATATAGTACAGTACTATAAACATATTTTCTCTTCTTTATGATTGTCTTAACATTTTTTTCTCTAGCTTCATGGCAAGAACAGGATATATAATACATATAACATACAAAATATATGTTAATTGACTGTTTATATTACCACTAAGGCTTCTGGTCAACAGGCTATTGCTAGTTATGTTTTCGGGAAGTCAAAAGTTATACGTGGATTTTTGACTGTGTGTGGGTTGGTGGCCCTAACACTTGCATTGTTCAAGGGTCAATTGTATATTCTTTTGGGTTCATTTTCCCCCCTTGTTTCAATGGCTATGAAATTTATCTGTGTTGTTTCATGTATCAGTAACTGTTTCCTTTTTATTACTAAATAGTATTGCCAAGATCCATGCAACCTTAAAAACTTCTCTTCATATATGGATTTGTGTATATACAGGATGGATTTTAAGAATGTAAAATATTATATATATATACACATATATATGTGTATATATATATACATATATATGTATATATATATATATACACACATATATATGTGTATATATATATACATATATATGTATATATATATATATATACATATATATATATATATATATATAATCTTCTTTATCCATTTATCAGTCAATGGACATTTGGGCTCTTTCCACAATTTGGCTATTGTTGATAGCACTACTATAAACATTGGGGTGTATGTGCTCCTTTGAAACAGCACAACTGTATCTTTTGAATAAATACCTCGTGTGCAATTGCTGGGTCGTAGGGTAGTTCTACTTTTAACTTTTTGAGGAACCTCCATACTGTTTTCCAGAGCGGCTGCATCAGTTTGCATTCCCACCAACATCTGTTGTTTCCTAAGTTGTTATTTTAGCTATTCTGACAGGTGTGAGGTGGTATCTCATTGTGGTTTTGATTTGTATTTCCCTGATGATGAGTGATGTTGAACATCTTTTCATGTGTTCATTAGCCATCTGGATATCTTCTTTGGAAAAGTGTTCCATGTTCATGTTTTCTGCCCGTTTCTTCATTGCATTATTTGATTTTGGGGTCAGAGAAAGACAGATATCATATGATTTCACTCATGTAGAATTTGAGAAACACAACAGATGAATAAATATAGGGGAAGGGAAGGAAAAATAAGATAAAAAACATAGAGGGAGGCAAACCATAAGAGACTCTTAAATACAGAGAACAAACTGAGGGTTGCTGGAGGGGAGGTAGGTGGGGGTGGGTTAAATGGGTCATGGGCATTAAGGAGGCTGCTTTTGGGGATGAGCACTGGGTGTCATATGTTAGAGATGAATCACTGGGTTATACTCCTGAAGCCAAGACTACAGTGTATGTTAACTAACTTGAATTTAAATTTTTTTTTAATTTTTTTTTCAACGTTTTTTATTTATTTTTGGGACAGAGAGAGACAGAGCATGAACGGGGGAGGGGCAGAGAGAGAGGGAGACACAGAATCGGAAACAGGCTCCAGGCTCCGAGCCATCAGCCCAGAGCCTGACACGGGGCTCGAACTCACAGACCGGGAGATCGTGACCTGCCTGAAGTCGGACGCTTAACCGACTGCGCCACCCAGGCGCCCCTTGAATTTAAATTTTAAAAAAATCAGGAAAAAATGTAAAATCTCTACCATAGTGGGTTTTTTGAGTAATTTTCAGGTACAGTCTTCATATGACAAACACTTACTTGAAATTAATCTAGTACTGAGAAAAGGTCTTTGTTTTCTAATTTGCTTTTGTTTTCTAAAAGCATTTTAAAATCATGATTAAAAAAAAATACAGACGGAAACCTGTCCTTGTGGTTCATTGGTGAACATTTTAGCAATTTACCACTGTCCTGTGAATATGATCATCAGCTTATAAGGCAATTACGCTGTGTAAAAATAATCAACATAAAATAAAAGAGCTAAATTCACAGCAGTTGGTCTTCAAAAGCATGTCCCTTTTGCATGACAAGAATGATGTGGGTTTAATGTGATGTGCCTAATGAGAACAATTCTACCCCCTTGAACTTCAGGGGCGAAAATTATTTTGCTACATCGCTAGGGACTGCTATAAATTTCTTAGTGATAAAATGTGATAAAACCACATAGGTTTATAGGAACATTCTGAATGTTATTTGGGGGATAAGCACTAATCCAAACATTAATGTTGCCAATGCCCCCCTATTAAAATGGGTCTCTAGGGTGATCTGCTATATTTCTTGGTGGCCTGCTATATTCCAGGCCCAAAGCTCACTACAAGTCAATAAAGATCAACGAGTCATGGTTAGTGATATAGATCTGTAAATTTATTACATTTTTTATTTATTTATTATTATTTTTTAAAATTTTTAACGTTTATTTATATTTGAGACAGAGAGAGACAGAGCATGAATGGGGGAGGGTCAGAGAGAGAGAGGGAGACACAGAATCTGAAATAGGCTCCAGGCTCTGAGCTGTCAGCACAGAGCCCGACACGGGGCTCGAACTCACAGACCGCGAGATCATGACCTGAGCCGAAGTCGGACGCCTAACCGACTGAGCCACCCAGGTGCCCCTTATTACATTTTTTAATTCACTTTTTTCCCTCTGCCCAACTACTGAGGCCTTATTGGAATAATTAAAGTAAATAAAAAGCAGAGGTCCAAGAGAAATTTAGCACATGCCACCTTTCTTTTAAAATTCCTGCTTTCTTGGTTTTCCAAGGAATCTGTGTTAACACAGTGTGTGAATGTGTGATACAAAGAAGCACACAGCCATTTTCTGCACAGCAGCGCATAAAGAGAAATTTCTGGGGAAGTAGATGGGAAAAAAATCAAACGTTGGTAAAGACAGCACAGATTTTGCAAGTTGGATGAAATTAGAGTAAGTTATTTCTAAGGCTTTCTCTCCCTCTTACAAAGTAAGATTTCTCGTCACCTTACAAAATGGAGAAACCAATAAAGGCACAGATGTCTAATTTCAATAACCAGAAATGAAACCATCAGGTACGTTTTCTAAAGTTAAGTGTAACTGAAAGACAAACCTCTGCATAGTCAGATTCCCATTTTTGTTTTACCCTAAGGACATATATTTAATTCATTGAATTCTTAATTATAAATTTAAAAGACACTGTTTTACTACATGTCTAAATATTTGACGGTTTCTATGTAATTGTCATCTTAGCAAAAAATACTGTCCCTCCTCACAAATTCTTGATCTCTATATTGTTTCTCTGTCTACCTAGATAGATAGATGATCGATGGATGGATGGATGGATAGACAGATTAGATTGACTGATCGATCAATAGATTGATGCCATTTGTATTAGTTACCAAGCCATTTCAGAACCTACTGGCTTAAAATAACAATCATTTATTATTGTCCGGGGTCTACAGATGTCCTAGGTTATTCTGCTGATTAAGACCTAGGCACGGCAGGGCTCACTTGTGAGTCTCCAGTCTGGTGCAGGCCATCTAGCGTAGTTTTGGTGATCTTGGCAGTAACTTCTCACATGTCTGGACCGTGGCTCTACTGAGCCAACTCAGCTCTGATCCACATATTCCTCATCCTCCAGCATGCTGGGCACATCCATATTCTCACAGGGAAGGCAGGGAATCATGAGTGAAAGTAGAAATGCACAAATGCTTTTTTAAGCCTCTTCTTTTTTTATCTCATTTTTTAAATTTCAATTTTTAATTTAAATTCTAGTCAGTAAACATATATGGTAAAATTGGTTTCAGGTATAGAATTTAGTGATTCATCACTTACATATAACACCCGGTGCTCATCACAACAAGTTCCCTCCTTAATACCCATCACCCATTTACCCCATCCCATCCACCTCCCTTCATCAACCTTCAGTTCTCTATAGTTAAGAGTCTCTTATGGGTTGCTTCTCTCTCTCTCTCTCTTCCCCTTCCCTTATGTTCATCTGTTTTGTTTCTTAAATTCCACATGAGTGAAATCATGTATTTGTCTTTCTCTCACTGCTTTATTTGACTTAGCATAATACATTGTATCTCTATCCATGTCGTTGCAAATGGCAAGATTTCATTCTTTTTGATGGCTGAGTAATATTCATATATATATATATATGTATATATATATATATATATATATATATATATATATATATATATGCCGCATCTTCTTTATCCATTCATCAGTGGATGGACATTTGGGCTCTTTCCATAATTTGGCTATTGTTAATAATGTTTTTCAAGCCTCTTCTTGCCCATCGTTTGCTAATTTCCAAAAGCAATTCCCATGACCAAGCTTAAGGTCAGTGTGGGAAGGCATTACCAAAATGGTGGGTATAGGAGAAAGAGAGAAAAGAATCTGTGAGCCTCAGTAGAGAAACCCATTCTAACTAACTACTCTTCCCACCTTATGATTTTTAAAAAAAAAAATTTAACATTTTTTATTCATTTTTGAGAGACAGAGACAGTGCACAAGTGGTGGAGGGGCAGAAAGAGAGGGAGACACAGAATCTGAAAGAGGCTTCAGGCTCCGAGCTGTCAGCACAGAGGCCAATATGGGGCTCAAACTCATGAACTGTGAGATTCATGACCTGAGCTGAAGTCAGACACAACCTACTGAGCCATCAGTCCAGGTGCCCCTTCCCACATTATAATTTTTATCGCAGCACCACTTCACACTTATCACTAGCTACCAGTAATGAAATAATAATAATATTTACTTTCCTACTTTATTTCCTGCCATTGGCTTCTCCTGTATCCCTCATTAGAGCATCAATTCCAGTGATGCTGGGCTGGCATTGCCAGCCTGTGAGAATGAACTGTTACATTCCTGGGAATTCTGTGAACCAGTTGACATCATGGTGGTAACTTGAAATCAACCATGGCAGGATATTTGCTCCATAGAAATTGGCATAAACTACGAAGAAGATCTTTGATTTGGAGAGAGGAGCATAAGAAGCACCGATCATGTTTTCCATGAAAGCAGTGGCTTGTCTGTCTTTTTCCTCATTTCTTCAGCATATAACATAAAACCTCTCTGTATTAGCACGCAATAAATATTTATTGAATAAGAGAATGAATTGATTCATTAATAGACAAGTAAGTGAATGAATGAATGAATGTCGCATAGCCAATCAGTAGCAAATGGATCTAGATTACAGGCTTTCTGATTCTTGATCCTCTGAGGGCTCTGATAATCCTGGAACATTGAGACTCTCTACCTACCTGACACTAAAGTGGGTTCAACTTGCCCCGATGCAGCCCTCCATGTCTGTAATTATGATAACCTCCTTTTGCCCAGAACTTGACCTTATAGACATGGGTGATATAACTTGTATTCATTCAACTACTTGCAACTACCCTACCACGCCATCCTGTGCCATCATACGTGATGATGTATGTTCTACTCACCTTGCCCCTCTAGCCTGGGTAACTTCTGGATTCCTTCTAATTTATTCTCATTCTGTTGGGGCTATTTAAATTCACATTTCCACAGGAGGCTCAAGACCTAATGATCTCCTAATACATCTTGAATTCTTCCGTGCTTTCCATCTCCACGGCCACTGCCCCAGTTCCAGCCACTGTTATCTCTTTCCAGGACTGTTGCAGTGCCCTCCTAACTGATCTCATCTTATCCACTATTGCCCTCATCCATCCATTCACTACTTTGGAGCCAGAGTGATCCTGCCACACTCCTCAATGCCACCCTAACTCCCACTCACCCCCACCCACCCCACTTAGATTTCTCAGGCTTCCTCTTGCTCTTAGGATAAAGTCAGCTCTCTCTAAGATGGCCAGCAAAGCCTGCATCCCTTGACTCCTACCTACTTCTGTAGCTCTTGAATTGGGCTCTTTTTGTTCCAGTCACTGGAGCACAGGCTCATATCTTGCCATTCTCCTCCCCTCACAGGCTTTTTGAACATGCTATTCTTTGTTTAATCGTCTTCCTCTTTGGCCCAGATTTTCCTCCTGTGATCTGGATCCTTATATTCATCTGCTTACTGGACACCTACTTCTGGGGAAGATTTTGGCATCTAAAAAATCGCCAAATGTCCTCCTCCTCCTCTAGTCCTAACTGTGGCTGTTTACCTCTCCCTCTGGTTACCTCTTCCACGTCCACCTTGGTTAATGGAACTGGGACTCTCTCTGTCTCCTGGGCCAGAAATCTGGCAGTCACCTTAGAGCCCTCCCTCACCATAAGTTCTCAAGGCTAGTCAGTTATCAAGACCTGTCCATTTTAATTCTTTAAAAGCTCTTTAATATCTCTTCCACCACCACTGTTACTTTCTGAGTTCTGGTTCTTATCATCTCTCTCACCTAGGCTACTGCAATATTCTCCTAACATAATCCCCTTCTCCTCACCTTAAGCTTCATCCAGTCCATGCCTTACTCAGCAGTGAGAGTGATTTTTATTGTAAATCTTGTCACATTATTCCCCTCTTTAAATTATTTTAATGATGTTTGATTGTTGCAATCATTTTATTTTTTTAAAGTTTATTTACTTTGGCGGGGGGGGGGGGAAGAGAGAGAGAGAGAGAGAGCAGCAGGGCAGAGAGGGGGAGAGAGAGAATCTCCAGCAGATCTGCACTGTCAGCACAGAGCCTGATGTGGGGCTTGAACTCGTGAACTGTGAGATCATGACCTGAGCCTAAATCAAGAGTTGGACACACTTAATCCACTGAGCAGGATTCCCCATTGTTGCAATAATTTTTAAACTCTTTTATTTTTTCAGTTATAGGGAAGCAGACTTTTCACTTTTAGTAGTTTCTGGAGAAAATGGTAAACAACAGGAATTAATCATTTTTTAAATATTTGGGAGAAAATACCCATAAAACCAGTTAGACGGGGTGTTTTTAGAAGTCTTTGACAATCAATTCAATTTCTTTAATTCTTACTGGTTCATTTAGCTTCTCTCTACATTGATTATGTTTGCCGTTACTCTCCTAAGAAATTGTTCATTCCACGTAGGTTTTCAAATTAATAGACATAGAGTATTTCATAACATTCTTTTTTTTTAAATTTCTGTTGCATATATAGTCTTTAAACCTTATGGATTTGTGTATTTGCTAACTCCCCCCAGTCAGTCTTGCCAGACATCTATCTTTCTCACGAAGCTTTTCGAAGAGCCAGCTTTTGGGTTTGCTTAATTATTGCCATTTGCTGTTATTTCTATTGTTCACAATTTCACAGATTCCTGTCATTATTTTAATATTTCATTTGTCTTTGGATTATTGGATTTTCTCTCCTGCTATTTTTCATATTCTTTATTTCCATGTTTAGATCACTTTTTTTTTTTTTACCCTCTTTGGTTTCTTGAGGTTTCTATTAAAGCCATATATAGGGGAAGGCATGGGGGAAGGTGTGTAGAGCTTCCATGCCCTCTCTTGGGGCTCCACCCCCAGCACCTCTATGTGTTTACCAACCTAGAAGATCTCCAAATTATTTCCTTTAGGGTTCTTATGGAGGCTTCATTATATAGGGATGATTGATTAGATCATTGGCCATTGGTGATTATGTCACCTCCAGTCTCAAGTGGGGCTGAAAGTTCCAACCCTTGAATCATATGGCTGGTTCCCTTGGCAACCAGACCCCATCCTGAGGTTAATCTGGAGCTCCCAGCCTCTGGTACTCTCATTAGATGCTTGTGATTTTGGAAATTCCAAGTGTTTTAAGGAGCTATGTGCCAGGAAATGGAGTAGGGTCCAAATACATAGTTCTTACTATGTCACAAGTGTTTCATTACCATTTATTTCTAGATGTTGCTTAATTTAGATGTATCACAGAGTAGGGAGGTGGGAGGGTATGACCTGACCTCTTAAATCCCTGAATATCGTCAAAGAAGGAATTCCTCTTGAGGCAAATTCCATGAGAACAAAGCAAAAAGATCATAAGAAAGAAGACAATCTAAAATGCCACCTTCTTTCATGTGTTTAAATGTAGGTCATGTCTGTCTCAATCCTCATCCCTCATCCCAAGGGAGAAAAGAGCCTTTGAATGAAGGAAGGATGACAGGCTAGTGACTCTAATTCATTTACACATTAACTGGACTCTTTTTCTGGTAATACCACATCATTCTGGGTACGAATCAGAGGTGAAATTTTATAAGACTTCTTTTACATTTGTTGTTAAATAAGAGAATCAAAACCTACTTTATCAAATAATATCATTAGCTATTTATCTTGATTACAGTAACCCTATCTGGTTTCATCTTATAAATGTCACATTGTTTTTCTTGCATTGAAAAAAATTAAATTAAATTATGTGCTGGTTGTCAGATCAATTTGTTTTCAGCAGTCCAGCTATTCTTTTAGATTAAATACACGGAGGCAGTTTGATCATGATATCTAATGAACTTTAAGAAATTCTTTCTAATTTGTTGTACCTGAGTCTTATTTCATTATTCTCAAAAAACAGAACACCCAAATATAACACACACGTGTGAGTGCGCATGCACACTCCCCCATAAGCATGAATTTCAAAGAAATACCATGCTTTCTATCACACTCTTTGTATACAGATAATTTATATTTTAACTATGTTCAAAAATTACAAATTAAGGAATAGAAACAGCCTATTGACTTATTGTGTTTTTACAATTTACCATGAAATTAATAAATTTTGCATCATGTTTTCAGTAATATGCCTTACCATACACATCTTGTAAGATGGATATTGTGTAGAAAAACAATGTCTCATTTTTTTCTGACAGATAAGACGTGTTTGGCTGATGATTTTTTAAAATGAGGTTTGGCTTGGTCAATGGGGTCACTCAGGAGACTTTTCCATGATTTGATCTGTAGCTCTGAGATTTTGATAAAAGAGAAAAATGTATTTAAGGCATGTAATACTGTAAGACATTTTATAAACATATTTCATTCAAAAAGGTGTATGGAAATTAGCAATATTTTGATATCCCAAAACTTTTCAGAATATATCTCTAGTTGAAAGAGTAATAAGGCTTCTAATAGTATTTGATTATTCTTGATAAAGCCTCTTTGTTATTCTTCCCAGAAATTGAGATTTTGAACAACTGTAGTGATTGGGATAGAAATCCTTTTGCAAGGGAGTTTCAATCATGAAGTTTCAGCAAAATTGAAGGAGGGGTTTGTCAAGTTCACGCCTGGTAGCTGAGCATTAAAGGTTTTAATGATAGATCACAATGTGATTTTGCCATATATTTGGAAAGTTCAAATAACTGAATGCCATTGCTGTAACAAAACTCCTTCCAATCCTGTGTACTTGTTCATGAGAACAAGCTTTCACAGTGTTTATATTTATAAAACAGAAGAATAGAAATAGAATCCATGATTAGATCCATGTTCTTTGAGCAATAAATATTTGTGTTCATAAATATCTACAAATATGTAAATTGAGGAAAAAATCACATTTATCTCATTAAGAGATACACTTGCAAAAAATTGGTTTTATGTTTAATGTTTATTTATCAAAATTTATGATAGATTTATAATGCTTTTATCAATTGTAAATTACCAATAATCACAAAGTTATTCAACACATTTTGAAACATATTAACCTTTAGGGTCTTCAAGAATCGAAAAAACCTTCAACTTACTATACGTATTTTTGGTGCTTAGAAGAATATAGAATTTTTCAAAAATAAATTACCTGTGGATAAAATCATATAGGAAGACCATAATAAAAATTTGATTTCAACTAGTAAAAGAAATAATGAAAATTTTCTTTTTAAAGTTTATTTGTTTTGAGAGAGAGAGAGAGAGAGAGAGAATGAACACAAGCAGGGGAGGAGCAGTAAGAGAGGGAGACAGAGAAAATCCCAAGCAGGCGCCACACTGCAAGTGCAGAGCCTGATGCAGGGGTTAAACTCACAAACTGTGAGATCATGACCTGAGCTGAAATCAAGAGTCAGATGCTTAATCAACTGAGCCACCCAGGTGCCCCTGTAAATTTTCTATCACTGGAGAATTTCTTCTTTTTAATGGATGATTCTAAGTTTCAAAATGCCATTTGTAGTTATATTCCTTTTGAGTACTTAAAATAAGCTGTAACAGTATTATCTCATTGGATTCACAATTTGTGAGAAGGTCTAATTTTTCAAAATTAGTTTTGGGGTATGATAGGAAAACATTTCAAGACCATTGTGTTGAAATGTCACTTCTGGAGAAACAGGTTCATGTGTGGGCAGCACCAGGGCCACACAGCATCTCAGCCATAATATAGTAGGGATGTCTTGAAAATGGTATGGACCATGGGAGAAGTCCAGATGAATATCTCAGAATAAACCTTTGTCATAGCAGCTGCCAGCACACCTAAACACTCATCTCAATTTTCAACGCTCTTCCAATAAAACTCCAAGTTCCTGAAAGTCATGGCTCCTGCTATTAAAGAATATTATGCAAAATTTTGCCCTTTTAGTATCATAGTAGAGTATTTTATAACAAGCTTGTGTGAGGTTTACCTGATGTTCTAGGGAAGTGTGTCCAATAGAACTTTCTGTGATGATGGAAGTGTTCTATATCTGAGTTGTTCAGTATGGTAACCACTAGCCACATGTATCTATTGAACACTTGAAACATGTGCAATTAAGGAACATAATTTTTAACTTTATGTAAGTTTAATTAATTAAAAAAAAATTTTTTAATTTAAAATTTTTTTCAACGTTTATTTATTTTTGGGACAGAGAGAGACAGAGCATGAACAGGGGAGGGGCAGAGAGAGAGGGAGACACAGAATCGGAAACAGGCTCCAGGCTCTGAGCCATCAGCCCAGAGCCTGACGCGGGGCTCGAACTCACAGACCGCGAGATCGTGACCTGGCTGAAGTCGGACGCTTAACTGACTGCGCCACCCAGGCGCCCCAAATTTTTTTAAATTTAAATCCAAGTTAGTTAACATGGATATAATGTAATGTATTTAATTTAATTTAAATCCAAGTTAGTTAACATGGATATAGTGTAATGTGTAATAATGATTTCAGAAGTAGAATTTATTGATCCATCACTTATATACAACACCCAGTGCTCATCCCAAGTGCCCTCCCTAATGCCCATCATCCATTTAGCCCATCCCCCCACCCAACATCCCAATATCCCTCCAGTAACCCTTAATTTGTGCTCTGTATTTAAGAGTCTCTTATGGTTTGCCTCCGTCTCTGTTTTTATCTAATTTTTGCTTCTCTTTCCCTATGTTCATCTGTTTTGTTTCTTAAATTCCACATATGAGTGAAATCTTTTGTCTTTCTCTGACTTGGTATGCTTAGCATAATACACTCTAGTTCCATCCATGTTGTTGCAAATGGCAAGATTTCATTGTTTTTGATTACTGAGTTATATTCCATTATATATATATATATACATATATATACATACATATATATACATATATATGTGTATATATGTATATATATATATATATATATATATATGTATATATATACCACATCTTAAGTTTAAGTAATTTAATTTCCAATTTAAATAGCCAGATGTGACTTGGCCACCATCTTGGAAATAGCAACTCTAGCATAATGTACCTTTGTTTGATTTACTGGCTACCAATGATTAGGGCCCAGACTTTCCAAAGTTAAATATTAGCTTCTAAAAGATTGATAAGTGGCAAATGATTTCTGTCCTATCCTGTAAAATAGTTTTGTTGCCCTGTAGCACATTAACCAGTTTTGTATTTAATTAACAATCTCATTTCAACATTTTTTCT
Organism: Acinonyx jubatus; assembly: GCF_027475565.1. Lineage (NCBI taxonomy): Eukaryota > Metazoa > Chordata > Mammalia > Carnivora > Felidae > Acinonyx > Acinonyx jubatus. The sequence goes on along the minus strand of NC_069388.1, from coordinate 35,115,013 downwards.
TTGACTGACAATATGTGCTTCAGTATTTTGAACTCTCCTTTGAACCCATTTTACGATCCTGTTAATACTGCCATTGATGAGTTTCTGCAATTAATTGACATATTTCCTATATATTTGTGAGAAAGTATTGCTTTTGAAGTTTTTGAAAATTATATTCTGATGTTGCTTCCCTCATTTACTGTTTGAATTCATCTATCCTCAGATTTTGCTCCTGGATATGATCTGGAAGTACCCACTAATTACTTAGCTCTGTTTCCAAACCCAAATCCTATTTGTGTTTGCTAGAGGAAAGAATATGAATTTCAGACAGAGTGGAGTAAAATCAGCTCTGCCACTTATATCACTGCATAACCTGGACAAAACTATTATGTTAAACATAATAGGAACTACCTAATAAGGTTGCTGTGAGGAATGAATGAACATCATAGAAATAAACTCAGTATAGTGCTGAACAGTCGTCAGTGTTCAATGAAAACTAGTAGCTTCCCCTGGTTTGGTGTCTGGCCCCATCCCCTTTTTCCATATTTATTGGCATTTCCCCTGCAAGCTCTTCCACTCTGGAAGCTTTCTGCTGTCCCCACCCTTTGCTGTATGAAATTCACTGAAACGACTTGTTGTGGGTTTGTGTCCTGCCCCCCTCCCCATTCTTAGGTTAAAGTACTACTCCCCCCCCCCCCCCGCCCCGGCAATACTTTCATATGTGACTGTATTTGGAGATAGGGTTTTTAACAAGGTAACTAAATTAAAATGAGGCCATGAAGATGGGCCCTAATCCAACATGAGTGGTATCTTAAAAACAGGAGATTAGGGCATAGCCATGTACAGAGAGGGAAGACCATGGGAAGACACAGGGAGAAGAAGACCATTTACAAGCCCAGGAGAGAGGCCTCAGAAGAAACCAATCCTGTTGACACCTTAATCTTGGACTTCCAGCTTTCAGAACAATGAAAAAATAATTTTTTTGCTGTTGAAGCCACCCAGTCTGTAGGTGCCCCAGAAAACAAACACAGCCATTTAAAAATTGAACATCTATGATCTTTGGAATTACAGAAGTCCCTCTCAGGAAATGATTTTAATCTTCAGTTAGTGATTAACACTTCAACATGGATGAAGGCCTAACATTGAAGTGAGAAACTGGGGACAACAGACTGGGGACTTTGGTATCTAAATAGTTAATGAGGAATTACCATTTGTTTAGGGGAAGAGTCAAAGAAAGGGAGAAGGCATGTGAGTACCAAGTATATCTTTGTAACAAATATGGGCTGGCCCAGCATATCAAGTCAACAACTGATGGATTTTTGTAAGAAACTATTACATCAGTTAACTATGGCTAAGTAACAACTATTCAAAATTTGGTAGCTTAAAACAACAGCTCTTTGTTATTTCTTTCTTCTTTCTTTCTTTCTTTATTATTATTATTATTTTTTTACTTTTTAATGTTTTATCTTTTGAGAGAGTGTGTGTGTGTGAGCCGGGAAGGGGAAGAGAGAGACAGGGACAGAGGATTCGAAGTGAGCTCTGCACTGACAGCAGTGAACCCAGTGTAGGGCTCAAACTCAAGAACCACGAGATCATGACCTGAGCTAAAGTCAGACGCTCAACTGACTGAGCCACACAGGTGCCCCTAGCTCTTCGTTATTTCTAATGCATCTACAGATTAGCTAGTTGGTTCTGAAAATTTGGGTTGGGTCCTTCATGGCAACCTAGTCCACTGGTTAGTCAGTGTGAGCTGACTGATCTAGGATAGCTTCGACCTGGAAAATTTAGCTCTCTTTCGTATGGTCTCTCATCTTCCGACAGGTTAGCTCAGGCTTACTCTCCTGGTGGTAACCAGGATCCAAAAGTAAGAATGGAATAGAGCAAAGCTTCTTGAGGCCCATGCTCAGAACTGGTACAATATCACTTTTGCCTCATTCTATTGGCCAAAGCTAATTCCAAGGCCAGGCCAGAGCCATTAGGTGGGGAAGTCTCTTGGTGGGAAGAGTGGCAATAACAGCTTAGAAAGGAAGTGCATTTAGGAAGGGGCAGAGAGTTGGAACCATTTCTATACAGTAGCCCCCCCTTATCTGCAGTTTCATTTTTTGTGGGTTCAGTTACCTGTGATCAACCATGGGCCAGAAGTAGATGACTTTCCTTCTGACCTATCGTCAGAAGGTCAATGGTATAATGCTATGTCACAATGTCAGCATCATTAACCTTACTTCAACTCATCATGTAGGCATTTTATTGTTGAATATCATCACAAGAAGATGGGTGAGTACAATATAATAAGATATTTTGAGAGAGGCCATGTTCACATAACTTTTATTATAGTATGTTATGATTGTTAAAATTAGTTATTGCTATCAGTCTCTCACTCTGTCAAATTTATAAATTAAACTTTATCACAGGTATGTATGTGTAGGAAGAAACAGAGTATACATAGGGTTCAGTACAATCTGTGGTTTCAGGCATCCACCAGGGGTCTTGGAATGTACCCCTCCCCCCAGATAAGGGGGAACTGCTGCAATATGCTAAACTATAAGTCTAGTTTAAATTGTATTTTGACATTTCTGGAGCTTTTGCACTTTACTTTTGCATGAGTGCTTTCTCGGGATATCTTTATATATCCTCAGAGCAAAATGTGCATCAAAAGATGCAGAATGTGGAAAATTAACAATTACGTGGGTTGAATTCTCATTCTTTTCGATATTCACCTAATGCAAACAGTTATTTTCAGTACAAAATAATCACAAGAGACAGTTTCCGCTTTCAGGGCTCTTCCAATATTAACAAATGGGCCATGCAGATTTCCAAGTATACCCTCTCTACAGGGAATATATTTGTGCACTGCCTGCTCCTACATGCTGCTCAGTACACTACCATCTCCCATCAGTGTCCTTCCTCCCTCTCTCCTCAGATGTACCACCCCTTTTCCAGCACACTAACTGTTCCCTTTGAACAGCATACTCGCACCTTCTCTGAGACTTTGCACCTTCTGTTACTTAACAATGGTCACAAATTGTTATATGAAGTAATCAGCAGTTACACAATAAAAGGTACAAATATTGAAAATCAGAAATATTCAAAATTCATACAACTGTTTTCAAATGATATGACTTCATGCCTGCAACAAATAAGTAACTCAGCTAAAAACACTAACAGCTCAGAAATCTCAGTTAAATGGATAGATACATGATTAACATATATAAGATGTATGTGCTGTGTGTGTATTAATTCCACTTCTGGTTGGACACTCCTCTCCATCAAATTTTCATAGACATTGGAAACAATTATGTATCAGTTTAGTCAGTACTATTTATTATTCAATGGTTATTAATTATTGAATTTTGGCCTCTTAATGCATCCCAGACTATGAGAATTTAGCTAAGTGTCTTGTCAATATGTCTTAAATTGCTTATGTTGTCTTAGGGCTGATAGTTCACATACACATATTCATGACTATTATTGCTTTAACATAAAACAAAATTGTCTCATTCTATAATTTTAACATTAATTCTACTTTTCAGATATTAAGATTCCATTGTTTGCTTTTCTCAATATATATTTATCCACCTGTTTGCCTCTATTAACACAAGGTGTTTCAACATTACCATCCTTAATGGTATCCTTAATTTTTTTAATGTTTATTTATTTTTGAGAGAAAGTGAGTGGGGGAGGGGCAGAGAGAGAGAGAGGGAAACAGAATCCCAAGCAGGCTCCAAGCTATCAGCACAGAGCCTGCTGTGTGACTTGAACTCACGAACCAAGAGATCATGACCTGAGCTGAAATCAAGATTGGACGTTTAACCGACTGAGCCACCCAGGCGCTTCTTTAGTAAATATCTTAATTTTAGATTAAAGGGGAAAAAAATCACCTTCTCAATAGATACTAAAAATTGATAAAATATAGTACCCATTCCCCCATCCTGTCTCTTTCTCTTCCACTCCCTCTCTTTCTGTCTCTCTGTCTCTCACTCTCTCACACACACACAACTATTAACCAACTAGAAGTAGAGGAATCTGTCCTAATTTGAGAAAGGGTACTTCCAGAATAACATAATAATCATTACATGCTAGTTGTGAAGACTTTAAAATTTATTCAGCAGAACAAATTCTTACAGTCTTAGTGACCAATTTATAGCTTTATAAAGCTTTATATAGATTTCCAATTATCATAGGAAAGAGTAAGTGGCCCCTGACTCTAGTCCTAAAAGCAAGGCTAGAATAGAGGGCAAGCAGGATGGGTCTAAAGGAAACCGAGCTCCCCCCAAAACAAATAATCCAGTTAAGAAATGGGCAGAAGACATGAATAGACGTTTTTCCAAAGAAGACATCCAGATGGCTAATAGACACATAAAAAGATGCTCAGCATCACTCATCATCAGGGAAATACAAAACCATGATGAGATATCATCTCACACCTGTCGGAATGGCTAAAATTAACAACACAAGAAAAAAACAGGTGTTGAGGATGCGTTGAAAGGAGAACCCTCTTATGCTATTGGTGGGAATGCAAACTGGTGCAGTCATTGTGGAAAACAGTATGGAGGTTCCTCAAAAAGTTAAAACTAGAACTACCCTAACATCCGGAAATTGCACTAGTAGGTATTTACCCAAAGGTTGCAAAAATACTGATTTGAATGGATACATACACCCTTATGTTTATAGCAGCATTATTAATAATAGCTAAACAAAGGAAAGAGACAAAATGTCCATCAACTGATGACTGATGAATGGATAAAGAAGTTGTGGGGTGTGTGTGTGTGTGTGTGTGTGTGTCTGTGTGTGTGTGTGTGTGTATATAGTGTAATGGAATATTATTCAGACATCAAAAAGAATGAAATCTTGCCATTTGCAACAACATGGATACGGCTAGGGAGTATTATGCTATAAGTGAAATAAATAAGTCAGAGAAAGACAAATACCATATGATTCTACTCACATGTGGAATTTAAGAAACAAAACAAACAAACACAGGGGATAAAAAGAGGGGGAAACCAAGAAATAGACTCTTAACCATAGAGAACAAACTGATGGTTACCAGAAAGGAGATCGGTGGGAGGATGGGTTGGACAGGTGATGAGGATTAAGGAGGGTACTTGTCATGGTGAGCACTGGGTGATGTATGGACGTGTTGAATGACTATGTCCTACACCTGAAACGAAATATTACATTGTATGTTAACTGGAATTTAAATAAAACCTTGAAAAAAAAGTGCAATGAGGAAAATTCTCCAGCGGGGGAAAACAAGAGGCCTCTAGAGAAAGCAGAAATTTAGCTAAGAAGTACTTGAAAGGTGATTCAGACCTACTGAAAGAAACTATGTGAACTAAGAGACAAAAAATACAGAAGCAAATCCAGAAGAATATGGCATATTTCAGGTGTGGAGAATGATATTTTTCAGTCAAGTTTGGCCTAACACAATAGATTCGAACATGCAACAAGCTGCATTTCCTGTAGACTTAGAGCCATGTCTGATTTTTCATGAAGGGCCCCATGAATCAATCATTACAGTACTTCCAGAGAAATTGTTCATGGACCATTTTATTCAGTAGAGTATTCCTTTCCATGAATAGATGAAGATCATAAATGATAGCACAACAGACATACAGGACTTTAAAAGTAACTTAAAGTAAATAAAAATTGTCAAATATGAACAAAAAGTTAAAGCAGCAAATACCTTGTGTGGGGGGTGGGTAAAAATCAAGATTTGAAATAAATATTTCTCTGAGGAAGAGAATATATAAAGGTTCTGACCAGAATCCTTAAAATAATATCTCAAATAATAAATGAAATATTTCTAGAAAGTGTACTAGTTTGGGGAAAGTTAGTATAAAATACAAAAGCAAACACCTAAAGGAAACAAAATCAAACAGAACAAGGCATTGGAAATATAAAACAAATATTTTCAAGGGATTTTTGTAAAACTTTCAAAGTGGACAAAATAAAAAAGCCTTAATGAAGTTACATTCAGCAAAGAGAAGACTGACTTCTAGCAGGTTCATGAGAAAAAACCCTCAAGACCTAAGGTGAGCATGGAGCAGTTACTCCAGAAAGCAGAAAACCAGAATAAAACTTAGCTGAGGGAACCAACCAAATCAGTTCATTGCAAAATTCAGAGAAAGACCTCCAGGAAATGCTTGTTTACAAAAAAACGAATTTGAAGTTTTGAATAATTGCACCGGGCAGCTGAAATAATGGGTAAATCACCAGAGTGAGAAGATAAAATAAATCAGAGATGACAGATGATATATATCTCCTGGCTATAATCTTTGTTAACAATAACTGGAAAAGATTGAGGCCATTTCCTATCCAAACTGAGTGATGAGGTGACAACCTGGAATGGGCTGGAAGAACAAATAAAGAACATGAGATTTGTTCACTGTGTTGAGCTAAGTTCTACTGGAAAATGAATGCAAAACCTTGCAGCCCAGGGTAGGGTTTCCAAAAGTACATAAAAAGGTGGCTCCGTAAAAGAAGCTGATTTACGAAGAGAATAAATGGGAAAAGAAAGAGCAAAAGCAACCAGCTGCAGAGGAGATGAAAACCTGCAGGCAGAGAATTTAAGACATGGGGGAAGAATTACAGAAAATGGAAATATGCGTATGCAATTCATGATAAGAAAGGAATCACTGCTTAAGATCAAAATTAGGGTGCACCTGCCTGACTCATTTGGTAGAAAGTGTGACACTTGATCTCAAGGTCGTGTGTTTGAGCCCCACATCGGGCATGGGACCTACTTTAAAAATCAAAATTAATGCCATTATATAAAAAAAAGGATGCTTCTAAACCAGGGACTCTAAAACCAAATCCAGGAAAACTTGAACCTGAAACAATCCAAAAAGAACTAAATTAGTGGGCAAACTATATTGTGTGGTAGAATCACCTAGATGGCTTGTTGAAACAAAGATGGCTGAGCCCCATCCCTGAGTTTCTAATTCAGTAGATCTAGGGTGAGGACTGAAAATTTACTAAAGCAAGTTCTCTGGTTATGGTGATGCTGCTGGTCTCAGGACAAGGTTTTGAGAACTACAGCTCTAAACAAATTTTGGTCGCATATTAGAATCACCTCAGCTCCTTGCAGACCTTTTCAATTAGAATCTCTGTGGGGGGGGGGGAGCTCAGGCATTGGTATTTTTTGAAGGATCTCAGATGATTCCAACACAATCAAGGTTGAGAACCACCACAGTTAGTCAAGGTGGTTCTTTTGACCAGTTCACTGAAATTAGCAACATATTACTTCTCATCCCTAGTGACGGTGTTTTTATCTTTGATGTCTTTCTTTTCTCTTTAACAGAAGAGATTTGTCCAAAAATGAGCAAATCCGATGCGGAGCCTCTACCATATCTTAGGGAGTCATCTGGTTCATCAATGGAATAGTAACTGCCTCTGTTTGGGTTCTAATGAAGCTTCATTGAGAAACCCGAGGAACAACTTTGATGATAGTTTAGGAGTATGATTCTGGTGTCAAAGGCTACCACATCCCTCTTCCACCCTCTCCACTTCCAAACAGGAGAATGCCCACCACCCTCCAGTCTATCTGGACCTCTACCTGAAGTCTGGGGGATTCACCTGCTTTTGCTTTTCCTTCCACTTCTGGATTTTCCAGAGCTAAGTAAATTGCCTTGGCGTTTGCCCAGAATAAGGAACTTGCCTTCTGACTCTGTGAGGATAGACGTGGGCACTCAAGTTGAAAATATTCAGACTCTCTTGGTTCAACAGAGATCATCTTATCTGGTCTCTGATCAACACCTCTCTCTTTATCCCTGAACCCAATTCAAGTGGCTCTATATCTCTAGCTTTTGCAAGATCTTTTTTTTTTTTAGCTTCAAGCATATTAGCATCCGCACCACATGCATGTACACACACACATATACACACATTTACTGCTCATAGCAGTGCAAAGGACAATGCATACACTTTCTCAGGCTTTTAATATAAGACAATGAATGGGCAATTTAAACATTTCACTTGATTCAAAATCCTATATTTTTTTCATTTTATTGAGGTAAATTTAAAAAAAATGTTTTTTTAAGTTTATTTATTTATTTTGAGAGAGAGAGAGGAGCAAGTGGGGTAGGGACAGAGAGAGAAGGGAGAGAGAAAATCCCAAACAGGCTTCGCATCATCAGCACAGAGCCCAATATGTGGCTTGAAACCATGAACCGTGACATCATGATCTGAGCCTAAATCAAGAGCCAGATGTTCAACTGACTGAGCCACCCAGGCGCCCCTATTGAAGTCAAATTTATGGACAGAGTAATATACAGTTCTCCAGTGTAAAATTCAGTGAGTTTTGACAAATGTAACATCACATAAATAGAGCATTTTCATCATCTTAGAAAGTTCCTTTATGCCTCCTTTCAGTCAGTCCCGTAAGCAATCTCTGTCCTGATCTCTATCACCACATACTAGTTCTGCCCATCCTTGAACTTCATATAAATAAAAGCAAACATTATGTTTTTGTTTGTGTGTATTTTTTTTTTTTGCTCAGCATAATGACTGTGAGATTCATCCATACTGTTGTGTCTCAGATGTTTATTCTGCTGTGTCCTTGAGTAATATTCCATTATTTGAAAATAACACAATCACTTTATCCATTTTCCTGTTGATAGACATTTGGGTTATTTTCAGGTTTTGGCTGTTTTCAGTAAAATTCTATGAAGATTCTTGTGCAAGTATTTTTGTGGGCATGTGTTTTCATTTCTCTTGGGTGCATTTTCTCCCAGGAGGGCAATTCCCGTATCACAACCATAAGTGTTTAACTTTATAAAAGACTTTTGTTGAAGTCAATTATACCATTTTACACTCCAAGCAGAAATGTATGAGCGTTCCAGTGGCTCTGGATCCTCATCAGCATGTGGCCAGTTGTCTTCATTTTAACCATACTAGCGGGCTTGAGTGGTAACATTTACTAATTTTGCAAAGTTTTTTTCCAAGGTATGCTGACCTGAAATTGTCCATATTTGAGCCAAGTTACTTAATTCTGAGGGCTCTATTTAATGTTTTTAAAGTTTACTATGGATGGAAATCATCTTTTGAGCTTTAGTCTCCTACAATATGACTGGACTAATTTTTTTTTTTTTTAGTTTTTATTTATTTTTTTGAGGGAGAGAGATTGTGTGCATGCATGCATGCAAGCGGGGAAGCAACAGAGAGAGAGGGGGATAGAGAATCCCAAGCAGGCTCTGCAGTGTCAGCGCAGAGCCTGATGCGGGGCTTGAACCCACGAACTGTGAGATCATGGCCTGAGCTGAAACCAAGAGTTTGATGCTTAATTGACTGAGCCATCCACACGCCCCGGGACTAGTTTATTTTTAATTATTTCAACCATGTAATTTTATTTAAAGTTTATTTATTTTGAGAGAGCATGCACAAGTGGGGAAGTGGGGGGTGGGGGGAGAAAGAGAGAGAGAGAGAGAGAGAGAGAGAGAGAGAGAGAGAGAGAGGGAGAGAGAGAGAATCCCAAGCAGGTTCCATGTCCAACATTGGGGCTCAATCTCATGACTGATAGATTATGACCTGAGCTGATACCAGGAGTTGGACGCTTAACAGACTTAGCCACCCAGGTGTGCTTCAGTCATGTAATTTTAAATGGTTTACAATGTTATGGAAATAAATAAATACCTTTTAAATAAAAATTATATAAATAGCCATAAAAAGAAATATGGGCTAGAAGGGAAATTTGGAATATGGAGTGTAGGTGGCCTTGCTTTAAGGTTAGCACTTAAGTAGGAAACTGAAGGAAAATTAAGAAAGGAAGGTTATGATATTCTAGGTAATATTTAATAAACCACTATTCTGAGAATAACTTGCAGATTTTCCATGAGCATTGAGTATACAATTCAGGTATAGCTTCTTCTGCATCAAAGCAAAATGAAATATTTTTAATAGGCTAATACATAAATCATTTCTATTTGATTTTGCAATATATTATATTGATTTCCTTTTATTGTTTTTTTTAAAAAGTTTTCTGGAGTGATATCAGTTTAAAGACTTTTTTCATAGGCGTTTTGCATAAAATAATTGCTCAAAATATTTGAGAAAAATGTGTGTATAATCTACAGCAGTGATTCTCAAATTCAATAGGTATGGGAACTTGGTAAAAATACAAAAGCCCAGGCCCCTTGTCCTTTTTAGGAAACTTAGTCATGTGTGTTCTCCAGGTGATTCCGAGACCCACCAAAATGTACTAACCACTGCCCTCCAGCACATTCCAGTGTGAGGGAGGCCACACTGAAAGAAAACAAAATAGGACTTAATTATGGTGCAGTTGTCAGCAGTGACCAAAAGGTGGCTCACTGGATCACAACACTGGTTAGTGAACCGAGTTCATTTGCCTATCAAGGCACTTCTAAAGAAATAAGCAGTAAGTGGAAATAAATACTACAGTTATAGCTCTAGAATAATTCAAATGCCTCTCTTTTTAAATGTATTTGAATGTATGCTACTTCAAGAGAAACATATAGAAACTTCTTAAATCTGAAAACATTTCTTTAGACTATATGTTAGGCTGCATTTCTTCTGAAGAAAAATTCAGTTCTGCCAACATAAAGTGATCAAGAAAAGGCTCCATTCATTACACTGTGCTTGACTTCACCGAAAGGTCAGGAGATGATTCATTCTGCTCTTACTAGGGCAGATATCCGTAAAGGTTCACGCTGGGAATTACTTCAAAGATGAAAAGTCTGCCTCTTAGGCCGAGTTTTAATTATGGCTGATCAATTGCAGTGATTCTGGCTGCAAAGCCGGATTGCTTTGAGTTTACTGTGGAGGAGCGGGAAGCACGCTGTGTGGAACTGTACAGAGTGTTCTTTCTGGGTGACAGCTAAGCAAGGATTACAACTTCACTTAAATGTCCCCAGTCAAGGTGACACGTTCCAAAGCAGCCAGTGATTTCCCAGATCTGTGTTTATCAGTAGAGTTTAAATGCCCAGCTCAACCTGGAATTGTTCTTCGGGCTCACAATTTTCAAATAAAGGGCTCCAAATCAGCCCGAGGAATATACTTCACTTATTCACTGATCATTGGGAAACATTTATTGAATGCCCACTCTGTGCCAGATAATGAGTAAGGCCTGAGAATTAAGACGTAAAAGAGGGGTGCCCAATGGCTCAGTTGGTTAAGTGTCTTACTGTTGATCTCAGCTCGGGGCATGATATCACCGTTCGTGAGACTGAGTCCCTTGTCGGCTCTGTGCTGACAGTGCGGAGCCTGCTTGGGATTCTCTCTCTCCCTCTGTCTCTGCCCTTCCCCCACTCATTCCCTCTCTCTCTGTCTCTCAAAATAAATAAATCAACATTTTTTAAGAAAGACATAAAAGATATTGTTCCGACTTGGGGGTAGACCAGTGGTCAACTTGCTATAGTTGTGTGATACTCATTCCCCTGCAACTGATGGTTGGATGCCTGCTGTTTTCACTGCTACACCCTTGTTGTCCAGCACAATGCCTGGACGATGACACGTACTTAATAAATATTTTCTCAATTATGTGGCTAATATGTTGATAGATGTTATCGTAGCTACTAAGAGAGCACAATGGATAATTACATAACTCAAAGCAGAAAAACCTTTGGAGAACTTCCTTTGAGTTGGTTTCCTTTGACTGGATATGTTTACTATGAATGTGTACAGTTGGGGTTTTATAGTGGAACTGGCATTGCCTTGTCCACCTTCCCTCAGCACTCCTATGTTACAGGTAATTTCCCTGGAACACCTAAGACTCACCACCCAAGGGCTTTTCCTTTGACATATGCCCAATTGCTGCCGGAAGTCACCCCAAGAGTGGCTTTCAACCAGAGATTTCCAGAGTTGGTGGATAAACACACCAGCTTCCTGACTTTACTGGTGAGATAACGGAAGTTTTTCTACACTCTCAGTTCCTTAGTGGGCTGGCGTGTCTCTAATTGCCCACAGTGGTAACTGCCTTCATGACATGTCTTTTACTAGATGCCTCCCATTCTCTGTCGCCCATTGGTGGTTCCTGGCATCAACTCCCAAATAAAACACACTCACGTCCTTGTCTTAGGGTCTGCATCTGGGAGAATTCAACCCAAGGATAAACATGAACTGTCCATGTGCAGATGGGTGAGAAGTGGGGAGAAGTGTTGGTGATATGTGCACAAACAACAAAGCATGAGGAAATGTGAGATTGTGAGGAGTTACAGTTGATGGGACATAGGGTGCAAGGCTGGAAGTGATGAGAACAGACCCTGTGTGCTAGTCAAAAAAATCTGCATTTGATTTGGAGGGCAGCAGGGATCCATTAAAATATATATATTTTAAGTTTATTCATTTACTTTGACAGAGAGAGCATGCATGTGAGTGGGGAGGGGCAGAGAGAGGGAGAGAGAGGGAATCCCAAGCAGGCTCCACACTGTCAGCTCAAAGCCTGACACGGAGCTCAGTTTCATGAACTGTGAGATCATGACCTCAGGTGAGATCAAGAGTTGGATGACTGACCAACTAAGCCACCCAAGCATCCCCACTAAAATATTTTTAAAAGGAGGGGAAGGGAGCATGTTATGGCCTAGTTGTAAGATACTAGTGTATCTGCAAGTATGGATAAGGCTTCAGGAGTGAATGAAATAGCCCAGGACAAGTGAGTACTGCTTTTAGAAGCTGATAAAAATTACAAAATCTTCTACATAAAAATGCACAACAACAGGTGCACACAATTTGCTAAGGAATTTCCAGGAGTTCATTGACACCCTTCATAGCATAGCCATGGACCTCCTCAAGGTTTTCAGAAGAGTGGTTGGGAACTCCAGGTGCTGAGTGAGAAGACAAGAGGGTTAAGGAATTGAAGCCCTGAGAACAATAACAGTAAATAGAGACAGGAATAAAGAAGGTAGAATAAGAAGCTGTCACTGGGATGGGAAATGACTCAAAGCAGAATTGTATAGGGAAAAAAACACAAGATGCTCTTGGTTGAGCTACCTTTGAATAACAATAGATGACAGAAAGGATCACCCTCTAGTACTTCCTGTTGTTGTTGACTCAAATAGGAAGAAATAGTAATCATCAATCAGGAAATACTCCGTGGCAGAAGATACAAATCAAAAGCATCCAGGTAAAATTCAGTTAATAAATGTATTGCTTGGTTCTGACAATGTTAGTTGTTTAGTTTTCTTTCAGTTAGTCATCAACCCTTAAAAAAATGTTTATTTATTTATTTTGAGAGAGAGGGGCTGGGGGGGAGAGTGTGAGCAGGGGAGGGGCAGAGAGAGAAAGAGGGAGAGAGAGAATCCCAAGCAGGCTCTGCCCTGTCAACACAGAACCCCATAAAGGGCTTGAACTCACAAACCATGAATTCATGACCTGAACCAAAATCAAGAGTTGGACACTTAACCGACTGAGCCACCCAGGGGCCCCAGTCATCAACATTTAAAAATAAGTTTTGGGGCAACTGGCTGGCTCAGTTGGTTAAGTTTCTGACTTCAGCCCAGGTCATGATCTCATGGTTCATGGGCTTGAGCCTCATGTCAGAATCCTCACTGATGGCGCAGAACCTGCTTGGGAATCTCACCTTCTCCTCTCTCTCTGCCCCTCCCTCACTCCGCTTTCTCACTCTCTCAAAATAAACTTTAAAAATAAAATAAATTCTAGATTTATTGAAAAAAAAAAAAAAAACAATCAAAGAGAGGAGGGAGCCAAGATGGCGGAGCAGCATGGAAGTTCTCTGCTTCTCTCATCCCTGAAATGCAGCTACATCAGCACCAAACCATTTTGTATACCTAGAAAATTGATCTGAGGATTAACACAACAATCTGTATAACTTGAGCCACAGAACTTGGCAGTACATGGTGCGGAGAGGTGAACTGGCGAAGAGAGAAGCCATGGAGGGTAGGGAGCTGTTTCTGCAGAGAGAGGACAGAGAAAGGGAGGGACAGGCTGGCACTTTGGGAAAGTACAGGAAAAGCACTGCCCCCAAAAGTAGCTAGAGAGAAAGAGAAAGAGTGGGAACACTCACAAGAGACTGAAGAAAACTGTTCCCCAAAACCATTGCCAGGGAGAGAGGAGAGGGTTTCAATACCATTAGGGTTCTATAAGCAGGGGAGTGCAGAGTTGGAATTCCATAGCTCAATACCTGGTGGTGCTCTGGTGGGGAGGAAGGGTGAATCCTCAGGAGCAGGCAGCAATGTCTGGGGTCCGGCGGTGGGGGGGCGCGGGGGGGTCCATGGGCCACACAGGGAAAAGTGCTTCCCCTGCTTGGAGGGCATTGGGTAGAGGCCATACAGTCTCTCCACAGGCAAAGATCCCGATGGACTCTGGAGAACAGCCACGTTGGCTGGTATTGGACCAAAGACACCAGAGTGCAGTGAAACCTGGCACCAGCTGTGTATTGTGATTTGCCATAATCTCTGAACCTTGGCCACTGTGCAATCCCACAGACATTTATTGGAGCAAGTCAGCACCCAGCCACAATCTCTGAAGCTCTGCTGCAGCGTGATCACATGAATATTCTTTGGGGCAAGCCAGCACCTGGCCATTGCTCAGCGAGACTCTCTCCCAGAGAGGGAGAGAGGGCTGGAGTGAGTCCCAGCTGCAAGGTTCTCAGAAGTGAGGGGTTTGGAAACACAGCCCCATCTGAGATTAAATTTCGGAGGGAAGCGCCACCTGGCAGGTTGATGGCTTGGACAGGGACAGTGTAAAAGGGGATAGCATAGAAGCAGGGAGTGGACAGAAGCCAGAAACAAAGGAGGGCTGCTTGATTGTGGGTCAGTGAGAGTGCAGAGTTCCTGTGTCAGAAACTAGGAAGCTGCATGTGCCATTTTCACCTCTCCCGTGTGCATGTGCATATAACATGCGTGTGCCACACCAATCACCCCAGTAAGCTAAGCGGCACCACCTAGTGGAGGACAGAGCCATTACACCAAGTCCCACCCAACTGTGCCCTCCTAGCACATGCCCTAGAGGACCACCACAAGTCTCTTCGCCAGCTTAGTGTACAAACTATAGGGTGCTTCATAGTTTGAGTTTAGGGGATACTGGGTGTAACTTCATTCGGGTTTCATTCTGCTTGCTAGTTCATCTATTTTTTTTTCTTTTTCTCCTTTTCTTTTTCTTGGATACAGAAAGAGAAAATTTTAATGGACAACTAATCTTTGACAAAGCAGGAAATAATATCCAATGGAATAAAGACAATCTCTTCAGCAAATGATGTTGGGAAAACTGGACAGCAACATGCAGAAGAATGAACCTGGACCACTTTCTTACACCATAGACAAAAATAAACTCAAAATGGATGAAAGACCTAAATGTAAGACAGAAAGCCATCAAAATCCTAGAGTAGAAAGCAGGCACAAACCTCTTTGACTTTAGCTGCAGTCACTTCTTACTCAACATGTCTCTGGAGGCAAGGGAAACAAAAGCAAAAATGAACTATTGGGACCTCATCAAGATAAAAAGCTTCCACACGGTGAAGGAAACAATCAGCAAAACTAAAAAGCAACCAATGGAATGGGAGAAGATATTTGCAAACTAAATATCAGATAAAGGGTTAGTATCCAAAATCTACAAATAACTTGTCAAACTCAACACCCAAAAAACAAATAACCCAGTGAAGAAATGGGCAAAAGACATGAATAGACACTTTTCCAAAGAAGACATCCAGATGGCTAACAGACACATGAAAAAATTCTCAACATCACGCATCATCAGGGAAATACAAATTAAAACCACAATGAGATACCACCTCATACCAGTCAGAATGGCTAAAATTAACAACTCAGGCAACGACAGATATTGGCAAGGATGGAGAGACAGGGGAACCCTTTTGCACTGCTGGTGGGAATGCAAACTGGTGAAGCCTCTCTGGAAAACAGTATGAAAGTGCCTCAAAATATTAAAAATAGAACTCTACGACCCAGCAATTGCAATACTAGGTATTTATCCAAAGGATACAGGTGTGCTGTTTTGAAGGGGCACATGCACCCTAATGCTTATAGCAACACTATTGACAATAGCCAAAGTATGGAAAGAACCCAAATGTCCATTGACGATGAATGGACAAGAAGTGGTTTATATACACAATGGAATATTTCTCAGCAGTCAAAAAAGAAGGAACTCTTGCCATTTGCAACAATATGGTGGAACTAGAGTGTATTATGCTAAGCTAAATTAGTAACAGCATGACAAATATTACATGACTTCACTCATATATGGAATTTAAGATACAAAACAGATGAACAGAAAGGAAGGGAAGCAAAAATAATATAAAAACAGGGAGAGGGACAAAACATAAGAGACTCGTAAATATAGAGGATAAACTGAGGGTTGCTGAAGGAGTTGTGGGTGAGGGGAAGGGCTAAATGGGCAAGGAACATTAAGGAGGATAAACACTGGTGTTATATGTAGGGGATGAATCACTGGATTCTATTCCTGAATTATTATTGCAGTATATGCTAAGTTGCATGTAAATTAAAAATAAATAAATAAATATAAGGTGCATTTAGAAGACTGAAAAAAAATCAAAACCTCTAGGCCAGTGTGTGTGTGTCTGCATGTTGTATGAAAATCCTGGTTGTCAGGTGTACAACATCAAAAGGGTCCCAGTACACTATCTTTAAATTATTGTGCTTTGATCCCAAAATTCAGAGATCTATTCTCTCCTGAGAAGCCATTAGTCATTCACAGGTTGGGTTAATTTTTCAAGGAATAATGCAATCATTCATAACTTTTGAAAGTGGAACAAAGGAGAGCTTGAACACTAAAGGAAAATGAAAAGGGAATGGTGAGAGAATACAATAACAGAAGGCAAGAAGGAAGTTTTCCCAGATGAAAAAAAGAAAGGGGAATGTGGTGGATGCTTTTAGATCACCACTACGAGGCTGGTGTACTCATGGGCCAGTGCAACCCATATTTCAGCTTCTCTAATAACTAT
This sequence comes from Acinonyx jubatus, assembly GCF_027475565.1. NCBI lineage: Eukaryota > Metazoa > Chordata > Mammalia > Carnivora > Felidae > Acinonyx > Acinonyx jubatus. Next base: position 35,098,146 of record NC_069388.1, on the reverse strand, counting down.
TGGTTGTTTATGGTTCATGACTGCATAGAACTGCCCTTAGTCAATGAGAGTTGCCTTCTACGATAGGTTATAAATCTTTCTTCCTGGAAGAAAAGGACATCCTACAGCCAACAACTGATAGACACAGAGGTACAAAAGACCAAGTGATAGTGATACAACTCATTCTCCTGAACTCCCAGTGGGATCAGAGACTAGATTCCAGCTGAGACCATGCCCTTTCCTTACATTTTCACCCTGTTCTAATCATTTTCTCCCGAGAATTCTTCCTCAGTGAATTACCTACTCCTGAATCCGTGTCTCAGGCTCAGAATTTTAGGGAATTGTGACTATCATAACATACAAAGACTAACAAAACCTTTGTTACTACTTGTCTCCTTAACAGAGAATATCAAAATATCAACCTGTAAGGGTGCAATCGGATTTTGCAAAAGTAGATCAGGGTACAATGATATAGTCATGGCATTTAATGATTTGTATATTACAATTAAACTCAGAATTCAATTTGTAGTTCTCTTTAGAGACAACGGTATGCTATCCTAGAAGTGTGGATATTTCCACATTGGAGGTGAGACGTTACTAACTTTCATTCCAATGATAAACATTGTCAGTCACCACAGGCTTTTGAGGAGCTTCCTGTGAACGATGACAGGAAAGGTGGTTTCTGTTGGTTTGTGCTAGGCATATGGGTTTCGCTTCTAGAACAAAGCCAAGGAATGTGGACTCCTTATTTCACTGCTGGAACAAAGCCAAGGACTGTTGATCTGTAGGTTGGCCTACAGATCATGTGGATCCTCAATTAGCCAGTAGATGAGAAAAATGAAGTTGAGATGGAAAAGGCTACAAGATCATATCTTTCAACAGTAAGGACAGTCTTCCTGCCCTTGTGCAAACACGTTAGCAGCGGCCTCATTATCTTCCCTTCTAGTGCTTTCAAGTCTCCTCCTACTTCTATTTCCATGTCTACTTACTCTTCAGACCACATAACACTGAAAGCAATGTTACATCTTGCATTTAAAGAGGATGACATAAATCAGGGTTGAAAACTAAGGAATATCAATATTTTGACCAAATAAATACTAGGATTACTTTGTCTGTTCCAGCTTCCGTTTCTTATATACTTGCATATCTGGGATAGACACCCACACCCCCATGCCTGCTGATTATTCACTTATTCAATTCTCTTCTCCAAGTTGGTTTAATAAGGTATAATCCCATTTGAGGAAGGAAGTAGTTGGGCCCCCGATAGTATGTCATCACATTCACAGCAGAAGGAAAAGAAAAAGGAAGCCAGCTATTGTCCAGTTGGGGTTGTTGGACAGCAAATGCTCAGGCATGTCCACAGAAGGTTTTTCAAGTTGTCAGGAATAATGTAGAACCTTTTTTGAAATGTATCAATATTCTGTCACAGGATATAGGTTCATCTCAAACTAAAAACATTATGTTGGACAGTCATATATGGAAAACAAATGTTCATTGATTTGCTCTCTTGCCCATTTCAGGTTGCTACCCCAATCTAGGTAACACTATCCTCCTTACTTATCTGACTTATTTGTTTGTTTATTGTTTGTCCTCTCCCCATACCCTCCTTTACCCCACAAGCTTGCAAACACCATAATATCAGGGGTATTGTCTATTTTGCTCACCTTCTGTCCCTAGCAACTAACTGATTCCTGGTATACTACATGTGCTTACTAAATATTTGCCAAACGCATACTCACAGGATAATGGCAACTTCAGACATATGAATTGTAAATAGGAAAAAATGTGGGGTGCAAAAATACCAATAAATAAAGTAAGGATCTTGACAAACAGTTCCAATATGTAAGAAATATCTTTATGACATTTTCTAACTGTTTAGGTGATGCCTTCTATCTGCTGGATCTTCAAGGAACTTCTTTGAAGGGTTATTTTAGTACAAAAAAACATACTGGTTTATTTTTCTTAATAAGGTGTTCACTCTTGTGACCAAACAGAACGTATAATGCACACATCATGCGGTTAGTCATAGAGAGTAGGAAGAAAATAGGAAATGCCTGACACATAGTTAATATTTGATTGTTAACTGACGTAGTTGTTATTGTTACTATCTTTGATCTTCAAAAGCTTAACATTTTCTAGGGGAGACAAGTCAAGCATGGGAAATGTGTAAATGATCGTGAAATTTGGTAGAGGGTAATACTCTAAATCAATAGGACTGATGAGTGTAGCAGGTACAAGCAGGGGCTGGGGAGTAGGAGAGAATTTTAACTGTGCCCTGTGAAGTAGGTGGGGTGGAAAAGAAAGAAATTAGGTGCCCTGAGGTTTCTTCAAAAGCACTTTTTCTACAAGGGCAACTGGGTGGCTCAGTTGGTTACGCATCTGACTTCCACTCAATCATGATCTTGCAGTTTGTGATTTCAAGCCCCGCACTGGGCTCTGTGCTGACAGCTTAGAGCCTGGAGCCTGCCTTAGATTCTGTGTCTCCCTCTCTCTCTGCCTCACCACCGCTTTTGCTGTGTCTCTCTCTGTCTCTCAAAAATGAATAAATGTTAAAAAAAATTTAAAAAACCCACTTTTCTGCAAAAGTCTTCCTGTGCTTGTAATTTAGTTTGCTGAGGACAACTCACCAATATATTGCCATTGATGGGAGTCATATTCTAATTTCAAGGCAGCTAGCAGCCACTTTGTAGTGGATAGGGAGGAAGTGTTTTGTTTTGTTTTAATGCTTATTTCTGAGAGAGAGAGAGAAAGCACGTGTGTGGGGAGGGGCAGAGAGAGAGAGAGAGGGAAACACAGAATCTGAAGCAGGCTCCAGGCTCCAAGCTGTCAGCACAGAGCCTGACGCGGGGCTCAAAATCACAAACTGTGAGATCATGACCTCAGCCGAAGTTGGACGTTTAACCGACTGAGCCACCCAGGCGCCCTGGAAAGTGCTGTTTTGATACCAGGGTCTTTTCTGCTCTCCAGAAAAAGAAAAAAGGCAATAAAGGAGCTTCACCTAAATGGAGAATTTCTTTATGAAAGACAAGCATTGGAATAATTTCCGTAATTAAAAACCCATAATAAACAACTGTGAGATACCCTTACTCTGCTGAATGATCTATCTAGACCTATCATGTGGTCCATGGACCAGCAGCATCAGCAACACCCTATGGGCTGTTAGGCATGCAGGTTCTGAGGCTCCACCCCAGACTTGGTGAGTCAGAATCTCAGTTTAAGAGTTACTGTTGTACAACACACTCCTGCTCTTAAGAGGTTAATATTTGGAGAGAAATAAAGCACAAACCCATTGAATGAGCAAAATGATGAACACACACATTTCAGGTGATTCCAGAATAACCAAGAGTTTGACATCAAACCTATCTGGACATTAAAACTGTATGCCAACTCAGAGAAAACTTCATTAAGACAACTGTTGTTTGCTTAATACGCCCTACTGTTTGGGAGAAGTACACTATCTCTTTCTGGCAACTTTTGGCACTCACTCCATCCACACTGTCCTCATGTTGTAATCAAAGAAAGTCTTTTATCTTACATGAGTCGGCCCCTAGCCCTATTTATTACACTCCTTGGGAGGAGCCTGTCTTTGGAGGATATTCATTGATTATGAAGAAAAATGCCAGATCCTTGTTGGTGGCTTCTGCTTCCTTTATTAACATTGTCCTCAATCCAAGTTACCATACCCTGTCCCTGCCCCAGCACTTATACCCACATTTGAGAACACAAAGTGTTGAACTGTCAAAGGAGACTCACAGTGATAGATCCTACCTAATCCAAAACTTACTAATAATTCAAAGGAAGCAGGTGTCACTGGTGAAACATTCATTTCTTGGAGGAATCTGAAATATTGAGATACAGATCCACAAAAAACTATGTTTGTCCCTCATTTCACTGAATTTTTGTTTTTAACAGATAGAGCAATATATATGGAGATATTACTCACACAAAGAGACCCATTTTCATTTTAGAAAAGCCCATTTTATATTCTGCTAATTATGGTCTATGGTACACCGTTCCATTCTTCAGTCATTCATGACCTATAAATCCACAAATTTCAGTTTTGTGAACAATAAGTAACCGAGAGAGACCAGGTATATCCCATGGGGGGAAAATCATAGGTAAGATCTCCCTGGTATTGTTCTACCAACAAACATTTGTATGTTTACCGGGAGGTCTTGTCTCCAAGTCCTTACCACATTTACATGAAGATTTGACTGAATTCATTACTTCCAGGTATCTCTGCTAAGAAGGGAATGGGTTACTGGCCTGCTGTTTTTTCCTGTCCATTAACAAAGCTGTTTGAACTCCTGTATTTTCCATTTATCACAGTCAGATTTGTCAGTAATCTAACCTACAAATCAGCAAGCTGTCCTCAACTCCATCATCTCCTTCTTCATCCACATCCAATAAATAACTATGGCCCACATCCTATATCACTCTTGAATCCATTTTTCTTTTTTTCACTGTCACTGTCATTCAATCCTTCATAATTTCTTAGCTAAATATTGTAATCTCTTGCTTCTCTGTCCACCTCTAATCTCTTCCCCTTCAAATTTACTGTCAATGTTTTTTGAACTGGTCTTTCTAAAATATACACCTGATAAACTGTTCAATAGCTTCAGTGATTCCTGTATGACTAGCTATTGCTGCATGATAAACCACCAAAAACTAAAGGGCTGAACACAACAATTTGTTTGTATATATCATGAGGCCAAAGATGAGCTGATCTCAGCTGGGCTTTCTCACACCTCTGTGCGTCAGTGGGGCATGCTGCTCTAGGCTAGCTTGACTGAGGTAGCTTAGTTGGAGCACCTTCATTCCATCTGTCTCTCAATCTCCTCCTGATACCCAAAGACTGACCTGAGCATCTCCTTATGACAACAGTAACATCACAAAAGCACAAACTCCCTTATGCAAATCCATTCCACACCGCTGCTTGCATTATGACTAGTATTTTCTCAGCATTAACAGATGTGACAGGTGACTGCCCCCATAAAGTCATGTGAAGAAGTATATATATTTTTGTATATTGGGGCCAACAATGTGAGCTACCATATCTTCTAATTGCCAAAGGCTAAAACCTAGGCGTGATGGTTATGTAGCCACTGCACATGAAAACTATGTCATTTCCATATTTTCCTCCCAGATGGTTGGCTATTGCTTCCTCAAAGCTGCTTCTCTCTCTATGTCTATATGTCTATTTTTTTGAGAGAGAGAGAGAGTGCAAGTGTGAAGGGCAAGGTGGGGAGAGAATCTTAAGCAGGCTCCACACCCAGTATGGAGCCCATATGTCTAATACTTAATACACAGTTGTGTAGTATATTTGCATTGCAGTCTCCTCAACAATCCTAGAAACTTTTTGAGAACATTAGTATGTTTCATTTATCTTCATATCCCCAGACTCTAGTATGGGACTAGGCTCTGAAGTTGCTTAATGAATCTTTTTTGAGTTGAATTGAGTAGAAGTGAAAATACATTGCCTAGAGTTGAAACACAGTTCATGTTTTACACAATGTTTCTAGCATTTCTGAGAAATTCGGCCAGGTGTCTGAGTTGCTGATGAGATTAGTGGGGAGCAATCCTCAGACTCTGGGAGGTTAACATATAAGAGGAAGGCAGATTCTCAGGTCCTAGAGAAATTTGGAAATCAGTCTGTCTGCAATGATAAGGAACAACAGGAGATTCAACAGTAGCAACTGGGGTGGAAATTGGAAATCTGGCCCCAAGAAAAAATTGCAGAGGCCCCTGTACCATCTAGAGTTAGAGCAGGAAGGATTTGATTCTAGGCACCAGAGACTTGTGAACACTTTAAATCTCTCTTTCTGAGGTCAAAATTGGTTCTAAAGGACTGACAGTGGGGTCAAATGACCCTATTTCTGAGAAGAAAAGGCAAGTGGAGAAGACAAACTGATCATTTTCTGGCAATTCTTAGAGCTGTGATTATTTATTAACCTTGTCATCAACAATAACATATGGTCTAGTGCCAGGAAATAAGATCAGAATCACAAAGTAATAAAGATGTTTGACTGGATGCTGAATGAATGTCTTGTTGGCCTAGGGGTGAAATATGATATACATGACATAGTGTGCCAATTCAGTGATACAGAAAAGGAAAAATAGAACTTACAATAAAAGATTTTTTTCTGCACACACACACACACACACACACACACACATCTCAAAAGAATTTTGATAAGATAACATATGGTAATATGGCCAGTCAGGCTTCCTAAATAGTATGTGCAAAAAGAGAAAAGAAATCAAAGGGCTTATCAAACATCCTTTAAAGAGTCTAAGTCAGTATCCTAAAAATATAAAAATGGAGGAAAAGAAGTCTCAATAGAAGGAAAGTGCCAGTGTTGATCATTTCTCATAACTAAAATCACAAAACAAATATTACAGTCTTATTTATAAAATATATCTGTTACAATATTTAACCAGTTCTATCCTATTTTTTAGTGCATTTCTAGTTGCATTTTTACTTCCTAAGACATAATAAGAAGCTTGCTGCTTTATTAGAATGAATTAATATATTGAGATTATTAAAAAATCATTAAATCCTTTCTGTGAGAAAGTAGTTTTATAAGGGACAAGAGAAATAATTCACAGCTATTTTATAACTGTAAGGTTGTAAACATTGTTCTATATGCTTTAGTAATTTTGTTTCCTCTTAAAGAGCCTTATTTTGTTGAGAAAATCTAAAATGCTTTTTGAAATTAATTCACTTTTATAAATAAAATAATTATCTGTTTCAAAATGTGTGACTCCTCAGAAAATGTGGCTCTACTGTTTATTATACATGCAAAAAAAAAACCCTGTAAAATGTCCTATACAAAAAAATTAAAATTGGGTCTTTCTTTGAGAGCACTTATGGTCTAGCATCCACTATAATGTAAGTATAGGAATTGACATATTCCATGGGGAAAAGCAAAATGTGATACAGATTAAGATCTATGCAATTTCAGAAAAGTAAAATATTTCTTCTAGCATTGGTGTCAAGGTTGATTTCATGGGATGAAGGAAAATTACACTGAGACTTAGAGACTAGGTTAGATGTGGACATGAAGCAAACACTTCATTCAAAGATAAGAGAATATATATGCAGTTCTGTCCGCTGAAAGGAGCGAAAAGCAATGACAACCAACTAGCAATGAGCACACCTAGTGCCCCGATCTTGGTTTCTAAACACGATCCTTCAATGAAAGGAATCAGGGTTCCTTATAAAAGTGGTTGATACCAAGGCCAACACAGGGAAAGTATAAGACTCCTGGGGAGCAAGCCCAAGTCCTTAGAATATCTTGTAGTGTAAGAAAATAAGGAAGTACTTGATAAAGGATGAGTCATCTTAAAAGGGAATAGGAGCCACCTGGATGAGCAACCAAAGGCCAAAGCCAAAAGTTTCTATGATAATATTGCATAACTCATAAAAAAAAATCCATGAGTCCATGCTAAATAAATATTTAAATATATAAATAAGTGCAGGAGCACAGATAACTTTGTCTTATAATATAATTATAATTAATACTATGATATTATCAAATATTAATATATAGTATAAATGTACTATTGATATATAACATTTATATGTGATATCATTAAATATATTAACATAATTTAATAATATTATAATTAATAAATGCAGAATAAATGAGGGAAATACAACGTTACCATTAGGCCAACATCATTGGTAATAATTGCTGCAGGCATAACCCACCAACAGACGCTAAAATTAATGGGTGAATGTTTGAGGAGAAATAGGATTTTTACATAGTCTCAATGTATCTCTTCCAAGGCAGTCATTAATTAAAAGAGTAGAAAATAGTAACTTTTTAGTAGAGAACAATTTTAACAGACACATCTTGTACACAAAGATTTACAATAACAATGTTTATTAATACAAAAATATGAGGAGAAAACACTCCAAATGCCCAAAGACAACGAAGGCATAAATAGATCAACCCCCCAAAATATTATACAGCAATCCCATGGATGAATCTTAGGGACCCAAGTCTCAGAAGACCACATAGAACATGATACTCAGTCTAAGAACAATTAAACTAATCAATATGTGGTTTAAACATATAAACATTTTTTATAAATCTATATAAATATTTGAAATTTATGTAAATTATCAACACAGAATTCAGGATGGGGGTTCCTTTCAGGGAGGAGGATGGCAGGGGAATAAGCACATGGGTGGATGCAAATGTTCGTTAATTTCTCGTTTTTGACTTGAGCGAAGGAGCCAAGACTGTCCATTATATCATCTGAAAGTAAGTGAATAATGAATAGATGAGTGAATTAAAGAGGGCTGTGTATAGACTAGTGATAGCATATCAAGAATTATGATTATGCTAAATCCCATCCTGAGTACCTGAGGTCAAATTAAATAAAAAGCTGATGAGTACAGGGTGGGAAAATATTCCCAAGTTTACCATTAATAACACCATTAGACACATTTACCAAAATTTATTAGCAAATGTCTTTTTCTTCAATATTTATTTAAACATTCCTCACAGACTGTCCCTAAGCATTGAATTAAGTAACAGAGAAGTTCTGACACTTAGTATATTTGTTTTTTGTTTTTGTTTTTGATTTTTTGGTTTTTTTTTAGCTTTTAGATGATATTATCATGGCCTTCTACTAAATTGTTATGATAGATAGATAGATAATAGATAGATCAATCGATCTTACTCTGCTTTGCTTGATGGGCTTTTCCCCCTTTTATTCTGAAACCTAAAAAGCAGTATTGGGTTCACCATTATTGTCCACTCCCTGCCTCTCCTTCTATCTCCTGATGATCATCGATTGTTGATATTTGAAATATTTTAAAGAGAAAAATAAACAGCTCCTCTATGAAAAGAAGAGCTACAGCCACAGCGTCTTTGAACTGGAAGGGATCCTGGATCCTTTAGTCTAACCTTCTCATTTCACAGGTGAGAAGGAAGAGGCCCTTCAGGGCCACATGATTTGCTTGTGTGCACACAGCTGTTGGAGGCAGAGCCAAGATTAGAAACACATTGCCAAGAAATCTTTCCTTGGCACCATTCTCAGAAAAATGCAGAATTCATTCCTAGATGAAACTGGAAACTTTAACCAGAGCATTCTCAATGATGGACAGAGGGGAATACCACTTGAGAAGAAGTGACTTTCTCAAGACCAAGCAGTTAGCTAATAGAAGAGTTGGAAACATGGTTTTCCTCGCTAGGCGGTAACAACAATTACCTCCATCTTCCACTCTTCTCTAGGAATGTCTCAGTGGCATTGAGATCCTTTCATTAGTGCCTACCCTCTATTTTGTTTGAGCCCCATTTGAATTTGCAGTGTGGTTCTGCAACCAATCATCATCTTTCATCCACTTAGCTTCTCCCCTTCTGACTTCTTCCTTTTCAGTCAAAACCAATTTTATGGGGCTAACCACTGTGCTTTATGAAACCCATAGTAAAGTAAAAAATGAAAGAGGGAGGGAAGGGGAGGGAAAAATGAAGGAAGAGGGAAGAATCAGTCTCTGGTAAAAATGGGGCCTTTGGAGAAGCTAGACAAGAGGCAGGAAAATTGGTTTGGTAGGTACAATTTTAATCCAAGGGACTCCATCCTGGCCCCCATCAGTGGTATAGATAGAAACTACAGAACTTAATACCTCATAGATGAAATGGATGAAGGAATGCAGATACCTAGGCCCTGCTACTTGAACTGTGGCCCCTGGATTAGCATTCACAGATCTGGTAGCTTGGTAGAGATGTAAACCCTTGGGCCCAGTCCAGACCTCCTGAATCAGAAGCTGCGTTTTCATAATATTAAGATTAGAGAAGCACAGCCATGGGATGACTCTCAGCGTTCTGGTTTGGGTGACATGATGCATGGTGGTGTCATTTGCAGGATAGGGGCAGGTCTAAGGCAGGAGGATAGGCTGGAGGAACAAGCATGGCTAGCATTGAAATGAGACTATGACATGGCAGGAAAGGCTTTTATCTGGGCTGATGACAATAGGAACATGAGGCTTAGTGGAATTATCAAACACATTTTTACCTGGAATGCTGAAATGAGATGTGCACCTGTCTTCTCATTTGTAGCAATTCCGTGGTGAACTGTGTGGATGCTCCCATCCTTCACCAGCAGCCTTTGTTAAATTTCAAGAATAACACTGGAGATTACTTGTTTTCTATCTCAGCCACAGTTGTCCCTGAGTATTGTCTAAATAAGGCCCAAGTGAGAAGGGAAAAGACCAGGGTTGGCGCGCGTGCCTACTCCAGTGAAGGTATTTTGCCCTGAGCCCGCTCTCACCTCTTTATACAGTGTCCCCAGAACCATGGCCGAATACTCCTATGTGAAGTCCACCAAACTCGTGCTCAAGGGAACCAAGGCTAAGAGTAAGAAGAAAAAGAACAAAGAGAAGAGAAAAAGAGAAGAAGATGAAGAAACTCAGCTTGATATTGTTGGAATCTGGTGGACAGTAACAAACTTTGGTGAAATTTCAGGAACCATAGCAATTGAAATGGATAAAGGAACCTATATACATGCACTTGACAATGGACTTTTGACACTGGGAACTCCACATAAAGAAGTTGATGAGGGCCCTAGTCCTCCAGAGCAGTTTACAGCTGTCACATTGTCTGATTCCAGAATTGCCCTGAAATTTGGCTATGGAAAATACCTTGGTATTAATTCAGATGGACTTGTTGTGGGGCATTCGGATGCAATTGGACCAAGAGAACAATGGGAACCAGTCTTTCAAGATGGGAAAATGGCCCTATTGGCCTCAAATAGCTGTTTTATTAGATTCAACAAAGCAGGCGATATAGAAGCGAAAAGTAAAACAGCAGGAGAAGAAGAAATGATAAAGATTAGATCCTGTGCTGAAAGAGAAACTAAGAAAAAAGATGATATGCCAGAAGAAGACAAAGGAAATGTTAAACAGTGTGAAATCAATTATGTAAAGAAATTTCAGAGCTTCCAAGACCACAAACTTAAAATAAGTAAAGAAGACAGTAAAATTCTCAAAAAGGCCTGGAAGGATGGATTTTTGCATGAAACACTTCTGGACAGGAGAGCCAAATTGAAGGCTGATAGATACTGCAAATGACCAGAATTTTTGTTTCTGTCTCCTCCTATTGGTTTTTTCTGAATAAAATAATCAATGGAAAAAAAAAAAAAAAGACCAGGGTTATGAAAGTCTTCAGGCTTTAGCAGATCTAGGCCAAGGTGAAGGTTGTGAGGACCCATGGCTCTGGATGTCAAAGATGAGTTTTCAGGTTGGTAGCTTGGAGCCCTGACCACACTAGAGAATCAACGTTATTGTTTTGTTTTTCTGAATACATGAGATCCTATCATCCATACAACTATATTAATTTGAAACATGTTCTTTCCAAAACCCAACTAAAACAGCTTAGAATTAACTAACTTTCCTACATTGCTATTTTCTGTTTCTGTTTTTCTTTTTGGTCATGTTCCTGGGAGATTTTCTAACCTTCCAGTATGTTTTTATAATTTGGCAGTCATAATTTTTTAAATTCCCAAGGTCTCCTTTCTTTGCCCTGCCTGTTTCTTTTTCATAGTATTTATTCTACCATGAATGTACATTTTCATCTTCATCTAAGGGTGTGATATTTTTCATTTTAAGTTTTTTTTCTATTTCCCTTGCTTTATCTCTCCACTCTGGGTCCCCCTTTTTTTCTATGTATCTTTTCAGCTCCCTCCCACCCCGCTTTTCCTTTTCATCTTAGAGTGTTTCTTCAAATATCATTAACTTTTATTGAAGAGAGTCATTAAGAAGTAGTGTGTGGGTGGGGCTTTTGAAATGCCCCATTTCAGGTCTTGAATTATGGCCCACTGTTTTTTAACCTGAGCCTTTCATGTCTCCTTCTGATGTATTGGTGCCTCCAAATCCAGAACCTTCAGTGTTGCACAGAGTGGATCAGCTTCCTTCTTGCTATTCTGCCCTCCCGCCTACCTGAGTCAGCTGTCTCTTCACTGACCCTCTCTCCTCCAAATAGCAGGTGAGATTACTCACCTGAGAATATCTCCTCTCCTGGTCTCTATTCTTACGGGTCTAGGGTTTTTAAAAAAAATTTCTATACTTTATCTTAGTGAAGTTTCAGGAAGTGGAGGAGAGAAATGCATATGATCATGTTAAAATCAGAAGTTCTGGACTTTAATTTAAAAAAGCAAATGTAGAGAAGACATTGAAATAAATGAGGCTTATTGCCTCAAGGAGGGAAGAGTAGAGTGTGACAGCTCTTACCCTGGGGCTAATGAAATTGCACTTAAGATATAATTGTCTATGTCTGCATGTTACAAGTCATATTTATATTTTAAACCTGTTTGTATATATTTTTATAACTTTCATTATGAGAGTAAAAATCCTAGTTTATAGGGCACCTGGGTGGCTCAGTTGGTTAAGCGTCTGATTTCAGCTCAGGTCATGATCTCACAGTTCGTGAGTTTGGGCACCGCATCAGGCTCTGTGCTAACAGCTCAGAGCCCGGAGCCTATTTCGGATTCTGTGTCTCCCTCTTTCTCTGCCCCTCCCCCACTCGCACTCTGTCTCTCAAAAATAAACATTTTTTTTTAAATCTTAGTTCCAACAGATAGTTAAGGAATGCTGGCATCTTGGTAATACAGTTGCAAGAGAGACAGAGGAGAAATGGAAATCCAAATTACAGGGATCACCAAGTTCAAGTGTGTTTCAAGCCACCATTTCCATTTGGAGGACTTCATGCAGGTGAGTGGGACATCACATTGTGAGATGTGCTATTTGCTCTTCAGCAAATAGCATTATACATACTGGTCTGTGAACTAGCAAGGGCCTTTGGTTCTAGGGATCAGGCCTGACATAACCAGATCCTAATCCTACAACAGGTCACTTGGCAGTCTGGGACTGAAGGAGGGAGGCACAAGACACAAATACATAAGGCTGAGGTTTAGGGAAACTGGCTAGAAGAACCTGGTGCCGTGGGCTGGGACACCATAGAATGGGTGCTGGCGGAATTAGGGCAGGGGCATTGGAGTGGCTGTGACTTGGAGGTTTCACTCCCTCCAGTACTCCCTCAATTCCAACCTCTCCCCAGAGTTCTCTTACCAGGTGTATCAGCTTTCTCACTTCCATCAATGAGGTGAAGTATGACATGCTTTCAGTTCCTTTCTTGAATCTTTCTTTCAGGTACAAGACATCAATGACTCCAGTTCTGAGGATCCCAAGATAAGACTTTTTTATTGAGCATATGGGGTGCTAGAAACTAGCTCTCAAAATATAAGGACCCTTGAAACATGTAGAGAGATTATCATAGCTTGATGTTAAGGAAAATACAACTCTAACCACACAGCTAAAGCTGTAGCTTATTACTATTACTGTATTGCCAGCCAATCTAAATCATCCTCTGCTTTCAAATGATCGCTGGTTTTGAGTCAGAGACTAATTACCTCTTGGTAATTAGTATGTTTCTGGACCTCCAAAGACCTAAAGTCCAGTCCTTCCAAAACATAATAATGTTGTCTATGGCTTTCTAGCTGACACCTCTGCCATGTCTGACATTTTAACTACTCACATCCCACACTTGATAGTTTAAATTGGCCTCCTCTCCAAGAAGAACAATGGTCCCCATACAAAATTTCATTCAGAAAGTTTTATTTCAGTAAATTAGTGTTTCTTTTTAATATTTAGATTTTTTAAGTTATGCAAAAAAAGCCAGAAGCAAACCTAATGTAAAGCATGTGACATCATGGCCATTTAGAAACCATACATTGTAGAAGAGGTAAGGCATAACTGTTGAGCCAAACACAGGCTCAATCACATACCACACCGAGAAGAGACTTTAGGTCCTGGGATGGAGGAAAGCAGCAGGGGCAGGATATAATAAAGTTCCTCTCAGTATTACATCACAGTTACTCCAGAGCAGCAAGGTCTTCTTGTGAGTTTATATTAAAGAGGGGAAAAAATCAATATAATCAAGGAAAGTGGTAACATATTATGCCCCTGGTAAAAAGCCAATTGCTTTGACTATGGTCTCCATGAAGAGTACATCTTGTGAATCATGATTACTACCATGTACTGGTAGTTTATATTTGCCATTTATAATCCTTAAATCACACCAGAGCATATGGACCACATTATTCCTTTTATATAAATGAAAATAAAAATTTATTAAAAGCTAAGTAAATGGCCCAAGGGACTCCATAATAAGTGGTAGAGTCAAAATTTGACCTCAAATTGTGACTCCAACTCCAGAGTTTACTTTCTAGCCATGAGCCACATTGCCTCTTTGAAGGATAACATGATGGCAGCTAATTGCATGAGCAACCATCCACCATCAACTCTTCTCTCAAAGATGCCTAAGATTTGCTTTCCTTTTCTTACTGCTCATTTATGTTAATATCAAACCCTGCCCTGTTCAAATAGGGATAACTACCAGTGCCACCCAAAAGTATTAAGAGTTTTGTTATGATTTTCCCTAAATGGAAAAAAAGGAAGGAAAAAAGAAAAAAAAATCTTATCTAAGTCAGTGCTAAATTTGTTGTCATTCAATTAAATTGAGTTAGACTTTCCCCCCTACCAACATACTGGGAGGAAGTGTAGTATATAAGATAAAACTGGACAGTTCTGGCACATAATCCCAGCTCAGCCAATTGCTAGCTAAACTGGCCTTAGGCAAAGCACTTAACTCCTCTGAGTTTTTATTTCCTCCTCTGTAAAAATATTATAATACCTTCAATCTCAGAGTGATGATGCCATGAGAATCAATGACCTGACCTAGGTAAAGGACTTAGAAAAGGAAATGGTACATGTTATATGCATAATAAATTGCTATGATTGGCCATTATAACTTTTTAGTGAACTTAATTTTTAATTCTGCTTTTCGCTGGGCAAAGGAAAATTGATCTTTTACTGTTAGTGGGCCTCAGTCTACTTATGTTGACATTTCCACTGAATTTTTAAAGGTTTTGAAAAATACCCTACATTTAAGCAAAGCTAAATTAAATTTTAGCAAATTGTGACTTTCCACAATTTGTGACATCCTGCAATAACCCTGTAATATAGGCCAAAATAATAACATATTGTCAGTATGACATACGCTCAAGTACTAGCGACTGTGCTGTACTAGAGCATTTCAATTGTCTGTCTTCTACTTAAAACCGAAGGCTTTCAATTTCACAGGTAATTGTTGACTATTTACCATGTGAAAAGTCTCAGGCTACATATTTTGAATAACACAATTGTGAACAAGATGGGGTTCCTGTTCTCAAGAAGCTTGAAATCTAGTGAGAGAAAAAGGCTAGGCTTGTATGATAAATTGCAGACATGATGTGCCCTGCAGTAGGGCTGTGTGTTGAGAGAAGCTCTAAGAACATGGCAAGAACATAGACTTACTCCAAAGGGAGACGATCATAAATCTTTTATTGATTGGTTGTGTTGGGCCTGAGCCTTGGAAAAATGGGTAGAGATTGCCCAGGTAGGATATTTAAGAAATAATTAGAATAGGGTTGATGTTTGGTACAAACTGGTAAACTTGTTTACAAGAAATTCAGATCTAATTGCTTGGCTGTCCATTTAAGTTTTTAATAGCCCAAATAGCACATCTCAGGTACAGAGAACCAGTCTTTATTCATGGTTACCTCTACAGTATTTAGGCACACAGTGAATGTTTGGAATGAATACCTGTAGCTAGGAGTGTGCTTCAGTAATCTTGAGTGTCATTTATAACCAGTATCTAAAGTATCTATGCAAACTAGAGAGTGTTGAAACATTGGCAAGATTAATTGGTACCAGATCACAGACATATTCCAATTGCACCCTGAGAAATTTTTACTTCACTCCATAGCATAGGGTAATGCTGAAGTGGTTTTTGGAGGAAGAAATTACATGGGTATTGCTTATACTTCAAGAATTTTACTCTGGAAGCTATGAGAGGGTAAGTTAGATGCACAGAATCATGATTTGGGGGAATAGAGAGCAAGCCAATAGTAGGTCATTGCCACTTCCTAGAACAGAAATAATGAAGGGACA
Organism: Acinonyx jubatus; assembly: GCF_027475565.1. Lineage (NCBI taxonomy): Eukaryota > Metazoa > Chordata > Mammalia > Carnivora > Felidae > Acinonyx > Acinonyx jubatus. Next base: position 35,082,167 of record NC_069388.1, on the reverse strand, counting down.
AATCACACCACAGGAATAGAAAGAAAGTGTAAGAGACAGACAGAAATATTCCCTCCAGAATTCAGCACCAGAATTAAGGGCCTTAAGTCATCAATGCCATCAATCTACTATTATGACTATTAATTTTTGAAGTTATTAGCAAGCAAATACTCTTCCAACTTCGTGAATATCCCAAAATAAGTATAATACAGAGCTTAATTCCCACCATGGGAGATAAAGAGGGCAATCATTCTCCTTCCTCACTCTCAAGCATCTAGGATATGACGATGTTATCTAATTTGGGACAGAGGAATGCTCCCATGCAGGCTTTTGAAAGACCCAGACCCTTTGTCATGGCAGCTGTGGGACTGAGAGCTGGAAGTTCAATGAGAGCTGTCTAGTGGTCAACACTGATGTCCTAAGAGGAACCCCATGATGCAGCCTTGGCTGTGTTCCCAGCCACCTCGCTCCCTTTGATTACTGTTCATTTTAGATAATTGGTTCTCTAGAACTTTTTTTTTATTCCAAAAGCTAACAAATATATTTCCAAACATTCTTTTTTTTTTTTTTTTGGTTTCTATTAGTTGATTTTGTTGGTTTCCACCACAGAGTTTGTGTTCTGCCATCCCAAGTCTCACATAAGGCTGCCTACAGTCCTGCCCTGTCAAACACTGTCAGGGCTACAAGCTCTTGGGTAAAGCAGCTATTTCTCCAGAGCAGTTGATGTCAGATAGGGAAGAAGCATCATCATCATATAATTAATTAAATGTCCACGTACATATTTACCTTAGTCAATTTTCATTTTGAAATCATGGCCTACTAATTGTGAAAATTAGTAAAGGGAAACCTCATTTAAAATGAAGTCTGGAAGCCAGAAGGGGGAGCTCTCATGCCATACCACTGAAGATCAATCACAGGAAAAATTGTCAATTTACAGACCCCAACAGAATCCTCAATAGGAAAGAATCATCAATGATAGGCCCCAACAGGGAAAAATGTACATTGCATCTCCTACAAGAAGCCAACTACCACAGCAACTCAGAACTTGCCTATGGTTTTGCTGTAGGTTGTATGTTCCAAATTGTAATGTTCTGCTATTCCCAAATAAACCCATTTTTTGCTGGTAAAATAACAGTTTTATTTTTAAGGTTCTCATAACTCAAAGGAATCTCCCAAAGGAGGATTACATATATTGATTGTTCATTTAACAAACATTTATTGAGTTCTTGCTATGGACTAAATTTCTTAGGTCTTGTGATTAAATAAGACAAATAAGATATCATCCCTTCTTTTCAGGAGCTCATAACCTCTGTAAGAAAATTAGATTAAACAGGTAACGGTGGGACCTTTCCTAAGTGCCAAGATAGCACTGACCTCAGAGAATTCAGAATGTCATAGGAAAGGTAACCTTTGCACAGGGTCTAGAAGGATGAGTTATACATTTTCAGATGTTAGTATACTTACAGTGATGAGCACTGAGTTATGTATAGCATTGTTCAATCACTATATTGTGCAGCTGAAACTATATGACACTGTATGGTAATTATACTGGAGTTAAAAAAAAAGAAACTTTCAGATGTATAAGAGATAGTGTAAATATTCATGAGTTTAAGGAAATGCTTTAGAAGAAATAAGCTTTCGAGTCATACATGTGGCCATTCACTATTTGCTCATTGGTTTTAAATTTCAGTTTCCTGACCTCCAAGTTAGTGATTCCTAGAGAAATTCTTCATTTAAGCAGGATTAAATGAGAAAGCACAGGGAGAGGTGCCTGAGATGATACAGACATTCACCTAATATTAATTTCCTTTGTCATTTATTTATTTATTTATTTATTTATTTATTTATTTATTTAAATTTACATCCAAGTTAGCATATATTGCAATAATGACTCAGGAGTAGAATCCAGTGATTTGTCCCCTACATATAACAGCCAGCACTCATCCCAACAAGTGTCTTCCTTAATGCCCCTTGCCCATTTAGCCCTTATCCTTACCCACAACCCCTCCAGCAACCCTCAGTTTGTTCTCTATATTTATGAATCTCTTATGTTTTGTCCCTCTCCCTGTTTTTATATTATTTTTGCTTCCCTTCCCTTCTGTTCATCTGTTTTGTATTTTAAATTCCACATGAGTGAATTCATATATTTGTCTTGCTCTTACCAATTTTGCTTAGCACAATACACTCTAGTTCCATCCACATTGTTGCAATATTAAGATTTCATTCTTTTTGATTGCTGAGTAATATTCCATTGCTGAGTAATATATACACCACATCTCCTTTATCCATTCATCAGTTGATGGACATTTGGGCTCTTTCCATACTTTGGCTGTTGTCAATAGCACTGCTATAAACATTGGGGTGCATGTGCCCCTTTGAAGGAGCACACCTGTACCCCTTGGATAAATACCTAGTAGTGTAATTACTGGGTCACAGTGTAGTTTTATTTTTAATTTTTTGTGGAACATCCATACTGTTTTCCAGAGTGGCTGATCCAGTTCGCATTCCCACCATACAAAGGAGTTTCCTTTTCTCTGCATCCTCACCACCATCTGTCATTGCCTCAATTGTTAATGTTAGCCATTCTGTCTGGTATGAGGTGGTGTCTCATTGTGGTTTTAATTTCTATTTCCCTGATGATGAGTAATGTTGAGCCCTTTCTCATGTATCTGTTAGCCATCTGGATATCTTCTTTGGAAAAGTGTCTATATATGTCTTTTGCCCATTTCTTCACTGGATTATTTGTTTTTTGGGAGTTGAGTTTTGATAAGTTATTTATAGATTTTGGATACTAACCCTTTATCTGATACGTCGTTTGCAAATATCTTCTCCCATTCCATTGGTTGCTTTTTAGTTTTGCTGATTGTTTCCTTCGCTATACAGAAGCTTTTTTTTTTTTTATCTTGATGAGGTCCCAATAGTTCATTTTTGCTTTTGTTTCCCTTGCCTCCAGTGACATGCTGAGTAAGAAGTTGCTGCAACTCACGTCAAAGAGGTTTTTGTCTGCTTTCCCCTCTAGGATTTTGATGGCTTTCTGTCTTACATTTAGGTCTCTCATCCATTTTGAGTTTATTTTTGTGTATGGTGTAAGAATGTGGTCCAGGTTCACTTCTCTGACCTGAGTGTCTGTTTTTGTGCCAGTACCATACTATCTTGATGATTACAGCTTTGTAATACATCTTGGAAGGCCAGGATTGTGATGCCTCCAGCTTTGGTTTTCTATTTCAAGATTGCTTTTGCTATTCAGGGTCTTTTCTGGTTCCATACAAATTTTAGGATTGTTTTTTCTAGCTCTGTGAAGAATACTGGTGCTATTTTGAGAGGGATTGCATTGAATATGTAGATTGCTTTGGGTGGTATTGACATTTTAACAATATTTGTTCTTCCTATCCATGAACATGGAATATTTTTCCGTTTTTTGTGTCCTCTTCAATTTCTTTTATGAGCTTTCTATAGTTTTCAGTGTATAGATTTTTCACCTCTTTGGTTAGGTTTATTCTTAGGTATTTTATGGTTTTTGGTGCAATTGTAAATGGGATCGATTCCTTGATTTCTCTTTCTGCTGCTTCATTATTGGTGTGTAGAAATGAAACCAATTTCTGTGCACTGATTTTATATCCTGTGACTTTGCTGAATTCATGGATAAGTTCTAGCAGTTTTTGGTGGAATCTTTTAGGTTTTCCATATAGAGTATCATGTCATCTGCAAAGACTGAAAGTTTGGCTTCTTCCTTACTGATTTGGATGCCTTTTATTTGTTTGCGTTGTCCGATTGCTAAGGATGGGACTTCCAATACTATGTTGAATAACAGTGGTGAGAGTGGACACCCCTGATCTTACAGGGAAAGCACTCAGTTTTTCCCCATTGAGGATGATATAAGCGGTGGGTCTTTCATATATGGCTTTTATGATCTTGAGGTATGATCCTTCTATCCCTACTTTCTTGAGGGATTATATCAAGAAAGGATGCTGTATTTTGTCAAATAGTTTCTCTGTATCTATTGAGAGGATCATGTGGTTCTTGTCCTTTCTTTTACTGATGTGATGTATCACATTGATTTGCAGGTATCAAACATCCCAGGTATAAATCCCACTTGATCATGGTGAATAATTCTTTTAATGTCTTGTTGGATCCGGTTGGCTAGTATCTTGTTGAGAATTTTTGCATCCATGTTCATCAGAGAAATTGGTTTATAATTCTCTTTTCTGGTGGGGTCTTTGTTTTGGAATCAAGGTAAAGCTGGCCTCATAGGATAACTTTGGAAGTTTTCCTTCCATTTCTACTTTTTGTAACAGCTTCAAAAGAATAGGTGTTACCTCTTCTTTAAATGTTTGGTAGAATTCCCTAGAAAGTTATCTGGCCCTGGACCCTTGTTTTTTGGGAGATTTTTTATTACTAATTCAATTTCTTTACTGGTTATAGGTATTTTCAAATTTTCTATTTCTTCTCATTTCAGTTTTAGTAGTTCATATGTTTCTAGTAATTTGTCCATTTCTTCCAGATTGCCCAATTTATTGGCATATTATTGCTCATAATATTCTCCTATTATTTTTTGTATTTATGCTGTGTTGGTTGTGATCTCTCCTCTTTCATTATTAATTTTATTTATTTGGTTTCTTTCCTTTCTCTTTTTGATCAATCTGGCTAGAGGTTTATCAATTTGGTTAATTCTTTCAAAGAACCAACTCCTGGTTTCATTGATCCATTCTACTGTTTTTTGTTTTTGGTTTTGATTTTGATAGCATTAATTTCTGCTCTAATCTTTCATGGTTCTCTCCTTGCCTGAGTATTTTGTGAATTTCACTATAATGTGCCTTACTGATGGTTGGTTTTTGTTTAATCTATTGGGAGTTTTTTGTGTATCCTGGATTTTGATGTCTATGTCTTTCCCCAGGTTAGGAAAGTTTTCTGCTATGATTAGCTCACATAAACCGTCTACCCCTTTTTCTCTCTTCTCTTCTAGGACTTCTATGATTCTGATGTTATTCCTTTTTAGTGAGTCACTGATTTCTTAAGTCTTATACTGTGCTCTTTTGCCTTGGTTTCCCTCCTTTTTTCTTCTTCATTTGTCTCCATAACTTTGTCTTCTATATATCTGATTCGCTGCTCTGCTTCATCCATCCTTGCCGCAATGGTAACATTCAATATTGCATCTCAGTCATAGTGGTTTTAATTTTGTCCTGGCTAGATTTTACTTCTTTTATCTCTGTAGAAAGGATTCTATGCTTTTTTTCAATTCCAGCTAGTATTATTATTATCGTGATTCTAAATTCTAGTTCAGACAGCTTGCTTATATCTGTGTTGATTAAGTTCCTGGATGTTATTTCTTCCTGTTCTTTCTTTTGGAGTGAATTTCTTCATTTTGTCATTTTGGAGGAAGAAAAAGAATTAATAAAATAACAAATAAAAATTAAAAATTAAAACAACACAAAAAATCAAATAAAGAAAGCCAGATCCTAGGTGTGTTTTGGTTTGGTTGTTGAAAGAAGCTTGATAGAATAGAGAAAAAATGGGGAAAAAAGAAAAGAAAAAAAAGTAAGAAAATGCTTACAAATTTAAAATGTATAAAATAAAAAAGAATAAAATAAAATGAAAAGGGAACAATAGATTTAAAATACATTTACAAAAAATACATATAGTAAATTTTTTAATTTTATATAAAAATGGAAAATAAAAATAAATTTTTTCTCTCTTTGTATCCAAGAATAAGAAAAGAAAAAGAAAAAAAAAGATGTACCATTGAACAGAATGAAATCCGATTGAAATTAAATTAAGTTTCCCCTAGAAGTCACACTATGAAGCACTTTATAGTCCATACAGTAAGCAGATGGAGACACTTGTGGTCATCCTCTAGAGCTTGGTTGGAGTCATTGGACAGGAGCTTGGTGTAATGGCTACATTCTCCACTAGGTGGCGCTGCTTAGCTTACTGGGGTGGATTGGTGTGGTGCACGTGCACATGTATGTACATGCCTGGGAGAGGGAAAATGCCATCACCCACTTTCCAAGTTTCTGACACAAGAACTCTGTGCTCTCACTGACCCGCAATCAAGCACTTTGTCTTTGTCTCTGGCTTCTTTGTCTCTGGCTTCCCTCCACTTTTCACTCTACACTGTCCATGTCCAAGCCGTCAGCCTACCAGGCACCATTTACCTCCCAAATTTTATCTCAGATGGGGCTGTGTTTCCAAACCCCTCACTTCTGAGGGCCTTGTGGCTTGGACCCACTCTGACCTGACCCTCCCCTAGCAATGGCCAGGTGCCAGCTTGCCCCCAGGAACGTTCCTGCCATCACATTGCTGCAGAGGCCCAGAGATTGTGGCTGGGTGCCAGCTTGCCCCAGAAAAAATTAATGGGATCAAGTAGCAGCAGAGGTTTAGGGATTATGGTAATCCACAACACACACCTGGTGCAAGGTTTCACTGCACCCTGGCATCTTTATTCCAATACCAGCAATTGTGTTCTCCCAAGTCTGCTGAGACCTTTGCCTGTGGGGAGGCTGTATGGCTTCTAACAAAAGCCCTCTTAGCAGAACTGCTTTTCCCTGTGTGACCTGTGGACCCCTCGGACCTCACTGCCTGCTTCTAGGGGTTTACCCTTCCCACCAGAGCACTGCCAGGTATTGAGGTCCAGAATTTCTGACACTGCTCTCCCCTGTTTATATAGTCCTAATAGTATTGAAACCCTCTCTTGTCTCCTTTCTCCCTTACTTGTTCAGTCACTTGTGGGTATTCCCTCTCTTTCTCTTTCTCTCTAGCTACTTTCAGGGGAAGTGCTTTTACTGTACTCTCCCCCTTTCTCTGTCCTCTCTCCACAAATACAGCTCCCTACTCTCCATGGCTTCTCTCTCCCCAGTTTACCTCCCTGTGCTACACACCTGCCAAGTTCTGTGGTTCAAGTTATGCAGATTGTTGTGTTAATCCTCAGATCAATTTTCAAGGTTTGCAAAAATGGTTTGGTGCTGATCTAGCTGCATTTCAAGGATGAGAGAAGCAGAGAACTTCCATGCTGCTCTGCCATCTTGGCTCCTTCCCTGAAACATTTATTTTAAGAACATTTTTTTCAGTAGGATTGTTCTGTCAGATTCATGAAGCCCACTGCTATTAAAGCAAATCTTTTTTCCTACTAAATCAATTTAATGCATTACTTGCAAATATTTTTTTAAATGATTGTTTAGATGGGAGAACACATAGTAGAACTAGTAATGGAAAAATAATTGAAATTGCTTGTTTAAGAGGAGAACAAGGAAATGCTGGAAAAGTCCTTTTCACAGTTACCAAAGACAGGAATGGCACACCATCTACTCTCCAGGATTCAGTTCTTATACCTTTCAACTAGAATTTCCATTTGGTTCTTCTTCTTTTTTTTTTTAATAATTTCTATTTCTTAACTGATATTTTCTATTTTAGGCAACATTGTCATTGTACCTTCTTTTCCTGTTTAATCACGGTTTCTATTTGTTCTTTGAACATATTTATAGTGGCCATTTTGATGTCTTGGTTAGATTCAACATCTGGTTGCTCCCAAAAGTACTTTCAGTTGCTTGCTCTTTTTCCAGTTCATGGGTCATACACTCCTATTTATTTGCATGTCTTGTAATATTTTGGAAATGTAGTCACTCTGGGTTCTTCTCCCCTCCTCTACTCCCACCCTCCTCACTTCCAGGGCTTATTATTATTATTTGCTTACTTGTTTAGTGACTGGATGGAGAATTTTAGTGGAGTCTCTTCACACTGTGTGAAGCCTCTAATGATGCCCCTGTTGGTGGGGTGTGGGTGGGGGCTGTGGTGGGTAAGCCTATAGTCACCCTCAGAGCATAGTGATGTTCTCTTTGGCTGTTTCTTTAAATTGACCACACCCAGCTATTAAGAATCACTGATTTGGTGGCCAGTCGCTCCATTGTTTACAACAATGTCCTAGGCTCTACAAAGTAATACCATCAAATTAGGCTCCTTTGAAAGATAGTTACTAAATATTAGTGTTTTATATTTGTTCTGAGCCCAGGAGGGATTCTAGTTCTCTCTGGCAAACTACCTCTCCCACGGTTGAATTTGTATTTCTAGTGAATCTACCAATCTCCTTCCAATTACCTTTCAGCACAACCTCCAACTGTTTTTGAGAGCACCCTGAGGTTTGAACGTCTCTATACTCTGCTGCAAGGAAGTCAGTTCCTTTGTGAAGACATAAGGGGCTGTTTTAAGGCCTGCTTTGTCCCCCAGTCCACATCTGGAACTCTGGAGCTAAGGATGGGGACGGCAGCACGTATATTTTTGGAACTGAACCCCAGGTAAAAGGGAGAAGCAGATGTGTCAGGCCATCTCAGCCCACCTCTCCTGGCACAGAACCATGGCTGTGCAAGTCAAGGTATGGGACCTCAGCATTCCCAGAGGTGCTGTGCCCAGGTGGAACCTGGAGCCTCCTTCCCACCAATGGGAGCTGGCAGACCAGGGACACCCACCTCTTTGGTAAACTCTCCCAGAACTGAGTCTTAGCAACAAGTAGCCGGGGGTAGGGTGAGAAGCATTGAAATCCTGCCCCTCCCAGTAAGATAGGCCTGAAGTAGGAAAGGGGCATAGAGGGCACCCTATGTTTTGGCTGCACTAGTCTAGAGTGAAGCTTTGTCCTACAGAACTAGAAGGCAAAGAGGGAATGGTCAGTCCAAATACCACAGACTCACTGTTCTTAATGAAATGTAGTAGATTTTCTTTTTTTTTTTTTTAATTTTTTAAGTAGGCACCGTGCCCAGCATGGAGCCCAGAATAGGGCTCAAACGCATGACCCTGAGATCAAGACCTGAGTTGAGATCAAGAGTTGGATACTTAACCAACTGAGCCACCCAGGCACCTCCTTTGTTAGATTTTCTTAAACCGATATTTGTTTATTTGCTGTATTCCCTTACCATTTCTAGAAACTTTAAATCATCATATATATTTTTAATTTAAAAAATTATCATTATTATTATTATTATTTACCCTAGGGAGCACACCCACTGAGTTCCTGAGCTCCTCAACTGTCATGATGGAAAATAAATGCCCTTTATCTAATACTTTTGTCTGTAAATTCAACTTTGTCTGATATTAAGACTCATCTCTGATTCCCAATTTCATTTAGCATTAACTTTCTACTTTTGCCCACTTTTTTCTTTTTTGTTTTTTCTTTTTTTTGCTATTCTACTTTAGATATGTTTTGTATATTTTGCAGATTGGTGGATTTTGTTTCTTGATCCTAAGGTATGATCTTTTATTTTTAAAATTTCCTTTTTCTTTTATTTCTTTTTTAATTTTTTAAATATTTATTTATTTTTGAGAAATAGGGAGAGCAGGGGAGGGGCAGAGAGAGGGGAGCAAAGCATCCAAAGCAGGCTTGGTGCTAGCAGCAGAGAGCCTGATGTGGGGCTTGAACACATGAAACATGAGATCATGACCTGAGCCAAAGTCAGAAGCTTAACCAACTGAGCCACCCAGATGCCCCTTTTTAAAAATTTTTTAATGTTTATTTATTTTTGAAAAATTTCCTTTTTATTTTCAAAGCCTGGGACCATACCTAGTGTTCATTACATATCTGTGGAAGAAAGGTTTTTTCTTCTCCTCAGGACTGGGTAGGGAGAGTCCTCCCAGGCCTCCTGAGAAAAGCTCCAGGATTTGCCAAAAACCTGTATCATTCCTGCCAGAAGCTGCTTTTAGAAGTCACTAAGATCAACTTCATTAAGAAAAAAAAAAAACTTACTACCTTTGTTGACATAAAAATGACATACCACAAATTGCCTATGTCTAAAGGATATGCTTTGACAAGTTTTGATACATGCATACAACAGGAAACAATATCTACAATCAAGATGTACCCAGGGCACAAAGATCAATCGCACCTGAGGTCCGGGGATCCCACACAGACCAATTTGGCCACTTGCTGCTGACAAAATCTCAAGGCACAGAGACTAGTGCTAGTGAAACAAAGGGAATTGATTTCAGTGAGGCCAACACTGAGATGACAGTGTCTCAAAGATTGTATTCAAAGTGCTGAAAATAGTTCTAAGTTCATATGAGGGAAATGTAGAATCAATGTTGGTGGGTACATGAAGGTGGGCAGAAAGGTTGGGTTGATCATTGTCTTGGTTTCAGTCTTGCTGGCATCAGGGCTTGATGAGGTGGTTTTGGTTGCCATTATGGGATGCTTTGTTGCCTGAGGTAAGAGACAAGCTGGAAAGAAGAACTTAATCAGAAAGCACAGACTGAGGTCATAGTGGAGGTGGTTGAAGTCCTTTTTTAAAGGTAGTTAACCATCATCCCCAAGAGTTTCCTGGTGTTCCTTCCCAAAGAAAGCATGTGTTTCCTGTGTTCCTTCCCAAAGAAAGCATGGCCCCCGTTCTCATGCAGCTTGGGTTCTAATGCTTCTTTTTTTGTTGTTTAAAAAAATTTTTTGTAATGTTTATCTTTGAGAGACAGGGAGAGACAGAGTTGGGGAGCAGAAGAGAGAGAGGGAAACAGAATCCAAAGCAGGCTCCAGGCTCTGAACTGTCAGCACAGCCCAACGTGGTGCTTGAAACCATAAACCATGAGATCATGACCTGAACCGAAGTCGGACAATCAACTGACTGAGCCACCCAGGCACCCCATGGGTTCTAGTGCTTCTTGACCATGATACCACATATATCTAACCCAACTGAAGAAAAACTTCATCAGAGACATAGCAGGCCCTTTGCTGTCTCATGATACAACTGCCTTATGCTCTTAGTCCAGGGACTTTTGTGGAGGATTTGGGATATATCTCCCAATGACCTTGTCTAGTACCGGGTAAAATAAATAATGGAATTGTTCAAATTAATTTTGGGAAAACCAAATCTCATGCAGGTGATCTTACTACTTATAGAGCTGCAACCCTTCACTCTTGTGACTCTTCCGTATTTTAACATTTCATATTCATCTATATGATTCTTTGAAAGAGAATTCTTTTATGGGAGTGAAGAGAGGAGGAGAATAACCTTGCTAGGTGCTACCAGCTGCTGACTCTACTTTTCTGAAGCCTCCAAAATAAATATATTTTAAAAACCTTCCAGAACATATTTACCAGAAGCGTCATGGCTGGCTAAACTTGCCTAGTTGGGATAACAGATGTTAATTTGTTTACCAAGAATAAAGTAAGAATCTACGTATATTTTTCATAGAGTGTCCAATTTGGAGGACACAAACATTTATTTAGCCCAAACAGACTTCGTGGTTTATTTTTATCTGAATATTTTACCTACTACATTTTATGCATGCTCAAATAATATGTTGTAGGATACTTTTTTAAAAAGTAAAAGGAAACGTGTATAGTATCTCCATTGAATCAAAACTTCTCTGTTGTGCTTAATTAATTTCAAATCTTGATGGGAGTGAAGGAGAGAGCTAATATTTGAATTTAAGAGCACAGACACTGTCTGGGATTGAGTAACTACTGTGCCTATTGCTAGCTGCGTGATATTGGGCAAAGTACTTAGCATCTCTGAGGGACGATTTCATCTTTAAAATGGAGATAAGGGATGGCTGGGTGGCTCAGTTGGTTAAGTACCTGACTTTTGATTTGGCTCAGGTTGTGATCTTCTGGTTCTTGAGATTGAGCCCCACATGGAGCTCTGTGCTGAGCATGGAGCCTGCTTGGGAATTCTCTCTCTTTCTCTCTCTGTCTCTGTCTCTCTCTCAAAATAAATAAATAAACATTTTTTAAAAACTAAAATGAAGATAGTAAAATATACCTCACAGGGTAATATTAAGTGTGGCAATATATGTATAATACTTAAAACAGTGTCTGGACAATAAGTGCTATTTATGCTAATTATTCTGCAATGAAATAATACTACTTGAAATGAATGTTTTCCTTGATGTCATGATTCCAAAAGCAAACCAAGTGGTCATAAATGTGAATTTGATATTTAACTTTGAATATATGGACATTAAGATATGATTTTATAGTTTACATTATTCTTAAATATTTTTTGTCACTTTGGCACAAAATAATAGCTCTAAAAATGTTAAGCAGCAAAGGCAGAAAATAGCTCAAGACTATTTAGGGGAACCTCTCTCGGAGAATATTGAGTGAGAGGGGTACCTGGGTGGCTCAGTCGGTTGACCCTCCGACTCTTGATTTCAACCCAGGTCATGATTCCAGGGTTGTGGGATACAGCCCCAATCTGGCTCCATGCTGAGCATGGAATCTCTCTCTCACTCCCTCTGCCCCTCTTCTCCACTCACTTTCTCTTTCTAAAAAAAAAAAAGCTTGTATGTGTATATACATATATATGTATGTACACACATACATATATACATATCTATGTATATATATACATATAAATGTATACACACACACACACACACATATATATATATAGTGAGAAAAACATATTCATTTTTCACCTCAATCTTCAGAACACTTGGTACTCAGGACAACTCAGTTTTGTGGTCAGAAGATTTGCTTTAGGTGGATTGGCTATTTTTCTTTGTATTTCTTATCCCAGTGCATATATGCAAAGGGAATTCTGTAATCATCTGTTAATTCAGTGGAAAACTAGTTCCCCTAGTTTTCCCCTACCATGTTTTTATGCTCCTTGATTCCCAGTACACTTGAAACCAATGTGGCCTTGAGTGAGCAAGTGAGAGGGGGAGGGGCCATGGCAGAGGATGTGGGGACAGTTGTGAGCATGAGCTTTCTACTTCCTGTGATGATTATGCTCTGGAAATGGTCCCCTAGCTCCTAAGGAATGGTACCAATAAATTACACTGATGGCCAAAACCACAGGTGCTCACTAATGTTTGTGTTCTTTCCTTTTTTTCTTTGGCCACAGCTGTGTTACATCTCCCAGCCTCTCTTTGGGCTAGCAGCCATCATGTGATGAGTTCTGGCCAATGGCATGTGAGTAGAGGCCATGAGTGCCTCCTCTAGTACTGACCCATAAAATAACTGGGGCTTCTGATACTCATCTTATTTTTCCCATCCACTGACTGAATTAGCAGACTTCCAGGATGTTGATGGGAGACATGCATGGAAAGATCCCTTCAGTAACTGATTAGGTGTCTGATCCATTTTAAATAATGCCATGGCCATATTGTGGCTATAAAGGAGACGCAACATAAGTCCACTGCTGGATAAATTATGGAAGAAGGCAAATTTTTTCTCTGATTCTCTATTCCTGCTTCAACACTCTCCTTTCTTTGATGAAAATAATTAACATTTGTTGAGTGCTTAACATATATCAGAGATTATGTTAATTTCCATACTAATTATAGGTGCTGTCTTATTTAATCTCCCCATCAACCTGATGCAGTGTAATCTGTTATTAATCTCATTTCACAATCGAGGGAAGGAAGTACAGAGAGGTTAAGTTACAGATCTCTAGGAATCAAGATTTAACTCCAGACATTCTCATCTCATCCCTAAACTGTACAAATTCCCAATACTTTCTAGGTGTCCGGCTTCCTCAGTTGTATAGAACCCTTTAGAGAAGTTTTCCCAGATGACTCACCAAACACATAAATTTTCCTCTTTTTATGCCCTTCAGAACACCTTATCCTAGATTCCATCTCTTTAGTCATCTACTGCGCAAAGAAAGTAATACATTGATTAAGATTTTACTGTTAGCTATTCACTATTTTAAAGGATCAGTATTAACTGCAATGGGCACAGAAAAATGTATAGGATTTGGTACTTGATTTCAAAGGGATTTCAGTTTCTTTATTGGCTGGCCACCCTACCCTGAATTGGAATCTAGAATGTTAGAAAGTCCTGGGTGGGGTTTGGAGTATCCTTGTTCCATTATCCTGACATATAATATAATCATATCCAAAGGTAGTAGAGACGTGTGTCCAACTAGACTGCATAAGTGGATGGTCAGCAGTGACTAGAGTATCAAGGGCATATATGATGAAATAAAAGGGAATTAGAAAGCAGGAGATGGGAGAACAAGAATCTGGGGGCAGAGGTAGGTGGGTCTGGCATAACTCCAAAACATGCTGTGCATGTGTATCATCTCCTAGTCTGTTTCTATCTATGTGATGGTCCTGGATCACTTCCAGGAGCCAGAACAGGCTGAAATACGAAAAGATGTCACATAATCATATAACTTGTGTATAGAGAAAAGCAATAAATACCGTGGGGTGGGGGTTCAGATAATATAGAGTGAGAGCTAAAAAGACAACTGGAAAGATTGTATGAAACGTTGTATGGTGTTGGGCTTTCCTGGACACACAGGAGTAGGAATGTGGATATTAGAGAAAGGGCAAAAGAGGCACCATAGGCAGTGGAACTTGCATAAGCAGAGGCATGGAGGTAGCAAAGTTCAAGATGTGCTAGAGGGAAAAAAGAAAGACGTGCTAGAGAAACAGCAAGTTGTTAAATTTTCAAGACCTTGTAAGCTGCACAAGGGGTAGCACCAAGAGATAAAGGCAAGAGATAAGCTACTCAGAGGAAGAGCTCCTAGGTGGCTGAGACCTTGTGGCTAGGTGATCTGGAGTGATAGTGGACCCTCTCCAAGCAGAATTCCCAAGTGAGAGAATTTAGGGAAGGAAGGAAAAGGGCTAAGGACAGAAGAAAGCTTTGGAAGAAACTACAACATATTAGAAAAAAAGACCAAGAGATGAACAGCTCTGAACCAGCAGAATGAAGACAGCAAAGGAAAATTTCAGCAAGTTTTGGGCTAGGAAGAAGATAAGCTGCAAAGTGCTGACTGGCACGCCCTCACTAAGCGATTAGTCATTGCCTATCAGGGGACTGGAGCTGTGCCACGGGCTGGGTATAGATGACACACCAGACTTCTTACATGCAGCTTCTTCTAAGGCAAGAGAGAGAGATTACAAATAAATGAGGAGGAGGACGTGGAGGTGTGGGTGGAGGTTATTGTCCAGAGAAGCACTTAGATGCTCAGAGGAGCAACATGAGGGAAAGAAGATGAGTTTTCAATCTAGGGGACACTTAAGGTTTCCAATGAGGAGAATGAAGGAATGATGAGAAAAAGCTTAACATGCAGGAGGAGGCTAGGAAAAAACAACGGAGGGAGACGTGAGGGATGGTAGGAGGAGAGAGGCTTTGCGCAGAAAAAATGGTGGGTTAATCTGGAAATTCCTTTGGTGGAGAAAGTGAAAATGAGAGAAGCCAAAATCAGATGACTTTGAACTTAATGAAGTTGGGCATCAGGTTATCTTCAAAGAAGGAGGGGGTGAGTATGGGGGCCCCAAGACAGTGGAATGTTTTGGCATAAGATCTGTGAGGAATGTCCACAAAGATTGTACTGTATTTTAATCCATCAATCACAAAGTATTTATAGAGCATCTAATCTATGTCCAGTGGTATATTAGATATTATATTTTCACTCTTCCAAGTGCTGGTGGCTCCTGACAACTTGGCAATATCAGCAAATGTTGTAAAATGTGTTCTCTAACCCATCATAGAAGTCACTAATAAAAATAAGGAGTAGTTTTGGATTTAGGTCCTTTAGGAACCTGGGTTGCTTTCTGTTTCCAGTTTAAGACCAGAGCACTGACAGCTCCATTTGAGAGTTTTTAAGTCAACATTATTTATAGTACTATTTCACTGTAACCTATATTTTGTATACTCAGCTATGAGTACATCTTAGCTTTTCATCACAACTTTCTGAGAATCATGTGTGGCTTTATACTTAATAAATTACCATTTTATAAAAAAGATAGTGGGGCTTGGATGACTCAGTTGATTGAGTGTCCGACTCTTGATATTGGCTCGGGTCGTGATCTCATAGTTCATGAAATGGAGCCCTGTGTAGGGTTCTGCTCTGACAGCATGGAGCCTGCTTGGAATTCTCTCTCTCTCACCCTCTCTCTCTCTCTCTCTCTCTAATCCTTTCCTACTCATGCTCTCTCTCTCTTTCTCTCTCTCAAAATAAATAAACTTAAAAAAAGGTAAAGTTACAGGTGTAGAGGGTTACAGAAAGTATGATTTTAACATGAATTTCAAAAAATTTGTGGAATCAATGATTAACTCAAAATATGGCAATGAAAAATACCTGAGAAATGGGCCAGTAATCAAAAAAGACAAAAGCATCAAGATAGAGGAAAAGCACATGAGAAATGCACTTTGAAATATTAAAGTAGTGAATTCAAGGATGGTAGCCACTGTCCATGCTCCATTGGTTTTTCTTCAGCCTTCTTTCTGCCAATGCAATCTGATGTCTTATTGAGAAAGCCTGAGGCTTCCTCTGGCTTCCAGAGCATTATTGGCTGGAGCACAGGACAGGCCATAAATGTCATGAATTAACTCTGTAGGAGGATCCTTCAACCAATAATGGATAGAATTTGGCACTAAAATATTCCAGATTCCTCATCACCCAGATGCAACAATTCAGAGGCATGTTCTACTCATCTCTCAGAGGTACCCATCAGGAGAAGCCTCCTTAGTGCTAACCTGTTCATCAAGAAATGGATTCCTTTCCTCCCCTTTCTTATTTCCTTCTTCCTTACTCATGTTCCACATTTGCTTCCCCAAAACAATGACTTGCATTCAAGTTCTTGCTTCTGGTAGAATTGAGCCTAACATACAGAATGAAACCAAATTCCTCTGCAGAAGAGGAAAAAGTAGAATCCATCAACATAGACTCCATCTTCCCTGTAAATCTAGTCCACATCCAGTTAAACTGCTATCTACCCAATTCCCTAAAATAGAAACCTAAAAATTATCTTTAATAATTCCTCCTCCTCACATTATATTCAAATGATCAAGTTCTATAGGTTTGCCTCATAAATATCTCTCAAATTGACTTCTTTCCATGTCAGTTTGTACAGCCTTCCTCCAATCCAGTCTCCATTCAGCTTTCCAGGGTGAAATTCTCAAAGACAAGTTTGATTTTTTACATCCCACACACTGCTTATAACTCTTTCAATGGCTACCATAGACTGAATGTTTATACCCATCCCCCCCAATTCATATGTTAAATCCTAATGCCCAATATGCTAATATTTGGAAGTAGGGCCTTTGGAAGATGATTAGGTCATGAGGATGGAATTCTCATGAATAGGATTCATGCCCTTATAAAAGAGACCTCAGAGAGCTTCCTCACCCCTTCCACCATATTAGGACACAGTGGGAAGATGGCTGTCTGTTTCTACTAGTAAGTGGGATCTTGCTAGACACCAAATCTGCCAGTGCCTTGATCTTGGGCTTCCCAGTTTCTATAACTATGAGAAATAATTTTCTGTTGTAGTTAAGACTCCCAGTTTATAATATTTTATTATAGCAGTCTGAGCTAAGGCAATGGCTTTTCATCTCTTTTGCATTACAGCCAGCACTCCTGCAAGGTTTTGCATGATCTGGACTCTCCCCCATACCCTACATCTCCTCTCTTACCTTAAGCCACACTCCTCTTGCTTTCAACTTTCCAGCCATCCAGACTTTCTCTCTCTTTTTTCTTTTTTTGAAGCTTTTATTTTAATTTCAGTTACTTAACATACAGTGTTATATTAGTTTCAGGTGTATAGTATAGTGATTCAAGAATTCCATAAGGCGCTTGGGTGGCTCAGTTGGTAAGCGTCTGACTTCAGCTCAGGTCATGATCTCGTGGTTCATGAGTTTGAGCCCTGCATCAGCCTCTGTGCTGACAGCTCAGAGCCTGGAGCCTGCTTCAGATTCTGGGTCTCTGTCTCTCTCTGCTCATCCCCCACTCACACTCTATCTCTCTCTCAAAAATAAATAAGCATTAAAAAAAAAAAAGAGTTCCATACAATACCTGGTGCTCATCACGACAAGTGAACTCCTTAATCCCCATCATCTATTTCACTTATCCTGCCATCTGGCCTTTCTTAACTTTGGTTCCTCCAAATTTCTTGCTCCCTTGCGCCATGGGATGTTTGTAATTATGGTTTGGGCTTCTTAGAAAAATCCTTCTCTGTAATCTTCTCCTCACCTAAAAACCCCTTGCCTAGTTAGTGTCTATCCTTCTTCAGACCTCAGATACAGAGTAATTTTCTCTAAAACATTCCGACATGCCTTGTTATGTTAAATCTATATAGGCTGTTCTAGATCTATGTAATTCTATGCTCACTTTTCACTATTTTAGTTTTTACATTTATATCACTGGTTGTCTGATTAAATTTGGTCTTGTCTATACTGTTTATAATAGATTTTTTTAATCACTTTTCTATTTCTAATTCCTAGCATAGTAATATATACCTAATAACTGCTCAATTTGGGAATGAATGAAAGAGGAGATGAGTCAGTGAATGTACGTGTGATAACTTTGCATTTATCACCATAGAAGTAGATATGTTGTTGTGGGAATAAGCAACATAAATTTTGAGGATGCAGAAAAGGACACATAGGAAGGAACCCTGAGTTAAGCTTCCATGTAGGAAAGGATTGCCCTTCTGCCCTAATAACAGAAAAATTACAGAACAGAAACGTGTAGTGAGTCAAATCTGCTTGCATCTCTGACTTTCTCCAGCAAAGTGATAACAGGGTATAAATAAAGCACATTAGTTACTCCTGAGGATGATGACTACAGCAAATTAGAAGCCTGAGGGTGCACAGGATGTTCAGAGATGATTATTCTTATATGGATTACTAAAGCATCTTCAAGATGTCTTGCTTTCCCTTTCCCCCCTTCCTGCGAAGAGATCTCTCCTTATCATAAAGTTGTCCCCAATGTATGTTCTGAGAGTTGCTCAATATTAACAGAAGAACATTTTGTTAGTTTGGAGGCATTTTTCTGGGAAGGAACCGGAGGAATTGAAACCATCTCCAAAGGCTTCACAATATTGAATGAACTGATAAGGATTCTTAATCTCTACAGGGTGGATAGAAGACCAGGGAGAACCTAATGTAAGGAAGAGAGACCCTAACAGTGGGTGGTCCAGAGAGATAAAACCATGGAAGGAACCAGCAAAAAAGTATGAATGAGGAAAACCACCTAATGCCTACCTCAGATGGACCCTGGAGGGACTGATTAGTGACTTGATGAGAAAAACTCTGTTTTTTACCAAACTTAAGCCTCTGTGTGTTTTTGTGAACACCTAATAATGGATTTGTTTTTTAATGCCATTATCCCATGTCTTTTTGTCCTTGAAATTTAGGGACAAAACCAAGGGCTACATGAATCTTTACAACTTTGTGGAATGAATGAGTGAAACCAAATGTGGCCCTTGTAGAGCATGGAAAGGGAATTTCAAAAGAAAGGTTAAGGGTCTTGTTGAAGTGAATGGGGATTTGAAATGGACATAAGCTTCTGGGAAGAAGGAGACAGTGGATAAAGAGGTTCCTTCAGTAAGACTTGGAACTAATTTGGAGACCTCGGGAAAACCACAACAGACTGAAACCTGTTTGGTAAGTATAAATGTAAGGTGAAGATGGAAGTCAAGGAAATAAGAAGTGACTAATATTAAAGATGACTAATATTAAAGATGATGAAGACAAAAGTAGATGATAACAAGAGATCTAGTGAAGGAAAAAATATTGACTAGGTCCTGGACACTGCTGTAAATACAGATCTGGGGTCCGTGCTGATGAAGATTTGGGAAAGGAGATAATTGTGAATAGGTGAAACCAATTCAATTTAACATATGATATAATAACACATTAATATAGGTTATTAACACATTTTCTTAAGTTTATTTATTTATTTATTTATTTATGGGAGCAAGAGTGAGCAAGAGCAGGGGAAGGGCAAAGAGAAAGGGAGAGAGAGAATCCCAAGTAGTCTCTACACTCCCAATGGAGATCCCCGGCCAGGGGCTTGAACCCATGAACCATGAGAGCACCCTGAGCTGAAATCAAGAGCTGGAGGCTTAACCGACTGAGCCACCCTGGTGCCCCATTACATGTTAATAAATGAGGACTAATGTACTGTACATTGTACAGTATGTATGAGAAAGTTTCTCATACAGTTGTATGAGAAAGTTTCTCATACAGTTGTATGAGAAAGTTTGTTTGCTTTATTTGGCATAACCCACTTAAGCAAAATGAATATTGTTGCTCATTAACATAAATTTATTTTCAAGGTGCCTACAAATGAGCCTTTAATTAATTGCTCCAGAACCTTTTCAGATACTAGAATTGTGCTGACTGGTCTCTCCTTATTTTCCAAATTTAAAAAAGGAAAGCACTGAGAATATTTAAGTAACTTTCTCTCCTGATTTGGAGAGTGTGCAACCATAACAAATCTGGAGGTAAACCATAAGAAAAAAATGATCTTCCATATCTCCAGTACTGTTATTCTTACAAAGAACACCACCGGTGGGTTATGAGAGAGAGAGAACAGCTCACTGTCATGTGGTGTAACTCCATCTGTTGTCCTTTAGCGAATGTCCAGATGGATTCCATTTCTGGTCTCTGGAAAGACAAGGCCAATCAATATAAAAAAGCTGCCTTTGATTATCCATCACAATCACCCAAGGAGAATCACAATTTTTTGGTTTCTACCCGTCATCCTTGTCAAGAGGCTCACGGTTTTATTTTTACTCATGAAATCTGCTTCTGAATTTCTGAACAATAACAATGCCAACCGTCTGTTTTTCCTTGGGTTTCTTTCGTATGGTGACCGGGAAGTCTGGCTTGAAAATGTCTCTCCTATTCCTTGTCAATATCTTTCACTCAGTTTTCTGAGGAACGATGTTTACTTTCAGGAAGTATGGGGCTTTAAAAGGCTTATCATATTATTACAGCTTAAAGATACCTCAGATTCAGGAGTGAAATAAATGGCTTGAATTGGAATACCACTCTGATGAGAAATGAGCCTGTTGAAGCACATTCATGTTTGAAAAATTTCCCCCATATGCTCATTGTACTTACGTCATCTCTTTTTCACATGGATTAAGTTGTGTGACCGTTTTTGTAACATTGCCGGTATCAAAAAGAAAGGACTCCATGGGTGCCTGGGTGGGTCATTCCATTAAGAGGCTGACTCTTGATTTTTGCTCAGGACATGATCTCACAGTTCCTGCGTTCAAGCCCCGCATTGGGCTCTACGCTAACAGTGCAGATCCTGCTTGGGATTCTTCCTCTCTCTCTCTGTCCCTCCCCCACTTGCACTCTCTTCTGTCTCTCAAAATAAATAAATAAATAAACTTAAAAAAAAAGTAAAGGACTCCTTGTAGGATCCTAATTTACACACCCACACCCACCACCCACCCCCTCTCTCCTTGGAATAGGTCCATCCTGTTTGAATACTATATTTTGATTTACATATATATTTTTTTAAGTTGATAAGATTTTGACCTAAGTATAAATTCAGAAGGGTCTAAGGAAAATACTGGTTTTCTCGTAAGCCTAAATAATCACTGCTTTAAGCTGAAACTTTCTGGTAGAAGTTACTTATGTTTTAAATTTTTAAAAATTCACATTTCCTATTTTTGAATTTGTGAGGAGAGAGAGGTGTCCCAAATATCTCTTTCCCCATTTCTTCAGTAGTAAAGCTTCCATTTCAGCTGGGCATGTGGCCACTTGGAATAAAGATCCTTTTCCCAGCCTCCCTTGCAACTAGTTCTGGTCATATGGCCAAGTTCTTGGCAATGGGATCTAAGCAGAGGTAGGATGTGCAACTTCTAGGAAGTGCATTGCATCTCTTCCATAATACTTCCCATTTCTTTGGGCAGCAGTAAGAGACTGGGGTAACTGGAGTGGCAGCTGCCATGTAGACAGTAAGATGACTTTGAGAATAGAAGCCATGCTCAACAGGGCAGCAAGATAACAATAGCTCGGGTCTCTCACATCATGGAGCACCACTTTAACTCTGGATGGACTGACTTCTTGGATCAGACATCTTGGATGTGAGGTCAAAATAAATTGCTATTTTTATATCCTTATTATTTTGGTGCTCTCACTCATAGCCTATTTTATATATATATATGTGTGTGTGTGTGTGTGTGTGTGTGTAAGTGGAGACTGTCCTACTAATAAAAGATTCTAGCAGATGCCATTTCCAACTAAGATCCAAGTACTGATATGTATAATTGCAATGGAAATTTTTAAGAAAAAGCATTATGTAGTCAATATCTTTTCAAATGAAGAAAAGACGAAAAGAAAATGAAATTTTGTGCATAATTATTTTATCCTTTATGATTTATTTTATTTTTCAAGTTCCTCTTTAGTATTCCAGCTAATGAAATTGAACTTCTATAACTCAGCACCAAAAAATCTGACTTCCAATACCTGTGATTTTTTTTTTCCTGAGTGCTTGATCTAGCAACAGAACTGTCTCTTTCTCTTTCTGAGGATGGACAGGCTGGATTTGTTGGGAGAATTAACACACATACCCCCAACTCAGGAGGCAGCTCGAATGACTGAAAGGAGACCATTTATAAATATACCAGGTGCTTTGTCCTACCAGGTAGATTCACTCAAAGGCATTTGTTCTATGCTGGTCCCTAGAGTTCCCCACCAGGATTAAGATCTGGTTATCCAGGGCAGTAACCTGCTTGATAGCATACCCTTTATTGGCTGCCTGCTTTTCTCTGCCTCTACTCTTCTACCAGTGTTTTCTGGGTTCACATCTTAAATAAATGATTGCACATACATCCTTATCTCAGGGTCTGCTTCTAGGGTGCTGGAGCAAAGACATAATATTTGCATGTTGTGTGAGTGGCTGTAAAAACATTTATGGCCAAGGGAATGAAATAAACAGGGACATGACATAAATTGCAAAGTAGACCTGGAGTATCTTTCGTCTTTCTTTCTTTTTCAGTCCTCAGTGGGAGAACAGAGCAAGGCTTTACAACAACCCTAAAAAAAAGACTGATTAGTAAAAAAACTGTGCTTGGAAAATAGAACCCTAAAACACTGGGTAGAGTATATTCCCATATCCTTTAAATAATTCAGATGAATTGGCTCAGGGTGAAAGCAAGCTACATTAATTTCTTTCAGAAGAGTGTAAACAGGAATCATTACGCTTATTATTTCCCCCCAATATCTACAAAGTGCCCAAATACATAGCAGTTAATTAATAAATATTTGTCGAGTAAAAATGTGGTAGAGAGGGAATTCGAGTAAAGTTAGCAGATCAGTTGATCAAATACTCTACTAGGGATAGAAGAGCATACCACAGAGTCAGAGAAGATACATATTAGCAATACATAGCCAATGAAGGACTCCAATCCAGAGTATGCAGAATATTATAAATCAAATATAAAAGCACAACCCCACAGGAAAAAAAAATAGTGAGGAAGTTCTTCATGTGTTGTATCTAATTGGTTAATAAACATGTGACAATGTGCTCAACTCTATTAGTCACCAGAATGATGCAAATTAAAACCATTATGCCATACCATATCTTCTCACTAGATTGGTTTAAAATGAAAAGAGAGACAATGCCAAGTATTGGCGAAGATGTGGAGCAGTTGGGATTCTAATACACTGCTGCTGGATGGAGAAATTGGTACAACCGGTTTGGAAAAGTTCTCTGGTGATATTTACCGAAGCTCAACACACACATTCCCGATGATGCAACATCTCCACCCCTGCATATATAACTAACTGAAGTGCACACACATGTTCACAAAAGGCATGTATCAAAATACACATAGCAACAATAGTGATAATAACCCCAAATTTAGAACAACCCAGATGTCTATCTACTGAAGCATGAAAACATAGGTTGTGGTATAGTCAATGGATTATCATTCTACAGCAATCAAGATGAGTGAACTATAATTGCAAACACTACATGCATGAGTCTCACAAACAGAATATTTGGATGAAAGAAGCCAGATATAAAAGAACACAGACTGTATGATACCAAACATACATAGTTCAAAAACAGGCAAAATTACCTTATGCTATTAAAAGTTGGTATGGTAGTTATTCTTGGGGGACATACTGAATTTAAGGAGCAAGAGAGGGACTTCTGAGGTGTTAGTTGTCTCAGTGTTTCCAAGACCATCCACTAGTTTGGAAATCTACTGGAAGGACTAATATGATTCAGCATAAAGTTAGTGTCATGGCTTAAGATTTATTCCAGCAAAGGATACAGTGAAGGAATAACAGAAAAAGTATATACACAGTAAAACCTAGGATTGTAAGTAACTTGTTCTGCAAGTGTTCCACAAGATGAGCAAACATTTCTAATAAATTTTAACTTGATAAATGAGTGATGTCTTGTAATACAAATAGTATATGAGGCTGAATGTCACATGATCACAACTGAGCCAATTGTTCTTCTCTCTCTCTCTCTCTCCCTCCCCCTCTCTCTCTCTCTCTTGCTGCAGGATTGTGGGTGATCATCTCCCATGCTCAGATGCTTGGTCTCAGACCGCGGTGTTTGGCAGAAACCAGTGATTTTCAGAACACTGGAAGGTGCCCACAACTGGCACCAGTGTATTTTTTGTCACTTCAAAGCACCTATGGACATTTTTTGCTTTTCCTTACAAGAGTAAGCTTAGGAATTCTTTGCTTCATTCTAGGTCAGGCTGTCTGCAGATAGAGACCCTTTCCTCTTCTGCCTTATTGCCAGTTACATTAAATGCAGCATATGACAAGAGTTTATTAATACTTCTCTGTAGTCAACATCCATGTGAGCATGTACAATGGCCCCCATGCGGAAAAAGGTTGAAAAGAAAGGCGGTAAGAAGAAGGAGATGATTACAGTGGACGTTAAGAAGGGAATCATCAAGAAGTACGAACGAGGTATGCAAGTGGCTGAAATTGCAAGATTTTATAAGAAGTCCACATCTGCATCTCCTCTGCAGAGGAGGAGGAGAAAGAGGCAGAGGAATCCCTCACTTCAAATGAGATTAGGGAGATGTGTAAAATGTGGGAAACAAGTGCAAACTTTGTGGAAAAGCACCACCCGAATAAGGCTGTAGCAGTGTGAGCAATGAATCTGTTGAACAATGCAATGCCACATTACTGTGAAATCCTCAAAAGGAGGCAAAAACAAGTGTCATTGGATAGATACCTTGTTAAATCTGCATGAAAAGAAAAAGATTCCTTTGAGCCAATAGATAGCAGTGATTCCGTTAGTGATAGTGAAAGTCGTCCTACATAATAACCCTCTTCTCTTTTGTCTCCCTCACACCAGCCATGAAGGTTTTCAAAGGTAAGTGCAGGTTAATTTGTTTATTTTTCTTTATATTTTATATTTTCTTTATTATTTTGTATTATATTACAGTAATTGTCATCATTTTTATATGAATATTTTTGGATTGTGGAACGAATCATCTGAGTTTCCATTATTTCTTTTTATTTTTAAAAAAATGTTTATTTGTTTTTGACAGAGAGAGAGAGAGAGAGAGAGAGAGAGAGATCATGAGTGGGGGAGGGGCAGAGAGAGAGGGAGACACAGAATGTGAAACAGGCTCCAAGCTGTCAGCACAGAGCCCAACCCGGGGCTTTAACTCACAGACAGTGAGATCATGACCTGAACTGAAGTCAGACGCTCAACCGACTGAGCCACCCAGCGCCCCTGAGTTTCCATTATGTCTAATGGGGAAATTTGCTTTGATATACAAGTGTTTTGAATTACAAGCATGTTTCCAGAATGAATTATGCAAACCAAGGTTTTACTGTATAGGCAAAGGCTAGAAGAGGTCAAATGCACACTTTCTTGTATGCCCCCTGTAGGGAATGCATAGGTGTATCTTCTTTTCCAGTTGGGAATTGCAAAGACATGTGTGAGATTCTCATGCCTAGGAAAGTTGACTTGTATCTTGGAGTGCAAAGTTCTTAAATAGAATTGGTCACATCTCTGCCAAATGGTGTAAACCCCAAACCAGGCCCTGGGTGCACATCATGATCCTTGATGTTTACTTTAAACATGCTGGTAATCTGGTTCATCCTGACTGAATGCTTTGGGCATGTGGACTAATATCTTTACCTAGTCAGTATGTGAACATTCCAGGAGTTTAGTCTCCAGAGTTGACCAAAGGTCATTACCATGGCTTTAGAGATAAACAAGAACTGAATAAAACAGACCTGCTTCATTAACTCCTTCTGCTCATTAGTAATGTTATCTTTCTTGCTGTGGGAACTGATCATATGGGTATGTTTAGTTTGTACATATGTATGCATATTGTACTTCAAACATTAAAAAAAAATTAGTCCATAACCATCAGTTAGAGCTTGTTTGAGAAAACAAATACTTCTTTTCCATGTTCATGTAAGATTACTGAAACCCTGGGAAGCTACCAAAATAACATTAGAAAACCATTGAATACCAAATACAAGAGTAACTCTAAATCTAAGAATTATTGAAGTAGATATAGAGATAATGAGGAAGTGAATTAAATACATGAGGTTGAGTTTCAGAATATGTATAAGTAGGCATGTGTAGTAATTTTGCAAAAGAAAATATTGTATTTCATGTTTTGACTATTCTTCAATGTGTTTGAAGTGGTCAAAATAACTAAATTACAAACAAATTTTTGTTTCAGATACTCATGTGTGTGGGAAATTAATTGATTGTATAATCTGTTAAAAATTACCAAAAATGGGTTTTCAAATGTTTACTTAGTATGTTTTTCATTTTAAAATTAAGTATTGATATATATGTGTAGTAGATCTGAATTATGGTTCCATTATGGTTTATTAATTATACGACTTCTAAACTTTATCTGCCTTATCTTTGCAATAAAGGGGGGCAAGATCTTCAATGATATAGTCTATGGGATTCTTCTAGCAGTACAAGTCAGTAAGTTACTGTTTTAATACCATTGACTAATCCAACAAATGCTTTGTGTATCTATGACCAAGGCACCAGGTTAATTGATGTGGGAAAATGAAATGCTGGAAAACAAAGGATTGCTGTTTCCAAGGAGTTCAGTTGATGAGCAGAGCATACACATAACACACCTCCCAGCAAGGGGATGAGGCAGGAGTGAGACTGGGGAATCAAGAAAGAACCTATGGAATCAGGTAGCACCTGAAAAGGCACTTTTATGGGCCAGTAGATTCCAATTTAAAAAGAAAGAGTAAGCAGCTTATGTCTGGGGAACATTTAACAGATTCTATTGTGAAAATGCTCAGTTGAAAAGAAACCAGTCTGTTCTTGTTGGTCTAAGGATTAAGAAGTGCATATGGACAAATGGGGCAGTAAAGAAAGATTGGTACTAAATCATGAAAGGCCTTAACTTCCATGAAATGAAATTTGTAGGCAAAGAGGACTAGGAAGGCTTTTAGGATGAGAAAGAATGTCATTAGCTCTCATTTTAGATCCATGATACCCCAATGTCACAGGTTGGTTTCTCCAAGAAGCAGACTCAGACTCTGAGACAGAGATTAGTGTTTGGGATGTGTATTAAGGAGACAATATGTAAGGACAGAAAGGAGGGAAGCAAGGGTGGGCAGAGAAACAAGGTGGGAGTAATGGAGACCCAACAGTAGCCCTGGCCAACCCCAGAGGGAGCTCTAAAGCTAGAGTGGCCCATCAGAGTTGTTCAGGTCTTGATATCTCCACATTGGTCTGTCATTGCAAGTGGGCAGCCTAACGGGGACTGTGACCTCTCTGTAGTTGAGCCCATCCCTGAACGTGCTTAGTATTGAAAATCATCTGCTAACCATACTTCCGGGGGCTTCCTTGAATGGGGAGCTGGATGGCACATCATGCATCCATTCCATCACATTTGTGCTTTATAACGAATCACTCAGGGGCCTGTAGAGACCCATGTTTCACTCTGAATTGGTAGATATGGAATAAAACCAGACAGTTTTGTTTTGTTTTGTTTTTTCATTCCCTTTCATTTCATTTCATTTTTGTTTTTGAGAGAGAGAGTGAGAGAGAGAGAGAGAGTGCAGGAGAGTGGGAGTGAGGCAGAGGGAGAGGGAGAGAGAGAATCTTAAACAGGCTCCACACCAGTGCAGAGCTGATATGGAGCTGGATCACAGGATTGTGAGATCATTACCTGAGTGGAAATCAAGAACCAGGTGCTTGGGGCACCTGGGTGACTCAGTCAATTGAGTGTCTGACTCTTGATTTCCGCTTAGGTCATGATCTCACGATTCATGGGTTTGAGCCCAGGAGTTGCTTGCAATCCTGTCTTTCTCTCTCTGCCCCTTCCCCTCTGGCTCCCTATCTCTCTCTCAAAATAAATAAATAAGCATTAAAAAAAAAGTTATATGCTAAACCGACTGAGCCACCCAGGCACCTCAACACTTTTATTTTAAATAAACTTCCTTGATGATTTTGATGCACAGAAATTTGATCATTATTCTTTTAGAAATTCATTCAAAACCCTTGAGTAAAGACTGGACCAGGTCTAAGTCCTTTGCTTGTAGGGCATCACTCCTGTCTCAAGTATCTTTCTTTGCTACTCATGACAACTCCATGAGGGAAGCAGAACTCACATCTGTGAGTTCTGTGTTTTGCAGGTAAGGAAACTGGTTTAGAAAGCTTCAGTGACATACCCAAGGTCAAACAGCTGTTAAATATTACTGAGGCTCATACTTGTCCATTTTGCTTTAAGCTTCCCCTGCCCCCCCTTATCTTTTCTCACTATCACCCTCTCTCATACATTTAAAATTTACTTGTGTATTAGTCATATTGTTCTTAAAACGAAATGAATGCCCTCATTATCCTTAGAAATTTTTCTAATGTTATATTAGTGGTCCTTCTCATGAAAATAAAAGCTTGTCCCTGTCATGGTAATAATAGATTTCCCCCTACAGTTTATCCGGCATAGACAGTCACATGGTGCTGACTTTGATCTTGGCAATAGCTTTTCCTTTAACTCACAATACCAGATACTGAAAAGAAGCTGCAACGCTCTCTCATCTGTTTGCTCTGAATAAATCCCTCCTAGATCCTTACAAGACAGTCAGGTTTTCCAGAAAAAGGAAAGCCTATTAAATTCCCCTCCTAGAGGCAACTGAAGCTTTATGTGGCATCAGTGAGGATGTATTTTAAATAAAAAAGCAAGTTAAAATGAAGGTGGGGTGGTTTTAAGGGGCAAAGAACCTGCTTGTTTGTTTGTTTGTTTGTTTTTGTTTTTGGTATTAGCATGTGGTACGTCCTTCAAATCTCTGATCTACTCTCTGATTCTGTCTAGACCACTAGGTCACTGCAAAGCAAAGAGAGGTGGCCAATAATCCCTCCAAAAGAATCCATGCTGCTCTCCACGCTGACAGCTTTGCTAAATGACAGGGAGCTGTAATCTTTCAGCACCCAGGCATGGCCCAGGGACCATGACTAAGTTGTTGTAGATATGCTGCTGGTGGATGAGGTTGTACGCTATTTTCCACCCTTCAACCTCAATATTAAACAATGGCTTATAAAGGCATTAAGGGATAGTCTTTACATTGTGGTGTTGATGATGATGTTTGTCTTACAGAAAAAAAGTGGCGTTGATATTCATCGGCATGCTGGGATTTTAGCAAGATAGAAGCAATTATGCACACTTGTGTATGAGCAATTTACACAAGCAAAGCCCTTAATTGCTTGGCTGGCAAGCCTTCTACTTTCTGAGTATATATAATATATAAGCAGTGAATATTTTAATTTTCAAAATCTGGCGTCTCGTTTAGAATTCTTAAGCTTGTTCTGGAGCGAAATTCAACCTAAATCATTCAAAGGGATTTTATACAAATTTTGCTGAAATCCATGACCTTAAAGGTACACGGGTTTCCCTTTCAGAAAGAGGATAGCGCTCACTAAATTGAGTAGAGTAATTTACTGTTGCTGAAGGCCACTGGCACTTACAGCTCAATCCCACAGAACTTCAGCTGTACTTTTTCACCAATAAAAATCCATCTTTTCTCCACTGACTTATAATGGCACCATTATTATAAATGAAATTCTCATATAGATTTGTGTTTATTTCTGGACTCTTCTGTTGCTGTTCATGTATTTCATGTGCAGATATCAAAATATTTTCATTTCTGTTTCCTTCAGGCCAGAAAAAAAAGGACCTCTATGAGTATTTGTCAGTGTAGATGCCTCTGTCCTCATGGAATCATGCTCCATTTGCCTTCTCCAGCACTGTTCCTGCTCTTCCTCATATCATCTCTCCAGTTACTCATCTTCTTTTGTAGCCACTTGGTCCATCTACTGCTTTCACAGTGGTGTTTGCCTGAGTTCCATTCTTGGACCACTCCCACTCAATATAGTGTTCGCAACTGTATTGTGTTGAGAGCTGGCATTGAATTGACACCCCAAATGGTATGCCATCCATCCTTCCTTTCTGAGCCTCATATTTGCTCTTCTTACTGACCTCTTGATATGAGTCCTGGAGGGTTCTCAGCCCTTTCAATCTCAGTCCATTAAAAAACTTGAGGCACATGGCCTCCGCTCCAAACCCATTCTTTGTTTTACACTATCTCAGCCAATAGCACCACCATCCAGGAAGTTATCCTAGTCAATTGCCTGGAAATCATTTTGATTCCTTTTTACCCCATATCACCTACATCCATTTGGATACAACATCCTTCTGCTTCTACCTTTTTAGTGTTTATCTAATCTCTTTCCTTTTTTCCCTCTCCTACTTCCACTGCCGTTTTTGAGCCTTTGATAATTCCTCTCAGAAGCTACACAAATAGCTCCCTACAGAGTCTGGCTCTATTCCAAGGCATTGCTGGGAGAACCATATTTTATTTTATTTTATTTTATTTTATTTTATTTTATTTTATTTTATTTTATTATTTTATTTTATTGTTTAAAAAATTATTATGTTTATTTATTTTTGAGAGAGAGAGAGACAGTGTGTGAGTAGGGGATGGGCACAGAGAGAGGGAGACATAGAATCCGAAGCAGGCTCTAGGCTCTGAGCTATCAGCACAGAGCCTGACGTGGGGCTGGAACTTATCAACCGTGAGATCATGACCCGAGCCAAAGTCAGATGCTTAACCAACTGACCCACCCAGGTGCCTGGGGAAAATGGTGTTTTAAAGATGCAAACATAATTAGGTCATCTGCTTTGTTTCATTTTGTTTTTATTGTGGTAAAATATACACAACATAAAACCAGTTTAATCATTTTTAAGTGTGCAGTTCAGTGGCATTAAGTATACTTATCTTCTTTTGCATCCATAACCAGTATCCACATCTGGAACTTTTTTCTTTCCCCACACAGGAATAACTACCTGTCCCATTCCTTACCTTAGCTCTGCTAAATACTATTCTACTGTCTGTCTCTGTGAATTTAGCTGTTGTACATACCTCATTTAAGTGGAACCACACACTATTTGTCCTTTTGTGTCAAATGTCTTCATTCAACATTTGCATAATGTCTTCAAAGTTCATCCATATTGTAGCATGCATGTATCCACATTTCATTCCTTTTCAAAGGAAAATATTCTATTGTGAGTATATATCATATTAGTTTCTCCATTCATCTGTCAGTGGATGTTTTGTTTTTCACCTCTTGACTATAAGCCATGCTGTTGTGATTATTGATGTGAAAATACCTGTTTAAGTCCCTGTTTTCAATTATTTGGGTGTAGATCCAGAAGTGGAATTGCAGGATTCTATGGTAATTCTATGTTCAATTTTCTTAAGAACTGCCATACTATTTTCCACAGTGGCTGAACCATTTTATATTTCCATCAGCAGTGCACAAGTTTCCCAATTTCTCCATGTCCTTGCCAACATATGTTCTCTGTATTTTTTATACACACATGAAATTTATTTATTTATTTATTTATTTATTTATTTATTTATTTATTGCCATCCTAATGGGTGTGAGATAGCATCTCACTCAGGTTTTGATTTGCATTTCCCTGACTGAGATAATGAGCTTCTTTTCATGTACTTATTGGCCATTGTATATCTTTTTCGGACATATATCTACTCAAGTATTCCTATGTTGTCTTGTAAAAGTTTTATAGCTTTTAGCTCTTATATTTACCTTTTTGACCCATTTTAATTTAATTTCTGTATATGGTGGAAGGTAAGCATCCAACCTGATTCTTTTGTAAGTAGATATCCAGTTTCCCCAACACCATTTGAAAAGACTGTTCTTTCCCCCTTAAATGATCTTGGCATCTATGTCAAAAATCATTTGACCATATATGTGAGGGTGTATTTCCAGGTTCTCTATTCTATTCCATTGGTCTTTATATCGGTCTTTATGCCAGTACCACACTCTTTTGGTTACTGCAACTTTGTAGGAAGTTTTGAAATCAGGAAGTGTGAGTCCTCCAGCTTTGTTCTTCTTTTTAAAGATCGTTTTGACTGTTTGGGTCCTCTGAGATTCCATATGAAATTTAGGATAAATTTTAGCATAGTTTTCATACCAGGGTAACACTGGCTTCATAAAATAAGTTAGGGATTGCTTTCTACTCTTCTATTTTCTAAAGGAGATTGTGTGAAAGAGGTGTTAACTCTTCTCTTATATTTGGTAGTTTCTTCAATGAAACCATCTGGATCTGGAGATTTCTTTCAGGAGAGCTTTTTAATTATGAATTCAATTTTTGTTAATGGTTATATTCATAAAATATTGATTTTTTTGAAAACTATTCTGATAATGTATTTCATCTTAGTTGAGTTTTTGGTAGTGTGTGGTTCTGAGATATTGTCCATTTCTTTTAAGTTGTTGAATTTATGAATATAAAGATGTTCAAAGCATTTGTTTACTATCCTTTTAATGGTTGTAGAGTCTGTAGTTATATCTCTTCTTTCATTCATGATACTGGTGATTTGTGTTCTCTCTTTGCTTTTGTCTAAATGAATCATTTTAATCCAGGTTGATTTTAAATATCTATTTTCATTCAATTTGTATATTCTGTAATATTTTACTGTATCACAAAAGGTATTATATTTTGAAATTTTTTGAAAAGAATGATGACTTATTTTTGAAATACATACATTCATTATTAAAAATTTCAAGCAATTCTGGGGTGCCTTGGTGGCTCAGTCAGCTGACCATCGGACTCTTGATTTCAGCTCAGGTCATGATTCCGGGATTATGAGATTGAGTCCTGAGTTGGGCTTCGTGCTGAGCAGGGAGCCTTCTTGGGATCTCATTCTCAATCTCTTTATATCTCTCCCTCGACCCTGCTTGAGTGTCTTTCTAAAATAATTTTTTTTAAAAAAAGCAAAAAAAAAAAATTCAAGCAATTCTAAAAAATGTAAAAAAGACAGTAAACAATCAACCAATCTTTCTATCAGAAATATTCCTTGGTTTATAATATTCCACAAATCTTCCTATAGAGAGAGAAATAGGAGTGTAAGGTTATAATTAAAATAAACTAAAAGGCATGATTTTTCATATATGGGTGGTACCATACATGTAATTTTAAAACTAAATTATATTTAGTCTTACTAAAATTAAATTTAAAAATAAAAGGAAAAAAGCTAAGATGTTCCTGCAGTGTTTTCTAAATGTCAGAAAAAAATGTTAATTTCACAGAAGAACGTTATTTTTATAAGAGAAATTTTCTAAGCTATTCCTTTAAAGATAAGAAAAAAAGACTAAAAAAGTATATATGAAGCATATATAACTATACACTTCAACATGAATAATATCCATTGACTTCTTGCCAAGGAAAATGAGGAAACTATTGTACTTAAACCTCCTCATAACTCCCTTCTTTCTACCTTCAGAATTTAGTAAATTTCACAAAAATATTAATATGGTCAAGGTTTACAATATTTATGTTCTATTTTAAAGCTCCCAAACACATAATTTTTAGTCTCAAATTTATTTAAAAATAGGTATAATGATTATTATCACATTTGACCATAGCTCCACCATTCTTGAGATTTTTTACTTTTTATTTTTAAGTAGGCTTCACACCCAGCGCGGAGCACTGGGGCCAGACCCTGAGATCAAGACCTGAGCTGAGAGCAAGAGTGAGGTGCTTCACCAACTGAGTCACTCAGGCATCCCTTTAGATTTAGATCTGTTTTTTTTTTTTTTTTAATTTATCTCTTGGGTGAATTTCATGATCAAAAAGAATTTTGTTTAAAGGTTTACATACATGCACTATATATCTTGATCCATTGTTGGAGAACAATTAACTACTGACTTGAAAAGCTGAAGAATAGCCTGGCTAGGCAAAATAGACACCCTTGGGTCACTGTTTGTTTTTCTCAGAACATTCCCCCAGGCACTGTATGATGCTGTGAAGCAATCTAAAGACAGCTTTTCTCTTCCTTGTATGTAAATTGCCTTTTATGCCTGGATGCACCACGGATTACTTGTCTTTGAAATTCTATAACTTCATCAGAGTACATTTCAAATGTATCCTTTTGTTCAGAAGACTTAAGACTCCTTATTTCAGGAAATTAGTTTCTATTATATCTTTGATTAATTTTTCTATTTCATTTTATTCTGCTTTTTGTTTTCTGGTTTTTCATAGCATAGGTTGTAAAAAGTGGTTTATATGCTAGTAAATGAAAACAAGTAAACAAAAACCTTTGATTTGTACTGTTTATCAATTTATGTGCAGTAAAAACTCCCACAATGGTGGATTTCAAGCTATCAGTGTTGTTACTATAAATGAAATTAGGAGCTCTTGCAAGCTGGTGCAAGCCTATATGTGTACATGTGTTGGATCTCCTTTGTTTGACTTCCATATAATTTTCCTATGATTGGTTTTATACTTTTTTTTTTTTTAGTAGCTAAGTTCTGTCTGTCACAGGGTTTCAGTTGTGTTTAGTCTCATTTCCTATTCTTTTACCTCTTGAATGCCTTAATGACTTCCTTCCCCAAGCCCTGAAACTCTGCCAGGGTCCCTTTCATTTCTGGTCATGTTGTTTCTTCTTTAAATCCTTGTATTGCTTCAAAAAATTTTTTTTGTTAGATCATATAATCTTTAATTTTTTAGAATGTTGGAGAATTTTTTTAATGTTTATTTATTTATTTTGAGAGAGAGAGAGAGAGCATATGAGCAGGGGAGGGGCAGAGAGAGAGAGAATCTTAAGCAGGCTCCATGCCTTGTGGGGCTCGATCCCAAGATGGTGAGATCATGACCTGAGCTGAAATCAGGAGTCAGACGCTTAACTGACTGAACCACCCAGGTGCCTCTGGAGAAATTTTTATCTGATCTTTTGATGTTTCCTGAGGGTTAATCTCCTTCAGGTGAACATTTCTCTTATGCTTTTTGTTTGTATTCCTTGAAACATTCATTTCTACCCCCTGTTCTCCCTC
The DNA here is from genome assembly GCF_027475565.1 of Acinonyx jubatus. Classification (NCBI taxonomy): domain Eukaryota; kingdom Metazoa; phylum Chordata; class Mammalia; order Carnivora; family Felidae; genus Acinonyx; species Acinonyx jubatus. Next base: position 35,047,191 of record NC_069388.1, on the reverse strand, counting down.
CGCTATTATCTAAGCATGTGTCCTCTTTCTGGAGTCTATGCTGGTTCCATTATAACTGTGATTCCTCTTTGAGGGATTCCAGCTATTTACTGATGAATGGCATAGATGACAATGGAGAGTAAGCTGGGGTAGTCTGAACCTAGATTCCAGGGTGTGGTCTCAAACATCTCTCTCAACCAATCTACCAAGTTCTCTAACCCTCAGGCACATCTTCTCACAGTTTTTTTGTATTAATAAGGTTAGTTGAGATTAGTTTCTCATGAAATAGTCACTAGTAGGTAGCTTTGTTATATAGAAAAATACACATTTCTAGTGAATATTTAACTGCTCTTTCCCCCTCCAAAATTACAAAGTACAAATACAGACTCTGACAGTGGATAAAATCATGTCTTAAATGTTAGAGAATGAATACATGTCAGCACAAGAGATCATAGTTAATAATTTCATATACAAAAAAAATGTGTGGAGCCAGATACCTAAATAGAAAGTGTACTGTTGGTTTGTAAACTCAGGAGCTTCCCGGATGAAATCTGAAACTGGCCCCCATACACAGAGGGCAAGGAGAGAATGAAGAAGGAGGCCATTCCAGAACAGCAGGTGGCAATCTTTTTTTTAATTTTAATTTTTTGTTAAATTTTAATGTTTATTTTTGAGAGAGAGAGAGAGAGAGGGAGAGATGAGTGGGGGAGGGGCAGAGAGACACAGAATCTGAAGCAGGCTCCAGGCTGTGAGCTGTCAGCAGAGTCCGATGTGGGGCTCCAACTCGCCAACCATGAGACCATGAGCTGAGCCGAAATCGGACGTTTAACCAACTGAGCCACACAGGTGCCCTGTCATGTGGCAATCTTAATAAGCAAGGGGATTTACAGGTATGGCTTATCTTAGCCCAAGATGAGCAGATCTCCACTCCTACCCATCAGAATCTTAGAAGTTTACAGAGGTATTACCTAGGTTAAATCACATATTCAGCAGATGGACCCAACAGTGTGTTACCCTCTAAGGTTGTGTCGTTGAAACTGGCTCTTACTGTGGGAATCGTGGGCTGAATGTACCTTCCAAGGACAGGGGAGGGGGTGAGGAGTCTCTGCCCAGGTCCAGATTGTGGGTCAGTCAGAAGTCAAATCCTCTTGATGACCTCCTCCAACAACTCCCAATTACTAATTATATGTTATTTTCCAAATTTTAAATATCTGAGCCATGGGGAAAGTCTATTATTTGTTTAAAAATAAAGGTTTTGAATCCCTCTGACAAATTGGTACAGTCCTACCTTGTATATTCACAAGTGATGTCTTTGATAAATGTATTAGTGTGGTGGACAAAGTAATGTTTTGCTCAGATCCCCCTTAAGTGAGGGACCTGTTACCCCAGCTGCAGGAACTACTGCTGGCAGATGGCCTTCAGTGGTTTTCTCCTTTAGGGACTGCCTCAGCTTCAGAGGGCTGCCTTCTTTCAAGTTCATGCCCCTTCCAATGCAGCCAAATGATTAATATTAGTATACAAAGGACTGGACAACTCATACCAACTCGAGACAACTCTGAAGGGTCATCCTAGCTCCAGAGATCCCTGGAGGGCTGGCCAAGACTGTCACCAGCCTACAGCCTAACTTGACTTCTACCTCTGTCTACTCCTACTCCCTGTATCTCCCAGTCACATGTGTTGGTCCTTAATGAACACCCAGCCTGCTAAACTCTCAATAAATTACATTATATAAAAAGAAACTCTCTAGGTCTTGATGCACTGCAGTATGTACAGAAATAGTATTATTATTCACTTATAAAGTTTAGCTTGCATAACTCCTAAATGAATTTGAGGCAACTAACAATAATCATAGTATTCAACCAATTGAAACAACTATGCAAATGCAAGCTTTGTGTTTAACAGGTGAGACTTTTTTCCTGTGATTGAAGTTCAGTATTTCCAAGCAAAATTCTAATGGCTACCAATCACAAATAAACTACACCTCTATAAAATTATTTTCTAGCTTTTGCATCTGTGCAAGCACACATACAAGTAGGTCAAAAATCGAAACTTTATGCAAATAATCGAGTGGTAGGTGGCTAGTTATGGCTACGTGTGTGGCTTAGACAATAAAGAGGTAGACTTAGAGACTACTACTCCTTTAAACAGAAAAACAAAGCATGATATACCAGGACATATTTCTCCTTTATACATGGGAGTACTGAGAGAGAAAAGTAACTATCCGTCTATCCTATGGTTCCTGTTTTGATACAGCAGCTAATACATTGAGGGTCCTGAATGAATGGAAAACAAGCAAGAGAGAAATGATATTTTACTATTAACTATAAAACTGTTTAAGAGTTACTGAGTATAGTAAAATACTGATAGATATAGATCCTTATTTTGAATCTGCTATGCAGTTATGGAATCAGATACCCTATCACCAGCTCATGAAAATATTTTTGAGGCAGCTAAAAACAGACAAGGGTAGAACTTCTTCATTTCCAAGGTTGAAAACTCATAACTGGTTTTTGTTAATGTCTCTCTCTCTCACTACAGCAGGAGCAGTGAATATTATTGACAGTGCTGGAGACTCCGGAGGTTGGGAAGAGAGTGGACAACTAGGGGATTTAATATGAACCACGGGATATCATCGCAAGCTTCAGCCCAACCATCACTCATCAGAAAGCCCTGTGTCATCCCTTGGTATATAAACATACTACTGTTATTATAATCTGTCAGTCTTCTTAATTGGGCAAGCCCGGCCTTACCATCGCATGTATAATACATTGGACACTTGGTTGTCCAGTCTGAGTTTTTAGGCCAGCTCAGGAGAGGCAGGGGACAGCCAAGGGAGGCTGGTTCAGACTTGAGTAGAGCAGCTCAAGTAGCAACTAGTTTGCTAGCCAACCAGCAAAACGAGCACGGAGAGGTCCAGGAACCCATGTTCCCCTAAGCCAGTTTCGGATGGGTGTTCAGAGCCCAGCCCTAGCGTGATGTCTTCCAGGGCAGCACAGCAACCCGGGGGGGTGGGGAGTGGGGGAATCTTCCCTTACTAGCCGCCACATAATCTGTAGGCAGGAGGGACGTCTGTGGATGATACAGACCATTTCTGGGCTGCTTAATTGAAGGATGGCCACACAGAGGTCACAGACCGGGGCTCCTCTAGATCCTTGCTACTCCGTGTGGTCAGAGGACCAGTGGCAACATCACTTGGGACCTTGTTTAGCCTGCAGAATCTCAGGCACCTGTCTGGACCAACTGAACCCGTATTTGCATTTTAATCCTACCGCACATTTAAATTTGAGAAACACAGGTCCAGGTGGTAGCAAGGAGGCTTGCGGAAGGATCTGCCTCTCAGCCCCGCCCCCTCCCCCGTCTTTGCTCTCCACCGGAGCAAAGCTCAGCCCCACATTGGTCTTGCACATTTCTGCGAACCCCGGGTGTGTGCGGAAGGGGCGTGCAGGAGGTACCCCGGCCCGAGCAGAGGGCAACTGGGTGACTGGATTGGCGAAGGGCTGCTTTCTCTGGCTCGGGGCTCCTCAGCGTGTAGACACTCCCCCGACCCTTCCCCCCCCACCCCCCCCATCCGCCTCCAGCAGCTGCTACTGCCTGCCTCCCGCCGGCTGCCGCGAAAACCCGGAACAGCTGCGTGCGCTCGTGGAAAGTCCTCCTAGGGGCGAAGCCGGGCAGCTGGGCATGCTCAGTAGCTGGGGGAGGCTTGGGTGGAGAGTAGAAAGCCGCGGCTCTGCCTCCCATCCCCTCCCTCTGGCCCCCGCCCCCCTTGCCCCTACCCAGCCCGTAGTAGTTGCCCGGCGTGCGCCCGTGGAGACTGGGAACATGGCGCTCCGAGCGGTGTAGCAGCCGCGGAGGAGAAGCGGAGGAGGCGCCGCCGCTGCGCTGACAGCCAGCCACCAGGTAGGCAGGCGCGCCTGGCGGGGTTGCCTGGGTGGGTAGCGGCGCGGGGAGGGGCGCTAGCGTGGATGCGCACGGCTGGGACCCCGGGCATCTCGCTTCGCCGGCAGGATGCGAAGGGGATATCTGACAGCGCGCAATTGTGCATCGCCTAGGAGATGCCAGAGGCTGGGGACCGGCTGGCTGGAGGGCAGGGATTCGGGGACCGCCCCCACCCCCCATGCGCTGCCACCCAGCCTGGGCTCTCTACGGGTCAAATAAAGGATAGTTCCTTTCTGCTGGGCGAGAGGGCGCGGGGGGAGATCCGCGGATACCAGTTCTGGGAGTGCGCTGGTCCCCCGGACGGCTCGCAAGCCCAGCACCGGTTCTTTGTGTGTACAGCCACGCACGCCCAGGGGGGTGCCACGGTGCCTGCTTCTCCCTGGGAGTGTTGCACATATTGCCAGTGCAGGATTTCCGTATGGTTTTTGTCTCTTGGCAGGTGTGGACTGGAAGATGTAATAGCAGAGCCTTTATGGGGCTGTGTTTTCCTTTGTTACTTGCCTTGGTGTGTGTGTGCGTGTGTGTGCGCGCGTAGTGGGTTGTAATGGAGAGAGAGAGAGAACTTCTGCTCGTGGGCACGGGTGTGGGCAGAGCGTGGAAGAGGATCTCGGCTCCAAACTTGTAAAAATCGCGTGTGATCCCGGCCTCCTGGAGGGTTAACTTGAAAAGTCCAGAGATCATCTGTGCCCGGTTTGGAGCAGAGGCGTGTTCGCCCCTCTTGAATCCATGTGTGTGTATCTGGAGCTTTAAACATGGGATGTGAGTCACTTCAACATTAGATAGCAGTTAAGGGAATGTGAAGCATTTGGGGCTATCTGTGGTGGTCTTTTTTTTTTTTTTTAAAGGTCAAATTAATAAATAGAGAAGTTGGCAGCAAGCCCAAGGAAAGTGTCATTGTTAATAGCTGATGACAGCTTCGAAGGCTAAATACACTTTTGGGGAAATCAGGAAACCTGGCATTCCACAGGGTTCCACCAAGAAATAGCCATAGGGTCTTAAGGAACTCCCAAAATCTCTTAGTGCAGCCGTTTTCTCTTCTGGGGTTTGGAGGTATGTAGACCCCCTCTCTCTTACCTGAGTCCAGATGGACAGGACTCTTGAAAAGCCCCTCCCACACCAGAATTCCTATGAAACTGACACTCCAGAATAACAGCTGTGCCACCTTATACTTGCATATCTGTTATATTCAGCAGCACAACTCCCTGAGTTAGGGAGGGAAGGCAAATTTAGAATACGCTTTTATTTTTTACTCCAAGGATGGACATCTGTGACTATGAATTTTAGAGACACTTTCCTCCGTACTTAGAGTATTTATTCTTATGGTCTCCTTAGGTGGCAAGAATGAGTCAGTAGCATCAAAACGAAATGGGGAGTGCTTGAGGAAAATGCATTTAAGTAAATTAAAGCTGTAAATGTCCAATCTGACAGTAATACCTTGACTTAGAATACATATGTGCAAAGCAGAAGCATTGCTAATGGAAGCAATATTGTTGATGGAAGTTTATTGATAGCATTGGTCTTAGAATACAATTTTTGTGTTCCTCTGGGACTAGGTACAGATTGATTATACTAGGTGTCTGCAAGTTGGTATTTTGTTAATAAATGCGAGTTTTAATTTCAGGCATTGAAAACCTAATTTGTCAGCTCCTCTCCTTTACTTCATCAGAGTTTGTTTCAGCACTGCAGGTGTGAGTGGCAGGTGTTCTGGGGTGTGGTATCATTTTGGTGATGAGACAGCTGAGTTTGAGCTCTGCCTCTGCCATTATTAGTTTTTTGATCTTGGGCAAGTTATTTAACTTTGTGGAGCCTCAGTTTCCTCCCCTGTAAAACAATCCTGGGAATAGAAAGACTTGTCTAAGTGGGAGAGTGTGTGGACTACTGGTAACATAAACCAACCAGGAAAATGGTGGGGACATTGGAAGAGGAAGGGAAATGGATATTTATTCAACCTATACTATGTGCTCTGTGTTATGCTAGTCAAGCCCAAATAAGTGATCTAACACTTCAACTATCAGTTTCTTAGGGCTGCCATAAAACAAATGGCCAAAAATGAGGTAGCTCAAAACAAAATTTATTCTCTCACAGTGCTGGAGGCTGAAAGTCCATAATCAAGGTGTAGACAGGTCTGTGCTCCGGCTGAAGCCTCTAGGGGAAGATCGTTTCTTGCCTTTTTTCTAGCTCTGGTGGCCCCAGGTGATCCTTGGCTTGTGACAACATAACTCCAATTTCCTGCCTCCATCCTCATGTGGCAAAGTTCCCCCTTCTTATAAGGACACCATTCATACTGAATTAAGGTCCACTGTAATTCAGTATGACCTCATCTCGATTATATCTGCAAAGACCCTATTTCCAAATAAGGTTCACATTTGTAGGTTCTGGTTAGGTGTGAATTTGGGGGAGACACTATTCAGCCCAGTATGCTAGCATCCCTATGATCTGTGTTTAATGACATGATTATTTCTGCATATGAGCAGAAGATAAAGATAGAGTATTGTGGGTTCAGAAAAGACTTTAAAAGTTATTTAATACAGCTGACATATTTGTGGCTTCCCAAACATGGTAGGGAAGAGCAGCATTTAGAGATACTAGACAAATGTCACTAATCTGGAAACCCAGATAATCTAGGATCTCAGTCTTCCACAGGTAATCTGCCTGACGTGCCCTGTCCCAAAAGGGTTTGTTAATGTCGCCTTCCTTTCTTTTGCTACCTGACCAACACAATGCAAACAACAGAAAATCAAATTAAACAACCAAAATAACAAAAGCGACAGAAACACCCCAATATTAACACCTTTCTAATTTTTCTAATTTTTGTAGAAGACACCACTGTACATGGAATTGCTTTAGCCAGAAACTCAAGAATCCTCTTTTGACACCTTAATTCCTTGTGCCCTCCATATCCAAAACCATCACAAAATTTTATAAATTTCTCCATGTATCTCTTGGTAGATTCTCCCTTCCATCTGTACCACACCACACTATCAATCCTCAAGTTGTCTTCCCCGTACTGGATCATTGGCATAACTTTCTAGCAAGACCCGTGGTTCCTTGCTTGGCTCTTCCAATCATTCTTCTAGAATAGATAGGATCATGTCAATTCCTTGCATATAATGCCTCTACATACCTGAGGTGGGTTCCAGAGACTGAGCCTTGGGCACTTGGCCAGCCTCATCTTGGGCATCTCCTTCTCTCGCTGCTGTTACACTGACCTCCTGTCTGTCGAATTTCCCAAGAACTTCCCCTACACCTTGCTGGTACAAACTGTACTTGTCCTTTGGGCCTCCTTGATCTCCCTTCCCCAGCACCCCAGTTCTCTTATCAGCCTTTTAATTTTCTTCCATAGCACTTACCTCAATTTGCAGTTTCCTATTCATTTGTTTGACTATTGAATGTCTGTGAACTCCGTGATGGCCATTTGTTTTGTGTCTTGCATGTAGAAGATGATCAACAATGGCAAATGAGTGAAGAAATGAAAACTCTCATAGTATTTTTCTGTGCCAACTTAAAGATCTGATTTTTTAGAAACTTTTTTTTTCCCCACTAACTTGTATAAAAAGAGCAATTGAGAAACTCATTCTGACTGGAAAAGAGGAGTATTCTTGGCTTTAACAAATGCATCTTCTAAGAATTGGTTTTAAGCGAGCAGTTAAGAATTGAGTCAAAATATTTTCTGCCAACTGAGGTCTTTGTAAAAACCTATCAGTCAGCAAACATTTCACAAATATCTATTGGACATTTGTATTTGTCATGGTAGGCCCTAGAGGGGACAATGGAGAACTAGACTTTTAGCCTTCTAGAGATTAAAAATAAACAGTAAATAATAATTGCAGTAATATTTATTGGGCTTCTGTTCTATGCCAGGTTCTCCTCCGTCCCTGTCCCTACTGGTTACTATAGATAGCCCTCCAGTCTCTCCTAGTAACACAGAATCCAAATCAAATGCACAACAAATACTTCATGAGCTAATAATTAATAGGTGCTTTTATCCCGATCTTTTAAAATAGGAAACTTCTGCTTATGGGGGGTGGGGGGAAGGAATCTGCTCATATACAGAAGAGCTTGCAACTGCTTTGTGAATATAGCCAGGTGGGTCCTGTTCTACTTTGCAGAGCATCAGCCTATTGTCTCTGGGGTTAAAATAAGAGCCAAGTTGCTCTTTATACAGGAGCGAGTTCCTGGTGTGTTTGTCTTCCACAGTTGTCAAAATTCTTAACTGGCAGCTGAATTGTTTTATTCTGTTTAATCCAAGTGAGAAGTAACGTAATGTCTCATTCAGGGCACTTTTGGGTAGTCCTGAAAAGCAAGACTCAGTACCCCAGGAAAATGAATGTGGTGGAATGCAGGAATACAGGATTACATTTGGATTTCTTGGATGGCCTCGATTTCTTGTAATTTCATTTCATGAATGGTAATTTTTTTAAAAGCAAATAAAAACATTTAATGCACTTTTTTTAAAAAAAAGTTTATTTTTGAAAAAGAGAGGGGGGGTGGGAGGGGCAGAGAGGAGAGAAAGAATCCCAAGCAGGCTTTGTGCTGTCAGTGCAGTGCCCCACATTGGCTGAACTCATGAAGCCTGAGTTCATGACATGAGCTGAAATCAAGAGGCAGATACTTAACAGACTGAGCCACCCAGGTGCCCCTTAATGCATATGTTTGAGTATAACTTTTCACCTAAGTAACAGAAATCAGACATTGTGTCTTGATTTCGTTTAAAAGTGATGGATACACAGGGGTGCCTGGGTGGCTGAGCCAACTTTGGCTCAGGTCATGATCTCGGTCAGTGGGTTCGAGTTTCTTGTCAGGCTCTGTGCTGAGAGCTTGGAGCCTAGAGCCTGCTTCAGATTTTGTCTCTCCCTCTCCCCCTCTCACACTCTGTCTCTCTTGCTCTCGAAAATAAATAAACATTAAAAATTTTGAAATAAAGTGATAGATACACAATTGAGTCTAAAGGAACTAATAAGATATTTCAGTAAGGTGGTTAGTTATAATGTACACATTTAAAAATCAAGCTAGGGGCACCTGGGTGGTTCAGTTGATTAAGCATTTGACTCTTGATTTCAGCTCAGGTCGTGATCTCCTGATTAGTGGGATCGAGCCCAGAGTCAGGATCCTAGCTGACTATTGAGCCTGCCTGGAATTCTCTATCTCCTGCTCTCTCTGTTCCTCCCCTGCTGGCATGCAGTCTCTTTGTCAGAATAAATAAACTTAAAAAAAAAAATAATGGCGACCCCAAAATGCCAGTATTTACCAGCTAAGAAATGCAATAGAAAATGATTTTGCTCATGAATCCACAAAAATATAAATTTACCTAAGAAGAATAGAAAATGTACATAACATACTTGGGAATAATAAGAAATGTCTAAAAACTTGTGTAGAAAGCTGTAAAATTTTACTCAAACACATAAACACATGAAAACATGCCTTATTCTTGGGGTAGAAAGATGGATATTCTGAAATGGCTGTTTTTCCACAATCAAGTATATAGTTTTATTGCTTTGGGGTTTGGGAAAATTTGACAAAATGATTCTAACATCAATCCAGAAGAATTACTGTGTGATTATACTCAAGAAAATCTTGCTAAAGAATATATGTGGGAGTGGATTGCCCTTACAGAAATAAAAATAAATCTGGTCATCGAACTCCATTGGAGCCATGTAGTACTGGTGTGAGAATCAATAGATATAGCTCACTGGAATAGCATAGCCTGGAAGCCATCTCAGGTAGTTTCTGGAAACAAGTGCAATGGATAAAGCATTTTGAAAAGCAAGAAGCATTAGACAAAATCAAGAAGCTACACCAAATAGGTAGAAAACTTTGAACTAAGACCCTCTTTATATGACTCACTAGACTAAATTCCAAATATATTGGAAAGTTTATCGGTCAGGTGAGAAACAAAGCTAGAAGAAGATATTTAACAATTAATGCAAAGAATCACAGCAAAAGATAGCTTTGAGTATATTTTAAGCTTTCGTATGCAAAAAGACCCTGTTTAAAGCAGAAAATAATCATGGAGAAAAATACTGACACCAAGCATGACAGAACAGTTAATAGAATAATTGCACTGAAGAACTCTTGCATATCAGTAAGTAGAAAATAACACCCCAATAGAATTGTTCAATTATCTGAATAAATGATTTGGAAGGATGAGATAAAAAGGCTAATACACATATTTAATAAATATTTTTACTATTAACCACAGAAATGCAAATTAAAACAAAAATGAGATGCCATGTTTCATGTATTAAACAAGCAAACATATATATTTGCTAAATATATATTTGCTATACACACACACACGTATATATATATATATATATATATATATATATATATATGAACTCAGTACCAGCAGGGATGCAGTGAGAGGACATTTTCATTACTGCTGGTGGGAGAATTACAGGATACAACCTTTCTGGAGGACAGTTAAAAGCTTTTGACAAATATTTTCAGAGTTCAAATGATTTGACACAACCATTTCTCTGGCTTTAATTTGAATTTTGGTCTTTGCTAAGGAATCAGATGCAGGCAAAAACAATAAAAAATTTAAATGCCCTTTAAAACTAAAAATTGGGGGCTGGTTAAAGGTATTTTAAGGTCCCCAAATAACACACATTACTTAAATACTAAGAGTGTTCATTTCAAAGATTATCTTGAAACAACTTCAGTTTTAAGTGGAAATATATAAGCAACTGCATAATGATACGTGTTTTGTGAAATGGAAATATTCTATAGGTAAAAACTGGAACAAAAAACAAAGTTAGGCCATGTCTGATGGTAGCAATAGGGCTTTGCTTTTGTCTTTTATTTATATATTTACAACTTAAAAAAAATTAGTCAATAACATTGTCTTATGAATCAGAAAAAAAAACCCATTATTTTATAAATATGATAGTGGTACACATTCAGGTTATAATTATTCATTTATGTAACACACATTCATTGATTATCTCTGTGTCAGGAGCTCTGCCAAGTGTATCAGCAATGACTCTTAGTTTGCATGCAAATGAAAGAAGCTGTCTAACTTGAGCAAAAAGAATTTACTAGAAGGTTATCAGATAGCTAAAAGAATTGCCAGGAAGGAGGGGTGGTGTGGTGGGGGACAAAAACAACAACAGAAAAACAGGCTTGGAAGCAAACCAGAACCTAGCCACCTCCAGGCCGTAAATACCAGGGACTTAGAGAGGCAGGCTCTAGCCTAGAATAGCTTGCTTGGGGCTGGGCCACAGTCTGCCAGTAGTTATACTGGGATGCTGTTTTCTCCTGGAGTCAGCAGTGACTTGTCCTGAAGAGCGTGGCTTCTCAGACTTGGTCTTTGTGGCTGGACAGGATTTTTGGAGGGGATGTTGCATTCTCAGGTTAGATAAGAACCAGTGGGAGGATTATCCAAAGCAGGCAGTTTAGCAGCAGCAACAAGAGATATAGTTTGGAAATAGATGGGGCACCAACATGAGTCTAGGCTTTTTTTTTTTTTTTTTTTTTTTTAAATTCTGACTTACATCTAGAAAGTCCTATAGTAATGTTTGAGTTTGGTCCACCATGAATACTGCAGTCCCTGTTCAAATAGCTTGGCACATAATACCAAACATCCGTAGAGAAGTTGGTATTCTTCCTACAGTTCTAGGAAATGTCTGTGGCTATCTGGATAATTCAGTGCTCAGGTTCATGTTGCTTGTATAATTGTTTGTAAACTTTTCCCTGAGGAAAGACTTGCAAATGGCAGGGGAAGAAGGAAATTGTTCTTCAGTTGCACTAAAAAAACAGGACAGAGAAAATCTTAAATTACCCAGAGGGGCCCGACCCTGGACACTGCACGGCAAAGAGCTCAGTTGCTCTGTCCCCCAGCCTCTGTGCACCTGCACGGCCACCTGCCAGCTGCACCAAAGGGCCCATGTGCCACTTTGGTCCCCTCTGGGCCCTGCCATGCGAACCCAGGTCTTGGACTTAACTGCTCAAAAGGCTCCTGGGCCCAAGGGGTGCTGAGGAAAGACCATTCGTGGGAGGTGCACCTGGAGCTCAGACAGGTGGGTGTTGTAGTCCACATACACGGTTCAGGGTGGAAAGAGCTAGGTGGCCGGGCTGGAAGCTGGTTCTCCTTACTTTGCTGGGTTCTGGAATTCAAGAAATCTGAATTTAAATCCGTCTTCTAGGTTGTTAGGAACATAGTTGTAAAGCTAGGCAGATAGAACATATTTAACAATTTTTAGCTTATTTATCATCTTTAAATATATGATAATTAAGACTCCGTTTGTGCTCTTGCTCCCTCAAATGTTAGGATCAGGCCTGCTCAGTTTACTTTTTTTTTTCCTTAAAATTTTTTTAATGTTTATTTTTGAGAGAGAATGAATACAAGTGGGGGAGGGGCAGAGAGAGGGAGACACAGAATCTAAAGCAGGCTCCAGGCTCCAAGATGTCAGCACAGAACTTGATGTGGGGCTTGAGCCCACAAACCATTAGATCATGACCTGAGCCAAAGTCGGATGCTTAACCAACTGAGCCACCCAGGTGCCCTTCAGTTTACTGTTTTAGAAGGGTGATAGTTGTTCACACACACACACACACACACACACACACACACACACACGCAATTAGCTACTTGTGCAACAACAACACAGATCATAAGAAAAGTAGATTGCACTCTTGTGATTATAGCTAACATTGAACAAGATGTATTAAACCCTCATCCCAGTGTTTTACCTGTATATCTTAATCTTTATAAGAGTCCTGTAAAATAGTCATTCAAGGCAAAATATGCAGTTAGGGTAACGAAGAGGAGTCAAACTGGCTCATTGGAATCTGATGTCAGTAGATAAGAAAAGTTTTGTTTGGAGTCCTTGAACCTTCAATAATTTAAAAATCGCTGGATTAATCAACCCACTCTGATTCCAATCCTCTGATTCAGCATTTCTGTTCATGCAAATTTCCCCATGCAAAAGGAAAGTAAATGCATTGATGGCCTTGATGTGTACAGTATTATGATTGACTGAATGATCAAAAGCAAAAATCAATGTCTGGTTCCTTGTATAAGAAACAAATTTAACTTATATTTTAAAACATATCAGTTATGGGATCCCCTTTGCTGGTTTCTAAGGGAATTAGCATTTATGTCACTGGCAATGAAGAATACCTTTTTTTTTTTTTAATCGCTCGTTCATAAACCTAAGCCTCCATTTCCCCACTGTCCGAGTGAATCAAGATGACTTTATCCAAACATTGGTTCCATTACTCTTTTAATAACAAGTTACGGAAGGAGGGAGGGAGGATGGATGTGAGCTCACTCCCTCATACCTTCAGTCTCAAATATAAATTTTAGGATAGTCAACAATTGTTAGCTTCACTTTTCAAGTTCAAGGTTGACATACTATTTAAGAAACTCTTTAGCTGTGTTCTGGATGGAACTTGAGTGCTTTGCTTCTAAGGATGGTCATTTGAATCATGCGAATAGATGTTTGTATAACACACTGATTTTCTAGCTAAGTTGTTCTTAACCATCAGCTGAGTTGCCCACCTGCCTAATTTAGCTGCACTGCAATTTACTGACCCAGGAAAAGAACTTCCTGGTACCGAAGAGTAGAAGACTTCACTTGTTTAAAAGGTTCTTCCCCCAATGTAGAGACAGTTGCTATGTGGGTATGATTTAATCTCTAAAAATACAAATAAACAGTGATGGAGGAGGGTTGGTTAAGGGAATAAAAATCTTAAACTGAATGTAGAGTTTTCTTTCTTGTCTAGGTTTTAGAGACATAGAAACAAATAGTAAAAGGAAATTTCTAATAATACTTGAGTAACAGCAATTCATGACTTGAGTTAGTTTGTTTTATCCCCTCAAATCCAAGGAGTCCCTAAATCTCATCAACTTAAAACTTTCTTGCATATGCCCTTCCCTGTCCCCATTGCCACTTCCCATAGCATCTCTCAATTAGACCTCATGTCAACCTCTTATTTGTTCTCTTTGTTTTCATTCCCACCCCAAAATGAACACCTGATCATCACCATTCATTGAAAACTTCCTACCCAGCTACCACTTCCCCCTGCCCCACCCCCTGAAATTTCTTCTACATGGTTTTGGGTTACCCTTCTGAAAGCAGTCATCACACTGTTTTATATAGGTGTTTTCTCACTTGGTTCCCTTCTTATGCTAGCCTGAGAACTCTTCCAAAGCAGGTAAGTTGTCTCTTGGTGTCTGTATCCCCAGACCCCAGCTTTATGAAGATGTATGTCAGGTCGTTAACAGATGTTTGTGGGGGGGGGGGGGGAAATGTTTGTGGATAAATGGACATTACTGAGACTAAAAAATGAGTCCAGATGCAAAAGGGCGATGCCATGGTTTAAAATTCTGGAATGGGTCCTAGCAATGGTCTAATCCATTTCCTTAATTAGCATGGGACTTTTTCCCCTTGCTTTCTATAAATATGAAAAACATGTGGAAGGAAAGATTAATACTTGGTTTCTGGTTAGAGACAAATTCTAATATTGGATATGGGTATAAAGCAGACCTTCTAAATACATTGAAAAGAAAGTAATGAAGCAAACTATAAGCTAAGAGCCAGCTTTCCAGTAATAGAGTAAATAAACGGAGCTTCTGAAAAAATGAGAATAATTATTTAGTTACAAGATTCAATTTCCACTTCTCTGTTGCCCCAAACCTGGTATGAATAGCACATGGTTGATGATGTGACCCCTGCTTGGATATTAGTTGCTTTTTACTTGGAAAGCTGGGGTTTTACTCACTTCTGCCCTGGTCTTTGGCACCACATGTTTCCATAGTAACGAATGCACTATAAAACGAGAAAAACCAGGAAGGCTTGGTGGGGAAATGGATGAAAGTAAGTGGTTCAAATAAGAGGTTCCCCAGTGTGGGACCAGGGGGTCATCAAGCTTCTGGTCACAGATATTTGCGGCAGGATGCCGAGAGAGAGAAGATTCTAGGGTGATAACTGGAAGGGATTTTAAAGGCAGTATACGTATACACTCTTGACAGCAGTTACTGTGTTGATTTTAGCTTGGATTCCTGGGGAAGGGTACCTGCTGGGGAGGGTACCTGCATTGCCATATCAGCGGTCTATACTGGTTGAAAGAAACACTCAACACCACAGCCCACTACCGACTAGGAATCAGGAAACAACAACTGGAGACTTTTACTATCTGTGAAATATAGTTGAGCTGTCCTTTTAAAACTGGAAGGTGTAGGAGAACACTGTGAATTGGGTATTAAACATTTGACAGTGCTGATTTAGAGCAGAGTCTTGTGGCCTAGATATGTTCTGTTTGGCACCCAGAGTGTGAAATTTCCCCTAAAAATTCAGATCTCTTCACTTAAAAAAAAAAAAACATATATACACAAATTCAAAATTTGGCAATAGTGTGTATTTTTATGGCACCCATCCACTGTGGCTGAGTAGTAGCTGCCTCCGCCATGGACCAGTAATGAATGGAGTCTTTGCCACAGTCTCCATCACTCCCTATCAGGTCCCATCAGGCTATTTCAATTGTTTATATTACCTTCTTGTTCCTTGAAGCCTTTTGAATTTGTCGTCTTTGGATTACAGGAGAGGATTGCTCTAGGGTTTTGAATCATTCTTATACAATGTTCCTTTTTTCCCTAATATTTATTTGTTTTGAGACAGTGCAAGCATGAGCGGGGGAGGGACAGAGAGAGAGGGAGAGAGAGAATACCAACATTCTTCGTGCTGTCAGTGCAGAGCCCAACATGGGACTCAGTCCCAGGAACCATGAGATCATGATCTGGGCCGAAATCAAGAGTTGGCTGTTTAACCCACTGAGCCACCCAGATGCCCTGCCAATGTTCCTTCATAATCTCATTTCCTGAAAGTATAAGCCAATTTATTTAATAATTTAAATATAAGGCAATATATAGGTTTTAAATATAGGCAAAATATGAGGTTTTAGAAAGATGCATTTTTACAATTCCATCCAGAGGGAAAAAATCTTGAGCTAAGTCTCCTTAATATTTGGTGGGAATATGTGCATGGTTAGGCTTCAGCAACTTAACTTCTTCAGTATTTTTGCAATACTGGGTAATTATTAAAAACCTCATGTGTTCCATTTGAATTAAACCAAAATACAAAAGGAAATCATATGGTCTCAAGCTTGCTGGAGGTAGGGATTATCAAAGCTCAGAAGGATGCTATCATATTTCATATGATACTATCATCTGGAAAATATAAAACATTCAGAATGCAAATATGCCCATAGAAGTGAAGTAGAACCTTATAAATGATACACACTCTATAGAATAGCTGGAAGAATCTCAAAATCAATATTGGAATCACCCAGGGCAACTGAGAATAATGATATCACTGTACCTTAGTAAAAAGTAATGAAAAACAAATGAGATAGAAAATTCCAGTGTTGTCCCTAGAGTTACTATTTGCTTGAGATAGAAGAGTGAGACAAGACTTTAGAAAGTGGTTTCCCAGGTCTTTTCAGACCTCAACTTTATTTTAAACACAGAGCACGGCCTGCCTGTTGAAGAGGGTTTTCTTTTCTGCATAAACCAAGGTGTGCAATGTCACTGTAAAACAAAGACCTTTGGTTCTAAGTGGTAGGATTAAAATAAAGATAACTGGATCTATTAGGGTGGTGACTGCTTGCTTCTGTTTTGTTGTTTTTGACAGGCTAGATAAAAAAAATAGGATTAAAGTGTAAAGTTTAAAACTGGGATAAAAGTAGATACCACAGTGACCATTCCTAACTAGTCATTCATTTATTCAACAAACATGCATTGAGCACTGCTGTGTTTATAGAGGTGGCGCTTCAGTGAACGTAAATAAACATCTCTCATTTGCGGGGAGAAACAGTAAATAATCTAAGAAATAGATAGAATGTTGGAAGGTGATCTGAGCTTTGAAGAAACAGAGTGGGATAAAGAGGTTGGGAAGTGGTTGGCATGGTGGCAGGAAAGGGTGCAGGTTTCAATAAGGAGAGGCATTGTTGAGAAGTTGACATTGAAGGAGGGGAGGGACATGTAGACCTACCTCGTGATGCACATGAGACAACATCCTAACAGAGAGAACCCAGTGCACAGGCTCCAAGGTACAATGCCTACCTTGTGGGAGGAGGTAGAGGGAAGCCAGTGTGGCTGGGACAAAGTGAAGGAGGGGCAGAGCCAGCAGGGCCTGAGAGGCGGTGGTCAACAACATCTTAGCCTTTACTCTGAGCAAGATGTGGAATCACTGGAGAAGTTTGAGCAGAGGATAGGATCTGACATATTTTACACAAGTCTCTTTGGCTTCCCTGTTGAGGAAAGTGTGAAAGTGGGGGGATTGATCAGGGGAACACTGCAATAATTCAGGCAAGACAGATGGTGATTTGACCAGACTTCTAGCCATGAAAGTAGGGAGTTGTGGCCCAATTCTTCTATATTTTCAAGGTAGTGTTTCCTTAGGATTGGGTATGGGTTATGAGAGAGAGAGAGAGAAAGAGAGAGAGAGAGAGGAGTCAAGGATGACTTCAAGTCTTTTGACCTGAGCAACTAGCAGAATGAAATTGCCTTCACCGAAGGACTGTGGGAGAAGGAAGTTGCTGGGGGGAAATTAAGAGTTCAGTTTAAACAGTGGACATCTACTTTTTTTTTTAATATTTATTTTTTGAAGAGCATTAGCAGGGGAGGGACAGAGAGAGGGGGGCAGAGGATCTGAAGTGGGCTCTACGCTAATAGGCTGACAGCAGCGAGCCCTATGTGGGGCTCAAACTCATGAACTGCAAGATCATGACTCGAGCCAAAGTTGTTCACTCAACTGACTGAGCCACCCAGGTGTCAGGGGAGAAGGGATGCCCACTTGGGATCCTAAGCGATGCTCACTTCTAGTGAAGATGTTGTGTTGTTTGAGAGTCTGGAGTCGAGGAGAAAAGTCTGGGCTGGAGGTAAAGATGATGACTTCACCAAAACAAGTAAGTTTAGCTAGAGAAGGAATCTAAGGGCCGAGTCCTGGAAAGTTCCCCAATTAAGAGTTTGGGTAGAAGTGGATCCAGTAGAACCAGCAGAGCCAGCTACTCTAGGATCTGCCCAATCACATATGTGGTGACTGAGTGGCTGCATGTTGGGATGGTGGAGCTGACTGGGTCATGTGATCTTCAGCAGGCTACCCTCAGCCTGTTCACCTGTCACCTGAGCAGGGCTCCAAGAGAAAAGGGAAGCACCCAGCCATCTGAAGGCCCAGACTGGGAACTGGTACACTGTCATTGTAGTCACAATCTCTCAGTCAAAGCAAGTTTCAAGGCCAGCCCAGGTTTAAGGGGTAGGGAAGTAGACTCTACTTAAAGGAAGTTGCTGCAAAGTCACATTGCAAAGGCTGTGACCACAGAGGTCGAGATGGAGGCCATTTTGCAGTGTACTCCAGTTTATTTATGACTGTCCTCTTGCAAAGACCTTCAAAATTTTTGATAGGAAACATAATTTTAGTTTTGGGTCAAACCTTAACCTCATGCTTGAGCCACTGAGGACACTATTACTGCAGTCCTGCTAATTCTCCAAAATTTTCTTAGTGAAAATAACTTTTCACACACGTAGATGTTGATAAAATTTGAACCATAGCTCTGTCTCTTCAGGATGAAATTATGGCACCTAGTAGGTGCAGTAGGTGCCACTCAAGAAGCTATTTATTTGGTTATAGGAAGAAAAGATATACTGTAGAGTTAGAACAATGGTATTTACAGTAACTGAAATTATTTGAACACTTACTATTTGCCAGATATTGTTATATGCATTATGTACCCTATTTTATTTAATTCTTCCAATGGGCTTACAAATTAGGTGCTGTCATTATCCCTATTTTATAACTAATAAATGGCAGATTCCCCATCCAGTGGTAGATCTTCCTTACTCTATTGATTAAGACTATTTTCCCACAAGCATAAAAGATGAAAGTAAGTATTTTCTCAAATTCTAAAACCTAATTCCTCTCACCTCCTCTGTTTTAGTTTGGGTCCCCCCCCCCCCCGAAACAGACCTTGAGTCAAGGATTCAAGAGCAAGTAGTTTATTTGGAAAGTTATAGGAACACTGTTAGTAGAGAGGGGTAAGTAAGGTAAGGAAGGAAAAGCTGCCAAAATTTGAATTTACTACTGGTGGAACCAGAAATGGTGTGTAGTTTATACTTCAGAATTATTCCATCCAAAAAAGGAAGAGCTGAGATATTTATACACCAATTCCCATCTGTAACTAGTTGAAGACTGTACCCAGGGGATGTTAATTCATCTGTATTTCCAACCTTATGTGGTTTGGAAATGCTCCCAGGAACACAGATGCAGGTTATTGGAAGTCAATAAGCATATGGGTGGCATTCACAGGGCTTGATCTATCCATACCTGTTTTCGCCTTAGCATGTGCCTGCAGAACTTCAGAGGTCATGGTTAAAAAAAAAAAATGCTATCTTTTGCTAGCCAACTGTGAGTGTATTGGTATCGATTGAACCACTATTAGCGTAGACAAGGACACCACATGTACAGTGGGTAAAAGGACATTGAGCCAGAGGTAAGTTGCACTCATAGTCGTTTCCAAATGAATGCGGTAATATAACTATTGATGCTGACTTGGAGTCTTACATAATTAAGCATGTAGTTGTTAAATGTGTCTAATAATGAAAAATGGGACAGAAGTAAGGCTACAATTGACCTTGTCACAAAACAGAGGATAAAATATTCCCCAGGAGTAAATCATTTACCCATGTAATGCAATTGCATTCTTGTAGGGCACTGGTGGACCAGTTGGTAAGCCATCTCCTCCAAGGCATTAATGGAACTCTGTGTCCCAAATAATGTATTTCATGCCGTGATCATTTTGTAGCAACAGATATCATGAAAGCAGGGAAACTTTGGTGAAAATATAATAAAACATCTACTAGCATGAATGACAAAAATGGCCTTGAGTCTGGGCTTTTCTAGAAACCCCAAAATAAAAATAGTTTGGTATTGAGAAAGAAAGAAAGGTGTAACAGGTATGCTGAGGGCAGAGAGACAAGTCTTTTTTTTTTTAATTTTTATTTTGAGAGAGAAGGAGAGAGAAAGAGAGGGAGAGTGAGTGGGGGAAGGGCAGAGAGAGGGGAAGAGAGAGAGAGAATCCCACGCAGGCTCTGCACAAAGCCTGATGTGGGGTTTGAACTCATGAACTGTGAGATCATGACCCAAGCTGAAACCAAAAGTCAGACGCTTAACTGACTAAGCCGCTCAGATGCCCTAAGAGACAAGTCTTAGTCATATTTATATATGGATATACAGTAAATGTTAGTGCATTTTAACTGGGTGTTGACATGTACTTGATCAACAAGAAGTGAAGAATGGATACTGGATAGGCTGTTAGCAGCCTGTAGTGGGGTTTCAAAAATAACCCAGATGGTTTCCTTGATGAGAATTATCAGTTGAAGTGGGATTGTAGGGAAAATGCTTTAAAATAGACCATCTGCTTCAAACAGTGTGGAGCAAGAAGGGGATCCGAAGTTGATGAGGTCAAATTCAGTAGAATCACCAGTAGGGTATTCAGGCTTAGCAGGCCCCAAATCATTGCACTTTAAAAATAATAGCTGTTATGCCTTGGATTTGAGGTATGGGTTTAAGAAGCTCATTCTCATTGGTATAGCAAGGAGCCCTTAGGTTTTTTTGTTTGTTTTTTTTCCACACTAGACTGCACCGTGGATGCTGGAGTCTCTCCACCTGTATCGGCAGAAACATGTAGAGAATGCTCTCATAATTTCCGGTGTGCCTTAAGGGGTAAGGAGGAGAAATCTGGAGAGCCAGAGGAAGAGTGATCCTTAGTGGCTTTGGACCATCAATTTTGAGCCCTTCTTAACCATCTTTGATTGCTTTAATTGTTGACTCTGAGGGATCTAGTTTTGTCCTTCCCTATTCAAAACTTCAGGGCTCACCATTCAGTTCCTTTATATTAAGGATGTCTGTGTTGTGAAACTTCAGGGGTGACATTCACATCTGGTCAGTATAAATAGCGCCTCCTGGATAGTGTAGTCCACAGCTGGAATGGCTTTATCCAGTGATAACACTTACAATGCCATTGGTTTGGACCAAACTTGGTGAAGTGGATCACTATGTCTTGTAATTATGTGTTTTCTATTCTCCTTCCTCCTCCCTCCCTATGAAATGTAAGAGTCCTGAGAGAATAAGCCAGATTTTAGGTATTTATAATAAAGCATCTAATATGGCACCCTCTGCACTGAGTTGCTCAATACATCTTTACAAAATACATGAATGAATAATAGTGCTGTGACTTGTGAGGCTTGAAGATGTGTTAGGCTCTGTGTAAAATACTTTGCCTGTTGATGTCCCTTAATCCAAATAGCAACCCTGTTGGATATTTTTAAGTGATCATTGATATTGTGGAGAGGTGAACCCAGAGGACACATGGAGAAGTAGCCAGGAGGACTGTGCTAGAAGGGGAGTAAAGAACAGGATAGGATAGTTTCAGAGAAGCTTGGTGGTGGGAAGCTGAAAGTTCTTGTTTGGAGCCTTTTTGTCTTCGAAGGAGGCAAATTTACCTTCTCAGTTTGAGGAGGAAGGTTGTGGCAGTCAATGCAGCAGTGGTGGCAGTTTTAAGGAGAGTGGATAAAGTATGCTCTGGTCTTAGCAGAAGTTCAGAGACTTAGTTGCTCAGAGGCCCTAGCATTTCCATGTATTTCCATCAATTTCTATTAATGAAACCATGCCTGCAAATGAAAACTCTTAAGTATACATTTTCTTTATAGCTACCAAAAAATGAGTTTGGCCCATTTAATTAGAATCTAAAATAAAAGCAGAGAGCCTTTGAGCACATAGGGGAAATTTGAATTTTATCAAATGCATTTAGAGAAAATAAGCATTCCTTCTACTGATTTCGAATGCTTGATTCATTTTTCATGAAAGGTGGTATTATGAGGAGGAAATACTGAGTGGACTCCCTGTAGGCTAAAGTTGTATTTGCAGCCTGATGCTATGGGAAACAGAGTGAGTGTCTTCATCCAGATTAGTTGCTTGAAAAAGACTCAACTCAAAGAGAGCCAGCTCAAAATGTATCAAGCCAAGTAGGACTCCACTGATCTGAGTAGTTGAAATGTCCAGGAATACATCTGGATCAGGAACTCAAAAGTATTATCATGCCATTTCTTGACATCTCCCAGCTGTGAAATGTTTTTGTGTGGCCTTCGATTTCAACAGGTTCTGCCATTTATCTGGCAACATGGTCCTCTAACAACTCTAGGTTTAGATCCTACTAGTGTTAAAATCCAGAAAATGCTTTCCAGCTCAAGAATTCTGACAAAATCTCAGGATTGGATTTCAGTTTTACTTTTATGGGTCACATGAAAGTGCCTTTTCCTCATCTCATTACTGTAGATTGGGGGAATATGTTGCCCTTTGACTCCATGTGGGCCTAAACCTGCTCCTAGAGTTAGAAGTCAGAGTGGAGTTACTTTCTCCTAAACCACCTGGACCTGGGTGAGGGTAGAGAGGATTCATAAGGAATATCAGGCTGTTGTTACCAGAAGCAGGAGCAATGGACATGGTCATGAAAAAAACTTCCTTGGAATGGATAGAAGGAGAACTGACCATTGTAATGATATTCCCTACAAAATTTTCTGGCCCAGTGAAATTTCTCTGGTCACATGATTTTTGCAGCTCTGATTTATTAGACTGATTGTGTGTGAAAATCTCTATTTTTCCTGGAAATGAATTAGCTTCCAAAGATACTATACATAGATTCTTTTTCCTCATCCTCTTGTGATCTTCGCTCTTTATCTTTGTGTCCTAATTTTGCCATTGTACTGCTGCTTCTATTTTGGAACCTTGGTAAGAAATAGATTTGTGTGCATATACTGATTTAGTATGAAATTAAAATGAAAAGTCATTTGCATATTCAGAACCTAACTTAATGGGAAGAAAATCAGTGATAATTGCAACATAAATGTCTCTCAAGGAAATGAACGTATGTGGGTTACTGGGGACGTAATGTCCTACCAAACTATTGTGCAATGTATGCACCCAAGCCCTCAACCTCTCCTGAAATTTTTCTCTTGGGTTTTGTCATGCAGGGTAGGTTTCCTGTCCATGATTTAAGTGATTTGGTATGGTAATGCTTTGTATGGCTTCATGTGTTGTTATATGTGTTCAACTTTTTGACAAGACAAATTGGAAAGCACCTTTGGTAGCTACTCTGTTGTTATTTTGTTGAAATGATATCCAGTGCCCTTGTTTGTATGATTTCTACAGTCCGCCTGACAGCCTATGTTCTTTTTTTAAAAATTTTAAGGTTTTATTTTTGAGAGAGAGAGCGCGCGCGTGCACGTGCATGAGTGTGTGAGCGGGGGAGGGGCAGAGAGGGAGACACAGGATCTAAAGCAGGCTCCAGGCTCTGAGTGGAAGTCCGCGCTTAACTGACTGAGCCACCCAGGCGCCCCTGCCAGCCTGTGTTCAATTTTAACTGTGTACACCTACCACTATGTTGGTTTTGGAGGTTCATGCATTCTTGAGAAAGTGGCAAACTTAGAATCCCATCTGATGATTGCCTTCAGCCCTACTGAAACCATGATGTTTTCAGTCTTTCCCATGGAACGTTATCAGATATATACTTTATGATAAATTCACCTGTCGTTCAGAGATTAAGTATCAGTGGCTTTTGGAACATCATATCTGTGTGCATCTGTTCACATATATTTGCTTTACCTGAAGTGATTTGTGTGTTTAGTTCTTGCATAGTCTGCCTTCCAGAAAACTGTGAGCTGCTATTCTCAGGTTGTTGAATTGATAGTCCCAGATCCATGTATTTCCCTTCCTTTTACCTTCTTTTGGGTTGCCTCCTTGAAAAATCTGTATCTTCCTCTACTTTCTCCTCCAGAAAAGAGAAGATTTACATCCTCCTACCGGCGGGGGGGGGGGGGGTGGCGGGGGGGGGAAGTCCCCCTGGTAGGGGAAACTTTTCCTCCCGGAAAATTTTCCTCCAGACCAAAACTCAGGAGAAAAGTGTTGCAAGGGAGTGTTCATTCGGTGTTTGCATTTCTTTATTTCTTTGTTTTTCTTCTCAAAAGAAATTCTGCAGCCTTTGATTTTCACAACAGAAGCAGTTTGAATATTTGTTTTGGAAATAGAAGCTGAAGTTTTATGTGATGAAGGTAAGCTGATGACCCCAGCTGCTCTGTGATCCTTTTCCAGGGAGGAAAGTCTTGCTGCTGGAGTCTGGTTGTGTCTGGCCCTCACTTGGTTCGACCTCATGAATTCAGAATTGACAGTTTGGTGTGATATAAATCGGAGGGGCCAACCTGCTGTGTAGCTCTGTACTAGCCATGACCGTTAACCCATTGCATAGTGGGTAAGACATTGGATTTGGAGTTTGGCAAACGTAGGTTCTAGGTCCAGTGTGGACCATTGCAAGCCCTGAAAATTGATCCAATTTGTTAGTTACTCTGAGCATTGATTTCCTAAGCATTAGGGTTGCTGTGGGTTATTAGCATCCCTGACCCCAAATGTGACCCTGGTTTTACTTGCTACATATTTTTTCCCCACCATATGATGAATTGTCTCCTTCATTGGTCTGTTTATCTTTTGTTATCTTCCTCCTTCACCATTAAAATCTCTCCCCTACAAGATCAAGGACCTTGTCTATTTCATTGAGCCCTCTATTTCTAGGATCTGGAACATATTAAGGGATCAGTAAATATCCATTAAACAAATGAATAAACCATGCTTGACACAGAACAAGGCATTCAATAGATGCACATTGTCATTTGCTGAAACCTTAGACTCTTCTGTGTGTAACTCTGAAAGTCTTTCATTTGGATACAAGTGCTTTGGCTGTACAGATTTAAAATACTTAGAGATTCCACTTCTCCCGCAAATTGTTGTTGCTTTGATCGCCCTTACTTGTGTCTTCTTAAATTCATATTAAGCCATGAATTTGCTTCAATAAAAGAAATACCAGAGAAGCTAAGAGAATTTGTTCAAGTGGTTAGTAGAGGTCCAAGGTGGGAGTTCAGGTGTCCTGTTGTCTGTTGTTTTCCCTCTGCAACATGTCCGTGTAGTGGTAAAGTAGAATAATAAAACCAGGAATGGTAATGATGGCCAACCTTTATTTCACTTCTCACTGCAACAGCTATTCGGCTCACAGTAATCCCAGGAGGTTAGCACAGTAGTAATTCCCATATTTCAGATGGCAAAACTGAGGCTTTAGAGGAGTTATTTACCCAAGATCACACTGCCACTTCTGAACACAGTCATGTCTCTCCCCAGAGCCCGTCTTTATAACCACAAAGCGATACTGTCCCCAGAGTACCAGTTCCCGTAATTGAGAACTTTTATGAAAGCAGGCTGACCTTCACACTGCAAGTATTCTGAAACCATGGTTCTACTGTGGTGTGAATTTTTAGTTCCCCGAACGGTGCGTGTGTTTTCCGCTTTGTAAGAGCCATCTTGACATTGTACTGTGAGAAGGTGTGTGTCTGGCCCCAAGGAAGGGAAGACCAAAGAAGTAGCAGGTTGGTTTGAGTTGTTTGAGAGGCGGGCAGAAGCTGGCCTGTGAAATCGAAGTGTTGGATTGTATTTTCCCCTAAATAGGTTGGTGGGGTTAAATTTAATTACCATTTTAGTAGGCAGAAGAAGGGAAAATTTTCACAGAGTAGAAACAAAAAGAATTGCTGTACGGTAGACCTTTGATCCTAGTAAGGACTACTTTTGGAGCACTAGGGGCCACAGAAAGAACAGAAGATCCAGAAGGCTAAGAATCAGAACAGGACCATGATAAAATTATAGCTGAATGATGATTTGACATATGAAAATAATGACTATCCCATGTTGGGGTTGGGGAGAGGCTGGTATTGGGGATGGACAACGAGTGTGGTCTAAACCTGGGGGTGTGAATTTGAAGAGTTGCTCTAGGAGTAGGGGGATGGCCCGGTAGCACCACCTGGACCCCTAATAGTGCCTTTCTTCCCAAGAAACTGCAAGCACTCCGCAAATGCATTTCAGTTACCACTCCCTGCATTCATTCCAAAGGAATGGTAGCAGGGATTCATGTTTCTGTTTTCAGTGCAGATATTAACCCAGATTTAGAGGGCTGATAGGATTGATAGCCAAAGTGTCACACGATGTCCAAGTGGCTACCCTCCTGCCATTACTATTGCCTGCACAGCTGCTGAAAGCATGGAGTTGGAGGGATTGAATCCAAAAGGGATTCAGAGCTGTGAGATTTTGAATGGAAGATGTTTTGGTGAGAACTTTTATTTTTACTTTGTATATAAACCTAAAGAGTGGCATATGATTACATGCTTTTGCAAGGTAAACTGAACATCCTGATAAAAATAATGTGATATTTTAACTGGCAACTTTTTTTTTTCCTTAAAAATTTCTAAAACAGTGGTGCATTTTATAATCCCTGCTATCTTAAATTCAGTGAAATATGTTAATATCAACCATTAGCAATTTTTGAAGGCTAAGCACTGGGTTAAGCCCTTTATATGCATTATATTATATTTTCTTATTCCCATTTCACTGATGATGAACCTATGGCTCAAAAAGGTAAGACAACTCACAAGAATACAAGTAAT
The DNA here is from genome assembly GCF_027475565.1 of Acinonyx jubatus. Classification (NCBI taxonomy): domain Eukaryota; kingdom Metazoa; phylum Chordata; class Mammalia; order Carnivora; family Felidae; genus Acinonyx; species Acinonyx jubatus. Next base: position 35,020,742 of record NC_069388.1, on the reverse strand, counting down.
TTCATAACATTTCCAACATAGAAATTTTCAGTGGTTTCACATTGGATATGAATAAAATCTAAATTTCTTATGCTGTGGTGCCCTTTTATGACATGGCCCCTATCCACTTTTCCCACCTCACCTCTTATCCTCCTCTGCCTGGCTCTACTATTTATGTTCACTTGCCATTCACTGTGCCTGGAATGTGCTTGCCCAAGAACTTGACATATTTGGCTCATTCTTGTTGTTTGAGTCAGCCTAAATGCTGTCTGCTCAGAGAGGTATTTGACTTCCAACTTAAAATAGTCACTCAATCCCTATCACATCATGTGGCTCCATTTTAATTTAATTTTATTTGTTTTAATGTTTGTTTATTTTTGAGACAGAGACAGAGTGTGAGCAGAAGAGGGACAGAGGAGATGGAGACACAATCCAAAGCAGGGTCCAAGCTCTGAGCTGTCTGCACAGAGCCCAACACGGGGCTCAAACTCACAAGGGGTGAGATTATGACCTGAGTGAAAGTCCAGCACTTAATTGACTGAGCCACTCAGGTGCCCTAAAATACTTTTTAATAAGGCTTAAAATATTTACAAAAAGTACACAATCTTAAGAATAATAACAGGTGAGGGGCACCTGGGTTCCTCAGTCGGTTAAGCATCCAACTTCAGTTCAGGTCATGATCTCGCGGTTTGTGAGTTCAAGTACCGGGTCAGGGTCTGTGCTGACAGCTCAGAGCCTGGAGCCTGCTTCGGATTCTGTGTCTCCCTCCTTCTTTGTCCCTCCCCTGCTCATGCTTTGTCTCTCTCTCTCTCTCTCTCTTTTTCAAAAATAAATAAACGTTACAAATTTTGAAGAAAAGAATATAACAGGTGAACTTAACCTGTGCATCAGCACCCAGCTCAGGAGAGAAAATTCCCCAGCATCCAGAACCCCTCCCCCCACCCTGTCATGTTCCCTTCTAGTCACTACACCCTAAGGGTAACTGCCATCCTGACCTCTATCAGCATTGAGCAAAATTGGGGTCAGAGGTCCTTATTTGTGCCTGGCTTCCTCCATTCAATATTTTATTTGTGAGTAGTAGTTCACACATTCTCATTGCCATATAGTATTTCATTGTATGACTATGCCACAGTCTATTTAATCTAATTTACTGTTGATGAGCATTTGGCTGGTTTTCAGTTTGGGACTGTTATAAACAGTATTGCTATGAACATTCTTGAATGTATATTTTGGTGAGTATCACGGGAATTGATTTTAATTCTGCTAGAACTATGTGGTATGTAACTTTTTATGTCTAGTTGTACCCCTGTTAAAAAGTAGTCTTGGGGGCACCTGAGTGGTTCAGTCGAATGGGCGCCTGACTTCAGCTCAGGTCATGATCTCGCGGTCTGTGCTGACAGCTTGGAGCCTGGAGCCTGCTTTGGATTCTCCGTTTCTGTCTCTCTCTGCCCCTCCCCAACTCACACTCTGTCTCTCTCTCCCTCAAACAATAAATAAATATTAAAATATAACAAGTCGGGGCACCTGGGTGGCTCAGTCAGTTAAGTGTCTGACTTCAGGTCAGGTCATGATCTCACGTACAGTCTGTGAGTTTGAGCTCTGCATTGGGCTCTGTGCTGACAGCTCAGAGCCTGGAGTCTGCTTTGGATTCTGTCTCCCTCTCTCTTTACCCCTCCCCCACTCACACTGTCTCTCTGTCTCTCAAAAACGAATAAATGTTAAAAAACAAACAAAAAAAGAGCCATAGGAAAGTAAAGACTTTATATTTTGTCCTGTTGGTGTTTATTTTTTTTAGCTTTACTGAGACATAATTGTCATATGATCTGTGTATTTAAGTTTTACAATTTGAGTTTTGATATATGTGTCTACCTATGAAACCATTACCACAATCAAGATAATGAACATATCTGTCACCCCAAAAGTTTGATCTTGTTCCTTACAATCTGTCTCTACCTCTTCTCCCTGCATCTCCTGTCCCAGACAACCACTGACTTGGTTTCACTATACATTAGTTTGCATTTTCTAGAATTTTACATAGATGGGATCATAAATAATATTTTTTGTTTTGCACAGCATAGTTTTGAGATTCATGTTGCATGTATCAGTAATTTCTTTTTATTCACGAGTAGTATTTTTTTGGTGGGTATACTACAGTTTGTTCATTCATCTGTTGACAGACACTTGAGTTGATTCCACTTTTTGTCTCTTATAAATAATGCTGCTGTGAACACTGATGTATATCTAAGCTTTTATGCATGTGCTCTTTGTTCCCTTGGGTATGTGTCTAAGGTTGGAATGGCCGAGCCATATGGTAGGTGTCTGGTTAATTCTATCGGAAGCTGTCAACTCTTTCTGTGTAAGAGTTCCAGTTGCTCCATATCCTTCCCAGCACTTTAATCATTTTTTTTTTCATTTTAGCTAATCTAGTGGGAGTGGTGGTATCTTATGGCTTAATTCACATTTCCTTAATGACTAATGATGTTGAGCATATTTTTATATACTACTTGCCATTGTGTATCTTAATTAGTGAAGTATCTGTTAACATTTTTGGTTCATTTTTAAAAATTGGATTTTTCTTGTTCAAGAGATGAAGCTTTTAAACTATATTTTAGATACGAGGCTTTTGTTGGACGTATATTTTACAAGTATTTTGTCCCAGACCATGGCTTGACATTTCAGTCTCATAACAGGGTCTTTTTGTCTCCTGTTGTTGCCAGAAACCAGCGCAGTAGTTGGCACCTGTTGTTGGTCAAAAATTGTTTCTTAAAAAGCAGACTTATTAAAAGGCGGCTCCCTGGCAAGCATCTTAGATTCCAAGTCAGGTATGAGAAACCCCAGAGCCCCTAATCTGAACCCTATACATCACACATACAGGCATGTGTACTATGTCTATAATGTAGTATGTTTACTTGAAGGAATTTCTGATGTAGTAATAAGTAACATGTTCTGAGAGATTACTGTGTGCCAGGCCCTAGTCTAAGTGCTTGTCGTTCGTTAAAAACAAGAAGTGAGATGGGGATAAATTACAGTAATTATAGCACCTGTTCTGAAAATAAGTAAATTGAGGCTGATGGAGATGAAGACACCTTGTCCAAAGTCACTAAGAGGGAAACTGGTAAAGCTAGTGTTTGAACAGTCCATCTTGACTCCTTAGTCATGAAGGGTGGATACGTGGAAAGGATGAAGAATAGCTGCATGGAGCATAGTGCCTTTCCATTACCCAACTTGGCATTGTTTCATTGGCTGTGTGAGCATATACCTTTTTTTGAAGGGTGCTTAGAGATTATATTCTAAAACAAGTACGTGTACTCAAGGGTTAGACTACTTAAGGACATAGACGTGTAGTAGCTACAAGATTGTCTTGAGTTTCTACTTGTAGAGACCAGTGGGATGACTGTGACCACTATGCTGCCATCTGTCAGCCTTTGGTCTTAACTGGTGTCACTGCTTTCTCTTTCAGTCTGTGTTGTTAGACCTGATGCTTGCAGATTACAAATGGTTTTCACTATGTCAGTCTTTGATTGACCTGCTTTTTAATACTTCAGGCTTAGATTTAACTTACTAGATTTTTACCCTAGTAAAAAAGGTAAAAGTAAAAAAGTAAAAAAAAAGCTTTTTGTCCCTCTTTTCTCCCCTAAGTTCTCTGAACACATTTATCTGGAGAGAGAAAGAGGGTGTGTGTTTTAGTAGCATTTAGGAGTTGCTGAGTGGTGTTTGGTAAGTCTCATGAAAAGGAAAACTGGGTAGGATAGTACATTTCAAGAAATCACATTTGATCAGATTTAGGGGCAGATTAATTTGTAAGGAGATCTATGGCCAGCTCTTTGTAAACAATCTGGTGCTCATTTAAATCAGTTTATTCCACAGTCATTAAAAATGTTCAAGTAGTGCTTAGGCAGCGCAGAATGTATGAAAATGTGCAGCAAATTGTGGTGTGTATATAAACCATTATGGTTCTTCCATTACTGATGTGGCTATCAGATGTATTTTGTGAGTGGACTTGGATAGTATTTTCCTTATCACTAGAGTCACTTGAAGGCTTATTTCCTGAATGTTTCCAACTGTATGTATAGGCAGTGTGTATACAGTGAAACTTGGTGAAATTTTTATTCGTCTATCTCAAAAAATGGTGAAACCTGACTCTACTATTTTTTATTAGTTCATATTAAACTTATTCTCCATTTGGATAATAGCAGGTAGAATCCATTTTGCAAAGATAATCTTAACAGCTAAGATAATATTAAAGATAATACTACCTTTAATACATTCTTGATTTGCCTTGCTGATATTGTGTCTTTCTAAGAAGTAGCTGTCAAATTTGGCTACATGCTGGAGTCACCTGGGAAGCTTTAATATTACTGATGTCTGGGCCCCATTCCAAGTGATTTTGGTTTAATTGATCTGTGGTATGGCTAAGATATCAACATTTTTTTAAGCCTTTATTTACTTAAATATTTTAATGTCAGTGTAGTTAGTATACAGTGTTATAATTGATGTTGTCCAATATAGTGATTCAATAGTTCTATACATTACTCAGTGCTCCTCGTTATAAGTGTACTCTTAATCCCCTTCACCTATTTCATCCATCCTCCCACCCACCTCCCCTCTGGTAACCATCAGTTTGTTCTCTATAGTTAGGAGTCTGTTTTCTGGTTTGTCTCTTTTTTGGCTTGCTTTCTTTTATTTTTTTCCTTTTTCATTTGTTTCTTACATTTCTCTGATTTATTTCACTTAGAAAACTATCCTGTAGATTCACCCATGTTGTTGTAAAATGGCAAGATTTCATTCTTTTTTATGGCTAAATTATATTCCAGTGTGGGGTGTGTGTGTGTGTGTATCTACATCTATCATTTGTCTGTCTGTCTGTCTGTCTGTCTATCTATCTATCTATCTATCTATCTATATCTCCATCCTCACATCTTCTTTATCTATTGATGGACACTGGGGCTGTTTCTATAATTTGGCTATTGTAAATAATACTTCAATAAACAGAGGTGCATATATCTTTTCAAATGGGTGTTTTTGTATTCTTTGGGTAAATCCCCAGTAGTGGATTACTGGATCATATGGTAATTCTATTCTTAAGTTTTTGAGGTACCTCCATATTGTTTTGCACATTGGCTGCATCAGTTTGCATTCCCACCAACAGTGCATGAGGGTTCCTTTTTCTCTACATCCTTGCCAACACTTGTTGTTTCTTGTGTTTTTGGTTTTAGCCATTCTGACAGGTATAAGGTGATATCTCATTATGATTTTGATTTGCATCTCTCTGATGATGAGTGATGTTGAGCATCTTTTCTTGTACCTATTGGACATCTGTATGTCTTCTTTGGAGAAATGTCTATTCATGTCTCCTGCCCATTTTTCAATTGGGTTATTTTTTGGTTTTTAGTTGTAAAAGTTCTTTATACATTTTGGATAGTAACCTTTTATCAAATGGGTCATATACAAATGTCTTCTCCCATTCAGTTGATTATCTTTTAGTTTTGTTGATTGTTTCCTTTGCTGTGCAGAAGCTTTTATTTGGATGTAGTCCAATAGTTTTTTTTTTTTGTTTGTTTGTTTCTCTTGCCTCAAGAGACAAATCTAGAAAAACCTTGCTATGGCTGATGGCAGATAAATTATTGCCAGTGTTCTCTTCTAGGATTTTTATGGTTTCAGGTCTCACATTTAGGTATTAAATCCATTATGTGTTTATTTTTGTGTATGGTGTAAGAAAGTGGTCCAGTTCCATTCCTTTGCATGTAGTTGTCTAGCTTTCCCAACACCATTTGTTGAAGAGACTTTTTTACATTGGATAATCTTGCTTCCTTTGTCATAGATTAATTGATAATATATTCATGGGTTTATTTCTGGGCTCTCTGTGCTGTTCTATTGCTCTGTGTCTGTGCCAGTACCATACTGTTTTGATTACTACAGTTTTGTAGTATATCTCATTACTTGGAATTGTGATACCTCCAGTTTTGTTCTTTTCAAGATTGTTTAGGCTATTCAGGGCCTTTTGTGGTTCCATACAAATTTTAGGATTATTTGTTGTAGTTTTGTGAAAACTACTATTGATATTTGATAGGGATTGCATTAGTCTGTAGATTGCTTAGGGTAGTATGGACATTTTAACCATATTCTTTCAATCTATGAGAATGAAATACTCCATTTGTGTCCTCTTCAATTTATTTCATCAGTGTTTTATAGTTTTCAGAGTACAGATCTTTTACCTCCTTGGTTAAATTTATTTGTAGGTAATGTTTTTGGTGCAGTTGTAAATGGGATTGTTTTCTTAATTTTTCGGTTACTTCATAATTAGTGTATAGAAATGCAACAGATTTCTGTATAGTGATTTTGTATGCTGCTACCTTACTGAATTCATTTACCATTTCAAGCAAATTTTTGGTGGAGTCTTTTGTTTTCTATATATATTGTCATGTCATCTGCAAATAGTGGAAGTTGTATGTTGTACTTCTTCCATAGCAATTGGCTGCCTTTTAATATTTTTTTCTTGTCTGGTTGCTGTGGCTAGGACTTCCGTTACTATGGTGAATAAAAGTTGTGAGAGTAGACATCCTTGTAGAACACCAGGATTTTTGAAAGTTCTCTAGATGCAGAGGAGGTTGAGAACCACCTACCAAAAGGTAGAGGACACAGTGAGGGACATCTCTGACCATGGACTCTGACTGACAAGTGTAAGATCATGAAAGGAAGCCAGTGAGTCTTGGAAACAAGTGTTGGAAGGTAGAGCTTCAGTGTTAGGAACGTACTTAACAGAATGGAAAGGTCAGAGAAAAAAATAAATAGGATCTGGTGGCTAGAGGCTTTCCAAAGTTTGGCAATCCAAGTGGATGAAGAGGCTTCTTGAGAGTAAAATTCTGACCTTGCAGCCTTTCAAGCACTATTCTTCAAAGGGTAGTTCCTGTGACACATGTGGTATGCATTATGATGTCATGTAGTTCACAAACTTAAAAATTGTTATTTATGCGTTTATATAGTACATACTAAACAAAGAGGCACATGAAACTTGTGAATTTATTTGGAGTAGGTTAGGATAATTAAAATTTTTTTTTTTAATTTAGTGTTTGAGAGAGACAGAGCATGAGCAGGGGAGGGACAGAGAAGGACGGAGACACAGAATCTGAAGCAGGCTCCGGGCTCTGAGCTTTCAGCCCAGAGCCTGACGTGGGGCTTGAACTCAAGAGCTGTGAGATCATGACCTGAGCCAAAGTCAGATGCTTAACCGACTGAGCCACCCAGATGCCCCAGGATAATTTTTTAAAAAGTGAGTCAATTTAAAATTGATTCAGGGGCATCTGGGTGGCTCAGCAGGTTAAGCATCTGACTCTTGATTTCCGCTCAGGTCATGATCTTGCAGTTCATGAGATCAAGCTCATGTTGGGCTTTGTGCTGACAGGGTGGAGTCTGCTTGGGATTCTTTCTGCCTCTCTCTCTGCCCCTCCCCTGGTTATGTGCTCTCTCTCAAAATAAACTTTAAAAATAAAATTGATTTAAAAAACTATCATTTAATAACTTTATAGGTGGTATATTGTAAAAGTAAAGAATGTGGGGTGAGAATAAATTTAAAAGCATTTGAGAAACATTAAACAAGTAAAGACCATGCATCTTAAAAAAAATGGTACTCTGAGCTTAGAGTTTTGAAGGAATGGTGTTAGAAATGTGAAAGAACCAAAAACCAGTGACAGAATCATGCCCTGAACCTTCAAGAACATATTCAGCTGGGCTAAAGATGGTATAGACTGGGTTTCAAAAATGCAAAGGCATTTCTTAAAGGTTTTCAATGAAAAGAAACACCAGGAAGAGATAAGCCTACTTCTGAAAAGGCAAATGGTAGAAGGTAGAGTTGGCAGGCGAAATCAAAACTATTCAAGTCAAAACTACTGAAGTGTGATTTTCTCACCAAGTAGAATGAACTAGAACCAAATTTAAGCCCAACATAGATTAGATAAAGATAGGATCCAATCACATACCCAACTAAATTCCTGATGGTAGGAAAAATGAAGTTTTTGCCTGTGTGATCATTCAGTTGTCTCAGCTGTTACTTTCCTTTCTAAAAGCAGATATTTGTGGCTTCATGTTCTTATTTTCTCTTTTCTATTTTTTTTAAACACAGGATTGTCCCCAAAACCTAGAATCTGAGTCAACATCATTATGAGGCAGCCAAAAACATAAGACAATTTTGGATGGCCTCAACAGATAAGTAGTATGAGTTTTTCTCTAACTAGATTGTTTAACAAAATGACCTGGCCGTGTTCCATACTCCATTTACCTTCCTGAAGTCTGAAGTCTCTGATTTGATCAGTCTGGTGTGAGGCCCTGAAATCTGCATTTTTATGTAACCATCATAGGTGTATCTGGTGTGTACCAAAGGTTTACAATGTTGGTTGAGAACTTAACGATGATGATGATGAGGTTTCCCATACTGGTCAGGGTGCAGATATCCCCTTTGGGACCATCTTTTAAATAAAATGATAACAACTGACTTACATACAAGGTATATAGAGTAATAAAATGCACCCCATCTACCCACCGGCAGCATAAAAAATAATATATTACTAATATGATTGAAATCTTTCTGTGTACTTGCCCCCAAATTGTATTGCCTTCTTTCCCCCAGAAATAATCACTCCTGGATTTTTTTTAATTAACAGCTTTATTTAGATGTAATTAATATTCCATACAATTGAAGTGTCCAATTCAGTAACATTCAGAGTTGCGCAACCATCCCCATAATTAGTTTTAGAACATTCTCGCCATCCTAAAAAGAAACCTAGTAATCATTAGCAGTCATTACCTTCTTCCCTGTGTTCCACCAAACTCTCAGCCAGAGGCAAGTACCAATCTACTTTCTGTCTCTGTGGATTTACCGGTTTTGGACATTTTATATAAATCAGATCATCAAGTCTGTGGTCCTTTTGTGATTAGCCTTTTTTTTCACTTGGCATGATGTTTTTAAGATTCATGCATGTTTATATCATCTATCAGTATTTCATTCCTGTTTATGACCAAATAATTGTTGTATGGCTATACTATATTTTGTTCATCCATTCATCAGTTGATGGACATTTGGGTAGTTTATACTTTTTGGCTATTTTAAGTAATGCTTTTTCTATCAATACTTGAGCAAATTTTTATGTGAAGGTATGTTTTTAATTCTCTTAGGTATATATGTAGAATGGGATTGTTAGGTTGTTTGGCCATTGTATTTTGCAGAATTGCCAAACTGTTTTTCAAAGTCATGTACCATCTTACAGTCCTACAATAACTCCAATTTCTCCATGCCCTCATCATTTCTAGTTATCTATTTCATTCTAGCCATCTTAGATGATATGAAGTAGTATCTCATTGTGCTTTGTTGTTGTTTGTTGTTTATTTTTGAGACAGAGAGAGAGAACAAACAACTAGAGAGGGGCAGAGAGAGAGGGAGACACAGAATTTGAAGCAGTCTCCAGATTCTGAGCTGTCAGCACAGACCCCAACACAGGGCTCAAACCCAGAAACTGTGGGATCATGACCTGAGCCGAAGTTGGATGCTTAATTGACTAAGCCACCCAGGCGCCTGTCTCATTGTGTTTTTGATTTTCATTTCCCTAATGACTAATGATGTGGAACATTTTTTCATGTGTTTATTGGCTATTTGTATGTCTTATTTGGAAAAATGAATTTATTGGGCTATTTGATAACTCTTATAACCTCAAAATAAAAATTATTGAGTAATAAGAGTTCTTATGTTCTGGATTCTAGACCATTATTACACACAGGATTTGCAAATATTTTCTCTCATTAGATGCATCATCTTTCTCTTGATAGTGTTCTTTGCACAAAAGTTTTTAATTTTGATGAAGTCAAATTAATCTATTCTTTGATTGCTTGTGTCCTTTCTGAGAAACTATTACCAAAGAATCCGAGATCCTGCAGATGATCCCATGTGTTTTCTTTTAAGAGTTTCATAGTTTTAGCTCTTGTATTTAGGTCTTGATCCATATTTAGTTAAATTGTGTACATGTTGTCGAGGTAGTGCAATAAAGTTCATTCTTCATGTGGTTGTCCCAGCACCATTTGTTGAAAACACCATTCTCTGTCTAAGCATCTTCCTGGGTATATATTCAAAAGAACAGAAATTGGGATCTTGAGAAGATACCTACACTCCTGTGTCTGTTGTAGCATTATTTACAATAGCAAAGGCATGGAAACAAATATCCATCAACAGATGAATGTATAAAGAAAATGTGGTATATACATACAATGGAATATTCCACATCAAAAAAGGAAATTCCACCATTTGCTACAACATGGATGAACTTGAAAAACGTGATGCTAAGGGAAATAAGCGTACACAGAAGAATAAATGCTGGATGATGCCACTTATATCAAGAATCTGCAGTAGTTCAACCATTCGAAGCAGAATAGGATGGGTTTACCAGGGACCAGGACGAGGGAGACTTGGGGTGTTGCTGAAAGGGTACGTGGTTTTACCTGCACAAGACTAGCAAGTTCTAAGGATCTACTATATAGTATGTGTAGTTAATAGTACTATACTGTGTATTTAGAATTTGAAAGGGTAGATGTGTTAAATACTCAAAATGAAGGGAAGGAAACTTTTAGAGGTGATGGTTAATGTTATGGCATTGTATCTGGTGGTGGTATATGGGTATATGCTTCAGAGTCATCATGATATACACATTAAATATGTACAGACTTTATGTCAGTCATGACTCAATAAAAAGAAAAACCTTAAAGACCTGTCAAGATAAAATTTTAAGGAAAAAATGAATTGACCATAGATTTTTTCTTTTTATGTTTATTTAGGGAGACCACATGCGTATGTTCCTGCACAAGTGGGGCGGGGGAGAGAGAGAGAGAGAGAGAGAGAGAGAGAGAGAGAGAGAGAGAGAGAGAGAGAGAGAAAGAAAGAAAAAGCAGACTCCACAACATCAGCGCAGAGCCTGACCTGGGGCTCAATCCCATGAACCATGAGACCATGACCTGAGCCAAAATTGGAAGTCGGGTGCCCAACTAACTGAGCCAACTGGGTGCCCCTGTTTTTGGTTTTTTTTTTTTTATGGGCTTTAATTTCTATTCCATTGATGTATATGTCTACCCTTCCTTTCTGGTTTAAAAGATGACCAGAAGTGCTTGCTTCATGTATCTATGTAGCCAGTGCCAGGAAATTCAGTAAGTCTGAGAAGCCTCTTGGAAACCTATTTATATTTTATATAAGCACCACCAGGTGACTCTGGGGTCAAGATTCAGAAACCACGGTAGTGCTTCTCAAACTTCAATGAACACATGATTCACTAGGGCTCTTGTTAAATGCAGATCATGATTCAGCAAGCCTGGGTTGGGGTCTGAGATTCTGTACTTCTAACGAGTTCCCGTGTGATACTGCTGCTGGCCGCACACCATGCTGTCAGTGGCAAGAGGCAGGAGGTCTCCTACCATAGCCATGACCCATGCTTCCCTAGTGGGCCTCTGAGGCTTTATTAGGCTTCATCGGATATTTGAAATTTCTTCTGTGTTAGTCTTTGCTTTCCTTGATTTTAATACTGCTGATGCGATAAACTTCTCCATCTGGTATATGGTGCCTTACATGTCAGATTTGGGGGATGGTTTTTTTTTTTTCAACTGAACAAACATGTTTTATTTATTTAAAAAAATTTTTTTAATATGAAATTTGTCAAATTGGTTTCCATACAACACCCAGTGCTCATCCCAACAGGTGCCCTCCTCAATACCCATCACCCACCCTCCCCTCCCTCCCACCCCCATCAACCCTCAGTTTGTTCTCAGTTTTTAAGAGTCTCTTATGTTTTGACTCCCTCCCTCTCTAACCCTTTTTTTTTTTTTTTTTTTTTGAAAAGGCAGGACTTTAGAAGACATGGAGTCAGGAATGCCTAATTGAGAAAGGGAGTTTTTATTGGTTTCTGAACAACATACTGGCCATAATGTTCCCATTTGTTTTAATTCTATCTTTTCCCAGAAGATGTCTATTGGCAGGTTATTTTTCTCTTACAGTTGATACTCGAATGCAGATACAGAACTGCAGCATGTTTGCCTAAAACATTGGTTTAGGTAAGCCACAGGTGCTGGATTACATTAGCTCTTCCAACATCCATTTGATCTGCCTTTATTGCGGAGAGGATCTGTTTTGAAGGCTAATGTTGTTAGAATCTTCCCAATTTTTTTCTTTTCTTACGGTTTGCTTTTAGTAAGTCATCCTAATTGTTGGGATGCCGAATATCTCCATCTTCACGTGAGGAGAATTTATCCCTTTCCTCTCTGAGAAACTGCTGTTTCTCAAGTACTTCCGTGACCCTTGCACTTCAAAGTCCTCAAATGTGTGCTCAGATGTGTCCTTGCATATCATTTGATGCTAAGCTGGGCTTGGTGTAGTAAGTGGTCATTGGTTTCCTGGGAAAGGGGCTTTGTCAGTTCAGGCAACTGCAGCCGTTAATTCTGGATGTCAAAATCTAGTAAACCCACATTCTTAAAATGAGCTCTTTTTTGTGCCATTTTCTGCTTTCCTAATAGTGGCAGTGTTCTGAGTTATAAGCACTGATAATGTTTGTTATTGTCCTTTACTGTTTCTTGAATGTTTCAAGAAGCTTTGGTGCTCTTCAAATAAGTGTCTTTAGGGTTAGTGGTGATTTTCTGATTTGAGGTTTTCTTGGTGCAGCTACCTAAGTGGCTCTGTATTTAGTCTGTATTTGAGGAGTGGATGAGAACTTCCATATTTTTAAAAATTTTTTACTAAACAGTGCTTTTAATGTAAGAGTAATACATGAACATGTTTATAATATCAAATGGTACAGAAGTGAATAAAACAATAGTTAACTGTACTCCTTCTAGCCCCATCCCTCCTTTTGTTTTTTGCTTTGTTTCAAACACTATTTTGACACCACTCTTTCTTGCTTGATGCAGAATCTCTTCAACCCTCACTCAGGGAAAGTGTGGGGAATTAAGAGTGATTACATCACCTCTAACTGCTGTGGTCCCACCCCTCTCCAACCCCCAGGTTTTCCCCTTCCCAACGTTATGTATTTCTCCTTTAGGACTTTACAGTAGATGTTTAAATCCTATTTCTTTTTCAGAGCTCTAAATTTTGATAATCATTTTCGAATAGGAAACACTATATGGTTCAAAATCAAAACACAAAAATGTTTTCATGTTATTAATTTCTGGGCTACCCTGTATATGCTTTCAACACATATGAAAGATGTGCATGTGCTAGCTCCTTCTGCCAGTGACATCTGTCTGAAGCGTCGTTCATAAGCCACTTAAGGTCCTCTTGGCTAGACTTGTCTCTCCTTCGAGTCACTGCTATGGCCACCCACTCACTGTGGCCTTTACCTGTTGTCCCATACATCTAGCCTGGTCCTCATAGTATGCATGAGCCACGTGCCTTTTGCCTCCCTTGTTTATACCCAAAGCATGAGACTCCACGAGATCTTACTTACTCTACACAAACATACAACCCAGAAATAAGGGAAATGAATGCCCCAAGGGGCTAATCTTTGACAGATGGGAAACAGCCAGTTAAAAAAAAATTCTACTCCCAGATTGTCCTAAGAAACATTTGTTAAGGCTTCTCAGAGGATTGTCTCCCAAGATCAAGTGAAATCAGTCACCCTTAGTTATGGCCAGCACCAGAAAGTACTTTTGTATTGGCTCTTTGCTTCCCTGTCTCAGTTCCCACGTCCTTCACTGTCGCTTCCTGAGCTGGAACTCCCTGATAAAGTAGCAATGTACAAACTTTTGCCTGAACTTTTGCCTCCTCCTTCATGGTATTTTGGTGGCCTTTGGTTTGAGTTATTTTTATGTAGAATGAACCTTAATTTATCTCAAGCTATTCAGAATTGAGATACTTGAATTTACACTGGCTTTTCCTACAACTAGTCTGAATTAACAAGGGTTTATTATACTTAAATGTTGAATTACAAATCTTGTCAATATCACATTTAATGAAAATAGAATCTGAAATCATTATGGGATGGAGAGGAGGAAAATTTTATTTTTTCTAGCTGGCAAATAGTTTACCTGCTTACATGTGTTGCACACACACAAATACAGAAAAAAAAAATCTATCTTCTACAGGAACTGAGTTTCCGAGATATTTTCAAGTGATAAAGAAACTCTTTAAGAAGATTGGTCTACAAATTTGCTGCTTTAAGTACAGAAGAAGAAAATCTTCATTCAGAACACAGCAGGATATTGTGAGATACATAGGGTATGCTATCTAATTATTGTCTTCAGCAAATCAAGACTTTTAAGACTGACACTAGCATATATATTTGGCAGAGTTTGAAAATTTGAGACTTTTCATAGGCCAGAAGAAAAGGAAGAATTAGCTGGGTGCTATGCCTAGTGTTTTCCCCCCATGGTGAATAAATGCATCTAGCTAGTGTCCCTTTTCTTCTTGTGGGTTGCAATGAAGGGGAGAGTGACCCACTAAGTTATTCTCAGCCATGACCTGAAAACCTTCTTGACAGGGGTGATATATAAAGTTTTCATGGTATCTTTTCCCACAGGGACAATAGTAATACTGAAGTAGGAATTCTCTATTCATGTTTTCTTTACTGATTCCATATCTTACCGTAAAGATAAAAGATTATGCATTAATTGGATAATTAGATATCCCTCTCTTATATAACTATGCTGTTAGCAGACTTTTCAAATTCTCCTATAGCCTTTGAATTTTCAGCATGTGTCTTTATATTCATTTCTTTCACTATTCAGTTTCTGCAGTGCATTTTGCCACTCCCAGGGGTCTCTGTCCTTCAAGAGCTGGAAGCATGATCTAGAATGCAACTCCTTAGCGGAGGGAGGTTATGTCTGTGATGTTGGTTAGGCTCCTTACAAAAAGAGCAGGTTGGCAGTAGGTTGACATTTGTGACTTAGATTCCCCTCTCAGAAGGTAGAAGTGGAGATAGCAGAGGTTTTTAGGCCATAATCAGTCATTTCACCAGCCATGGAGATGTTGGAAGTAAATCTACCAAAAGAACCACCGTGAACTGCATCATGATAGATTCAGACTCTGGGTCTGGTATTATACATTCATTTCTTACTTGCTGGTCTTATTTATCATTCTGTCAAAACTAGTCCTAATGCAAGAATATTGGGAAGTAGAAGGTCTCAGGGTATATTTTTCCTGCTATCTCATAGGCACAAAGTTCAAATAGATGTTAATCTTCACGATAAACAGTTGAGCATTTCAATATAAGCTGTTTTGATAGTGGTTAGATAATAAACTGAAAGTTTAAAGAATGAAAGTGACCTGTAACTCCTTGCTTACAGCTAAATGAGAAACTCAAGTTGTTTGGTTAGAGTACAGGCACTGTTAGAAATTTAAATAACAAACAAGTAAAGTGAATTTATGTGCATGAAAATGGAATTTGGAACCCTCAAAACATCATAAATCTCAAAGTTCGAGAAGGTAAAGATCCTTGTTGTAGACCTTAGCTAATGCCATTCAACCTGGACCAAAAGCCTGGGGGATCAGGAAAGATGGTTCTGTTTTATTAGGAAGTAATATTCTTATAGGTGGTACTAAAAGCTGTGTCCTTAAAAATTCTACCCTTGAATCTTTTAAAAAGATTTGTGATGATGAAGTCTACGCCGTCCATCATCTGTCCGTTATTCACAGATTTCTTTATGGTTGTCCTGCTGGTCTCTTTTTCTATATTCTCTTCCCTCCACTGAAATCTCTATTTTAGGCCAAATATTCCCCATTCAACTATACCTTATGTTTGGTGGTCTCAGGAAGGCACTTTATCATTATGGTAGAGTTGTAGGTTACAATTTTTTTTTTTTTCAAAGTATGTTATCCAGAACTGAGTAGGAAAACCCCGAAGAATCTTCCTGGGACAGAACTGAGTGGGAGTATTGCTGCAGTTGAACAGGACACACATTCCTATTAATGGAACCATACCATACTCTGGACTTGTTGCCTGTTTTGACTCAGACTCCTCTGGCTCTTTCCCTGTATGTTTTTGTGAGATACCCTCATACTGTTTTTCTAATTTTCATTTTGGGGAACATAAGTGCAATAAAAGATAGACAACAGTAACACAAAAACAATCACCAAAAGATAACTTTGTCACTTTTTAAATGGATGTAAATGAAAAAAGAATTGTTCCCCTGAAACTAACATAACATTCATTGGATGTTATTCTACTTCAATAAAAAATTGTTGGGCAAGTATACAGTGCCGGGGGCATGGTTTTGCTTTGTGGATAGGTATGTAGAGTTTTTGGAGGGCCATTATGTAATATGTATCACAATTTAAAATTTAAAATAGGTATACCTCTCATTTAAACACAATACTTTTTAAATCTCCATCCAAAAATGGCTAAGGTATTTATAAAGAATGTCTTCACAGCTTACCCACTTCTTATTCTGTGGATCATCAGTATAATTACTCTTGCAGATGCATTTTAATTATTAGCACTCTTTCCCTCCTTTGCTTTCACATGGCCAAAAAAAAAAAAAAAGGAAAAAAAAACCTCTTCTTAGATTAGAGGTTCTCAAACTTTCTATTGCATCAGAATAACCTGGAGAGCATGTTAACAGATGGCTGGGCCCTACCCCCAGGCCTTCTGAGATAGGTAGGTCTGGGGTGGAGCCAGATATTTGTGTTTATCATAACTTATCAGGTGAGACTGATGGTGCTTGAGCAGGTAGCATACTTTGAGAAGCATTTCCCCAGATGAACCCTTCGTCAGTGTTACTTGACAGAATCACGGCTGGAAGGTGGTTGTCACTATGACTTCACGAGCCCCAACTAAAATGGAAGCAAAACATGACCTGGAGAACCTACCAAGCTTCCTTTTCCAGTGTCCACAAAAAATTCAGCGTGTTGGTTTTTCCCCTTCAAACTCCTCTTTTTAGAGGCACATAGATATATGCACTTGAGCATGACTTGCCTCATATTTTCTTGAGAAAATAGAGACAATTTGAACGAATGTTCTTGACATCACAAATCCACAAATCAGCTGGTGTCTGAATCCCATTTTCTCCTTTATTCACCCTCTTTCCTAAAGGAAGTTAAAGATAAATCTGCACTTTGAATCCTATCCTTTCTAACCTTTTCCAGACTTGATTGTTGGTGTGGGTATTCTCCCATCATCATACACATTGATTAATACACAAACATGCTATAGGATTTCTCATTTTAAAATTATACTTAGAGCAACAACTGTGAACCATTTTTGATCTTATAACTCCTGTAGTTACTCTTCTGCAGATTTTTAAAGTGAAACTTCCAAGAATTGTCTTCATATACTTTGTCCTACCTTCCCATGACTGGTAAACTCATTCCAATCTGTTTTTGCCCCCAAAATATCCCTGAACTGGATTTCCCTGTGGTCTCCCCCTGCTCTGAGTTCCAGGTTCTTGTCTGTGTAACATTTGACCCAGGTAATCTCCGCACTGCCTCCTTTGCCTGAGCAACCTCCTCCACAGTCTGTTTCTCTCAACCCACTTTTCCTGTGGAGAGGAACCCACAGTTCCTCTCTCTGTGGATGACAGTCAACCATTCATAAGCTGAGGAATTGTTTCTATGTAGCATAGACCTTTGTGCTGAGATCCAGACTCTCACATTCACATAATTGACACCTCCACTTGTATGTCCAATAAACAACCCAAAACCAACATATCCAAAGTGGAACTCTGCATTTTCCCCTAACCCTATTCCTCTTAGCTTTTTCTGAAATAGAGGAAAAAGGAATCTTGTATTTGCCCATCCATTGTCCCTACTCTGGTTCTAACCCCACCACTCTTACCTGTGCCCTGTGGTAACCTGCAACAGTTCCCCTCATGTGCTAATCCCTGGTGCGTCCCCCACAGCGGTGAGAGGGGTCTTTTAAAAATGTAAATGAAATCATCATTCCCTCACTCCTCACTCTTTGGTCATTATCTGTAATATTTGGAATAAACTTAAAACTTTTTTATTTTTTATTTTTTTTAGCATCTTGTAAGATCTGCCCATTTCTCTCCCTCTTAAGCCAGCCTTGTTCTGTATTGTCTATACCATAGTCACATTCATTGTCTTTACTGGAAACAAGATTTCTCCCTGAGCCCTTTGCATTAGCTGTTCCGGGTACTTAGATGCCCCTCACACCTTTACAGCTGGCTTCATTTTCATCTTTTGGGTTTCCAGTGACTGGTTACATCCTCAGAGGGACCTTCCTGCCTATCTGCTCTACGTCTCTTCCTTCTGCTCCCCACTCATGGTACAAATTAAAATTGGAAAGGATACGTTCATTTTTGTTTTTTTGTTCTCACTCTCCTTTCGTGAACTCTAGAGGTTAGAGTTCTTAGCTGTTTTGTTAGCATCTCAGTCTCCAGAGTCAGGCTCATCGCTTGCTGTGTGGGTGCTCGATAAGTATTTGTTGGGAGACTGGATAATGCTTATTGCAGCATTGTTGTTAACAGCAAAAAATCTGGCCACTTTTTAAAGGTCCATCAATTTAATAGTGAAGTTACAGAACAATCCACTTGAAACCTCGATAAAGAAAGAAGTAACTTTGCGTGTGGATATGGGAAACTGAAGAAATATTAAGTGGAAAAAGTACTGTTAAACATCATACAGACTTTACCATTTGTTCTTAAATATAGCTCTGTATTTATATCTGCATGCATCTCTCTATCTCTTTCTGCGTGAATTTCCAGGATTTCTGCCGGGATTTCTTCCAGGGAATGGCAATGTAGAGTGAAAAGAATTTCTCTCATTTCATCTCTTTTTGAACTATTAGATATTTAAACTTTTATAATTTGCACATAGTCCTTTTATCACAACCTCGTTTGAAAACAAAGACCTTTTAAAGCAGATTACAAAACTGTATGTATTCAGTCTACAAATATTCATCGTCTATGTACTAGGCACTACTGTACAATAGGGATCCATTTTTTTCCCCATAATTGGATATCTGAAAAAGAAGGTAAATATTGTGAGGATTTATCTCTGAGGGTGGTGGAACTGTGGTTGGATTTCATTGTGCCTTATTTCCAAATTTTTGATCGTAAACACAATCAAAGTTGTAATCCAGTTATTTTTAGAGGCATTTAAATGCTTATATGGGAAAATACTCATTAATCATTTTGGAACAGTCTATTTAGCCAGGTGCATCCTTTTTGATGGAAAACATTGATTGTATAAATACCTTTGGTGTAGATGCAGTTATAAAAATATGTGTGGTACTTACAGCTTAGTAAGTTTATAAATATGCAACGGTTCCCAGTAGGAAACACAAAACTCAATCTTGCTTTTCTTTGCCTAGAAACTGATTTCTTTAACAGGTTTGGTGACACGTTCATCTTGGAAAATGAGTACCCAAGGGAGCTTCAGGATCTTCTGTTAATTGCTAATATTTGTAACACACACCTGAGGGTATTTATGGAAGCCACATCTTGAATCCAGAAGGGCAAAGCTCTCTATGTGGTGGAAGCTGAGTTATAGTGGAGTGGGTGCAGTGGGGGTCTGAGGGATGGAGGGAGTGTACATCTCGTGGGGGAAGAAAGATAAAAATATGCAGTAGGAGAGGGAAGGCATGGTGGAATGGGAGACAGAGGGAAAGCCATCCAGGGAGCCTCATGGACTAAAGTTGGGATTTTTGTTTTATTGGCAGTGTGTAACTTGGAGGGGGGAAAAAGACAGCTGTCAGATTTGGGGACTTTAAGGGAAAATGAAATGGTCTCTTTCAACAAGTATCATTGTGACCAACTTTTCAAAAACAAGGCAAGCACAATGTGTGTCCACATTTCTTCACAGGTTCCTTTATCTTCTCATTTCCAATGACCTATTTGTGCATTTTATCTTAGCCACATTCTCCCAAGGTCACACTGGGAGTCCTGGCCAGAAACACCTGTGCCTTCAACACAGGTGGTTGTGTATGTCCTACTCTCTGACCAAACCTTCTATCCTAGTTCACCTGCTGTATTCTCCCACAAGTGACATTTCTCCTTCATCAAACCACTGATCTGTTAATCCACATTTTCTCTCTGTATCCCTGTCCTGTTTCTCTTTGTTATTTATGCTGAGATTCAGTGATTTACATCCACATCCTTGTATGTGGATGTATCTCCATCAACTCTTGTGCCTTTTTCTCCCTGTGAAACTTCTCATAATTCTAGAATGCTGAGTCTTCCCTCTTACCACCTGAAACTGACTTAGGTCACCCATGGATACCTCTAGGTAACCTTTTGGTATAGGTACCCTCACCCACAGATTATTTAGTACAGGACAAATAATCCAGGACAAACTGATGTCCTTTACAGAATATTCTTATCTTTTAAAAACACTTGTTTACTCATTTGTTTCATGCTTTTGCTACCAAAGATTGATAATCACAAGGTTACGATTAAAGTTCATATCCCTAGGAAGTTAGTCCATTGCGGCAGAGTAAATTTTCAAATATTTGCTGAATAAATGAATGAAGTTAGCTCTAATGAGAACACAGAGAAGCAGAGGGAGTGGCCAGTTGGTGGATATGATTCGTAAACTCTTCTACCTATAAGGCACAAAATGGCATCTCTGTGGTGCTGAGAAATTGATGAGACACTATCAGTTATTTAAAAAACTTCCCCCCTAAGTTTTCAAGGTACTCTGCTGATGTAACAGAGTAATTGATTTAGTCTCTTTCCTCTAAGCAAGCAATCTAAGTTACCTGCCTGTTAACTTTGTGCCAGTGTCTTTGATTGATTCATACCATGATTGAGTCCTAGAAGGATTTCAGGTGCCAGCTTCCACTTGATCTGAGGTTAATTCTATCTCCCATAACCTACGAATCTCTCACATAGTCTTGCTTTCTGAAAATACTGCATTGCCAGGGTTACTACTATAACATGTCGTAAAATATAAATGGGTTGTCAGTCATCCCTGAAATGGTAATATATTCTCCAGCTTTCTATTTAAATATGTTTCTATGGGCTTGTTTCTTTGGGGTCTGTTATTAGGTATTTTCAAAAGGATTGTCTTCACTTACGCTTCTTGAAAATTAAGTTCAGAGATGTGTCTTCCAGAAATTACCATCCCACTTAAAAGGTTCCTGGCAATTCTTGGATACATCTTCATGTGAAAATAACTCCTTCTACTGTTCGTAGGCTGAGGAATGACGGCAAACAGCACTTCTGAAAGGCACTTAACTCATGGCTCTGTTGTAGAACTATTGTGACTTTGTGACACAAAATATTGTCTCAGTTTAGGGGCCAGAACCAGGGATCTTGTTCACCAGGATTACCAAGATGCTTTTCCTCCTTAGATATCGTAGTTTGGATTCTGTAGCTTTCTTGTTGTTTGGAACAGATCCTTTAAATACTCAATAATCCCCATTTTCCTGCCAGTGTAAAGCTGTCAGAAATATTATCTTCTTAAATTGTTCACTCATTTTTATTTTATTGATTTTTAAATGTTCATTTTTTGAGAGCAAGTGTGAGTGGGGGAGCGGTAGAAAGACAGGGACAGGGGATTTGAAGCAGGCTCTGCGTTGACAGCAGCGAGCCCAATATGGGACTCAAACTCATGAACTACGAGATCATGACCTGAGCCGAAGTCAGACGCTCAACCTACTGAGCCACCCAGGTGCCCCTATTCACTCACTTTTAAATTTATCTGTCTAATAAATACAGCATGTACTGTTTTCAGTGAGAGTATCCAAAATAGTCATCAAACCGAGTCCTGCCCCTTAAGGTGCTTATGGTCTAGTGAAGGACGTAGGCAGATGAGTAAGAACAAGAACATGGTAGAGATTCTGAGATAGAATGCACTCTTCCCTCCCAAATGCCTCTGACTTTGTTAACTGAAAGGTTTGCAGGAAGAAGCAGCTTCATAAAGAAGGTTTCCCTTGGATCAAGTCCTCAAAGACAAAGCGTTCCAGGGATGTGGGAAGCAACAATACCAGTAGAGGCAGCAGCTTGAGCAAAGCCATGGAGGTGTGACCCAGTCAGTAGGGACAGGTCCCTAGGGAAGTTGCTTTTATGCCACCCATGGCTCATCCACAAAATGCCTTTTTAAAGGACTCTTTCTTTGCTTTATTTCCAGGCCATAGCCCTTGGATATAAAGCAGGTTTATGCAAACTAACTATAAGAGTGATTTGGTCTGAGCACCAGTGTCTTGTTTGAAGCTATACTTTTTTTTTTTTTTTTTAAAGAACTGGTGTGTTGTTTGTACCTGCTCATCCCATCCCTTGAGTGCTTTGCTGCTCTCCGAGTCAGGTTGACGGCCAGCCTGCTACACAGGTGGCAGAGAGACTTGACATGCAGAGAGAGGTAGAGCTGGTATTTGGAAGTCCTGTGTGTGTGAGGTGGTAAAGACAGAGGGTATGAATGGGGCACACTCCTGCCTCTGTTGACATGTGCCAGAATGACAGGAATCCAAGATGATTGAACATTGTCCTTTAAGTGATTGGGTGAGTGGTGGGTCATTCACTAAAACTACTCATGGAAGAGAAGATGGAGCATCTTTGTGAGGAGTCCAACTGTAGACAGATGTGTGGACTGTCTAACGCTTGAAGTCGTGCTGATGGACGTGTCCAGGAATCAGGGAATTTGGAGTACATGTCTAGAGCTTAGAGGTGATGTCTGGCCTAAAAATTAAGGTTTTTAAGATCTGCAAGTGGCTAATGGCAGCGAATGAGCACAATAGAGGGAGAAGAGAAACCTAAGAGATGCTAAATAAGGGATGCTACTCTCATGTAAGGGGAGGGCAGATGAAATGGGTCTAAAAATTGATGTCATGAAGGAGGGGCAAAATCAGAAGGAGGAAGATCAAGGAATATGGGAAATGCAACCTACCCATTCCCAGTGCTGCAGAGAGGTGAGGGAAAAGGAGGACTAGATCCCATGGCTTTGTAAATAGGGACTCAAAATCAACTCTGTTAGAGATATCAAGGGGCAGTGGCAGTGGGTGATAAAGAATGAGATGGCCCCACTTTTATGAAGCTTGATGATAAAAGGGAAGAAAAATGGAGTAATGACCAAATGGGTTTTGGGAGAAAACCAAAAAGCTGTTCATGACATTAAAGGGAATTGGGCACAGTAATGCCTATGGCCCATCCCTTGACCTGTGTGACCTTGCCTATCCAATTGGAAGCTGCCCCTTGGTCCTAGACTGTGGTGCTATTCCCTGTTACGTGTTGAGACACCTTAACTTTTTCGTTTTCCTCTTAGCCTTGATTGGATCTGAGACCAACTGTGAAGTTGGGGAAGTTTATTTTCAGAACTAGTCTCTCCCCTTTCCCCATCTTTGATCCAAGATCAGACTATAAAATAGAACTCTTTGCAGGTGGCTTATTTTAGCAGCCACTTTCCCTGCGGGTAATGTTCCCACCCCAAGCCTTCTGTCCTCCCTTTCCCTCATGTCCTGGAATACATTTCTTTCTCCCCTGTCTTCCTCTTCCCACGCTTCACCTCAAAATAAGAACTTCTCTTTCCATTTGCTCTGTGACAGCAAACAAATCAGATGAATTGTTTTGTATAAGGTGCTATGGCTTAATAATGGTGTGGTATCGTTTGTGTCTTAACGTTGGATCTCAAAGCCTTGAGCCAAAGCAGCTGGTTGCAGGAATTTCAGACATCATAGCAGAGCCAAGATAGGAACTTTTGTGGGTACAGTTGGCTTTGCCTCGGAATGTGGCAGGCTCTTTAGCTGTCATGGATTGCTATTGGGCAATTAGGGTAGAAGGTTATGCTGGGGAAGAAGGTTCCTTAAGCTGAATTCTCTGACACCCATCTCAACTTCTTAAGGCTGATGCTTATTCATTTGCTTGCATCTTGGGTATAGAGACACCCTCCTTCTCTGATTTGCATCAGCATCTTTTTACAAACTCATGTGGTTAAGATTACAGGGAAATGAGCCATTTAGTCTTGTTGATATCATTCCTGGGGCAGTTTTTGACTGATGATAGTCCATATGGTCCTCAGGAGTGACTTTAAAATAGTCTTTGGAGGTTCAGGGAGAGGGGATGCTTTATTTCAGCCTCTCCTGGAGCCTCCACAAGAAATTCAGGAGACAGTTCCTTTGCTTGCCCCTAGAAATCCTGGTCTGCCCAGTCTTCTCCAGACTACCCTCTATAGGACCAGGAATGGATATTCAGGCTGGTGCTAGCAACCTCCACTAAATGTATTGAACCCTTCCTGGTCCAGGGAAGGTCAAGCTTGCAGTGGTCTTGAAGTCCCCTTGAATGTTAACTCCAGATGATGGAAAGAGTTAACATTTGATTTAAGTGATACTTTATGAAAAACAGAAAAGAAAGGTTAAAGGAAGCTTTTTTTCTTCTTGTTGGAAGAATGGAAAATTAGGTGACTTTTTAAATTTAGAGGGTAAATACACCTTGAAGAGCCTAATGTTGCACTGGAATTGTGAGGGCATCTGGTGTGTATTTTGAATGGAAGAGTATTTTGATAGCCATCTGTCTCCAAGAAATGCAGCCTAGGCAGCAAGATGAAGCAAAAACGACATTCTTGGATTGAGAGTTGTGAATTAGGCATAACTTCCATTACAGATAGTGTTCCATAAAGAAGAAAGTGCATGGAGAGATTGTCTAGAAGTGTTCAGAGTATTTGAATGAACTTGAATGTTGAGATGTATTGGAGTAACTGAGGGCTTGACTTTGTGGCAGTGAGCACATACTTCTACAAATAATTGATCACTTCAGTCCAAATTGCATACTGATAGTTTGTAATGCAGCTTAGCTAGGAATGCTCTTAAGGCCTTCTGGTGGCCTTATTCTAATTGGTGCATCCCCTTCTGGAGGCTGCACCTTGACAGGTGCATCCCTTTCTAGAGGCTGCACCCTAAGAGTTAGTTTCACCTTGGTGAGTACATGGAGAGATGTCTGAGGACAGGATCTGGGTCTTTATTTGCTTGTATATCCTTACACATCCCAAGATTGTATTTGATGCCTATTAGAAGCTCTGGCACCTGAAATTCACCTGCTTGGCTGTGTTCCCTTGGTACCTGGCTCAAGGTGAGTTTTACTCCTTGGGTTTAAATGCTCTTCTGTTGGCTTTGTCAGTGATGAGATAGCTCTGGGATTAAGCTGAATCTTGGAACCTCTTTGATTTGTATCACATGAAGAATAGGATGGAGAACTTGAAGTGTTGGATGGAGTCAGGCATAAATTGGCCCAAATGTCTAATTTCAAACAGTTGTAAAAGCATGTCAGTGGCTTAGCTGTGAAGAGAGACTATGAAGACAAGTCACTTTGTATGATGTTTTGGCTTCAAAGTAACAACCAGGTTCATCTGTGTGCTCCGTCTGCCAAATGTACCTTGGAGTAGAGGAACCTTAACTTTCTCTTGGTTCTCAAGTTGGCAGCCAGCACTTAATGCTTCTTTCCCCCATTTTGATCATATTCCCCCCACTTGGATTTTAACATAGTTGAAGCAGGTTGGCGGTTTAGGACTTGGGTAGTGGTGTGGAAGGATTGGACCCTAACCTTGATTTAAAGCTTGTCTGGGTCTGTAATGTGTCCTGACAAACTTTTTGGAAATCTGTCAGGGTGAGATTTTGTGAAGAGACCAAGTATCTACTACAACAAAAGGCTAAGCCATGATATATCCCTGCCTTTTTACTGGAGACGCATTTTCTGAGGTTCCTTGGTTGAGATTCCTTGGTAATTCTCAGTATAATGTATCTCCGTTTCTGTGCATTAGCAATGAAGTTGCTGCTGTAGCCCCATGATTAAACATGCTATTACATCACTGGTACAAGATCCCATTCAATGAAATCAGTGCTCCCTTAATTTAGGTCTGTTTAGAGAAAACAAAGAAAATAGTGTAGTTTTTCATTTCTGTAATAGCCTTGGCTTTGGTTTATCCAGTGGTGTTTGTAGACACACGCAGTGTTGTGCCAGAGCCAACTCATTTTCATCCATTATTACAAATTATGTAAACATAGAAATTTTAAAAAGTAATAAGCATTTAAAACCTCCTCACTTCCTCATTATTTTACCATGTTTGACTACGTCCTTGCAGTTTTTATGTCCATTGCATGTATAGGGAGGAAAGACTACATAATGGTGTGATACTGTGCATCTTGTATTTAGCAGCATCAGGAACTTTTTTTTTTTTTTTTTTTTTTTTTTTTTGGAGAGCCAAGTTGTTCAACATTTACCAGTGCAGTGCTGGAAGCATGCACACGCATTTACACTGTTATATGTACATGCAAATCCTTTACATAACCACGCAGACATAGGTGTCAGTTTGTCTGTTTCATACATGAAGAAATGGAGACTCAGAGCATAAGTTACTTGCCCAAAGAACCACGCTCATGCCGCAACTCTTACAAACTGAAAGTAAGCAAGCAAGCATAGGGAGTGACAAGGGAAGACAGAAGCTGCACTGGAATAGAAGTAAAAAGCCAAGATCTGAAGGAAGAGCAAGAGGCAGGGATGGGGGAAGGGGTGGGGGAGACGGAGGCATGGACAGAGTGGGGTACAGCCAATGCAAAGGCGCAGAAGTAGGGTCATGTGTTTCTGAGCACAGCAAGGATGTTTTGGAGGGCTGGAGTGGAGAGGGGGAGAATTTAAAGAGGTGAGAAAAATAGGGCTAGATCACTGACCACTTTCATGAAACCACACAAGTGACTTTGCTCTCTTGGACTTAATTTTCTGATCTGTTGTGTGGGGGTCTCTTCATGCTTGCAGTGTGAATAAACTGATGATAATATGTGTGAATTCACTGTGTTTACATATAGTTTCCCATTAGTGAAGCTAAGCCACTACCATGCTTGTTATCGGTGCTTTTTCCTTTGACTTAAAGTCATTCTCTCTTAAAATGATACTTTTCCTGCCATCTTTACAGCAATATGATGAGTGACTTGGAAATACTTAAATATACCCCTTAGAACTAGTACCTAATAGCTTACTTACATCTACATAAAATCCACAGTGCAGTGCAGCTTAAATCCATCTGGGATTACAGGGGCCTATCTTTGGCTATGGTAGAATCCCAACAGGATGCTCTTGTGACACTTTTCCAATGGCCAGTCACATGGCTCATGCAGTAATAGTAAAAGAAAAAACAAAACAAAACAACAACAAAAAACAACGAAATGAATTCTGTATTTTGAAAATATGGGTCTTCTGATTTTTTACCATTCATTATTCATAAAATAGTTTGCCAAGTCCTCTTATCTGCATATCGATTTGTAGATATATCTTAGAGTATAGTTAATAAGTTAAGAAAGGTACAACATAATAGGCTTCTGCGGTTTTGGCAAATGTTCTGTTTCTTCTTACATGAGTATGTTCAATTTATCAAAACTGAGCAGGATGTATGTTTGCTTTGTGCACTTTACCATGTATGTGCTATATTGCCATTTTAAGACCATTTTTCTCAAAATAATGAGTAGGATTTCAACAGAGAGGAACGTGTGTGCTCTACTGGACCACAAAAGCAAGACACCAAATGAGGTGAGGCTGGAGTTAGCATGGATGTGACCTGCATGTCACAGGGGGATGGATCATTGTACAATATGTAAATGTTCAGTGAACACTTATTGTGTCCCAGCTGGAAGACCCTGAGGGCTGGGTACCCTAAAATCATTTACAACCCACATTCCCCTTGCCTACCTTTTTCAATCAAAGTTGGGAAAGCTCAAATACTCAATTTATTAACCTTGCCAGCTAGGCATGGCAATCTGTAAGCTGTTGAAAGGGCATCCAGAAAAGCCTTTTCAAAAGGGGGAGACCCACTAAACATACCCACCAATCCTTTTGTCTTTTGCCTTCTCTTTTCTTCATCCTGCTGGAATGGGGTGATAGCACCCAGAATCAGGTCAGCTGTCTTTCAACCATGCCATGACAAGTGTCAGGAAAGAGGCTTGTGTACTCAGAATGGAGGCTGGACAGATAAGAAGAGTGAAGTCCCCTGGGCCAGTTCTCCTCATTGATTGGTCAGTATGACAGGCAGGCTACATGAGTCAGAGATGTGTGGGTCAGTCTATTTTAGGACACTGTCTTTCAGACCTTGAGCCTGCCCAAAAAGTTGACCTTTGGGAATTTCAACATGTTTATATACAGACGTGCTACTTTTTTGAGGAATTATTTAGGTATTTGTTTTTATATACTGGACATAAGCTTGCAAGCAAGAACACATGATCAAATTAACCTAAGTTTTGTTGACCACCAGCTTTTTCAAAGTTACTGGCAGGAGGTTTTTACTGATTCAAACACTTTTCTCTCCTACTCCTTGGACTCCCACCCCCACCCCACCCCCAAGATGGTAATCTCATGTCCTCTTAGTCTTGGAGTTGTTCTCTCTAGAAGGAAACATTTTCAACATTTCCATAACTGGAGAGAATATTTTATCTTTACTTGGAGACTTGATAATTTACCAAGGAGACATACTCAGAGGGAAATGGAAAGACTGGAAAAGAATTTGATAAACTTGGAAAGTTGACAGAACAGATGCTGTGATTTTTTTCAGTTGAGCTAGCAGATTTTATCACAGCCATTTTGAAGCTGAACATTGAAATTCTTTGCACACCATCATTTGTCACCAAACTTTTTATTTGTTTCATTTTGTTGTTATAATTGGACAAGTCATATGTGAGTATACTAAGGCATGGTGATAATTTAAATAATGCAAATATAGTTGTATGTTCATTTGCCAACTTTGAGGAGAAAAATGGATTCAATATGTTTAATAATTATGGATGAATATTTTTACATCCTTTCCTAGAAGACTTGATTAATGTCTGGACTTGCCATGATCATAGGGTACAGATTGGGGGAATGTTTACGGATTTTGATATTTGAAGCTGTAACTTGATATAGGTGTTTTGAGAAGATACAATGTAAGTAAGAGGGAATCTCTTATGATACGAAGAGGTGCTGCAGTTACTGGAAAAGTAGGATCATATTAAAATGAAGAGAATGTTCTTCCCTTGAAACTAAGCTGCATTTAGTTCAATTTAACAAGCATTTGGCCAATTTGTTCCCTTTATGTGTCTGTAAAGAGTGAGAGAATTTAGGCAAGTAGGATTGTGAGATGCCAAGCAGTGGTGTGGCTCCAGGTCTTGTGGTTTTCTCCTTGCATTTTGCTTGTGGTCCACTTCCACTTGGCAGAGACTGCCTCTGCTTCCCTCCCTCCCTTCCACCCACCCACCCTGGGGCTCTTGAACTAACACCAAACTTCCTGCAAACCCTGAGCTCAGACCCCATCTCCTCTCACCTGATCTAGGAGTTTGCATCTCCAGATGAGCCTTACATTTTCCAGGGGTATTCAGAGTATTTTTATTTATTTATTTTTATTTTCAGTATTTTTATTTTTTAAGTAATCTCTATACCCAGTGCGAGGCTCAAACCCCAAACTCCAAGATCAAGAATCACATGCTCCATTGACTGAGCCACCAAGGCTCACTGAGAGTGTTTTCTTGCCTCCTCATTCTCAACCCACAAATAGCATCAAGCCTTCCCACCCCTTGGCTTTCCCTTCAAGCAACTGAAAAACCTCAAGTGGTTTTCCTCCAAAACCTCCATATTGAAATGCCCGTGCATTCTCCCGTCCTCTCTTCAGCCTCACTTGAAGCTTTTTCTCATCCTCCCTTCTTCTAGGTCTCCACTTGGAACCCCATCAATGGCCAAGCTCTCCCTGAAAGTGAGAAACTAGCCCCCAAACCCAACAAGACATTTTAAGGCTCCATCCACCAGACTTCTGAAGATTCTCCATTACTTCCTCTTGACTCTCCTCCTCATCATTCCCTTGAGGTTTTCTTCACTTCATGGAGATTTTTTTCTGCCTTTATCTTCAGGCTACCCCCTCTCTCTGTAATTGTGTACAGCCCTAGGGCTCTCAGTGATCTCCACAATGCCTGTCACCCAGTCTGTGTCTCCCAACTCTGCCCTCTTCCATGAGCACCAAAGCTGCATTTCCAACTTGTGCTAGATGTCTCCACCTGGGTGATATCTTAAAAATACATCCCCAACCAAATTTATTTTTAGCCCTGTCTCATCTTTGAAGTCACTCTCCCATCCCCAATCCTATATCTCCGCAGTGGCAGACCCCAAAGCAAAAATTAAGCTTCTGGGGCACCTGGGTGGCTCAGTTGATTAAGCATCAGACTCTTGATTTCAGTTCAGGTCATGCTCTCATGGTTCATGGGATCTAGCCCCACTAGATTCTCTCTCTCTGCCCTTCCCCTGCTCATGCAGACATGTGCACTCTGTCTCGCTCTCTGTCTCTCTCTCTCTCAAAATAAATAAACTATTAAAAAATTAAACAAGAGGGGCACCTGGGTGGCTCAGTCGGTTAAGCGTCCGACTTCGGCTCAGGTCATGATCTCGCAGTCCGTGAGTTTGAGCCCCGCGTCGGGCTCTGTGTTGACAGCTCAGAGCCTGGAGCCTGTTTCAGATTCTGTGTCTTCCTCTCTCTCTGACCCTCCCCCGTTCATGCTCTGTCTCTCTCTGTCTCAAAAATAAATAAACGTTAAAAAAAATTTTTTTTAAATAAAAAAAAAATTAAACAAGATTCAGCATCATATTATAGAAATATAGCATCAATAATAGTCCTTTTAGGGCCTATCAATAATAGTCGGTTGAGCATCCAACTTCGGCTCAGATCATGATCTCACGGTTCTTGAGTTTGAGTCCCAAGTTGGGCTCTGTGCTGACAGCTCAGAGCCTGGAGCCTGCTTCAGATTCTGTGTCTCCCACTATCTCTCTGACTCTCCCCCATTTGCGTGCTCACTCTCTCTCAAAAATAAGTAAACATTTTAAAAAAGAATAGTCCTTTTAATTAAAGTTTAGACCAGTAAAAATCTTTAGTATCTATATTTTTTGTGTTTTCTAAGATTCATGTGGTTGGTTGTGTCATTGTAGATTATTGAGAGGAGAGTAGCATCTGCTATTCAATTTTATTTTTTACCTTTTAATGGAACCTAAATTATGATTTCACTGTAGAATTGTAGTTGATTGATGGACCCCATTTCTTGCCAAAGTCCTACATTATGAATAATTTGATTCATGCGTTGATGGGCAATTGGGATAGTTAGAAGAATTTTACAGATGGGAGATTCTTAGCATGATTAAATCTATTAAGGAAATGAGAGCACTTTTGGCCTTCAGAATCTTCAAAAGCATCATGTTAAATGAGACCCAACCAACAGAATATTTCTAACTCTCTTTCTTAGAGTATTCACATTGTATTGCAATTAAAAATTGAGTCCTAGAGTTCATAAACTTATATTTGATTTAGAGAGTCATATATATACTTTTAACCTGTGAAATAAATATCATTAGTCTCTATTTTAACACAATGTTCTGTAGCATATCCTGATAGGAGAAAACAAAATAGACTCCTTTCCTGAGGGTAAAAATAACTATCTTCTTGAGAGTTAATAATAGAATCCAAGATATTGATATGGAGAGGTTCTGAGTTTCTGGCACCTTGCTTAGAATTGATGAGAAAGAATTTCAGAATATTACACAATGTGTAGAGGCAGAAATGGAAGAAAGACAGGGTACCTGAGTTCATACTTCAGGATGGGGGTGGACAAAGCATCTATGTGAACTTGGAATAACTATAAATATGTATACATGTCTAATGATAGTTTAGTTGATATATTGGTGCCTTTTATGTCAATACTCTAATTTGTCCCATTTTTCAGTTTGGCAAAGAAAAAAGGGGGGGAAATATAAACAACTATGCATACTCTCTAGTTAGCTTTGGAAGCATGGTTGGGGATCTCCTCTGAGACATCTCCTCTGAGATGTGCTAACATCATAGCAGTTAGCACACTGTAATTCAATCTCCGATTTATAGTCAGACTTTCCACTAGACTCAAGTTCCTCTTGAGAGCAGATCCTGTGTTTTCCTTACTGTATCTATAATGCCTGGTGCAAAGTAAGTTCCCAGGGAAGACTTCCTTAATGAATGAATGACAATGGGAGTCAGAAGTTGACATCTCCAGTAGCTCCCCACTGTCATGCTGCTGTGCGTTTTGTGTAAGAGGTGAGGGAAGATACTCTCAAAGTACTGCCTGCCATCCATATGTCATTGATCCTAAAGTACCTATTTTTTCATATTTTAACATCCCCAAAATACAGTGAAGGGCATGCCATGGTTTTGTGTGTCCTACCAAGATAATGGTATGATTCACAACTGATGGCATCTGAAATTCAGTGAAAGTACATTGTGTTGAAAGTACATTGTGTGAAATTCAGTGAAAGTACATTGTGTTTATCAGGGTATAAAATGAGAACAAGGTAAGAGGCACTGAGTGGGTTGGGTTGGGATAGTGAGGGGGAAGGAAGGTTGCAGTGTTAAGTAGGATGGTCAGGGTGGGCATTATAGAGAAGAGGAGATCTAAGAAAGACTACAAGGAGGTAAGGGAAGGAATATGTGGATATCTGAAAGGAGAATGTTCTAGGGAGAAGGAATATAGTGCAAGGGCATGAGTGTACCTGACTGCCCCACACCTAAGGAACTAAATAGGAGGCAGCTGTGCCTGGAGCAAGGGGGAAGTAGTAGGAGATGAAGTCAGAGATGGAATGAAGGTTGGGGAAGTAGATCTCACAAGGTTCTGAAGGTCATTGACTTTTGCTCTAGTGACATAAGGGACCCATGCAGGGTTCTGAGCAGAAATTTGACTTGATTTGAATTTTCTTTGTTAAAAAAAACATGTATTCTGTCTGGTGGCCAATAGCAGACTATATAGGGACAAGGGAAGAGACTAAGAGACCTGCCTTGAGTCTCTGACATGGATCTGGGGGAGAGAGGATGGTGGCTCAGGACAGGTGGTGACGACAGTGGAGGATGTGAAAAGTAGTTGGAACCTGGATATTTTATTAAAATGGAGCCGGGCACCCTCTCTTCCTGAGGGACTAGACACTGGTGTGAGAGAAGGACAGGGTTGAGGACAATGCCAAGGTTCTTGGCACAAGAAACTAAAAGAGAGGACTTGCCCTCACCTCAGTGAGGACAGCTGTGGATAGATGAGTTTGGGAGAAAATATCTGGAATCCAGGTGTGGGCATGTTGAATTTGAGTTAGCCTGATGGCAAGTGATCTGAATAATGTCGATATTGTCCAGCACTGCTGGATATTAGAGTCCCTGTGCTGGGAAAGAGGTCTGGTCTTGATATGCCTTAGTGTAGCATATCCTGATTTAAGCAAATGTATGATAAATGTTGTAACTTACTTGCTCCTTGAAGCCCCACAACAAGCAAAGACAACATCCTCTCAACTTCATTGTCATGATCAGATAGCCTTCTCTGGGGGAGTGGTCACATTTAGACCTGCTCCACAGAAACCTTTCTAAACTTTCTCTTTGCCTTTCTTTACACCTTATTTTAGACAGACTATCCTTTCTCTCCGTGGTAAATTCATGAAGGATCACTTTTACCTTTCTCCAAGGCCTGCCCACTTTGTTTGTTCAAATCCCAAGTTGAATCAGTGACGGGATCTGTTTAGAAATGGGGACAATTAAGACTTAGTGCCCTGAGAAGGTCTTTTCACCTGATGATGCTATACAGCAGTATTTGTGTCAGTGTTAGTGGTTAACTTGAAAACTCAAATGGATAGTAGACAGTTTTTCTTAATTGCAGAGCATGCTGTAATAGGCACTGTCCATTTCCTGAAAAAAAGAGAGAAAGTCTGAGACCTATGTCAATAAAAGAAAAATAACCATCAGCATCACAAGAGCCAGGTAAGTAAAGGAACAATGCATTAGGGTTGTGATGATATATGAGAAGATTAAATCATAATTACTATATGATTATAACCTTTAAAGCACATGATATATGGATGGAACACCAAGGAAGTTAAATCTCTATCTGATTAACATTAAAATGGTTATGGCATATAAAAAGGCTTGTTCAGAGGAAGCTACTATCCAATGCTTGTATGGTTTAAGCTAACAGTCTCCAAGGGGTTATGTGTGAACTAGATGATATAAGGGGTGTGGGAAGAAGATAACTAAGATGTGTAGCTTAGATGTATATTTTAACCTAAATAGATATTAATCTTTCTAATATTTAAAATATAGATTAGCACTAATAAAATATGGTTCTACTAAAATGTAGATATATTGATGGATAGGACGAATTGTATTTGACTGATGATGTATATAGTATAAATGTCTCAGCATCCTCTAGGACCTGGATAATATTTGCTTTTGGTTGTGAGAATATTATTTTCTATTCAAACTGGAAATAGAGTTAGTAGCAGAATAAATAAACATTGCTTTGAATATCAAAGCTGAAGAAGCATGAAGTGACTTTTCTTATTTTTGGTAAATATTGGCTTAACTTTGTAAATTTCACCCTTTTATATCCTATTTCTTTCTCTTTTTATCTATAATTTTCCTGATGTAATTTAGTGTTTCGGGAAAGTGAACAAGAGGTAAAGAGAGTTCTAGAAGGGTTATTAATGTGACTCTTTCATCTGATTTTGTCCCATACTAATAGCAACTCACTAGGAGCTGCCTTTTCCCCACGAGTCTAGAAAATTCATTTTTGGTCCTTTGGCCTCATCTCCAGACTGTGCAGAAAATGTGCCTCATGATAACAGTAGCTAGCTCCATGAAAGATTGTTTTAGAGATGGTACTCTTAAGAATTGGAAGTCTAGTTTAGTATGTTAAAATGTGAATTTTATCATAGAATATACATATTGGAAATAGATGTCAAATACAAATTCATATATGTATTATTCAGAATTCAGTTTCTTTGTTATTTGAGCTAGTAGTAAAGAGCATAGTTTTAGTTAAGATGCATTGATACATTTGCCCTTTGCTGCTAATTGAAAATAAAGGTCTTTAGCAAATAACCTACTAACAATGCTACTTAAATGTTTAGTTGTAATACTAAAGTGACTTTAAGGGACTGTAATAAATTTCCCCTGAAATATTAAAGTTTATGTAAATATAATTTTAAAAAATACATAAAGGTGGGCATATATATATTTCAATATACAAAGGTGGGAAAATATGTAAGGGAGGGACTTTGCATCCCTTCCCCCACCAATGCCAAGTTTTAGAATTGGTAGAATTCTAAAGGAAGGAAGAATTACAATCTATTAATTTAATGCAATACTAACCAAAATGCTAATGTAATTTTGTGAAGTATAAAATCTAATTCCAGAATGTATCTGGGAAAGAAAATGCTCCCAAAACAAAACAAATGAAAAATGTGAAAAAAAGAACAGTAACGAAAGTTTACCTAGCCAGATACCAAAATTTACTATAATAATTTAAAAAGTGAATTATGAACAAACTTAATTGTATTGCTTAGAGATATGTATATTATATAAAATATGTATGTGTGTGTATGTGTGTGTGTATATATATGTATATGTGTATATATATATACATGTAGATTTATATACGTGTGTGTGAATGGTTACCTGAAAGTTCACTTTATGCTGTTCATTACACTGTACATATAAATTGATTGCCCTTTCCTGTGTTATTTTGTATTTCACAATAGGAAAATAATGTGATCTAGAACCAGGAATAGACAAATATATTGGTGGAAAGAATTGGTAGTTGAGAAATGGACTCCTGTTTATATGAGAATTTAGGTAGCATTTCCATTTAGTTTAGAGAGGGTGAAAAATCAAATAAATGGGACCATGTAGAAAGATCATCCATGCTTCATTATGTATAGTAAAAGTCAGTTAAAGAACCAAGTGTAATAAAAAAAAATAAAAGTATTAAAAATAAACATTCAAAGTATTAAAAATAACATTGGAGAACTTGTTTGTAATCATGGTAAGTTTGTAATACTCCTGAGGCTTAAGAGATGTTAAGACAAAAAACCCCATATCAATCAATTAAATATTAACCTACTTACAGTTCTTTGGATTAATATTTTAGTTAAAAGTTACAGACTTAAAAATAAATATGCATTTTTAGGGGCACCTGGGTGGCTCAGTCAGTTAAGTGTCCAATTTTGGCTCATGTCATTATCACGCAGTTTGAGATTGAGGCCTGCATCAGGCTCTGTGCTGATGGCTCAGAGCCTGGAACCTGCTACGGATTCTGTCTCCTATTCTCTCTGCCCCTACCCCTCTTGCACTTTGTCCCTCTCTGTCTCAAAAGTAAATAAACATAAAAAATATTTTAAAAACACACACACAATTTTAAAGGAATTTTGCCCAATTAATAAAAGCACTCTCCAGAAATTCCTTCATCTTCATACTCACAGAGCTTCACACAGACCTGTCCTCATGCTCAGCCTTCCCAGGCCTTGTTATAATGCAGGAAATACCCTTGCTTCTTGACCCCACAGTTTTTGCTCCAGATTGCACATCCTCAGCTTGGTCATTTTTCCTTTTACACTAGGTTTTTCTCATCACACTATATGTATAAATTGATAGTGCTTATCTCAAAAAAGCAACAAGACCCACCGCTGGCAATGGCCCTCATCTTCCATCCTAGCTTTCTGCCATTTCTTTTGCCCTTTCTCCCTGAGATTTAGGAAGACATATGCATACAGTTCTACTTATTTCTATCCATTTACTCTTGATTTTACTCAAGTAATTCGTTCCCAATTACAGTAACCGATCTTGTCAAGGAAACCAGCTACCTTCGTGTTGTCAAATCCAATGAACACTTTCTTTTACTCCTCCTTTATGTCTCAGGTGAAATATTAAACCCACAGAGATACCTCCCATGTCCACCATACCTAAAGTAGCACTAGCCCCTTTCTACTTCTTTCAACCTTTTGTTTTCTTCCTGGCACATCTTATACTAGGGGCTTATAATGAATGTATCTTTTTTGTCTATTTAATTGCTGTATGACAAACTGTCCCCCAAACAACAAGTGTTTCTCCTCTTATGGTTTCTATGGATCAGGAATTCAGGAGCAACTTCACTGGGTCTCTCATTCATGTTCCTTCATGAGATTATAGTCAGAGTATTATTGATTAGGGCTGCAGTCTCTTCTGAAGCTATTGATGGGTTTGGGGGTCAGCTTTTCAGCTTTCTTCTATGGCTGTTGTCAGGAAATCTCCATTCATTCGTCACCACATAGGCCTGTCTATAGGGCTGCCCAAGTGTTCTCCTCATGGACATCTGCCTTCTCCCTGAGCAAACGAAGGGGGCATGTTGACAAACATTGGTTGAATGAGTAAATGGATGGATATACTACTAGACAGCAAAAATGGAGGTATGGAGTTGTTCAGACCAGGGATGAAATTCTGCCTTCTCCTTTTAGTGGCCCTGAACTTTGAGCATATTAATTTCTATGAGCCTAAGTTTTGTCATGTCACCGGTGTTCTGTTAACACCTATTTTCACAGGAATACTATGAGGATGAACTGAGATTGCATACACAAAGCACTTCCTTGAGAATTCAGTTCAAAGTAAACATTCAAATTTTAGTTTACCTGATTTTCCACTGTCTTGCCATTTTCCCCAACACTCGTAACAATAACCATTTCTCCACTATATGATGTCAGAATTTTAAATGCAACTCTTCTCATGATAAATTACTTAAATGATCAGTATTTGAAGAAAAATTGATTTACATTCCATTGGGGGAGATTTAGCATGAATGTATAATCCATAGCTATTAGGTTCCCCCCCCCCCAAGAGAATTCTAATATGTATATAGGGGGAACAGTTAACAAATGTGTCAGATGGACAGCCAGTTTTTCAGTGCAGGAAGACTACCTGCAGTTTAGAGTCGATATTCTGTCTAAAAGAAATGAATGTGATAATACTTGTACCTAAAGGAAAATGAAAGGATTCATCTATAGTTACACCATTTATTCCTATGTGAACTGACAGCAGGGTGAATTTGGAAAATTGTTTAGTGAAGGGCATATGAGGCCATGGGACTCTGTGCATGGAAAGGAGCTGTTCAACAACTTTGATTGAATCCCAAACTGTAACAGACTTCACCCAAGCTGTCCTGAAACTTGATAACATATGAGTGAGTATACTGATGCTGTTCTTTTCTTTTTTCTCGAAAGAATCCTAGGTGTAATTTTTATTAATGAAAGGCAAAGGTGTACATTTTATGGTTATATGAGTTTTCACAAATGTATATATATGTACAATCCACACTCCGATAAGGATAGAACATTGCTGTCACCTTAAAATATTCTTTATGCCCCTTCCCAGTCATGTACCACAACCCCCAAGGTAACCCTTGGTCTGATTTCTGTCATCACTACATTAATAGCCTATTCTAGAAAGTATGTACTGTCACACCTATAACTATACCTTTGAGGTCCATTGTTGTGTATTATCCGTAGTTCCTTCCTTTTTTCTTTGAAAAAAGTATCCCAGCATATGGGTATACCACAATTTGTTGATCCACTCATCTGTTTGAACAGTTGCATTGTTTTTGTTTTTTGGCTGTTATGAATAAAGCCTCAATGAACTATTTTGCACATCTTTTCTTTTGGGTAAATACAGAGGAATGGGTAATAAGGTTAGTGTTGAAGTTGTTAAGAAACAGCCAAGGCATTATTGAAAGTGGTTTTACCGTTTTATACTCCCACCAGCTGGGTAGGAGCTGTCCAGTTGCTGAACCCTTCTAACATTTGAGGTTGACTGCCATTTCACTTTTAGGTATACATAATCTCTCCTAGTTAGGTTATATGCATACTCCAATTTTCTCCAGTCACAACTTTTGCTTTAGTTTCATAAGAGATTTTGGTGTTTGTTTCCTTCTTCTCCCAAACTCTTCTAGTCAGAAGGGTTCCCACCAGATGATGGTGATGGTCTCCTCCAGGGCATGTCTCTAGCCTGCTGGCACTTCCCAGCAGGAAGTGAAACACCTTGTGAAAACACAGGGTGTTTTAATATCCTGCAAAATGGGACACCTCAAGCCAAGGTGTTTTCATCACCTGCAAAATGGGACACTGACAATAACCACCTAGTTGTGGTCATGTGAGAATAAAATGATAAAAATTGTGAGAATAAAGTATTAAAAGCACTTAACCAAAGGTACCTCAGGGTCCCAACTCTGCTATCTGTTATTATCATGATGGCTGTTAGAATATTAATGTCTCTATTGTCACTTCTGGTGCCTACTAACTTGGCTCTTTCCCACCTTCTGCCTTTGCTTGCCACATGCTTTTATTTTCTTTCTTTTTGTTCTCTGTTCCATTTCACATAGTCCATAGCCATATTAACTCAACATGTAATCTTCAGGGTTTGGGGTTTTCTTTTTCACTTATAAGACCAGTTAAGAGAAGTGTGACCTACAGCCAACAAAGGTGGGGGTGAAGTAACATATAATTTACTAGCATAACATGCACTCACTGTCAAATGCTTATCATATAGAATTGAAAGAGAAAAAAAGGACAAGCCATGTCTCTTTCTACTGTTGCATGTTGTAGTTCTTTGGGTAAAGTCAGCTCATTTTCTAGACAGATCCTCATGAGTGGCTTTCCATACCTTGTTGAATTCATCATAGCCCCTTTTAATTTTGAAGGGTAATGAATCTAATTTCTCAGCATGTTGACTTCTGTATCTTAGTTTGAGTTTTCCCTGCAGACCTTTGAGGAGACTGTGTAAGGTGTACTGGAGTTTTCTCCACTGAGGGGTGAGAAAGTTGGGATATTTATCAACAC
Source organism: Acinonyx jubatus (assembly GCF_027475565.1). Lineage (NCBI taxonomy): Eukaryota > Metazoa > Chordata > Mammalia > Carnivora > Felidae > Acinonyx > Acinonyx jubatus. The sequence goes on along the minus strand of NC_069388.1, from coordinate 34,981,232 downwards.
CTGCTTGTTTGAAGATTGCTCTTGGAGTCAACTCCCTGGCACTTCCAGCTGGCCATACACACAGGCTGAGCACCACCTCCTTGAACCTCCAGCCAAGGGAAGCAGGAGTAACTTGCTAAGTGAGGAAAGTCTCTGCTGGTGCCCCCAGTGTGGGCCCAGGGGATATGCATGGGCACTGACAGCATCTGCTTTCTTACTTCTCAAACACCAATGCATGTTAACCACATTTAGTACAGAGACTAATGTATGAAAAATAATAGTGCTGCTTTATTAATATTCAATGAGACTCCTGACCACCAGGAATTCCAAATGTGTGTTCTGACAATGACAGCCTCTCTTTGTGGTTATATCCTGGTGCGAAGTCAGGTTATCTTCACAAAGAGATTGGGGCTTTCAGAGCTGGTGATGTGAGCTTCTTGGCTGGTGTCCTTAAGCTCTGTAGACCAATGGCATCCATCCCTGAGCAGGGCTTTTCCTTCATGGGGACAGCCTTGGGCACTCCTGTAAAACACTCAGTCTTGAATCTGATTCTGTTTTTGTCCTTTTACTGTAGACACGTGGCTGACCACTCTCCTCCTCCTGACCGTGCAATTGCTCAGACATAAGTGTGAGGGTTATAATCATAATCCAATTATACCTTCCCCAGGTCACCTTAAATTAGTTCTTAGAGTCACCAGTAATCTCTTAGTCACAGCTCCAGATGGTTTCTCTTCTACGTGACTTTTGGATTCTTTGTCCTCTCTGTACCAAGGTTACATTTAATTTCACTTTTGGGGAGATTCTTTAGTGTTACCTCCACCTAGCTTCCTGCTAATATTTTCTTCACAAAATTTTGAGAGTTAGTTAGAAATGCAGTCATTTATTTTAAAAAAATCATTGTTGTCTGCTCATGCTTGACACTGCCATAGTGGAAAGAGCTCTGAACTATGTTAGTTTGAATGCTATAAAAGTAGCAATATCTGACCACTTTTGACCTATAAAATAAGTTTCATATGGGTCTGCTGACATAAAGGCAGTAATTTTCAATGTAAAAACTGAGTTAAGGGGCGCCTGGCTGGCTCAGTCAGTTAAACATCTGACTCCTGATTTCTACTCAGGTCATGATCTCATGGTTCGTGAGTTTGAGCCCTGCATTGGGTTCTGTACTGACAGTACAGGGCCTGCTTAGGATTTTCTCTCTCCCTCTTTCTCTCTTCCCCCTCCTGTTCATGCGTGCATGCTCTCTGTCTGTCTCTGTCTCTCTCTCTCAAAAATAACCATGAAAAACAATAAAAAATAAAAACTGAGTCAAGATGTCTGTGTTACTATGATGAGGCTTTTATGTGGCTGTGGCTTCTTGTCTCCCTCCCACCTGTTTGGATCTTACTTACATGTAAAACGCGTTTGGCTAGAAAAATTCTAAGGAGCTTTCCAACAATAGTAGTCTTTGGTTTTATGAATCTTAAGAGAGGCAGGAAGGCTCCAGGATGTGGGTCACTGCTGTGGCTGCCACAAGAAATCCTGCTTCAGGAATCTTTTTCATATTATATATCTACAGTCTTAGGAAAATGGTCTTTCCAGGTATCTGTTTACTCCTAGTAGTTCTCCCCTCTCCTTTTCTAATGTCTTCCTTACTGGACACTTTTTTCTTGCCCTCAAGACTGCTCTAGTCTGAGCTGTCTGTTCCCATGATAGCCTTAAGCAATAGGAGACTCTGGTGACTTGGCATCCATTGATCCTACCACCTTTACACCATTCCTCACCCTCTTCATGTCCTTTCCCCCTGTTCCAGCTCAGATTCTAGTCTCACCTCCATTATTATAGCTCCTTTCTTGCCTACACGTGGTATACATTTCCCCTTTCTCCTTTTCTCTGCACTTGGCCACATTCTAGCCCTGATTACATTCAACTCTTGATTCACTTGCTGCCTGCACTTGCCCAGCTAAACACAGCTGGAGAAAACCCTACCACTGTGTTGGCTGGTTTCACTTTCCATTCATGACCACAAACCACCCAGGAGCCCTTTGAGCTGCTGGGCATCTGATGATATTTCCTGAATCCATTTGGTCTCTTGTCTTAGGTACCTGTTCCATACCTTCTCTTCTGTCTCATTTCTACTTGTACCTGATATTCTTCTTTCATGAAGAAAAGAGAAACCATCAGAATAGAATGCCCCCTCGCCACCGCCATCACACTACCAATTTTGATTCTGCACCTATGGTCTCTGCCTTGTTACCTTTTCTCTGAATGAACTGTTTAGTTCTCCTGCCAGGGCCATAGGGTCAAACCTTCCACTTAGGAAGCAGAGTGCCATCCTTTCTTGCTTGCACTCTCAACTCTTCCTCTCTCCTGAACCATCGGTTTTACCTTTCTGCATCACCCACATTTATGCTTATTTTTTTCCTTTTAAAACATTCTCTAGAATTTCCAGCTATCACCCCCGTTTTTCTATTCCTCTTTAGAACAAAATTCCTCAGTAGAACCATTCACACAGTTCTGCAGTCACATCATTGCATGGTCTCCTAGTTCTGTATTCCACCAGCTACTGCTGATGACTTTGGACCAGTTTCAGTTTTTAAAGAGCTTATCCCTCTAGAAATAATGCATCTTAATACCAGAGGCCAACTCACATGGGGGAATGGCTGGTTTGTGGTTTCAAACAGATGAAAAGAAGATGAAGAGCAGGCATATATTTAGAGAAAAGTGAAACCATTCAATTCCATCACCTTTGTTGAAGCAGTTCAGTTTACTCCGTACCTTCAATGTGCTCTCTCTAGCCCGCAGCTGAGCTAAAGGCACATTAAGTCTGTCTAACTGGGCTTGAAGGAAAGCTTGGAGACCATTTGTTCTCTTAAATCTCTTTGGTTTGCAATTGTCAGATTCAATTTTGAGGTGAAGAGTTCAGAGCGTCATTGAAAGTTAGGAAAAGGGGAAGAGCTATAGCCCAATCTGATAAATTATGTCAAAGTCTTCACCCTGTAGTGGTTGTAGCAAAGAAGTATTTTTAGTCTGATAGCTGAGGGGTAGAGCATGTCACAGGGACACTGTATATTGATGCAGACTGGCCGGGATACAGAGGAATTAGTATACTCTCTGCCTTGTATTTTGATGGCATGCTTTATTCCATGGGCAAACTTTGCAGGTAAGATTGGAAATCTTACGTCCACACACTTGGAAATGGGTCTGCTTCAGTGTCCCTGTAGTGATGCCATGGTTCAAGTCATGCCCTGTCTGCCTATCTTTGCATTCATCTAACAAATGGTAATTATGCCACATTTGCTGGGCTGTGCGTCCGATTAGTTAGACGTTCAGGCCTAATAAGTTATAGCTCTGTGGTCATTGGCTTATTTTGAAAATGTTTAAACATTGCAGTCAGAGGGAATTCAGGGAAGGTGTCAGTCTGGAAGGCATAGTTTATTATCTTTTACAATCCTCTTACAAACATGGGGCAATTAGATAGCAAAGCTGGAAATCCACGGACAATGATTAGAACAAAACTAGGTGACAGGCTGTCCCCTTGAATCCCAAGTATAAGTAAGACAGGCCAGACCCCCAGTGCCACAAGACCTACTTGGTATCCATGTGTAGCAGGAAGAAATAAGGGGAAGGAGCAGAGGGACTGAAGGACTACCCAACTGAGACATCTAAAACTAGGCAATAGATACCCGGTGGAAAGTGTAAATATTGCCCGGAAAATGTGTTTCTTCTTTAGTCTTTTTTTTTTTTTTTTTAAAGCACTTATTGATTGTCCACATTCTGCCAGGCCCAGTTTCAGATACCAGAGAGGGCGTGTCAAACATGATAGAAAAGGTCTCTCTATTTTTAGGGTTTTTTAAGTTTTTTTTTTTTTTAATTTTATTTTGAGAGAGTGAGAGAGAGAAAGCAAGCAGGGGAGGGGCAGAGAGAGAGGGAGACATAATCCCAAGCAGGCTCCATGCTGTCAGCCCAAAGTCCCAATGCAGGGCTTGAACTCCCAAACTGGGAGATCATGACCTGAGCTAAAATTAAGAGTTGGAAGCTTAACCAACTGAGCCACACAGGTGCCCCTATTCTTAGGTTTATTTTTATGTGGAGCTTATGTTCCAGAAGAGAAACATATAGACAAAATTTTGGAGACATAGGTGTGCTGAAGAAAATAAAAGGGCAGTGGGAAGGGGCCTTGGGTGTAGAAGTTCTGTTATTACAGAATAAATAGAGATTTACAAATTCCATTGAGGGGGTGACATTTGAGTAGACCAATAACTTAGGGGACCCAATTTAATAAAGAGAATGATTAGGAAAACCTTTGCTATGATCTGAATGTTTCTGTCCCCCAAATGTCATATGTTGAAGTCATTCCCAACAGTGAGGGTATTAGGAGACAGGCTTTTGTGAGGTGCTTAAATCATGAGGGTGGCACCCTATGAATGAGATTAGTGCCTTTCTAAAAGGGGCTTCAGAGAGAGCTCTAGTCCCTCCCACCATATGACGGTACAGCGAGAAGGTGAACCAGGAACAGGACCCTCACCAAAACATGACCATGCTGGTGACTTGATGTTAGGCTTCCCATCTGTCAGATCTGTGAGCAATAAACTTGTTTGTATACCACCCAGTCTGTGGTATTTATAGCATCCCTAATAGACTAAGACAGCCTTGTTGTTTATTTGATGCAGTGTTGAAAATTATTCACTTAAATAGGTTAATCATTCTGCTTTGCAATCTTGATATTCAATTTTTTTTCCTTATAGAATACCAAAGGCTGCCTTCATCCAAAATCAGACTGAGTAATTTTGATGACACAACTACCCGAGGCCAAACAAAAATGATATTTATTATTTCCAAAAGAGCCAGAGGGACTTCTAAGATTGGTGCAGTGATTCAACCTTGTCATCAGAGATCCAGCTCTGCTACCCACAGGGTGTCGGTTAAGATGGCGGTCATAGTTCCAGGCATCCAGGTCTCACACAGCCGTATCTTAATATAAGAAGGAGAAATAAAGTCTGCTCATCTCTTTTCTCTCTTGTAGCTTCTCTTCCTCACCTTTCTCTCTCAAAACAATATTTTATTGAAGTGTATTATACACACAGAGAAGTGTACATATCCTAAGTATACAGCTTGATGTATTTTCACAAACTAAACGCATCTGGTATCTAGCACTCAGATCAAGAAACAGAATATAATTAGCACCCAAGAAGTCTGTCAGAACCCCCTTTTCCGTAACTGCCTTCTCCAAGTGTAACTAGTTGTGTAATTTTAAATTTCTAACACCACAGATTAATTTGCCTCTTTTGAAGTTTAACCTAAATAGAACCACATACTAAGTACTGTCTTGTGTTGGCTTTTTTCACTCATTATGTTTGTGAGGTTCACAGGCATTTTTTGTGTATGGTTGTAAATCGCTTTCATTGCTTGATAGTGCTCTATTGTCCATTCTGTTGATGAGCATTTGAATAGTAAGCAGTTTTGTTGTGAGTAGTGCTGCAGTGAACATTCCAGTACATATCTTTTAGTGATCGTATGCCTGCATTTCTTTTGGGTATACTGTATAACTGTTCCATTTTTAGTAGAGAATTCTTTCTTGATGTTCTATATCCTATTTCCTCTCAAGCTTTATTGGTCAATATTGAGTCATATGCCTATCTCCTATTTGCAGCAGTCTCTGGGAAAGAAAGTAGTCAGTGATAGGCCATTAAACATTGAACAACCAGCTCTCTGCATGAAGATTTGGGAAGTGGGGCTGATCTGTAGTATTTTCCAGTTTCCTTGGTGTAAATACTTCCACTGTGGCCAATTTCTAGGTACCTATGTTACATCAACTGGCTTGCAAAGCAGCTCTCCTAACCTAGTACAGGCTGGATCCAGCATACCACTAACTCTCATTTTTGCCATTTAAAGTTGAAGTTTGGCTCTGCCAGAAAAAAAAAAAAGGCAGGGGAAGGGTAGAGAAGGTTGTTCTTTATCAAGGATAAATTAATAGAACACCATTCTGTTCCAAAGATTGTTCTTGTAAAATTCTGCTATTGATGAAAACTGGTTTTTAGAGACTGTTAGAATATACTAGATTTATGCTGTGATTATATCCCCAAGTTACAGCAGCTCAATACACAAGTCATTTTTCACTCACACCCTGTCCTCAATAGATGAAGCAACCCTCCAGGGCTGCTGTTCTCAATGCGTTGATTCAGCAGCCTTGGTGGGTCCTGTGTTAGGACTCTTCATTTAAACACTCAGGCTCCATGGCCATTGGAGCAAAGGAGAGACGTCAAGGTTATGCATGGATGTGTAGGAGCTTCAGCTCAGAAATGACTTGTCACTTCCACTCAGAGGTCATTGGCTAGAACTGGTTACCTGGTCCCTCCACACTGCAAAGGCAGTTGGCAAATGTGGGAGGTCACTTGGGATATTTGACGCACTGTAAATGTCTCTGCCACATAGAGACCATCCACTCAGGGCCATGTGTTTTTGGTTTTGTTTAAGTCTTCTTTTAATTCATTTCTGTTTATTTCCATTCTTGCTTTTATCTGAATTATTTTAGAAAATAACTGACAGCTGTACTCAAAGAATTATCCCCTAGTAATGCATTTTCTCAACAAATAGAAAAGCAGAGAAACTCTTTATTAAACAATAATAGCATCAGTTGTAACGAATATTTTTGATATATGAGTGATGGGCTTTTATGTTGGACTCTATCTCTTGTACGTATAATGCTTGAAGCATAATACTTTGCAAACACCATAGTAATTAATGTAGGCAAGTCATTAGTGGATGCTAAAACCACTGGGTTAAAGGTTGTTGGGCAAGAGAAATATTCACATAGTCTTAAAACTATCATCCACAGGGGCATCTGGGTGGCTCCGTCAGTTAAGTGTCTGACTTTGGCTCAGGTCATGATCTCACAGCTCATGAGTTTGAGCCCTATGTTGGGCTCTGTGCTGACAGCTCAGAACACGGAGCCTGCTTCAGATTCTGTGTCTCCCTCTTTCTCTGCCCCTCCCCCGCTCACACCCTGTCTCTCCTTAAAAAAATAAACATTAAAAAAAAAGTACATCCACAGATGATTTATTGCCTACAACAGGGAACAATACCATTAAACTGCAGATATTTGGCAGACATTGCTCTTTCCAACTGATCAAATTTAATACTGTCAATAATGGGACGTATTGAAACCATGTATCCCATAAGATGCATTGAGAAAGGATGTAATGTCATCTATGCAGTGTTTATTCCAAAACTTAAGGTAATCATGAGGAAATATATTGGACAAGCCAAATTGAGGATGATTTTTGAAAAAAATTCAGTTATACTCTTCTAAAATGTCAATGACACAAAAGCCAACACATTGGTATAGATTAAAGGCATCTCAAGAATCTTTGTGATCAAATGCAGTGTGTGGTTCTGGATTGGATTCTGGAAAAGTGAAGCTATAAAGGACATTATTGGGACAATGTGGAGATTTAGATTATAGACTAAATATTAGATAGTAATAGTGTATCAATGTTAAATTTCCCAAATACGATCAATATATTGTGGTTACGTGGGAATATGACTTTGGCCTTAGGAGAAATGTTCTTAATACTCATGAGTAAAGTGTCATATATGCAAATAGCTTTCAAATAATTCCCTGGAAAGTATATGTATATATCAGTATATGTAAGTATGTTTAATTATCTACACAGCATACAGATATACATAGAGCTAGGGAGATAGAGACAGGGAGAAAAAGCAAATGTGGCAAAATGTTAGCCTTTGGCTAATGTAGGTGAAGGCTACATATGCATAAATGTTCTATTCTTGCAACTTTTCTACAGTTTTGAAATTTTTCAGAATAAAAAAATTGAGAAAATGCAGTTGATTCCATTTATTCTGCAGTTTTACAACTCAATCCATTCTGTAATATTTTGGGCAAAGTCTTACTGGGATCAACTCCATTGTGTTTAATCTGTATTTGTCTAGTTATCTGGTGAGAATTGAGCTTTAAGAGGAAGGATTCTTAGCAATCAGCGCTCTACCCCGAAGACACATGGAACAAGGGAAAGATCCCATCCAGAGAAAATCTTATGTGTGTTTGGATTGCTACAGCATCATGACTGGACAGGATTAATTTTCTATGAGAAACAATGACTTCAGGAAGAGTAAAACTAGACATAACTTCCCCCTTTATCACTTCTGTCAGTTTAGTTTTGGTATTACCCAAAACTGGGGGGAAAAATCTTTGTCTAACTCTTGAATAACACTGGTGATACTTGATATGCTTATGTTGTAAGGAAAGCGATTCAGCATAATCTCTGGTGCTAAATGAATAAGCTGTGCTTCTGCAACAGGCCCTGTTATTTTGTGGAAAGAGTATCAATGTTGGTTGAATTGATACAGATGATGAACTTCAAAAAGAAGCTGAACTCAGATAAATATGCATTTTCTCTAAACCATCAAAAACTTGAAATTCTGTGCTGGGAACTTCTGGGAGCATTCTGTGAGAAATAGGCTGATGGATTTCTGGAAGCAACATTGATACTCATCATGTCTTTTAGGAGTCCAAATCCAAAAGTGAGAACAGCAGATTTGTGTGGGATAGTTTTGCTCAGAATTGAAAACAACAGTCATTTTTTGGGTTGTTCCCAGGATGATTGTTGATCAAAGTGATCATTAAACCCTCAATACTGGCACTTCTTGTGAATAGCATGGAGAAATAAATGATGAAGTTTTAAGATGTTTTCATTATTTTGTCATTGCCCTAAAAGTCTGGAATGAGCTTTTTAATCTTCTCTTTTTTCTTTAAAAAAAATTTTTTTTAATGTTTATTTTGAGAGAGAGAGAGAGAGTGCGCATGAGAAAGCGCACAAGCGGGGGAAGAACAGAGAGAGAGGGAGACACAGAATCTGAAGCAGGCTCCAGGCTCTGAGCTGTCCGCACAGAGCCCAGTGCAGGGCCCAGACTCGTGAGTGGCGAGATCATGACCTGAGCTGAAGTCAGACACTCAACAGACTGAGCCACCCACTTCTCTTTTTTCTTATTCTTTACTTTTTTCTTTACTTTTCTTTTCTTTTCTTTTCTTTCTTTTTTTGTTTCTACTTTTTGAAACACATTTTTTTAAAAAAATATTATTTGTGGTAAATAGGCCTCACAGGGCTGGAATGCTGTGGCTGCCACAGCTTTTCATAAAGCCACACAGCAAGGGCATCCACACTGTTTGATTTAATTACACATATTTAAATACCTTTCACTACAAGCCCAGAATAAAATGAGGTAGGGGCATACCCCTCAGTAGAGTAGCAGTTTATCCCGATGTGAAGTTGTGCACTTACCTAATAGTTTTATTGACTAAATGGCTCATAGGTGGATGTTGAATAGAGAATGACGTGGTTGTTTCCATAACTTGGCTATTGTTGAAAGTGCTGCTATAAATATGGGGGAGGGGAAAAAAAAAAGTTAGAGAGGCAGGGAGCCAAACCATAAGAGATTCTTAAAAACTGAGAACAAACTGAGGGTTGATGGGGGGTGGGAGGGAGGGGAGGGTGGGTGATGGGCATTGAGGAGGGCACCTGTTCGGATGAGCACTGGGTATTGTATGGAAACCAATTTGATGATAAATTTCATATTAAAAAAAAAAAAAGAGGATGACATGGTTGGTATACATTGTGACCTGAATGTAACCTTAGGTGCAAAGCTTGAAATAGTCTCTTGATGTTTTATAAGATCCTCTTCTCCAGGATCCAACATTCTGTCACCAGGCAACATTGTCTTCCTGCCTCCAGGGAGTCATTCCCAGGTGTGTTTGAGTAAACGTGGTAACAGCACTCCTTGTGGGCTTCACAAAAGACACCTGCATGGGACTGGAGGTACCTCCCTTCTGGACATTGTTCACTGGGTATGGTCTACACTCAAGGTGCAGCTTTGTGCAGAACAGGTACTCAAATGGAGGTCCATGTGCTGGTGGCATCGTCATCACCTGGGGGCTTGTTTGAGATGCTAGCTCTGGGCCCCACCTACTGACTCAGAATCCTTGGGAGTGGAGCTCAGGAATGTGTTTTTCTTAAATTTATTTATTATTATTATTATTTAATGCTTGTTTTGAGAGAGAGAGAGAGAGAGTGCGCGCACAAGCATGAGTGGGGGAGGGGCAGAGAGAGAGAGAGGCAGGAAAGCCCAATGTGGGGCTTGAACTCACAAACTGTGAGATCATGACCTGAGCAGAAGTCAGCTACTCAACCGACTGAGCCACCCAGGCGCCCCAGGAATGTGTGTTTCCACAAGCTCTCCTGGATAATTCCATGAAGTCTAACAACCTTAGATTTCCATTAGGTGTGAGATGACAATCAGACATACAGCTTTACACTTCTCTGAAGATAATCTTGATCATTTTTTTACCCTGCAAGTAAAAGTTGTTTCCCAAAATGCAAATGAGTAAACACTTATGTATAAGATATGATAAGAAGTAGATTCTTACAAATGGAAATGCGCTACAAAGTCATTTCCTTAAAACATGGCATTATTAGATGCTTAGCAGTGAAAAGAACAATAGAGGCAAAGCTAGATTTTGCAACATCTAGAGGAACTGTCATACACCAGATTTTTAAAAATTTTATTTCCTTGTAACATTGTAGGACACAATGTTAAGCGTTATCTTCCTCATTGGAATTTTTCTTATAATGGATACTTGCTTTCTCATTAAAAGTTCTTAAGGAGCTAAGCAAAGATTACATTAGTGTGTAACTCCTCAAGGGACTGTTGTGTCTGGAATCACAAAGGGTTCAGTCCCTTTTAGAAAGCAGGCTTTGAACTAAACTCAGTCCTGGAACCTGTTCCTATGTTGATAAAAGCTTCGCTGCCTTTCTCTTTCTTTTCCTTAGACATGGCCTCTGGGCAAGAGTCAAAGCAGACAGTTCATGGATAAGTGAGCTTCTGGACTGGACTGAGGCATTTCTTGTCCTTACCGCGGTGGAGATTTCTCCTGCATGGACAGAACACATTTTCTTTTGATAAACTGCTATGTTGTTTCTAGTTTGCCCAAATTCAGTAGTGAGCTGGTAAATGTTAGCAACCTGCTGTGCTGGGGTTGGGGAGGTAGTTTGTAGCATTGGCTGATTTTTGTGATGCTAATACTCCCACCGTGGCCAATTTCAGGCTAACCAACGTGATGTCACTGGAGTGGATCTGGGACAACCGGCTGTCACTGTCCCATGCCAGCTGGCCTCAGCATACCACTGCCCAAAGTACATCCTTCCCAGCACTCTGAGATTGAAGAAGGTGGGAATTGAGCTAGCCCTTGGAGGACATGGGTGGGAGCGGGGAGATCACTTTTGGTTCACAGGCTTGGCATGTGGGGAGGGAGACAGATCTCTGGTTTTCAGTAGGTAAGAAAATACATTGCTGTATTTGAGCCAACTGCTTTCCATGCTAATGTACTGGCCCCTGTGTTGGGGAGCTTTAAAATGTTATAATGTTGGATTCTAGGGTGGCTGTGGCAAAAAAAAAAAAGTTGGATTCTGTGTTTTTGTTAATATGATGAGTTACCACAAAGCATAAGGCTGGGCAGGACCTCACACGGCAGATTTTCAGATAAATGACGTAGCAATCACCCTTTTTCCCAGCCAAGGCTGCAGCAAGAGCAAAAGCCATATGTGAGCACAGTTCTTCATTGTTCTAGAAGGCCGTTAAAAGCATACATTTGCTCTTGTAGGAGAGAATAAAAGAGCCTGAAATCCAAATAAGACTAGGAAATAGCTTCCAGGGGCAACATAATTTCTGAAGCAAACTCCTCCTCCTCAGAGAATCATGTTCATACACCAAGAACAGCAAATGTGCACATTTACTTTTGTCAGTACCTGAGTAACCAAGGTATTTGGAGAGAAGGGGAAAGGTATTCAAGTAAACGTTTAAAAACAGAGCAGCATGAAGGAAATCAGTAGAACTGGGGATAAGAATTCTCTTAGAAGTCCTGGAATGTGGAAGGTTTGTTTCATATGTTTACACAGTTCTTGAAATAGGGTCATTTTATGAGGGGAGAAAGTGATGAGGCACCTGATCTACAGATTCAAATCCATGTTGAAGTATGACAAAACCCTCTGTTGAATCTCAGAATCTCTGAACTTTGGTATCTCTTCCAAAAAGTCAGAACTTCGCAAACAGAATCAAAGAGGGCAGAGCATAAAATCTTAATGAGTGGATTGGTGGAATCCAATAACCTATCTAGAAGGAAGACAACTCCATATTAGATTTGGTGACATTTAATGTTTATGTTTTTATTTCATATTCACATATTTTTATCCCATCTTGGATAAGGCAGAGCAATAAGTTTGATGAGGAGGAGAAGAATATCACCACACTTTTGTGTTAATGAGTTAAGTTTATGAAGAGTTGAAATGGAACTGTTTGGCAGATTAAAAGGTGTAGAGTGTGTCTAGAAGGTTTGTTTCTTCCGTATTGTAATTTGGGTTCCACCAGATGCAGACCTTGAGAGTGGATTCTAATACAAGTATAATTTCTTGGAAGGAATCCCAGGAAATATCTGGGTGAGTAGGAGTGATGGAAGTGAAAGAAGTCAGTGAAGAGTGTATTATCGAGTAAGCTGCCCTTAGGGGAACCTGGTACTCAATCCTGCTGGAGAATTTCAGGAAACAGGGATTGTCCTAAACAAAAAGGCAAGAAAATGGGTGTATTTATTCATCTCACTTTCTGCCATTGGTTGAAGGTGGCTTCTGAGGTCATTAACTATTTGAAATTACTGTCTTGCTTTAGCCTGATAGATGCCCTCTGGGAAGTAAGGGGTTTGCGGTAAGGAGTCTTCACTGTGCAGAGGCAGGACATTCCTTAGTGCATCACTGTCCAAAAAAGTTTAATGCGAGCCACTAATGTCATGTACCTGTGTAATTTAGGGTTTTTTAAGAGCCAGTTGAGTAATAAAAAGACCCAGGTGAAATTAATCGATGTATCTTTTTAAAAAAATTTTTTTAATGTTTATTTATTTTTGAGACAGAGACAGAGCATGAGTGGGGGAGGGTCAGAGAGAGAGGGAGACACAGAATCTGAAGCAGGCTCCAGGCTCTGAGCGGTCAGCACAGAGCCCGATGCGGGGCTCGAACTCACGGACCGTGAGATCATGACCTGAGCCAAAGTCGGACACTTAACCGACTGAGCCACCCAGGCATCCCAATAGATGTATCTTTTATTAAAATTGTTTTTAACTTTGAGAGAGACAGAGATAGCATGAGTGGGGGAGGAATAGAGAGATGGGGAGAGAGAGAGAATCCCAAGCAGGCTCCACACTCTCCACACAGCGCAGAGTCCGATGTGGGGCTCAAATTCAGGAAACTCTGAGGCCATGACCTGAGCCAAAACCGAGAGATACTTGGCCAACTGAGCCACCTAGGTGCCCTTTAATATATCTTTTAGACTAGTACATCCAAAACCTTATTTCTACCTGTGCACAACAAAAATTATTGAGCTATTTTACTTTTTTGCCCCAGGGTTTTGAAATTTGGTGTGCATTTTCCATTGATGGCATTTCTTATATCTCAACCCACACTACCCACTTTTCAAGTGCTCTGTAGCCACATGGGGCCAGTGGCTACTGTACTGAGCAGTACAGTTCTCGGGGAAAGGACCAGTGTTTGACTTACTGTTAACTGCATTTGGGGGGCATGTGTCCGTTATACTTGGAGTCACCTCCCAAATTAATTCTACCCAGTACACTGGGGAACCAAATACACAAATTCCATTTTTGGCTCAACTGAGGCTCTACTTTCTCAATTAGATTATGTTCCTTGGATTTCTCAAGATATAAAACCCAGGAATTGCAGGCTTCTGCTTATGTTACAGAAGTGTTGTGATCTATTGACATTTTGAAGGCTTTAACATTTTTAATGTCTTTGAAAACATATGTCTGCTGTCTCCATTAATCAGTGTAGTTTTACTAGTAAAAATTAGGTGCTCATTTATCTTTTGCTTTCTCCCTCTACCTGCCAAATACTGATAGAGCACCTTCGTTGGGCCGTGCACAATTGAGGCCCTCTGACCCTTCAGGAAAGAGACAAAGACTCTACCTCCATGGTGTTAACAGTTTGGTGGGGGAAGACCCAGTAAACAGAACACCATATAAACAAGTTCCATGAAGAACAGGGTCATTTAAAAAAATAATTTATTACTTTAGAATGGTTTAAGGCTCACAGCAAAATTAAAAGGAAGGTACAGAGATGTCCATGTACCTTCTATCCCCACACATGCACAACTGCCCCATCAAATCACCCACCAGAGTGTGTATTTATTACAGTTGGTGAACCTGCATGGACACATTATCATCCAAAGTCCATAGCTGACATTAAGAGGAAGAGGTTTTAGCAAATGGTTTTTGCAGGGTGTTACTCTGCTTTCTCTTGATCAAATGCCATGTGTAAAACTCAGCATGTATAAAAATAAACAAGTTGGATAGTGGGTATTCAAAATCTTCTTAAAAGAGTATTTCTCACTTTTCAGAACTTGTCATCTAAGGGTTCCTTTTACTTAGAGCCTTGATTTAGATTTGTTAATTTACAAGGGACCTTTAGGGACTTTACTGTAAAATGCGTTGCACTAACTCTGGTTAGGAAGATATTCACACTGCCATATTTTGCCTTTCCTGGTGCCTAGTTTATGGGAATTAAGCATCTGGCTTTCCCAGGGCTGTCAGATGCTGAATCACTGTGCCATCTTCGTGGCGTAAACTTTGTAGGCCTTTGAAAAATAGCTGCCAGCAGGGCAGGTCAAAGACTTTACATTTCCATATTTCCAGATGAATCCTAGGAGGTATTTGAGTTGCTAATGTGAGCGGGGCTATGGTTTTCTCTATTAATTAAGGTTGTTTTATTCACTGGGTGAAATGTGAAAACATTTAATAATTTAAAGATGATGTTTTCAAGCATAATCAACTTTTGAGGTTGGAGATGCCAAAGAAAAAATGTTAACTCTAAGCATTGGCACTTGGAAAGATTTTACTGCAGCTGATTACATATGCAGGGTATTTCTGGAGTTATGCTAGGAAGATTCTTTCAGTAGGATTTAACTGGCTGAGTATAATAGAGTGTTTTATTACATAATAATTGCCTTTAATGGGTGTGGGCATTTCATTTGGCTATTGGAATCATGCTAATGTAATTCTAATTGAAAAGATTACATTTACTTTTAAACATTTTTAACACATCAGATTGGGTCAGTGGATTCAGTATTGAGGATCATACATTTTGTTCTCATAGATCTCATTTTCTAGGGTGTATGGCTTTCCGAAGCTTCTTTAAGTCATTTCCCAGTAGACAAAAGTAGCTATTGGGTTGCTTTCTATACATCTTCTTTCTTAATTTGTCACTGGTTGTGAACAAAATAGAAAAGGACGCTGGCTATCTTAAGCAAAAAAAAAAAAAAAAAAGACTTCCTGGAAAGAGTGGGATTAAGAGAGTTGATAGAAGCCTTGAGCCTCAAGCTTTGCAAAGAGGCAGGAGCCGAGGGGTGCCATAGGGGTGGCTTAGGTTGGGGTTTCTAGAAGCAGAGCCTGAGATGAAGATTCTTGTACAAATGACTTAGGGAATGCTCTCTGAAGAAAACTGTAAGGGAGTGAGGGAAACAGAAAAGGGCCTGAGAAGGTGTCGAGAGGAAAAAAATGAAGGTTCAGGTGAAGTGTAGCCTGAGCTGGCTTCCAGAGGGAGCTCTGGAGCTCATCAGAGAATAGTTCCAGCTTGTGGCATAGTGCCAGCTTCTTGTGCTCCTGTATCAGTCAGTCACTGGTTATAGATTGCCTCTAGATGGAGCATAACCTCCCAGGCAATGATGTCTTGGTGAAGTGGTTATCTAGGGAGAGTACAAACAGATCTAGAGTATTTGCCAATTTCCATGGTGTAAATACTCCCACCACGGCTTCTTTCAGGCTACCAGTGTGAAGTTACTGAATGTACACTTGCGGGGAATGTGAGCTGTAGCTTGCACAATAAGCTCTTGTGAGCTAGTATGAGCTGGATGCAGCAGATCACTGTTCCCAGGTATCTCTTGGAGAAGGGCTAGCTGTGTGGTGAGGGCAAGTCTTTGGAGAAAGGGGCAATTATAAGCTGTTAGCAGCCAACACTCACAGCACCTGGGGATAGGCACACTAGCCCGCTAAAGATCTGAGAAAGATCTAGAGGCTGATACAACGTGGGGAACATGGAGAGCCTCACATAGCAGGAACAGGAAGGTCAGCGAGCAGGCCCCTGTTGCTGCTTTCACTGCCTCTTTAGTGATCCAGTCCCTGCCATTGCATTGCTCACTGAAAATACAAAATCTTGAAAGAAGGTATAAATTGGTCTTCCCAAAGCACATGTCCCCTCTGGTTGTACCAGGAAAGTATGAGGAAAGGTGTAGTCCACTGTCCTTCAGTAGTAGAAGGGAAGCATTAACTTCCTGTAAGACCAGACAAGACTTGCGGGAATGATGATTCCCAGAGAGGAGGCTGGGGGAACTCTTCTTGGTGGGCAATGGAGGCTGTGTAGCATCAATGGAAATTTTTACTACGTATGGAGTAGAGGTTGGCATAATTGTAACAAAAGGAACTAACATACCATTTTTTTACTGAATGCCAATTCTCATTTGCTGGCAACTGTTTTAGCTAGTCCATATATGGTGGCAGAAATCGTTGGTTGCCTGCTTCCCTAGTAAACCTTTCTCTTAAACTTCCTCCTTGATGGCAGAATCCTACTCTCTTTAAAGAAGCTAAAAAATGCCACATAGTGACTTTGCCAGCATCTCTGGCACAGAGGGCATAGGCATATGACCCAATTCTGACCATTGGGTCCTGAGTGGAAGTCTTCAGGGAGTGAACCTTCTGAGAAACATTTTTCCCTTATGTGATAGATGGGTAAAGGGAAACCCCCAACACCTTTTCTTCCTGCTTTGCATGAAGTCATGTGAGAACACAGTGCTTAGAACTGTGGTAGCCATCTTGTGATGAGTGGAAGGCCAAGAAAAGCACAGAAAATCTGACTGGTAACCCTGATGTCGTTCTGGTAGATGAACTCAGAAGCCACCCATTTTTGTTGACATTACTACATGAGATTTTACATATTCTTATTATTTATTCTACTTTTATTTGGAGGTTCATTTATGATATTTTATGTTATTTTACAGTATCCTGTGAGGAATATATTCTTATTTTCATTTCACATGGGGGAAACTGAGGCAAAAATCATTTAATAACTTGACTGGGGTATGAGAAGAATGCAAACTTTTATGTCTGACTCCAGGATTCTGCGCTCTTTCTCTATACCAGACTACTTTCTTAAATATTAACAACACTTTCCACTATGTCCAGTATGATAGAGTCCTCTGTTCATTCTTCTTTTTTTTAACTTTTTATTTTATTTTTATTTTTTAAAATTTACCTCCAAATTAGTTAGCATATAGTGCAACAATGATTTCAGGAGTAGATTCCTTAGTGGCCCTTACCCACTTAGCCCATCCCCCCTCCCACAACCCCTCCCGTAACCCTCAGTTTGTTCTCCATATTTATGAGTCTCTTCTGTTTTGTCCCCCTCCCTGTTTTTATATTATTTTTGTTTCCCTTCCCTTCTGTTCATCTGTTTTGTCTCTTAAAGTCCTCATATGAGTGAAGTCATATGATATTTGTCTTTCTCTGACTAATTTCACTTAGCATAATACCCTCTAGTTCCATCCACGTAGTTGCAAATGGCAAGATTTCATTCTTTTTGGTTGCCGAGTTATACTCCATTGTATATATATACCACATCTTCTTTATCCATTCATTCATCGGTGGAGATTTGGGCTCTTTCCATACTTTGGCTATTGTCAATAGTGCTGCTATAAACATGGGGGTGCATGTGTCCCTTCGAAACAGCACACCTGTATCCCATGGATAAATGCGTAGTAGTGTAATTGTTGGGTCGTAGGGTAGTTCTATTTTTAGTTTTTTGAGGAACCTCCATACTGTTTTCCAGAGTGGCTGCACCAGCTTGCATTCCCAACCTCTGTTCATTCTTTTTCCTGCTTTGTCCTTACCGGCCTCCCTGCTGGCTATACATTGAAACCTGAGTTCTCAAGAAAGCAGTCTTGTAGAACTATCAGGCTAAAGGTGAGGATCACATCTCTATAGGAAGAAAACCATCTCTGACAATAGAGAAACAACCCGTGAATATCAAATTCCATTAGAATAGCTCCAAACAAGATCGTGAGCAGCCACTTCCAACTGGGGCCCGGGTCATCTGTGATCTGCACAGAGAAGGTGTACTTCACGGAGGAGAGTTTCCAGTTTTAGGGTA
Organism: Acinonyx jubatus; assembly: GCF_027475565.1. Lineage (NCBI taxonomy): Eukaryota > Metazoa > Chordata > Mammalia > Carnivora > Felidae > Acinonyx > Acinonyx jubatus. Next base: position 34,963,005 of record NC_069388.1, on the reverse strand, counting down.
GGGAGGCCTTAACCGCTCAGTACTTCTTAGAATTCATGGTTAAAACGAAAGGAGTACTGGTACGTGATGGGAAAGCTCTCACTTACAGAAATAACAGTACTCCCGAATGTCAAACTACTCATACTCCGTGATGCCAGCCTTCTCAATTTTTTTTGTACCGAATGCTAAAACCATAACTGCTACCATTTCTTCTTTGAGTTTTGCTCTTAGTTATGTCTTCATTGCAGACTTAAAGTTTTCCCTTTTCCATTTCTATGGTAGTCCTGATTATTTAGTCCCTCTGAGCACATACCCAAATGTGGTATTTAAAAAATAGATAACATTTTGGTGATAGGACAGTTGTTAACATAAAAATGAAAAGACATTAGAGAAAGCATTGTCAGGTGTGTGATACAAACATCTTTGGCTAGAACTTGAGTCACACAGAGAAAGTATCCAAAGATGGGGTGTGTGTGTGTGTGTGTGTGTGTGCTTTTTTTACTCCCCACCAGCTGATCTTTCAGTACCCCTCCCACCCTACACACCTTAGGTTATGACATGGCTCCTTTTTTTTTTAAATCACCTCCACTTTTTCTGCCTTCAGGAAAGTTAATAAAAATCTAACTTATCCTTAATCCATTTTTGTTCATTTTACTTGAATTGATGGTGGGATTAAACAGAGACAATATTCTGAGACTTCGAGATGTAACTAGATAATTTCCTTGGTAACTGTGTTGCATCCCACATGAATTAGTGGTAGAAAAGATCAAAGACTAAGCATATCTATTTTCTAGGCAGTATGCTGGGTGGACCATGGTGAGGGAACCTAAAAAAATGTAGTCCTTCTCTTCTTATACAGTATCAGAGATGGGGTGGTCCTCAATCCTATATTCTCTTTTTGTAAGTAAGTAAATTGTAGGGCAGAGGATAAAGTAACCTTGGACACAAGGGCACATTATAGTCCAAGTGCTCACCTCTCTTGTCCTTCCATGAGCCCTCTTCTACAGTAGTCTACAGGTGAATGCCTATTTGGGACCATGTTTTTAAAAGGCCTTGTCAAATCATGAAAAGTATGGAATGCTTTCCATGAAATTTTTCATTGGGAATTGTCTTTATGGAGTATCAACTTTTCATGAAATGATAGGGTTAGGAGAAGCAGATAAGTTTGGGTATGTGTGCATATATAAAATGTCCTTACTTGGTAAATTGAGAAGTGGATAACTCTGTTAATTGACACCTAGAATTAAAAAAATCCTCTGCAAAATGTGGTAACAAGTAAACTCCTGAATTCTTACCTGGTATTATTAGTTAATATGAACTTTAAAGAATAGGAATTTATCATATCTTTCCCAGCTGGTCATATATCTTAATATAAACCCACCCGTCAGTGATACATATATGCTTGAGTAACATGGCCTTTCTCTGATTGTAATAAATACTACCTTAGGGCTGCCTGTAGAATAAGAAAACGTAAGCAAACTTCCTGGAATAGGGTGCTGCACTTGTATAAATTACACAGTGTAAACCTTATACTTGATTCTTAGCTTTCCCATTTAATAGTAGGTTTTTGCTGTGTAACACACAATACCTCAAAATTTAGTGATTTGAAACAACAAGCTTTTATTTTGCTCATTGGTCTTCAGATTTTCTGGATAGCTATGCAGATCTAGGCTGGACTTGGCTGTGCTTAGCTGGTTGGCTTGTGTGGGGGGTCAGGTGTAGATCAGTGTGGGTTTGGCCGGTCCAGGGTGCCCTCTGCCGGGGTGTTGGCATGCCTGGGGCCTTTTTCCAAGTAGTTTTTCATATTCCAGAAGACTGGTCTGAGCGCATTTTCATGGGAATAACAGGGTTCTAGAAGAGAGTAGAAGCTACAAAGCTTCTTGAAACCCAGCCTTAGAACTGGCTGAGGTGTTGCCTCTGCCATGTCCAAGTGTTGACTCCCGGGGCAGAGAAGTGGACTCGGCCTCCAGCAGGAGGAGGTGCAAGGTCCTATTACAACAGGATGGAGGATGGGTGGTGATGTTTGCAGTCTGCTGCATGCTGCTTCTGCATGTTGAATAGGTCATTTTACCTATTCTGTCACTAAAATATTTTTAATAAAATTCATCTGTCTCTCACCACTACTGATCCAAACAGCTATCTCGCCCGGTTGACCACAGTAACTCCCTGACATCTCTCCCTACTTCCACTTTGGGCTGTCTCTAATCTGGTTTCCACACGGCAGGCATGGTGAATTTTTAAAAATATAAATCAATTCTTGTCTCTTGTCACTCTTAGAATAAATCTGCACTCCCTCCCATGGTCAGAAATGTCCTACCATGATCTGACTTCCATCTGGCTGCACCCTTACCTGCCTTCTATGAAGTCCTGGAGCATATCATGCCCCTTCCGTCTCAGGGGCTTTGTAATTGCTGGACCCTCTCCCTGGTATGTTCCTTTTGTACCTTTCATAGGACTTCTTTCTTCATATAACCACATCTCCTTGAGGGTGCTTCCTTAACCACTTGGCTCAAATAGGACTTTTTCAATTACTTTCCACCATAGTGCTTTGTGCACTTCCTTATTAATACTCTTTGGTTTGTTAACTTACATGTGTATTGCTTCTCTGTTTCACCAAAATGTGTGCTTCATGAAGTCAAAGAAAGTATCTGATTATACACATCATTGCATAGTAGACCACTTATTAAATGTTCATTGATTCCCAGGGTGCCTGAGTGGCTCAGTCGGTTGAGCATACAACTCTTGATTTCAGCTAAGGTCATGATCCCGGGCTTATGGGATCAAGCTCCATATTGGGCTCCATGCTGAGCATATAGCCTGCTTGAGGTTCATTCATTCATTCCTCTCTCTCTCTCTCTCTCTCTCTCTCTCTCTCTCTCTCTCTCTGTCTCCTCCTATGCCCCTCTCCTCTGCTCATGCTCTCTCTCTCTCTCTCAAAAAAATCAAAAATAAATGTTCATTGATTCCCTACAGAGCAGACCCCTCCATAAAAGTTGTATTAAATAACAAAGTTAAAGAATACTTGCAACCTTCATTTTAAAACATGTTTTATTTTCCAGATTTTCATGGCAATATACTCAGTTACACATCATAAATATTGGATCATAACTAATGATCTTTTATTATGGAAATGGAGTTGGGATGGTCCAAAGAATGACAAGTGGATGTATCTGATGCTGCATCTATAGAGATGATACTTAGAGAAGAAATGTATCACTACCTTGCTTAATATGACACAAGTAAACATTTTCAAAGAGGAGTCTTCCAGATAAAGGCCTCTGTATGCAGAGCCTTGTTTCCCAAACGGAGAAGAGAAGTCTCTGAAATTGAATTTTATTCGTGCCTCAGAGAGAAATGAAATCTCTCCATCATGAAAAATGAGTATCAGGTGCTTCTGATTTCCTTTTATCAGCTGTTAATCAGAAGCGATGAAGAGAGAGATGAGCTAATGAAGAAGCCAGCCGTTGGACAGGCGGTTGTGTTGCAGGAGGGTTTGTGACTGTTAATTAGATGATGGCCTTGGGAAATACATTGTGAGACAGGGAGGTGGAGAAGGAAGAGTATATTGCACAGCCTCCCCCTAGGTGGATCCCATCTCAAAGAGTTTATGCTGAAATGGTTTGAGTTGCAAAAATGACATTTTGAGCAAGAAACATCTGTTTGAAAGATGCTAGAGACCTTTTTGTTTTTATAGGTCCTCTCTACCTTAGTAATGACTCATATAGATACATTAGTAATTATTCATATCCTCTTTTAGCATGAATAGTTTGGAAACATGTTGCAATGTACATTGGTAACTCGGGAAGGCTGCCAAGGACCCACAGTCCCTTTTCTAGCTGCGAGAATTGCCTCCTTTTAGAGTCTGTAGATGCTGTTCTCCAGCCTCCTTTGCAGCTAGGGTACAGGTATGTGGCCTGGGTTTGGGTTTGAGGGATCAGATAAACATGCCCTAGACTGGGATGAAAGAGCGGGAAAGAATCCATTTTATGGTAGAGAAAGTGACAGTTAGGACCCTAGGGCCAGGAGGAACAGTGACCAGTGCAGATGCTGGTGGCATTGCAAATCATGTGACAACACCTGTCTGTCCTCACTGGGCAGATTGGAGTGGAATTGTAGCCATGGTCCATGTTGGCCTCCTTTGCCTCTCCCTGGTTCGTTCTTCAGCCTTCTCAGCAATGCTGCATTGTTTCTTATTATTCTTTCAATAAACTCTTTTACTCTTTTTGTTGCTTACATATAAGAGCCGTGACTGGCTCCCTCCAATTAATAATGCTTACAAGGCAATGAGTAGTTCTGTTTCATTAAATATGTTGTCCCTTGTTGGTGTGGCCCAGTACCAGCCACATAATGAAAATTTTATTTAGGAGGATTTCGAGGTTTTGTGTCATTGGTTTCCAAATTCTTTTATTAAATCATAATCATTTTAAATTAGAGCACTTTAAGTCAATGCCACACTTCATTCTGTTTAAAAAGATGTCACTTTTTTCTTAGAATAGTTTGATTAAATAGAATTAGTCTATTTAACAATTTTCTGTGGAGTCTGATCATTCTCATGTTATGTTTTAGGAGGTATCCGGGAGGCAAGCATTTGCTGCTTCCACCAAGAGAATAATTCCCCTTGGTAGGAAGTTTGAGCAGAAACTGATAAATATAAATATATTAAATAGTTGAAGATTTATGTGGCTCAACAACTATTTGTTGAAAGTATTTTATTGGATACTCACTAACTGCCAGGAATTATGAAGCACTAGAGAGTCACAAAAGAATCATGTTTGAGTAATTCCTCTTTAGGAAATAGCTCTCAAGAGTTTATAGTCTAAGGCAACTGTACTCAAAGTATGGTCCATGCACCTGTGCCATTGCACACCGTTACTGGTCAAACCACAAGATCAGGAATTTGTGCCAGAACAGAAATGATTCAGTACACTGTTTAGTCCAGCTGGTGTTTTCATTGTAGAAGATTTTCTTGGAGGAAACAGTGACTTGAGTTATATCCTTATGCAAGTTCCTTGTCACCAATCATCAAAACAAGTTTGTATATCAGCTACTCTGAGTAGCAGTAATTGAGGGGATAATAAATATTACAAAAAGCAAGAGCAACGGGGCACCTGGGTGGTTTAGTTGGTTAAGCATCCAACTTGGTCTCAGGGCATGATCACTCAGTTCACAGGTTCAAGCCCCGCATCGGGCTTTGAGCTGTCAGAGCCTGGAGCCTGTTGGATTTTGTGTCTCCTCCTTTCTCTGACTCTCTGCCACTTGTGTTCTCTCTCTCTCTCAAAAATAAATAAAAATTTAAAAAAATTAAAAAAAAATAAAGAGCAGCTAGTGATACATCAACCTGTGGAACAGCAAAATATGACCTCACGTTAACATTCACTTCAAAACAAATTAGTACTTAAAGGCCTTGTTTTCCTCTTCCTGCCATAAGTGAACTTTGGACAGGTGCTAAATACAAATCACTACTCTGGATTTTGTTGGGTTTACAAAAACATCTAAGGTAAATGTGGTCATCAGGGTTTTCCAACCTCATAAGTGGGGAAGGGTATCAGAATAATTGTATATGTTCAAATACCAGATATGGTGAGTGCTCAGGGTTGTTTTTAATAATAATTATAGCTCATTATAAAGCTCTGTCTGTATAGTATCTTAAATGAATATTGAGTAAGTTGACTTAATGTTTTTATCGTGTGTGTGTGTGTGAGAGAGAGAGAGAGAAAGAGAGAGAGAGAGAATTGGTAGCTTTCAGTAGATCTTTAAAAAACTACTTGCCCCTGAAAGAGAATTAAGAGTATTTATAAATAAAAAACAATGATAATAATAAAGTAGGACATTGGCTTTTTTGTTGTAGCTAAAGGGTTGTTTTCTAATGTTTATCCATCATTCATTCACAGAAGGCACCAGATATAAAAACTAAAAATGTTTTTGATCACCATAAATAGACACAGCCAAAATTCACCTGTGATATTATACTGGAGGTCAGAAGAGAGGAAATGTACACCTGAAACTAATGTAACATTGTGTGTTAACTATACTTCAAGGAAAAAAAAGTAGTCATGTTTGGAGAATACGGGCAAGGGCCAGGGTACAAGAGAAAGTTTGAGGTGATGAATGTTCTAAGCTTGTGCTGTCCAATATGGCAACCACTAACCACTATGGCTAGTTAAATGTAAATTAATTAAATAAAATTTAAAAAGTGAAATAAAATAAATACAGTTAAAAATTTCTCAGTTGCACTAGCCACATTTGATGTGCTCAGTGACATGGTGGCCAATAGCTAATGAATGGGGCAGAAATAGTTATATTTCTTTACAGAAACTTTCCATTCACTGCAGAAAGTCCTGTTGGACCACGCTGTGTTAGACCTTGGTATGGGTTGTTGCTTGGGTGTACAAATATTGAACGTCAGTATTCATTGAGTCTTACACTTAAGACTTCTGCCTTTTACTGTAGTAAGTTATATGTCAATGTAAAAAGTATATATAGAAGAAAATAGAAATTTGGCTCTATTGGCTTTTTCAATTCAACTCAAGGGATATCTGTGCCATTCCTGGATCCTGACAAGTCTGGGCAGGGACTTAGTTGATATAGAGAAGATGCATTATCAAGACCTGCCCCACAGGTACCCTCCGTGGAGCCAGGTGGCCCTCTAAGGAGCAGGTGTCAACGGTGTATAGGGCAGGGTAAAGCCTGCCTCAGATCCACCAGCCTAAAAGGGAGAGCCTGGGACACCTTAGGAGTGATAACAGTCTTTGGAAGATCATTACCAGAAAAGACGTTACTCTCTGCATGGGAAATGGGAAAGTTGTGGAAACACTTTTTATTAATGTTGGACTTGCTCTTAGCCATTTTAAAACCTTGCTTATTTGATACCAGACATTCTTTTCATCACTTGTGATGGGGGCTAGTGCTGGGGCAAAAATTAGTGAGAAAATAATATATTCCATTAAGTTAGACTCCCAATTTCTTTTATCTTGTGGTTTTTACAATGACACTTCCTCCTTTTATTTTCCTTCTCAGAGTTTGAGGATTTCAGCAGCTTTAACTCACTTCTCTGTCCTTCATTCATTTAAAATCTTATTACTCAAGATGTAGTCTGGGAGGAGCAGCAGCACTGGTATCACCTGGAGTTTGGTAAAATGCAGATTATTGGGCTCTGAAAGCTAGAGCCTATATCTCAAAAGGAGATTCTTTTGCACGTTGTCACTCTAGAGGAAGCATTGTGTAGGAGTCTGAAATTAATGGTGAAAATAATACGATGCTCCCAGAATAGCACATTAACAACACTAATAAATTAGGTTGATTGTTTGGTAGTACATTAGTCAAGACAAGTTGTAGATATTAACTATCTAGTGTCCGCTAAATTTCACAACTGTAAAAGGTGGTTTCCTTTTTGTGGGATTTCTCACTCACAAACTGAGTCACCAGTGTTGCAGTCCATTTTCTAACAGGCATGTGAGATGTCAAATGTATTTTATATATTAAAAGTGAAAATTGCTTTTTGATGTAGTGTCACTCACAGTGAAAAATGACATATAAAAAGATAAGTGCACCATATTAAGCCTTGGACTAAGGCAATTTAATAAGATGGCAGTTTAATAAGAAATAAGTGGGTACTGACAGCTTTCAATTAATCTCTGAAGTGGAAAGAAGAAAAGGAATGAATAACCCCAAGTGTCAGATAATTAATTTTACTTATAGTTAGCTTTGTAATGTATGTTCTGCTTACCTTTGACTAGGGATGACTTCATTTCAAATCACATGCTGAGGACATACTCTGAAAACCTGACCTGAGAGGAACAAAGCTTCCTCAGGTTGGAAGTTTCCTCTCTTTCTGCGCCCCCATTTACCTGCTATTGAAACTTCCTCAGCAGCTCACATCATAGGCACGATGCATGTTCCCCCAAGAGGCCTCACCTGGTAGCCAGAATGAGCTGATTTTGCGTAGATCACAAACATGGAAAGCAAAACTCAATATTGACCTGGAAACAAAACCAGAACTGATGCAAAATGTTGTGGGTGTGCCAACTGCTGAATCCAAAGGCAAGATCAAGACAGGTCCCCATCACCATGGAGATAACTTTGAACTTGTCTGGGGAACACCATTCAAGACTGTCATCCCACCACACACCTGTCCCAAGGGTGAAAGAGTTCTGCTGGGGTGTTGCCTGTCATCAGGGAGATAGTCAAAATGGTCTCCCAGTCTTGTGTTCAGTCCATAATCCGCCTAACTGTCCATCTACTCACCTAGCATGAACTTGATTTTTCCCCCCAAACTCTTAATTTGTTAATGTTTTAATTTTTTATCCATTCATTGGATATATTTCAAATGCCCATGAAGAGCTGTGTACTGAGAATGCCAATGTCGTCAGAGCAGTCTTTGCTCGTAATGAGCTTACCTGGTCTAGCCCCTACACAGTCTAGGTCTCCTATTAGGAGCACAGGCCAAAATTGCCAGTTAAGTGAGCTAATAACAGAAATGATTTGTCTTAGAGGAAGCCATATTGCTTTCTCGGGTTTTTCTATTTTAGGAACTGTTTGAGGGCATCTTCAGGGTATGTATTATTAGTTTCTTGTGACTGCTGCGATCAGTTGCCACAAACTTGTTGGCTGAAAACAGTAGAAATCTGTTCTTTCACAGTTTGGAAGGGCAGAAGTCTGAAATCAGTATCATGGGGATGAAATTGAGATACCAGCAGGGGCATACTCCATCCTGAGGTTCTGGAGGGGGATTTGTCCCTTGCCACTTCTATTTTCTGGTGGCTGCTAGCCCTCTTTGACTTGTGCCCACATCACTCCAGTCTTCAAGTCTCTCTTTCCAAGCGGGCTTCTCCTTTTTGTGTCTAATCTCCCTCCTCCCCCTTGATAAGAATACGAGTGATGGCGAATTCAGGATAATCTCCCCATTTTAAAACCTTTAACTCAATGACATCTGATAATTTCTCAGCCTTCCACAGACTTCAGGGAATTAGGGCATTTCTGTTTAAAATGTTGTTTATTGGGGGCAGGGGGCACCTGGGTGGCTTAGTCAGTTAAGCATCTGACTTGTGATTTCGGCTTAGGTCACGATCTCAGGGTTCATGGAATGAAGTCAAGTGTCTGGCTGCGCCCTGACAGCACAGAACCTGCTTGGGATTCATTCTCTTTCTCTCTTTCTCTCTTTCTCTCTTTCTCTCTTTCTCTCTTTCTCTCCTCTCCCTCTCCCTCTCCCTTCCCCCCTCCCTCTCTCTCCCCCCTCCCTCTCTCCCCCTGTCCCTCCACTTTGTGCATGTGGGTCACTGTCTTTCTCTCTCTTTCAAAGACAAAAACAAAAATTTAACATTTTAAATGTTGTTTATTGAAGAATAGATACTGTGTCTAGCATGTTCTTCCACAAAGGATCGTAGATCTTACCCAACATCAAGCATTACTAATAATTAAGAATAGGAGCAGAACATAAACCCAATCTCGGCCTCCAGCTGTCTGTAACCTCTGACACACCTTCCTAAAACTCTGTTTTGATGTCCTGGGATACATTTTGGTTTAGGAGTAACTGATAATGTGACCTAAAAGTGTGATACACGTTAGTTCAGGTGAAGCCATTTAGCTTTAGGGCTTCTCAGTTTTTTGTACTTGATTAGTTACATGGGTAGAGAGCCTTTATGAGTTACCTTTCCCCAGAAGGCTGTATCCTATCAATCCAAAAATTCTGGGTTAGTTTTTTGAAGCACTCAAGGCAAACCTGGAATGACCTGTTAAAACCCTAGATCGGAAATTCTGGCTTATCTTCCTGCTGGTAAATTCCAGCACAGTTATTACAAGAAGTTTTACTTTTGTCAAGTCAGCACTTCCTGGGGTAAGGGGTGGGAGGAACATCCTAGGGAGGGAGAGAAGGAGGGAGAAGTGATAGACCCACAGTGAGTTCTCTTTTTACCCACACATGAATTATGTTTTAGATGCAGAGAATATTCACTTTCGGAACGTAACCTGTTTGGAGACCAAGTATTGTAAATAAATACAGAAAATTATTTTCTTAGGTCCATCCTGAAATGACTTCGCTAGTGTGTGTTTTCTATGACAGGCGTATAGTGCACACAGCGGGAATGAATGGGAACTATGTAAGAGCAAGGGATGTGGGCGTAATGTCTGCTGTTTGAACAGAACTTGGTATATTTGCTTATACTCACGATGCCTCAGGGACTTCTTCTAAGAGAATGATCATCAGTGTGTGTAATTTATTTATGGGATATTTAGATGCCTTCTTTGCGTGAGATTAAAAACAATTAAAAATCTACTTCCATCTGATGAATGAAGGAATGACTGGGATAAAGTAATGGAGCTCCTATTTTTGTTTATGGGCAGATCTACTTTAGTTTCAGCTAACCTTGGTTATGGAGACAATAATAGAAGTAAGATGATTCTCTTTCACTTTGATTTTGGCTTTTGCATGGAAGAAACACTGTGTATTTGGCACCTGATATTTACAGTGCCATCTGTCTATTGGTTTTCTTGCTGTGAAGATTCACAGTAATGTGTGGGGGTGTGGGGAGGAAGTCATTATCAGAATTTTTTCTAAGAAGGTCAACCCTGTGTGGCATCTGAATGCCCTTGGGCAGTGAGGGTTGGAGAACACGTTGCTTTATTGAGCTTTCCTTGCTCTCTGCCTTAGGATGACCTGATCATCGTAAGACCACTGCTGGCCTCCACCTTCTCTTTATATCTTGTTATGGAAGCATTTAAAGGAAGGGAAGAAGGGCAAGATCTCTGAGTAGCCATGTTCAGTTTTGGGCTGACATTTTTCAAAGTCCTGCTTTCAGGAGAGGAAAAAGGATGTTTTTCTCTGCTGGATCATTGGGATCCTACATAGTGTTTCTTGAAAAAGTTGGTATCTCAGAGATTCTGAGTCAGACCTCAAGAGACTCCCCCCACCCCCAGCAGCCAGGTCTTAACTAGTTGCCTTAAAGCCCCCCCCCCCCCCCCACCAAACAAAGACCTTTGCCCTTAGCAACTGTGCTCATGATAGACCCTGACATTTTGTAGAGCACCTTAGGGTTTTAATTGCATTTTTATGGATATTAGCACATTTTCTCCTGGAATAACCCTCTGAAGTAGTCTGGGCAGGAATTAATCTTCAATTTATGGATGAGAAAATGGAAGCTAGGAGAGGTGAAAGACCTTGCCCAAAGTCATGTCATTCTTAATCAACAGAATGGAGGCTAGAGGAACTTAATCCAAAAGTCTTATTGTTAACCATGATAGACATATTCATGTTCCTTCAGGGGCCTTGTGGATTAACATAGTCGAGTGAGATTGGGTGGGGAGAAAAAGTGGTGGGGTCATGGGTGATCTAAAGTAGTGTGAACAATTCTATAAGGTATTGTATTGTCAGTCTTAATTGCTTCTGTCTTCCTCTATTTCCTATCTGCAGTATTGGACATTTGTCACTCCTGTTTTTTCGACTTTGCAGGCAGTGTGAACATACGTGATGGTTATCCAGGAGGGGACCTTGCATAAATAAGTTTGACTAGAAACAGATTGCTGGTAGTGTTGGGCAATATAGTATTTGATAGGTATGTTTAAGGTGACAAGGAAAAGGTTTTGACAGGTGATCCCAAGACCTCCTGTTGGTTCAGTTGCGGAAATCTGAGCTGTAGGATCTGAGAGGCCATCTAGTTAAACTCTCATTTTCAAGCATTTCAGAGTATGTGAGTGTTAGAGCAATTTTCTACTACCCCAGTAATGCCTCATGACAAACACAGAGCCTCAGTAGCATAGTGTAATAAATGTTCATTGCTCATGGGTCTTCAATGAGTCAAGGGTCAGCTATATCGCCTTGATGATCATGGCTAGCTGTTGGCTGATCTAGGTGGACCTCAGCTGGACAGAGGGAGGCAACTCAGCTCTCCAGGCACATTTTCAAGATGGGGGCTGTTGTGCTGCCAGAGCACAGGTGGGACCTGACACGTTCACTCAGGACCTTGCCTTGGAGTAGTAAACTGTTACTCTGTTGGACAAAGCAAGTTATCTGGGTGGAGGAATATACCTCACCTTTTTTGGAAACAGCTCCAAAATCAAATGGTAAACAGTATGGGTACAAGAAGGGTAATTACTGAATAATGGAATCATTACTACATCTGTCAGTCCCAGTTACCTAACAGTTTAGGAATAGAAATAGGACAGAACCAGGCCTTTGCCCCACCCCCACACTAGTTCCTTTCACTTCATTTCCAGAGAATCCCAGTTTGTCTTAGATATGCCCCTCCACCCCAAATAAACCCCGGGTATTTAGAGCCTTCCATTTGCTGCCAGGCTCCCTTGTAATTCCCCAGTTGTGCTGTGGCCTTGTTCTAGATCTACCAACAGTCCCCCTAATCCCTGCCACGGTATTAACTCTAAATTAAGGTGTTCACTGATAAAGTCCATTGGTGGCTCCAACACTTTTACCACCAAAGAACATTGATAATTTCTTGTTCCTATAGGCTCCATGTTTTGAAATTGCTTTGTACCAGAGTTCTTAATAATTATTTTTCCCTTTAAAAATATGAAGTGTATGCAACTGCCAAGTAGGGCTTCTGGTTGGCATGAGATACTAGACTGAGCAAAAGCTAGACAGAAATAAAGACTGTCAGTGGTTCAGTTAGCTTAGACCTGCATTGAATGGGTCAGTGCCAAAGTGTGGTTAGGCCTTTTGGTTTTCATTTCTATCTTCACTGACTGCAGTTTGAGAGTTACAGTGACAAGATATGCTTCTATCTTGGGCATTTTCTTATAACTGGACCTCTCTGAAGATAAAAGATCCTTCCCTTCTGTTAGTCACTCAGTTTGGGGATTTCTCAAATGAGTCCTGGAAGATTGAGACTGAATAATCAATATTTTTAAAATAATCACAAAAGTCATTAATCTGTCCTCTGATAAGTTGAAGCAGAGGTACGGGTTCATTTTGTCCTGGGTAAAGACAGTTTAAAAATCCAGAGAAAGGGTAGGATAAATTAAAAAGACTGTTCTTTTGGGAAGGCAACTTAGTTCATGTATTTCTGAATTTAAATTCAACTTGCATAATATGCTAAGGGAGGTTTCAGAAGTTTTAGTGATTGCAGTTTACTGCTGTACTTCACGTGCATGAATTGTGTTCCAAATGCATGCAAGTTTCCTTTTATCTCTATCACGGGGAAGGTCAAATATGGAGATCATTTTATGCAGCTGGAATATTTGACTCTTTGTATGACTGTAGCCAAGTAGAGAAGTCAATGAGCACTTTGAAAATGGTTGCCAGCTGTGATTAAAAAAAAAAAAAAAAAAAAAAAAAACGACCTTGTGTGGATCCAACATGAGGATGAAGAATTTTTCAGTGTGGTGTGGCATCATGATATTTGAAGAAGTTTGCATGTATTGCAGAATATTGCAAACACTGGATAAAGTACCTGAGGCATTTGTGAGAGGGAGAGTAATCCTTGTATGCTTTTGAAAATTTATCACTCCTTAATTACAATACAGGACTTAGAAAAGGGCTGATTGAACTTTCTGCTTTGATGGGAATGTTTTACTTTAATTTTTCCCCCAAAACATGCTTCTCCATTGTATAACATATTGAAGGTTATCATATTTTAATTCAGAGAAGCAGAAATTTTGTCTTTTAAGATTATGAGCTGAGTAAGGTACAAATTTGGCATGATGGAACATACAATAGGGGAATAATGGCTTCTCTCTTTCAACAACTGCATAGTCTCTCCTGTATCATGTCTGTGACCATGTAAACATCATCCTTTTCAAATTTACTAATATAGTTGACCCTTAAACAAAAATATTAAGTGTATAGGTCCATTTATATGCAGATTTTTTGATAAATACTGTTAATGTGTTTTCTTTATTTTCCAACATTCTCTTAGCTCTACCTTACTTCATGGTAAGAATATAGTATATATAAATATAACATACAAAATATGAGTTCTTTGTTATCAGTCAACATAGTTGTTTAAGGGTCATCATAACTATGTAAGGTACATCATATCCATTCTTTTTTCATTGCAATACAATCAATCAATCTTTCCTCTGTGGTGGTGATCTTAACATAAACATAGCACGTCATTTCACATATTTGTTCATGATAGGCTAGTTCCTTGTACAATCCAAAGGCAAGGACATGTACTTGCATTTTACATTCTTAACTGTATTTCAGATTTAACCTGATTTCTTAGGAGCATTATATATTTCTTTTGAATTATACCAAATACATAGGAAGAGATTACTTTTTATCTCTACCTATATCATTTACTATATGGGCATTAACATAACATGTTAGCTGTACCAAATTGGGAATCATGCCAGGGTTTGAACTTTGAGTAATGCCACGTTATCTTCAAAGAGGTAACTTATCTCTGGCACAAAATAGAGTACCATCTAAAATCACTTGCAAGACAGTCTATTATTGCTGGTTTTCTGAATGATGGCAAGGTTTTGTATCTGCACTGATAGTATAGTAGACATTAACCTTACAAGGTTATCAAGCTTATGTGTATGACTAGTACAATTGAGGAACTAAATACTCCCTAAAACAAACAAACAAACAAAACAAATCCAGCTTTATTGAGGTGTAACTGATATACACATAACTGCCCCTACCTAAAGTATACAATTTGATATATGTTGACATATGTATACAAACATGAAACTATCAGCATAATTAGGGCAGTGAACATTTCTATCACTCCAGAACTTTTCTTGTGGCCTTTTTCAGTCTCTTATTTCCCTCTCTATCCACCCCCACATCTGTGCCCAGGCAACCACAGATCTTATTGTTGTCACAAGGTATTAGGTTGCATTTCTTAGAGGTTTATATGAATGAAATCATGTAATATGTATATTTTTTTTGGTCTGGCTTCTTGCATCATTATTCTGAGATTCATCCACATTGTAGCACATATCAAGAGTTTATTCCATTTTATTGTTAAGCAGTAGTCTCTAGGATGTATATAACACAAGTGGTTCATACATTTCCCTATTGATGGACATTTGGGTTGTTACCAGGTTGTGTTGTGTTGTGTTTTGTTTTGTTATTACCAATAATATTGCTATGAACACGCATGCACAAGCCTTTGTATGGACATGTGCTTTGATTTCTCTTGAGTTAACTACCTGAGCATGAAATGTCTGGAGTATAATAGTGAACATATGTTTAACACTTTAATTTCCAAAATGTTCTCCAAAGTATTTACAACATTTTTCATTCACCAAGGAATGTGTGAGAGTCCCAGTTCTTCAGCATCCTTATCAAGACTTGGCATGCTTAATCTTTTAATTATATCACTTCTAGTGATAATGTAGTTGTACCACATTGTGTTTCTATTTTATATTTTCCTAATGACTAATGCTATTGAACATATTTTCATGTGAATGTGTATCAGTGTGCAGTATATTCAGGTAGTCTGTTCAAGTCTCTTGCCCATTTTTTAATTGGATTGATTTTTTAAAGATTATAAAAGTGTGAAGGATATTTACACATTCTCACTACAAGTCCTTTATCAGATTTATGATTTTAAAGTAGGTTTCTCAGTCTTTGGCTTGCATTTTCATTCTTTTAACAGTATCCTTTGAAGAATAAAAGTACTTAAGTTTGATGAAGCTTAATGTTTTAAAATTCTTTTATGACTTATGCCTTTCATGTTGTGTCTAAGAAATCTTTTCTTACTTGTGACCACTAAGATGATCTGTGTTTTATGTAGGTCTGTGATCCAGTCTCATTTATCTTTTTGTGTGGTGATAAGTACAATTGAGGTTCATGTTTTTGCAAATGGATATGCAGTTGTTGCAATACCATTTGTTGAAAATGCTTTCTCTACTGCATTGCCTTTCCATCTTTGCTATAAATCAGTAGTCCATATATCTGTGGTTCTATTTCTAGACTCTATTCTGTCCATCGATCTGTTTGTCTCTATTTCAGTACTACACTGTCTTGATTATTTGTCCAACTGTTATTTTTCAACCTTGTTTTGGCTATTCTAAATTGTTTGACTTTCAATATGAATGTTAGAATCAATTTGTCGTTTTCTATAAAAAGATTGCCTCCTGGGACTCTGATTGTCATTGTATTTAATCTGTAGTTCAAATTGGGGAGAACTGGTCTCTTAACAATAGTAGGACTTGAGACTTAAGAGCAAAGTGTGTTTCTCTATTTATTTAGGTCTTTAATTTTTCTCATTTATCTTTTATAGCTTACAGTGTAGTTTTGTCATGTTAATAGCTTTTTGTAGTATTTCATAGCTTTTAAGGGTATTTTAAATGGCATTTAAAATTTTCAGTTTCCACTATTTGTTGCTAGTACATAGACATACAATATATTTTAATATATTGGTCTGGTATTCTTCAATCTTGAGAAATTACTGTATATTCTGTAGCTTTTCTGTAGATTCCAATAGACCATTTTTATGAATAGAGAAGGTTTTACTTCTTATTTTCCAATACAGATGCCTTTTGTTTTCTTGCCTTATTCCCCTAACTAAATTCTCCAGAGCAATGTTGAGTAGATGTCTTTTATCCTGTTCTTTACTTTAGGGGAAAAAACAGTCCTCTTACTATTAAATATGGTAATAACTCAGTTTTTCATAAATGCCCTTTATCAAGTTAGATAGTTCCCTTGTATTTCAAATTTCCTGAGATTTTTCATCAGGAATGGATGTTAGATTTTGTTAATGCTTTTTATTCATCTATTCAGAATAGAGTCTTTTCGCTTAATAATGTATGAATTATGTTAATTTTTTAATATAAATCAACCTTGATTTTCTGAAAAAAATCCCATTTGGTCATGATGTATTTTCTGTTTTATATACTGTTGGATTCACTGCTAGATTTTTTATTAGAATTTGCACATCTGTGTTCATGATGGTTATTGGTATGTAGTTGTCTTTTATTATAAAGTATCCTTTTGGTTTTGGTAACAGGGTGATATTTGCTTAATACAATTAGTTATAAGGGGTTCCTTCATTTTAATTTTCTGGAAAAGTTTGTGTAGAGTTGGTATTATTTAAGTGATTGAAAAAGTTCACCAGTAAAGTTCTCTAGGCCCAGAATTTTCTTTGATGGGAGGTTTTAAATTCTAAAGTCAATTTCTCTAATAGATATGGTATTGTTATTCAGTGAGCTTTGGTAGTCTGTGTCTTTTACGGAATTTGTTCTTTCACCCAAGTTCACAAACAAATTTATTGTCATAAAGTTCACAACATTTTTTTATTATACTTTTAATATTTGTACAATCTGTAGTGATGCCCTATTATTCTTGATATTGGTAAATAAAAAATCACAATTGATAAATCATGTCACCTTTCTTTTTCCTGATAAGTTTCACTATCAGTTTTATCAGTCTTCTTAAAAACCAGGTTTGTGTTTTTATTGTGATTTTTATTATTTACTCTCTTCTACTTTAGGTTTAATTGTTATTCTTTACGTGGTTTTGTTAAGGTGGAAGCTGAGATTATTGATTTGACCTTTCTCATGTTACTTTATAGTTTAGTGCTGTATGATGTCCCTTAGGTACTATTTTCATGGTATTCTACTATATATATATATTTAAACATATATTTAAAATTTTTTTTGCTTCTGAATACTTGCTAATTTCTGTTTTGATTTCTTCTTTGATTCATGATTTATTTACAATTGTGTTATTTAGTCCAAATACTTGGGAATTTTCCAGAGATTTTTCTGTTACTGTTTCCTAATTCCATTATAGTCAGATAGCATACTTGATATCAATTTTTTTTGTGAGTCCTTTGTACTGAATCCTTTTAAACTAATTGAAACTAATTTTATGGCCAAGAATATAGCCTATCTTGATAAGTTTTCTATGTGTTTTTGTCAAGAATGTTTTTGTGCTGTTGCTGGTTTAAGTAGCCTATAAAATGTTAATTAGGTCACATTGGTTGTTCGTGTTATTCAGGTCCTCTGTAGCCTTTCTGAGATTCTTTTATGGAGATAGCACTGAGTCTCTAACAATAACTGTAGATTTGTATATTTCTCCTAGTAGTTCTATCAGCTTTTGCTACGTGTATTTCAAAACTGTTTTTAGATGTACAAACATTGAGTATTGTTAGGTCTGGATGAATTTTTCCTTTTATTGTTACGACATGACCAATTTTATTCTTGGCAATATTCTTTGCTCTGAAATCTACTTTCTAGGACATTAATACAGCACTCTAGCTTTCTTTTGATTTGTTTTAGCATATATTTTTCTATTCTTCACATTTATTTATTTATCTGTAAAACGTGTTTCTTGTAGGAAGCATATGGTTGGATCTTGCTTTTTATCCAATCTGACATCTCTGCCTTTTAATTTTTTTTTCCAACGTTTTTATTTTATTTTTGGGACAGAGAGAGACAGAGCATGAACGGGGGAGGGACAGAGAGAGAGGGAGACACAGAATTGGAAACAGGCTCCAGGCTCCGAGCCATCAGCCCAGAGCCTGACGCGGGGCTCGAACTCCCGGACCGCGAGATCGTGACCTGGCTGAAGTCGGACGCTCAACCGACTGCGCCACCCAGGCGCCCCTGACATCTCTGCCTTTTAATGGAGTGTTTAGACTATTACATTTAATGTGGTTATTGATATCGTTAAGTTTAAGTCTGACGTCTCTTGCTATTTCTTTCTTTTTGTCCCATGTGTTTGCCTTGGGGTTTTTATTTTGGGGGGGTGGTGGGGAATGAATGTGGTTCTCAGAATATCATTATTTCACTTTCAGTTGTGTAATACATTTTTTTAGACAGAATTCTAGATTGACATTTTTTCTTTTACTACTTATAAGATTTGATCCCACAGTTGTCTTGTGTATGTTATTTTTGATGAGAAATAGGTCATCCTTATCTTAATTTCTCTGTACATAAATGTCTTTTTTCCTCCTAGCTTCTGCTAAGGTTTTTTAATCACTGTGAGCAGTAAAGTATGATGTGTCTTGGTGTAGTTTTTTTCACATATTGTGTGTGTGTGTGTGTGTGTGTGTGTGTGTGTGTGTGTGTTTGGGTTTTTTTGAGGTTTTGAATCTGTGGATATATAGTTTTTCCCTCTTCCTCTCCTCCCCTTCCCTCCCTCTCTCTCATTTTCTGGTATTTCCTGTTGAAAACTCCAGCTGCTTTTGTCTCTTTGGTCTCACAGCTCAGGGAGTCTGCTGATCCTCTCTTGGGTTCACCTGTACTCCAGCCTGGAAGCTTACTCTTGGGCCTTAGTTTTCTGATGTGAAAAAAATCAAAGTATCTAGAACCAATTGGTATGGTTGTTCCAAAGAATGAGATTGTATATATAAAGCACAGAGGTAACAGGAACTCAATGAATATAAATTCTTTTATATAGTATTGTATATTGCATATATTGTTCTTAAGAGTAATTTTGAGAAATGGCAGTTCACTCACCACTCTGAAGTCAGCCCACAAGGAAGGCTGTTTCTCCCATTCATTCTTCCATGGCTCTTGGATCCAATAGCATCTTCGTTCACCAGCTTGCTTGCCCACCAGTATGGTCATCTCTGCTCTTCCTTCATTTCTCAAAACACTTCTAATCCTAAGGGGAGTATTGCTAGCAGATTTTACTAG
Source organism: Acinonyx jubatus (assembly GCF_027475565.1). Taxonomy (NCBI): domain Eukaryota; kingdom Metazoa; phylum Chordata; class Mammalia; order Carnivora; family Felidae; genus Acinonyx; species Acinonyx jubatus. The sequence goes on along the minus strand of NC_069388.1, from coordinate 34,943,481 downwards.
AGAGTTACATAGAGATATGATATCAGACAGTGATAGAGAAATTTAAGTTTAATGTTATTTATTAATATTTTAGACACATGACATTTGCATCCATAGGGGAATTCACACTGGCTCTGTGCTTAACATTATTGGCCTCAACTTTGTTAGGTCTCGCCTTTGTCTCTTTTTCTTTCTCTTTGTATCTTTCTGTTTGTGTTTCTCCTATTGTCCCTCCTCTCTCCCACTATCATTCTGTTCATCTTTATGTCCCTGTCTGTCCCCCACTTCTCCCCTTATTCTCTCTGATTTATCTAGTTGCCTACTCACTTCTTTCAAATTCCTTTTACTCTTCCATGGAGGCCAAACTAGCTCTCTGCCTTATCCCATCAACACCGTAGGCCTACTTTTGTTATATATACACATTCAGTATACTGCTTTTGCTCAACAGAGATCCAAAAATGTCTCCAGGTTTCTATCCTCTCTAATACAAAAAGCTGTCATTTTCACAATTACAGTTAAAAAAAACTTTTTTAAAATGTTTATTTTTGAGAGAGAGACAGAGCACAGCAGGGGAGGGGCAGAGAGAGAGGGAGACACAGAATCCAAAGCAGGCTCCAGGCTCTGACCTGTGAGCACAAAGCCCATTGTGGGGCTTGAACTCACTAACTGTGAGATCATGACCTGAGCCAAAGTTGGATGCTTAACCAACTGAGCCACCCAGGCACCCCCAATTACAGCTTTTTAAAAGTATATCTGAGATCAGCTTCATAGGTAGGATGCCACAGTAGTTTTAAAGGGAGACATTCCCCTATTGTAATAGGAAGTCTAATTGAAGCTTCACCTTTTTCTCTGTGGTAGTCTTTGGAAGGATTTCCTTTTTTTTTTTTTTTTTTTTTTTTTTTGTTAAAGGAAAGCCACCTCCATATAAATGACTTTACCTTAGTAATTGATTAAAAAATTATTTGCCACGGCCAGTGTGTACAACCAGATACAATAGTATCTGTCAGTGCAGATAGCTCTGTTTGGGTCTCTTTAGCACAGTGCTATGCTTCTGAGCAGAAAGATCAGTGTTGGTGAAGTGGTTGGGAAACTTCCTGGGTTCTTGATAGTCTTTCAAATAGGTCTTTATGTCAGAAACTAAAGTAGGCAATATCATCTTCTCTGTGTCCACATTCATGTCCATTTCTTTTGCAGCACTGATCCCAGTAGGTGATTATGTATTTATTTGCTGACTTGATTGAAAACTATTTTCTCTACTAAAATATTACTTCTGTGAGGCCAAACGATCATGTCTGCTTCATCCACAATTCACTGTCTGGGCCTAAACCCAAGGTCTGCCCTTTAAAGCACTTGGCAAATGTTATTGTTGAATCTAGAGATTCATGTGAGAAAGTAGGTTCTTTCAGGCACAAAGTAAAGCTTAGTAAAATATGGCCAAAAGGTTATGTTTATCAGCCAGTACCAATGTTATTAGTGAGAAAGAGAGAGAAGTTGGTGTCTATTCCCAATAATTCTGTTTTACAGTTTTAAATAAGCAGGACTGATAGTCTGTGTTTCTATGAAGCACCATCTCTTCTTACGAGCACTAAAAATCTTTGAGCTAACTGGAAGAGTGTGGGTTTTTTTTTCCCCAACATTTTATTCATTTTTGAGAGATAGAGCATCAGCAGAGGAGGGGCAGAGAGAGAGACACACAGAATCTGAAGCAGGCTCCAGGCTCCAAGCTGTCAGCACAGAGCCTGGAATGGGGCTCAAACCCACAAACTGCGAGATCATGACCTGAGCCGAAGACATATGCTAAACTGACTGAGCCACCCAGACACCCCTGGAAGAAAGTGTGTTTAGGCTGAGGTTTTACTGTGTGGGTGTTCAGGGTATAGTTGAGGGGGATGGAGTGGGAGGAAAGGAACAGAAGACATTGACAGATCAACCCCAGATCAGAGTGCTTCTGAACGCTATACAACCTTTGAGTAGGTGGCTGTGTAGGAGAAGGGCAGCGTATGGGTACTTGTGTGCCAAGTGGATTATCAGATCTGTTAAGAGATTCATATCTACAGGAGAGCCCACATGAGTATATTATATCACCAAGACCTGGCAGTAATGATTATAATAGTATAGACATGGAAGAATATAGACTAAAATAACAGCAATGTTTTAGGTACTAGGATTCTGAGTGATTTTTTTTCTATTTTGTGCTTTTATGTTTTTCCATTGTTTCTACAATGAACACATGAACAGTAGATAAGGAAAGTTTTTTAAATGTATAACTTTTGCCATTTATATTTGGTGCAAACTGTTTCACGATATCCCAAAATGCAATTAAAATCTGCCCTGAGAAGCACACACTGTTACTGACTTATCACGTAGTTTGACAGCTTGGAGGCTTGCAGTGTTGCATTGATGTTTGAGTACTTAAGCTGTTTAAAAATAAATGTCTTTACATAAAAAAAAATTTAGAAGAGTTTTTCATTTTCTGCACAGCACCTATTTTTGCCTAGAGGTTTTATAGCTTATTAACATGCAACTGGACCTCTATACCTTATATTTGACCTACTGGTTGCATATGTCATTCTAATGAACTAATTTGACTCTGGAAAAAAATAATCCCATGTCAGTTTTTAGTGTAGATAAATTTTGACCTAAAGAGTAATAATTGGATTGGAGGCTGATTATAAGATTATGCTGTTAGTTTTGACATTTTATATTCACTTCAGGCCTCCTATATTATGTTTTATTATCTGTGTTACAGAATATAAATAAAAGTGTTTCATTATTTGCTTGGTATATTTCACTAAAGTTAAATGGGTTTCATTTTGGTATACTTTAATGTCCCAATAATTTCTCTATTCACAAAGAACTTACTTTAAAGTGGGTGTATTTAAAAATGAAAATAAAAATCTAGCTAGTTGGTGACAAGTTTTCATTTTTTTTTAACTTTTTATTTTTTATTTTTTTTATTTTTGAGACAGAGAGAGACAGAGCATGAATGGGAGAGGGTCAGAGAGAGAGGAAGACACAGAATCCAAAGCAGGCTCCAGGCTCTGAGGCGTCAGCACAGAGCACGACGCGGGGATCGAACTCACAGACGGCGAGATCATGACCTGAGCCAAAGTCGGATGCTTAACCGACTGAGCCACCCAAGCACCCCGGTGCCAATTTTTCAAATGCTAGTATAATTTTTACCAAATTCTTCTTGGAAAATTGATTTCCTCATTGTATTTTAAATCTCATTGTTTTCTTCTCTAGTTACTGTCACTCCTTAGATTTTTAAATGATCACACTAAATCACAGAGGACTCTAGACTTGCAGTGTCCAGTATGGGAGCCACGAACCACAGTGACTACTGAGAACTTCAGTTGTGGCTACTCCAAATTGAGATGTGCTGTAACCATAAAATACACACTGGATTTCAAAGACTGATATTGTAAAAGATAAATGAAAAAAATTATTTTGGGCCACCTGCATGGCTCAATTAAGTGTCCAACTATTGATTTTGGCTCAGGTCATGATCTCACGGTCATGGGATTGAGCGCCGTGTCCATGCTGAGTTTGGAGCCTGCTTGGGATTTTCTCTTTCTCTCCTCTGCCCCTCTCCTCGACTCGTGCATGTTCTCTCTCTCAAAATAAATAAAATTAAAAAAAATATTTATTAATACATTTTGAAATTCTGTTTTGGCTATATTTAAGAAAATGCTTTATTAAAATTAATTTCACCTGTTTCTTTTTTTTTTACTTTTTTAATGAAGCTATTATGGAAATGTGAAATTACATTTGTGACACACGTTTGTGGATCACATTATATTTCTATTGGACAGTGCTGCTTTAGAGCCTACTTCTTCCCCAAGAAGACATGTCCTACTAAAATCTATTGGTAAATAAACACTGCAGGACTTGGCAAAATGGTATCCCAGTTCTCTGCCATTATGTCAGTGTCCACTGGAGCTCTTCGAATTGCTTCTGGCTCTATGTTGCAGCACATAGAGGTACTTCTGAGGTATTTTTTCAAGAAGTATTTCCTATCAATCATTGACATACCTGCATCTCATTTCACATTGGATGAGGCTGAGTCTCTATACACTAGATAAAGGGTTAAGCACAGAAAACGAGCTGACATGAATATGAGTTCAACAATCAAGAGCTCAATGAAATATACCATCACTTGCTTGGGCTACCAGTGGTTGTTGTCACTTCCAGTTTAATTTTTTTTTAATGTTTATTTTTGAGAGAGAGACAGAGCATGAGTAGGGGAGGAGCAGAGAGAGAGGGAGACAGAGAATCCGAAGCAGGCTCCAGGCTCTGAGCTGTCAGCACACAGCCCGATGCAGGGCTCGAACCCACGAACCGTGAGATCATGACCTGAGCTGAAGTCAGATGCTTAACTGACTGAGCCACCCAGGCGCCCCTGTCACCTCCAGTTCAGTGTGGATATATGTACCTGTTCATTCCAAGAGAGCATACCATATCAGAACACACCCATATCATACTTTTTTCAGATTTTAAGAGCTTTTATGTTTTACAAAAAATCTTTGGAGCCAAAGGTACTCTTGAGCATGCCCATATTTTTATTTCTGTTTACTTTTTTTTGTGATGAATAATGAAATGATAAATACCTAAATTCAAAGCATGGGCTTGATATTCTTGAGTTTCTCATGTAACTGAATTAATGTAAAAAAGTGGAGGTCTCCAGGGGTGTCTGGGTGGCTCAGTCAAGTTAAGCATCTGAGTTTTGGTTTTGACTCAGGTCATGATCTCACAAATTCATGGAATTAAGCCCTGCATCAAGCTCTGCACTGACGGTGTAGAGCCTGCTTGGGATTCTCTGTCTCCCTCTCTCTCTGCCCCTCCCTCGATCATTCACACACACACACACACACACACTCTCTCTCTCTCACAAAAGTAAATAAATAATTTTTTTTTTTTAAATGTAGAGGTCTCCAAAAGAGAAGTGTCTCTTATTTTTTTATTTTTATTTTTTTTGGAAAACACAGCAGAATACCAGTTATAAATTGAAGCATCTTTTTTTGTGGTAATTTTATTGATAGAAACTGCCATTTAGTTTTAAAATGGTAAATATAAAATGATAAAATTGAATTGTACTGCTTTTCATTAGCAATATAAACTATTAATTGCTCTTAATGTATTTTAATTGATAGGTTGTCACTTCTTGTATATTTTTTTTATTTTTTATTAAAAATTTTTTTTAATGTTTATTTATTTTTGACAGAGAGAGAGAGAGAGAGAGACAGGGCATGAGCAGGGGAGGGGCAGAGAGAGAGGGAGACACGCAATCCAAAACAGGCTCCAGGCTCTGACCTGTCAGCATGGAGCCCGACACGGGGCTAGAACTCACAGACCACGAGATCGTGACCTGAGCCGAAGTCGGACGCTCAATCAACTGAGCCACCCAGGCGCCCCTGCTTCTTGTATATTTTAAATAATCATTACATTAAGTCTGTTCTAATTTATGTATAGCTAATTATTATACATGTACATTATTATGACTATTAGGACAATGTGGTTAGCATTTGTTTGAATTATTGTATGTATATATGTTAAAGGAAATGGTAGCCTGAGTTTTCACTTTTTTTCTACATTTATACGGTTCTTTAAAAAAAAAAAAAGGTTTTCTCTCTAAAGGGATTTCATTGAACCTCCAGTAGCAGTTGACAGAGGCTGGCATAAGTTTAGTAAGTTTTGAATACTCTAAAAAAACATCATTCCAGTTATTTCTTTCGTATCCCATGGGTATTTCCACTGTTGTCCTGAGCTATAGTCCTCCAGCTCAGGTGGTTTGGGGTGTGGTATGAGTTTCACACAGAGTATATAACCATCTTCAAATATGCTTCCTTTAAAAAAATCCACTAAGTTAAGTGAGCCTCATAGTTCAGAGTGAGACCGAAACATCCTCTTTCTAACTCTTTTTCAAAAATGTGGCTTTAGAGTGGAAGTCGCACATTGGAGTGCTATCGGGGCAAGGCATGTGACATAAATGGGTGACACATGAGGAATGCGGATTGTAGAAAAGTAGACAGCTCATGCCCTTTATGTATCAGGAATTCTATTTGGTGACAGGAAAGACAGACTGGACATAAAAGTGGTTTAGACAAGATGGCTTTTTTGTCTTATAAAAGATGACCTTAGGTTTATCAGGGCGTCTGGTTGGCTCAGTTAGAGCACGCAACTCTGGATCTTGGGGTGGTGAGTTCAGACCCCACACTGGGGTAGAGTTTACTTTAAAAAACATAGATGACCTCACACAAGAAGTCTCAGGCCACAGCAGTAACTTCATGGTTATCAGAGATGTATGTTCTGTGTCAGGCCACTAACACCACATAGCAGACTATCCCGAACTCAGTGTCATAAAGCAAGAATGTATTCTTGCTTATAAGTCTACACAACACCTGGGAGAACTTTCTGGTCCTGGTTTCATTTGCATCTGCAGTCAAAATTGGGTTGAATAAGTAGCTCTGTGCATCCTGTATTTGGGGGCCTGACTTTAGATGTCCTCAGCTAGGACCACATGGGTCCCACCCTGCATGACCTCTCACCATTCTCTAGCACAGGGTATTTCACATATCAGGGGAAGGTTTCTAAGAAAGTATCTCTCAGGGCCTGTTGAAGTCTAGGTTCAGAACTGATACTGTGTCACTACTGCCGGATTCTCTTGACCAAATCAGGTCATAAAGTCCAGCCCAGATAAAATGGGTTGGGAAACAGGTTTTGTTCCTTGATGAGAAATGTTGCAAAGGGTATGAATGCAAGGATGCGTGAAAAATTAGGCTACAATAAATCTACCACAAGCTTCTTCCATTCTTCAGCTCTGCCTGAAGTGGATGCATGACTGCTCTTTTCACCTCATGGTCTAATACAATGGCTGAAACCCGAGCCATCACATCGATTTTCCAAACAAGAGGCAGTGGAAAGAGGGAATGGAGAATATGGCTCATACCCTATTCTAATGAGCTTTCCTTAAAGTCTCATGGGAACACTTGTGCTTCTGCATCATTGACCATCCCTGGCTCTCAGAGAGACTAGGAAATAAGGTCTTTAACTGACGCCTTGTGCCAAACAAAATTAGGGTTCTGATGTTATGGAAGCCAATAGTGAGTCAATAACCAGCAGTATCTGACACATTAGCCACAGGTCCCAACGTTCATTGTACTGTGATTTTGGACAATGTTATGAAATTTTCTGGCTTCAAAAAATCTACGTAGAGATTTTAGGTGAAATTTCTTGAATTTTATATGTCAGCACTTAATTTGAATACTTTAAAATTTTTATTTTGAAATTTTAGATCCAGAGAGATGTTGCAAAGATAATACAAAGAGCTTCTGTATGCTCTTCATCCCTAATGTTAACATTTTACATAACTGTAGTACAATTACCAAACGTAGGAATTAAAAAATGGTGCAAAACTATAAGCCAGGGGTTAGCAAGCTTTTTCTGTACAGGGCCAGATAGTAATAATCTTAGGTATCTGCCACTACTACTTAACTGTGCCATTGTAGCTTAAAAACAGTGTGTGAACACATTGTATCTGTGTTCTAATAAAACTTTATTTACAAGAACAGGTGGCAGAGCACATTTGGCTCATGGCCTATAATTTGCCAACTTCTGCTATAAACTAAACTACAAACCTTATTTGATTTCATCGCTTTTCCCATTCATATCCTTTTTCTACAATCCAAGATCCCAAATTACATTTAATTATCATGTCTCCTTAGTCTCCTCCAAGCATAGACAGTTATTCATTCTTTCCTTTCATGAGCTTGACACTTGAAGTATACAGTAGCCAATTATTTTTTAGAATGTTTCTCAAGTTGGATTCCTCTGATGGCTTCTCATGATTAGGTTGAAGTATACATGAATGCAGGTGTGTGTATATGCCTGTGTTAGTACACATACATAGATTTTGTAGCTCTGTCCACTGAAAGAGCTTAAAGTCAATGACACCTCAGGAGCAAAAAGCATCCTTTGCACCAAGATCTTGATTTCTAAACACTATTCTCCAATAAAAGGAATGAGGACTCTTTGCAAAAGTGATTGATTCCAGGAAGGGTAAGAGAACTACCCAGAATATTTGTGTTGTCAAAAAGTAAGGTAGCACCCTAAACGGAACAAGAGCATATCAACAGCCCACATGAACCAACCTGTCAGGGTTATAAATGGACAAAATTGGGGTAGTTGAGCAACTAAATATATGAGAGTGTTATACCTGTAGGAAAAAAAAATCCCCAAGTACCTGCAGATATAAATAAGTAATTGAATATATACATGGAGTGAAGGGACAGTTCTCCTTTAGGGAAGAATTCCAATTAAATATATGGAATTAAATAAATTCCAATGGAAGAGTAGAAAGAAAATTACCGTTAGGCAAATACCATAGTAATAATTGTTGCAGGCACAATCCACTGATGGATGCTAAAGTTAATGGGATGAAGTTTGTGGAGAACAGGATATTTGCCTAGTCACAAAGCATCTCTCCCCACCCCCCAAACCAAGATGGTTACTAATTACAAAGTGTGGAGAAATGGTAACTGTTTACTATGTGGCAGATACCACCTTAAACAAATATCGAAAATCCTTATGCTCTTTTTCCTTTCAGCCATATAATCAAAGTTCTATTCATGTTTTTCTTCAAAAAAAATTCCTATGCTCCATTTTGTCATGAATGTGATTAATTTCAGTTTCACTTAGAATCAGTTACCCTTATCAGGATTTCAATTTATTGACACGCACGGCCAGCTGAAGATGAACTCCAGAAGTGGAATTGCTGTGTGTAGCCATCACAGAGACAACACAAGGTTACCCAAGCTGCTGCTTTTGGACTGTGACATTTCTAATTTGATTGAACTGGTAGTCATGCTTTGTACATACATTTTAGTTAACTTTTTAAATTTAAACTTTGAGTAATCATACTGAGGAAAAAGTAGCCAATGGCCCAGCAAACAAGATCCATAAACCTAAAGATCCATGAGTTTCAAAGGTGTGTCAGGAGATACAAAATTAAGTAGGAATGTGAATATTTAGACTAAAATATTCATGACAAATTACAAAGCTAAAGAGGTAACAGTGGAACCATCACAAAATCAGAAAAGCAGTATACTTTTATTAATAGCCTGCCCACTCCACCCCAGTAATACCTTGACCCATATACATTTTGGCTGAAAATGCCTGGATTATCCCTTTACCTTTACATATAAAAATTGTTTTGAAACTTTTTTTATAGAGCAAATGGAAATATAATGCAGCCTTTCTGTTAAGATGTCTGATTGAAATTTATTTTTTTACCCATATTTAGAAAAGTGTATTTTGGCATTATGGCTTATCAGAAATTACCTGTAAACTTCTTTTTAAAAAAATGTTTGTTTATTTTGAGGGAGAGGGGGTAAGGGAAGAGAGAAGGAGAGATAGAATCCCAAGCAGGCTCCATGCTAATAGGAGGGCTCCATCTCACAAACCATGAGATCATGACCTGAGCTGAAATAAAGAGTCAGATGCTCAACCGACTGACCCACCCAGGTGCTCCAACATGTAATATTTTTTAAAAATTACCGGATTTTGGAAAAGCTCTATCACATGTTTTGAATACAGGAGGCCCAAGATTTCAGTGCATTTGAAGTTTGCTTGCACGATGACTAATCTTAATATTCTTCAATGCCCTGCATCACCACTTACTCATCAATTCATCAATGTCTTCCTTGTTATGACTGTGATGAGTTCTATGTTATCTTCACATTCTTCATTTGTGTCAAATCAGGAAGAATTTAAATATTTTCCGGTGTTCATACGATTCACTCTTTATTAGTTGAATTATCAAACAAGAACCAATCTGTTACTTTGATTGACAATTTCCCTCCTAATAAATGCTTTGGGTGTGGTTTGAAAATTTCTTGGTACCAGAGGCTTCAGAATGATTGTTATTGGTTCATTATTTTAATTGTTTGTCTCACATTCTCAATTTTTTCTTAGGTTTTCTTCCATTCTTTAATAAATACAGTGATGACATTAAAAGGTACCTTTCTTATATGATCAAAGCAGGGAGATTTAGTGTTTCACTTGTTTTAATGATACCTTGAAAACATCTTACCATATTGCAGTTAGATGGTATGTTCAAACATCAAGTTTCTAAACAAAAATTTCGTGAGCCCTTGGAACACATTTTAGCATATGAAGTATTGTACCCATGTTGCGTGACTTAAGAAGCTTTATAAAAGGCAGACTTCCTCCATGCACCTGCCTCCAGAGCTGCTGGGCACACTTATGTTGCAATGTGCTCACAAGTCCTGCGTCTCTGTGCTGTGATGCCAGGTCAGTCAGTACAGGGAGGTGTTGGAGAATTCTTGGAAGTCATTGCTGCATTGAGATGACCACCAATACTGAAATATAATGGAAATTTACTGCAAAACACATAAATAGAGCCCGCTAATTACAAATCAAATGCATCCTCAGCTCAAGTTCCCCCTTAGGTAGAGCTCCAAAATAACCATCACCACCCCAACTCCACGCAACACATAGAGAAGTGTGATGTAGGAAGTTGGAATATAAAGAGACAGCTGTCTTAACCAGTTGCTGTTAAAATATCTTACTTTGCCTGGTTTGTGAAAATAGGACCATATGAACATATTGCTAGGGTCCTTCTCAGGGTCTTGATGTCCATAAACAAGTGAATGGCCTTGGCCTTTGCCTTCATGATATATTTGTCTCTGTTCCTTCTTCTGCAGAATGGTATTAGAAGCCAAGTCAATGAGGATATTGATGACAAATTAATAGTTGAATGTTGGCAATCCAAAGAAGTCCTAAAATGCCCTAAAATCTTACACTTGAGAGAAGTTTCTTGAATTTAACAATAATCCTTAAAATATACTGCAGTATTAAAAATCTTAATAAACTTTCCTAAACTACAGATTTTTAAAAAACTTAATTGCAGTCACCCAGGCTGGGCCTTTCTTTGAATGGGCTTCTACAAGTGAGGGAGCCTGGAATTTGTGGTTCATTTGTTATTTATGATTCAGGTTTGGTTACTAATTTCCTATGGCATTCTATTTGTAACACAGCAGCTTAGAATGTTAGAACAGGATTCTGTCACACACAGACTCTTCGGACTGGCTGGGATGGGCCGCCACTGCAGTTCTCATGTATGGGTGAAGAGGAAATATCCTGTGTCAGTCTTATATCATCATGAAATTGCTGTGTAACAACCAGCCACACAATCATACATCTATTAAGTTCACAACTCTGCAGGGTTCAGCTAATCCGAGCCAGGCTTGCTTGTACATCTCGGGTCAACTGTAGGATGACCTGATGGTCCTGCTAGTAGTTGACTGGGCTTGTGCCTATTTGTCAGGTGGCTATTTACGTGTGTAGGATGGTTTTGGCTAGCGTGATCAGGGCCATGTTTCTTTCCCTATCTCTACATCAGCTATCCTGGACACATATTTACGGTAATGTCAGACATGCCAGAAAAGTCACAAATGTGCAAGTAATTGAAAATACAGGGAAGCTGCTAATGTCTCATTGGTCAAATCAAGTCACGTAGCTAAACCCAGAGTCAGGGAGGGAGGGGCCTCAAGAGTTACCTGCTGAAAAGCATGGATACAGTGGAAGACAAAGAATTTGGGCCACTGTTTGCTATGAATCTGTTATGTTCTAAACTGAACCCTTGATTTTCTTGACCAACACACTTGCTACAGTCTGAATGTTTGTGTCCTACACACAGGACATGTGTTAAAATTTGTGGGGCTTTGGGAAGGTGATTAGGTTGTGAGGGTGGAGCCCTCATGAATGGGTTTAGTGTGCTTATAAAAGAGATACCACTGAGCTCCTAGCCCCTTCTACCAGTGAAAACTGAACCCAGAAGAGAACCATCACCCAGCTGTGCTCCCATCCTGATCTCAGACTTCTAGCTTACAGCCTCTAGACTGTGACAAATAAATTTCTGTTGTTTCTAAACTATCCGGGCTGTTATATTTTGTTATAGCAGCCCAAATGGACAATAGTTCCACTTACAGCTGCTCCTCTCCAGTTGCCTCCCAGCTCAGTAAGTGACATTCCTGTCCACCCTGCTCAGGCTGGAGTTCCTTTTCATGCACCATAGCCAACCCATCAAAGAGTCATCTGTCTCCACTACTCCTGCCCTGGTACCAGTTGCTAATGGTTTTTGTTTGTGCTGCTAAATAGCCTCTTAACTAGTGTTTCACCCTTGCCCACCTGCTGTGTTTCTACCACATCTATTAACAGTTTTAAAAATTATTTTTTAATGTTTATTCATTTTTTGAGAGAGAGAGGGAGGGAGGAAGGGGGGGCAGGCAGAGAGAGATGGAGACAGAATCCAAAGCAGGCTCCATGCTCTGAGCCATCAGCACAGAGCCCAACACGGGGCTCGAACTCATGAACCGTGAGATCATGACCTGAACCAAAGTTGGATGCTTAACTGACTGAGCCACCCAGGCTCCCCAATGAATAGTTTTAAAATGTAAATTAGATCACACCACTTTCTGCTCAAAGCTCTCCAATGGCTTCCCCATCAGATTTACAATAAAATCCAAAATGTTACCCATGATCTCTAAGGCCATCCACAGTCTGGTTAGTGGATACTTGGCATTGCTTTATTTTTATTCCATTCTTTCCCCACTGGTTCCAGTGTTCCTCATGGGCCTTCAATGTTGTTCTATGAACATTCATGACCTCAGGACATTTGCGCATGTTATCCCCATAGCCTAGAATACTGTTCACCTCACTGTTTGATACTCAGTAATGCTCATTCGAGTAATACAGAGGAAATGAGTATCAAATACTTTATTCAAGTTTCTGTTCAAATGCCACCTCTTGGGAGTCTCTTTCTTGATCTCTTTTTCTAGTAACTTGCTGTCATTCTCATTCCTGCCCAGTTTTTTTTTTCTTTCTTTGTAACATATGTTACTGGTGGATGTGTATTTGTTGAATGAAAAACACCACCTAAGGGAAGTGCAATAAAGTTCTAGGGGCATCATACCTGGCATGAAGATATTCCTAAAAGAGTCAGTGGTACACAGGAGAACCGACAGCATGGGAAAACCGTACTACTGCCAAAGTAATGTCCACCGCTTCTGCTCGTTTAAAATGTGTAGTTTGTTGTGGTAGCTAATGGCTATCTTTACCTGAAATTTTTTTGATCATTCTCTGTTTCCTGGAATATATCTGTAAGTCTATATTAGAAACATAGTGGCAGACAGGACTTAACAGCAAGTGTAGTGCTCATTGGTTACGTCCTTGTTTCCTGCTAACTTGAACTTCAGGCCTCCCGTGCTCTGGTATGCTAGGGAACTTTGCATAACTGTGGAATAAGCCCAGCATCTTCAGTTGGACCAAAGGAAGAGGAGGCTGTGGGAACCTTTAAATCAGGGATTTTATCTGTTTGCTGTGCCGTGGACTTCTTTGTCAGTCCCAGAAAGGCTGGAAGCCAATTTTGAGCACCTTGTTTGGTTTTACTTATCAAGATGAAGTTCATGTGACATAAAATTAACCATTTTAAAGTAAGCATCTCACTGGCATTTAATACATTTGTAACATGATGCAACCACGGCTTCCATCTAGTTCCAAAACCTTTCCACCATTCGAAAGCAGTCTTCCTCATAACCCTGAGCCCCATGGCCCTGGTAACCATCATTCTTTCTCCTTCTATGGATTTATCTATGCTGGATATGTCATATAAGTGGAATCCTACCACATGTGACTGTGTCTGATTTCTTTCTCTTAGCATATTTGAGGTTCTGTCCATGCTGTAGTATGTATCAGTACTTCATTTTTATGCCTGAATAATACTTTGTTGTATAGAAATACCACATTCTATTTATCTTTTCATTTGTTGATGGATATTTGGGTTGTTTCCATTTTGGGGCTACTGTGAATAATGCTGCTATAAACATTCCTGTACCAGAACTTGAGTATTGGTTTTTAGTTCTTTTGGGTAGATAGGTAGGAATGGAATTGCTAGGTTACCACAGTGACAACATGATGTTTTAAAATGCATTAAATAAAATACCTAGGGTTATAAAGGAAACCAATTATGTTGACATAAAGTTTACAAAACCTAAAATAACACAAAAATAAACAAAAATGCATAATAACACAAAACACACAAAAAATAAAATAACACAAAACATAAAACACAAAGATAAATTTGTGTTATGGTGATATGTGTAACTTGATTTTGAAATACAATATCCAATGGCAGACCTAATAAGTGGTGTATGTTTAGAGTAGTGATGAATGCAAATAATGTTTCATGGTGTCTGCAACAATCGTAATGTGGTATGAAAAGGTTTATGTTTCTCAATCACAGACCCTTAGAATATTCCTGGGTTTTGTTGCCTGTTAAAGGCTAATGAAAATAGGTAGTTTCTTATCTCAATTCATGAAACCCGTAAATCCTTTCTAAATGATCCCAGGGGCTTGAAGTGAAGACCCCGGTTAAGAACCCCTACTTTAGGGAGCCTGGGTGGCTCAGTCAGTTGGGTGTCTGACTTGATTTTGGCTCAGGTCATGATCCCAGGGTCATGGGATCGAACCCTGTGTCAGGCTCCATGGTGAGAGTGGAGCTTGCTCCGGATTCTCTCTCTCTCTCTCTCTCTCTCTCTCTCTCTCTCTCTCTCTCTCTCCCCACCCCTCATACCCACTAGCACTCTACCTCTCTCTCTTACTCTCTCTCTCTCAAAAATGAAAATAAATAATAAAAAAGAACCCCTGCCTTAGAGGAGTGGTTATAAAAACTGCCTCCATGGTGGCCCATTCTCTCTCTCTCTCTATATATATATATACCCCACTATCGCCCCCATTTCATTATCTCAGAAAATCTAAGCTCAGGAGCATCAGCTTGGCCAGGTGCAGATCTGTGGAAGTGGAAGTTAGAGAATCCTCATATTTCAGAGATGTTATCACCAAATTTTGAGCTGTTATCTCTTCTGTATCAGATTATATAACTGAAACACATAGGAATTAAAATAACTCTTCTAATGTTGTATAGTACTTCAGAGTATCTAAAGGTCTTGCACCTACAGCATTGCATTTAACCGTCTCAAAGATGTGTAAGTGTGTGTGTGGCATTACCAGTCATTTGAGAGGCAGCCCTGATACAGAATGATTTAGTCAATCAAGCTTGAAAAGCAAGTACTTATCAGAGGAGCTAGAACTCGGGGTATCTCCCAAATAAAAATTCAAAGTGCCTTTTCTATTCAACTGGAAAACTAATATATCCAAACTTAATTGTTTACTCAGATTTTAGCCTAAAGAATAGTTACTCCTAAAATAAAAGCCAACAAGGAAACTGCTCTTGGAAATGAAAGGAGCGTTAACATGAGAATACCACCTACAGTTCAGTTCAGTCCTTTGAAGCTCAAAGCTTCCATCGTCTCAGGGGAAAGGTTTCATAGAGGCCAGACTTTTGAACAGGATAATTTTCCTGCAGGAAGAGATGAGTTTGGTTTTAGAAAATCGAGGTTCATTATCCCTGAGAAGAAAAACCAAAATAGTGTTCCATCCACATTAGAGGAAATCCAACGACAGCAAATAGTTCTATAGGCCCCCTAAAAGTTTCCCTAGAGAGGATTTGACACATTTGACAGGTGCATAAATAATTACTGCAAAAATGCAGTTCCCTATGTCAGTTACCTTGCTTTGAATGAAAGAAAATCTGTTTTTCAGTATATGGGGTTCTCTTCTCCCCCAGAGTTATGTATTCAGATTTTTAGTGTTTCTGTTTGTTTGCTCCCGGGGAACGGAACACACCTTATTCCAACAGTGAAGAAAGAGGAAGGGCTGCTGAGCTCTGGTATAAATATTTTATTATATAGAGAGACAAAGATCACAAAGGGGCAGATGAGGAGCAGAAAACAAATTTAATGTTGTTTTCAAGTCCTCAGAGAAGGTTTATATTAAACTGTCTCTGCCAGCTTGTTTTCTGCTTGGCTTTTGCACTGTCAAACCCAGTAATGAGATCCTTTTGTGTATCTAGAGTTTTCCAATTGGATGAGGAGTGCTACATCTAGTTGAAAGTGTAGAATTATCCACATCATAAAGTAGACATAAAGAAAAGGCTGTTATAAAATGGCACAGTGATGAAGGTATATTTTCAAGAAGGATTATCCATATTAATTTGTTTTGGAAAGATTCTATCATAGTCAAAAAAAGGTTAAGAAATAAATTACAGGTTTTCTTCATACAATCCATTTATTTTTCTCCTCTTACCCCAATGTCTTGGAGTTGTTGGAAGACTTTGACCTGATGGTATTTAGCATCTTTCATGATTTCATAATCCGCTGGACTTCATTTGCTCAGAACTCAATGAGGATAAGGTCATAGCCTTTTCTCTTTGAGAGAGAAAGAAGGAAAAAAAATCTGCAATTCACAAACTCAAATTTCTGGGTACCAGGAGAAGTGGATAAAAGGGTGAATAATGCAGCAAATATTCTTAGATTGCAAGGCTGATGGGCCTATTTCCTCCCCGGGTCTAAACCACCTTAAAATGATCTGCATAAGTGCTGTTATTCTTGAATGAGAGAAGAAAAACGTGTGCAGGGCTAGAAGTATTTGTACTAACAGAGTTGATAGCAAATCTTTGTTCTGTTTTTATGTTTTACGTAAAATAGAGTTTTTTAGTAATTGGCCAGTGAGCTCAATAATATATCCATTTCTGAGTCAGGTGCCATTTGTAGTGAAGCTTTTTTATTTGATCTGATGGTCAAGGAGTCCAATATTGAGGGGCCAGTTTACCAGAGAATCTATGGAAATGAAATGTACAAAATGGCTTAGCTTAGACTTATGGATAAAAACTTAGTTACTCTCCTTTGGGTAGATCTCTATTTTTATAACAGACACATATAGAGATGCTTATTTTGCTGGTAAGAAAAAATGTGGGTAAACTCTAAATTTTCCTTTGATTGTTTCTTTTGCAAATTATTCACTGATTTTTGGTTTTAAGAGCTAAATTTAGTTGTCCGAAATGTTACTTGGGTTGGTTTTGTACTTCCTAAAAACCAGAACTAACATTCTTTACTCTTCACGATTGGCTGGGTAATTTACATAGGACATGTTCACTTTACCCCAAGGACCCCTCTGTGTTGCGGAAGATTGTGTCCATCTCCATTTGTCAGATGATAAATAAACTTGAGCAATGATGAATTGGCCCAAACTGTGCAGCTAGTTCACACTGGAGCAAGTCTCTTGGTTCCAAAGTCAAGCCCTTCCTCTTCAAAGGTTGCAAATAAATTTAATTGGCATCAGTACCTCATAGTAAGAGGTACATTATCAGCAGGTTCAGAGTGGGATAGCTGTTACCCGAACATAGTCTACTGAGCATTCAGAGTGCCTTTTCTAGGTCAATAGCGAGTGGCAATATGGCTCTACAGAGATGTATAGGTAAAGGTTTCGTAGCTGCATGTTTAAAGAAAAAACAATTTGAGAGGAGAGTTTTAGTGATACTCTAGGCACATATTAAATTTATGGCATCTGACTTTTTAAATTTGGTTATTTATAGTATAAATAGAAAATTAAAAATCATGCCAATTCTTACAAAATAAATGTACAGCCACCATATTGGTTAAGTATATAGAAAATGCAATATAATGGTACTAATAAGGAATAAAACATGCATTTATTTTGCTTAACTTTTCTGGATCAAGATATTTCTCTGTAATATATTACTGTTATATGACAGACCCATATGGCTATATCAGGCTTGAAATTGCATTTCCTGACATGGTGACTTATTTTTTTGCTACTCTGAAATATATGAAGAGAAAATCACCAGACTTTAAAAGGAAATTATGTCTACTTATATTTTAACTGATTTTGAGCTAAATTAAAAGCATGTTAAAAAAAATTAAAGCGTGCAACAACTGAGCTTTCAGAACTATCTAGGATTTTTCATTATCTATGCAAGACATTCATTTTTAGGAAGTTCTGATCTTAACAATCGTAGTTTAAAACATAGGGCATGCTTTTAAGATGATGATTTTACCAACAAATTGCTTTCCATGAACTACAAATAAATCAAGTTTAAATTTAACCAGTTTTAAATATTAAGAAGTAAACTTAATTGGAAAATCCTTGCAACAGCTTTAAAGCATAAATCTGTATTCCTAAGGAAATCTTAAACATTTTTTTGAATGCACAGGAAAGTAGATACTTAAAGTGTGCTCCCTCCATTTTTTAGATCATAAAGTACTGGCATTTTTACAGAAAATACAAGCATACTAAGTGTGTACATTGTGTACCTACAGTTAACTGATGCATGTAATGAAATAAAAGCAGGTATTTCTTACTATTCAAGGAGAAAAATGGAGCCATCTTCTGGAAACAGTTTGGGTTGTCCCATAATGGATAGGGTAGACTGTCAACCTATAATTATTTTCAGGGACGTTTTCTTTGGACTTGTCTGAAAATTGGATGAGCAGTGATTAATATCAGGAAGAAGAAAAGAACTAGGACCTGGAATTTGTCTTTTTAATAGGATAGGAGAGAATAACTGCTTTCAATTTTTGGATCTTTCATGAAGCTTATGAAATCTGTATTTAGTTCCTTTGTATCCTACCATTAGTGTTTATTATTTCAGTGGCAGTGCTGTGCTGGACCATAAGCAAGACTAGGAACTTACAGATATACATATAACTTTGAATTAGCCAGTGTGTACATAGTCTTCATTATTCATAGATTTTGTATTTGCAACTTCACCACCTCACATGTTTTGGCAATTCTGTGCTTTTGTTGGTGGTTTTGCTGTGTGAAACGGCCCCCCAGCATAGTGCTAAAGTGCTGTCTAGTACTCCTCAGTGTGAAGTGCTGTATGGAAAAAATAATATGTCTTCAGTTGTCTTCATTCAGACATGAGTTCTGATGCTATTGGCTAAGTTGACCATTGATGAATCAACAATATATATGAAATGTGTCATTAAACAGAAACACACCTGAAACTATCAAACAAGGTTATGTATCGGTTGATTGGTGAGCAGAGATGAGTACGTTAGCGTCAGAGACTTGGAGAAACCTAGTCTTGGATTTCCCGGAGGAGCAGTGGGTCAGCATTCTCTAACCTGGTGTTTGTGGCTGCCTTATAGAATGTGACTGCTGCAGATAATGAGGATCTCTGCACTAAACATGTGCAATTACCAGTTAGTGGGCTCAGTCCCAGAGATTCAGGGACCATGGGAACAGTTCCTGCCTCCGTTGGGCTCACCATCTGTTGGAGAGCTGGACTCACAGGGGACCGATTTGGAAAAGTGCTATGACAGATGCAGGAGAGGTGCTAAGGGGGAGCCTGACACTGCCGGGGGGGTCCAGGGAATAACAGGTCAGCGGCCGCATGCCTCAGAAATGATTGAAGCAGTAGAGAAAGGATGTGCAGCATGTAGGGGAATGTGAAGTAAGTGAGGTGTGTGTTTATTTTTAAACAGAGCATAATGTTGGTGGGTTCCTGACGCATGTTGGTACCATGTTGTTACAGAAATACACTGTGGCGAAATGCTTCCACCTCTTGCCAAAATGAACACTGAAGAAAAATGAAGAACACTGAAGAAATCCAACAAAAAGTTGCAGAACAGAAATAGCCAAACTCCTCTGGAATCTGATTCATCCACAGCCATCATAAAAAGGTAGGGGAATGAATTGTGGTACGATTTTGCATTTTTAAATTTTATTTTAAATCATTTATACACACACACATACATACACACAACAGAATACTATTCAGCCATAAAAAGGGAAGTCTTGCCATTTGAGACAATGTGGGTGGACCTTGAGAACATTATGCTAAGTAAAATAAGTCACATGGAGAAAGACAAATACCACACGATCTCACTTATATGTGGAATCTACAAAAATTTTGTCTAAATCTGAACTAAAGGTTACAGAGAACACATTGCTGGTTGCTAGAGGTGAGGAAGCAGGTGGACAGTCAGTGAAATGGTGAAGGTGGTCAAGAGGTACAAACTTCCAAAATAAGCCAGTAAGTTAAGGGGATGTAATGTGCAGCATGGTGACCATAGTTAACAATACTGTATTGTATATTTGAAGGTTGCTAACTGAGTAGATATTAAAAGTTCCCATCACAAGAAAAAAAATTATAACTGTGGGGGTGAGGGATGTTAACTAGACTTATTTCAGGGATCATTTTGCAGTAGATACAAATACCAAATTGTGTGGTATACCTGCGATTAATGTTCTATGTCAAGTGCATTTCAGTAAAAATATGGAATGGTAAAAAAAAAACAAACAGAGGAGAATGTTTATTAAACTAATATCCATTGGGTGGTTTCTATATATCTGCAAACTCTTCTAGACACAAGGAATGTGGTAGTAAACAGAAAACATAAGGGTATGGCCTTGAAGGAACTGACATTTTGGCTGGAGGAGATAAGTAAGTAAATGCACAGGAAACCAACAGCTGTTAATCATGTCTGCAAACATGGTGAATAGGGTAGTGAGTGAGATGCAGGGTGATTGAGGGGCTACTTTAGTTTGTCAGAGAAGACCACTCAGAGAATCTTGGCTTGAGAGTAGAATGATGGGAAAGAGCCAGCTGAGTGAAGGTTTGGAGAGAAAACCTTTCAGTGCCATGAACCAGGATCTGGACATATGTGTTTGAGGCTCAGAAAGCAGACCTAAATCACTTGGAGAAGGGATTTGGAGAAGCATGAGGTAGGAGATGAAGTTGGAGAACCTTTAAGATATAGAAAGTTGCCTGGATTTAACTCCAGTGGAGGTAGAAGTTATTGGAGAGTTACTAGCAGAGAAGCGAGCTTATATTATAGTTTTAAAAGGCCTTTCTAGTATATTTAGCTAAGGGGTGGGGGCTCAGTGACAGTGGAAAACTGGGTGCCGTCACCTAGGCAAGAGATGATGATGAATTGGTTTAGGGACATGGCATTGGGGATAAATGGATTTAAAATATATTTGGGGTCTGCTTCAGCTAGATTAAATTAGATGATCGCCAATGTTATTTATGAATCCCCGGACATAATTCTAAGTTCCATATGAAGAGTATGTTGTTCATTTGTGTTTTAATATATAACAGTCAAATGGTATTTTTTTTTCACATTAACAAAGAGCAGCATATGATGTGTATGTTTGTGGTGTGCTTCTGAACTTAGAGGGGGCTGATGTCAAGTTGTGAGAAAGAAATAAAGTTCCGCCCTGAAAGCTCAAGTTCTAGGCAGGTTATCTCATAACACTTGGAGTTGTGAGCCTTCCAGATGCTTGTGCAACTTCTCTCCTGCTTCCATCAGGGTTTCTGACTTCTCATAACATTGTTACTCCCATCACGTAGAGGTTGCCTGTGTGATGGGTGTCCTTCTAGATAAGAAACCTATGCATTTTTTAAGGACTAGTGGCTTGAGTCACTCAAGCATGACTTC
The DNA here is from genome assembly GCF_027475565.1 of Acinonyx jubatus. Lineage (NCBI taxonomy): Eukaryota > Metazoa > Chordata > Mammalia > Carnivora > Felidae > Acinonyx > Acinonyx jubatus. The sequence continues at coordinate 34,922,116 of NC_069388.1, read as the reverse complement.
AAGAGTATAACTTCCATACTGGATTACTCCTAAATGGAATATTGAAGCAAAAACTAAAATACAACTTAACCTTGGTGTTCCACAAAGACAAGAATATGTGGATTTAAGCAGTGTTCACTAGACAACCTAATGGATTGTGAGGGCTCTATGTCTTCGAGTGAGTAACCATAAGCAAAGTCACAGAGGAGGGGAAGAGAGGATAGGAATTGTGCAATGACATTGGTGGATAGGTCTAAGATTTCAAGAAGCCAACAGCCACTATTGGAGAATGGGCCAACCTCAAAGTCTGTGTTCAGAAGAATTTTCAGGGTGACTCAAACAGTATTGTAAGCACTTCGGCAAAGTACAGGGTGCTGCTTTCCAGTACTAGTAGTAACTCTGTGAAGTGGCTCTAAAATTGGGCGCTGTGGGAACCCTTCCTTTCTCCACCCCAAACCCTTCTCAAAAGCCTTTGGTTATCAGAAAACAGGTCCAGTACAGTAGTTATACAGTGTCAGGTAATTGAAAAGATTGTTGAGATTCCACAAGGTATACACATGTAAGGCTCTAATGAAACAAAGGAAAGGGTACAGCAGGAGAAAGAAAACATAGCAAGCATTAGAAGAAACCGAGACTTCTAGGTGCAGCTCTGAGTCCTTACTCCATCACACATCTTAGTCTTCAGATCATGAACCATCAAGATACGAGTGTGATACCTTGGTCTCAGGAGCCAAGGATCAAGCGTACTGAGAAGTATTTTAGACCCCACAGCTCAGGAAGCTAAAAGCAGGCTTTGTGAACAGGTAAACAGCTGTAAACCATCAATCCATACAGTTTCAATAAACAGCATAGACAGGCTGGTACCATATGCCTTTGGGGGAGTTTCGGACTTCTAACCGCACGTTATAAATCACTAGCTATTACATTTCACTTCTGTCTTGGGCAAGAATCAATACCATGGTTCCAGGTACCCTTCAACATAAGCACAGAACTACCCAAGATCAATTGAAAGTTAACCCTATCCTTAGGTACTCAGAGAATTGGACCATGACAAAAACACCCAAGAAAACATAAATGTTTTTAGGTTTTACCTAAGGGTATACTCATTCTGTGATTGGTCATCCACTGGACTAGATTAGCAGGGGAGATCATTAAAAGGGTAGGCTTTCAAATGCAAGTCAGAGTTTCATGGAAAAAGTAATTGTATTCTAAATCAATAAAGATGAAATAAAACAGAAAGAATAGTAGCTGATTTAGGTTGATTTCCCTGGAATCAAATAGACAAAAAAATGGATACTGGTATTTATTTGGAAGGTGATGCCAGTATACCTTTGTAGGAAAGTGGGGATGTGAGATGGGGAAGAGAAGGAAAACAGGAAAAGAACATTATAATTACTGTGACCAAGAGGAGGGTGATCCCGTTAGGCAATTCTGGGATATAGTATAGGACAAACCTTGGGTTTATCCTAATCAAGGGCAAGGGAATCAGGACATATAGCACCTTCTGCCATCTGCCTTGATGGAAGATTGCTCCCCTGAATGGAACTCCCTGGCCACTGTGGCCTGCCATAGATGTGGGCCAAAGGGACTCCAGCAGCCCGAGGAAGCCTCAGGCAAAGAATCTCAGGTGTTTGCCCGTTGGAGGCCACCATCAGATCAGCATGCACAGAAATGATGAATTCCAAGAGGATATGGATGGAGCCCTGACAGTTTCTATATAAGAAGTGACAACAGTGATGCTCATAATAATATTAGTAGAGCTGTCATTTATCAAGTACTAAGCCATGTACTATATTAAATGCATTACATGCATTTCATCATTTAATTCTTATTTGTTGAACAGTCACTCAGTGCCAGGTACAGGGGAGGAGAAATATATATTTTATCACTACAGTACTGAAGCATATATATTTATGCTAGTCTTCCATTTAAAGATGAGCATGTATGGGGTGCCTGGGTGGCTCAGTCTGTTAAGCATCCGACTTTGGCTCAGGTCATGATCTCACAGTCCGTGAGTTCGAGCCCCACTTCGGGCTCTGTGCTGACAGCTCAGAGCCTGGAGCCTGCTTCAGATTCTGTGTCTCCCTCTCTCTCTGCCCCTCCCCTGTTCATGCTCTGTCTCTCTCTGTCTCAAAAATAAATAAACATTAAAAGAAAATTTAAAAAAAAGATGAGCAGTAAGGTTGAACAAATTTAACCAAATTCTCTGGAGTAAGACATATAGGAAATATATCTGGGGTTCAGATTCTGGTTTGCCTTCAACACCATCCCTTGGGCATCATTAATGTAATTCTTAATTAACTAATTAATTATTTTTCTGACACCCATTTATTTGAAAGTTGGCAGGAGCTATTTAGATTTGGTGATACAAAAAAAAATGCCCTTGTCAAGGAGAACAGGAAGAGAAAGACAAGAAAACATGTAGTGTAATAAGAGCTATAATGAAAGGGTATTATCTGCTATTAAGTAGGAATAAGGAGGAGGGCATCAGTTCTTGCTGCATAAGAAGTAACCCCACAACTTATGGCTGAAAACAGTAAGCATGTATTATTGACTCTGAATCTGTGGGTGGGTTGAGAAGGTCTGATGTGGGCCAGGTTTAGCTGATCTTAGGTAGGTCCACTCATTCATCTGCAGCTAATATTGGCTGAGAGTTGGCTAGTCAAAGAAGCTTCCCCTCACATATCTGGTAATGGATTGACTGTAGCTGGATCAACTCAGTTCTCCAGCAGTTAGCCTGGACTTATTCCTATGGTGGCTAAGGAAAGTTTGAGAGTGAATGAAAGTGTGCAAGGCTTCTTGAGGCCTCAGCTCAGAACAGTCACTTCTGCTGCATCATATAGACCAAATTAAATCACAGGACCAGCCCAGATGTAAAAATAGACTCTACCTCTTGGTAAGAGGAGCTTCAAGGTCACATGGCAAAAGGGCACTGACACAGGAAGTGGGGGTGGGGGGTGGTAGATCTACCAAGAAGAGAAACATCTGGATTAAAGCTTACAGGGTGACTAGGTGTTCCCCAGCCAAATAAAGTAAGAAGTGAATTGAAGGCAAGGAGGATAGCAGGTGTTCAAAGACACCCAGAGCCCCATAATGAAGGCATATAGCTCTGGGAAAGAAGCAAGCACCATGAGAGAGAGCAGCATTAAGGTTAGAAGTATGTAAGTGTACCCAAATTTAGAAAATAAAAATTGAGTTGCAGGAAGAATAATATGTTTAAGAAAAAAATGTTAAGTAAATAGGAAGAGGAGCAAAGGTTAATAAGTGGATGGATGGGTGGATACCCAGATTGCTGTAGCAATATGGTTAAAAATTATAAGATTTTCTCTTAGGAAATGATCTGTAGGATTGATATTTATTTCAAAAAAGGAGGGAGGGAGGGAGGAAATACCTTGGTGGATGCTTGGAGAAAAAGATGAGGTTGAGAATAGGCGTGAATGCATGTGACTCAGTGTATGTATCTTGTGGCTTCAGGGAGGTAATGCAATGATGTAGATTACATGATAGAAACTCTTTCTGACATACACCTTCCACAGCATGCTAAGCATGGTCAGTGGGTTTTTGTGGAAACCCACAGAATAAAGTATGCCTGAAATAAATGATTTTGGGATTATGGTCCTAAACTGAAATACCAAGGCTCCAGACTCTCACAAGGACAGGTTTCTGGGGTAGGTTTCTGTGAGACAGCTGGGCCCCATTGACATCAGGGATGTATTTATAAAGAGATTTTTCCATGTATGGTTCCATTGGGATGTGTGTGTGAAATGGTAATTTTCAGTTCATGGATTTTTCACTTTGAGACTGAATTGTGTAAATTAAATAGAAGCCTTATTCTATAATTTTCCCGAGTGGCTTTTGTTTTTCCGCTGGGCCTGTGTTTTAGTGTGGTGCTCATCCAAGCCACCAGGTGCAGCAAATTTTAGTGTGAGCCTTAACAGGCTGATATTAGATAGCATCACCAGCTTCTTGGAGGCAGGATGGGAACTAGGCTATGGAAATAAATGCTGGTCAGACCCTTGAATGGGGATCCCAGGGCCAAAATACCCACCCTTTTTGGTTTGTGGAATGTATTCGATTCATTGTTGTCTTGCCAATATGTTGGTGATTGTTAGCTACCTATTTCTAAAAACTAAGATAAGGATTAATTTTTTAAAAAGTAAAATAAACAACAAACGATATAGTTAAAGCTGACAGCAAAGATACGGAATCCCATGAACACTCTGTGGGGACCTACTAATTAGTAATTTTTCCTTGGGAAGCACTGTCCCAAATTTGCATAAACCATTTACCATTGTTTTGGCTTAAAAAATTGGCCCAAACATGAATATATTCCTGTTTAATATATTATTAATTTTTGCTTCCTTTTGAGCTTTATAATGATTTTGTACTCATAGTCTAAAGATATGCTCATTGTGTTGAACATTTCTAAGATTCATCCATGTTGTTACATGTGACTGTAGTTCGTTTTCACAGCTAAGTAATATTACATCCTGTAAATATATCACAATTTATTCTTCTGTTTATTCTGCATTTTGTACTAGAAGAAATGATACTGTAATAATTTTTTATATGTCTCCTAGTGTGTGTGCAAGTTTTTCAAGGCTATCTGCATAGATAGCATGATAGAATACATGATATATAGGAAACCAACTATCCCAGGTTGCCTGGAACTGGGTGCTTTCCCAGGATACAGGATTTTCAGTGCTAAAACCAGAACAGTCTCAGACAAATTGGCATAAGCGGTCACCTAAATATGTATGTGTTCAACTTTACAACATAGTACTAAACTCTTTCCTAAAGATTTGTTCCCAACTAGCAGTAAATGAGAATTACCCTTGCTTGGTGTTGTGGATATCTGAATTTTTGCCAATCAGTTGATAACATGATATCATATGTACAATGATAAAATGATATCATAAATGATATCATAAAATGATTTGATATGTAAAATGATATCATGATTTGAGTTCTCTCATTACTAATGAGGTTCAATATCTTTTCATGTTTTCTTCTCCATTTGTATTTTCTTTTCTGTGAAATGTCTTCCACATTTTTTGTCTTTCTGCTGGGAAGTTTTGCCAAATACATTCTTAGGCACTTCTTTGGATTCTCTTGGCTTTACCATCACCTAGTATAGGGTTTGTCAACAGAAGGGCTAATAACATTTTGGACTTCATAATTGTTGTTGTAGGGAACCTTCTGGGCATTATTATGTGTTTAGCACTTTCCTTGGCCTCTACCCACTTAATGCCAATAGTTCCTTCTAGCTGTGACAACAACAAAAATCTCTAGACACACACACAAAAATATCTAGTCAGATGTCGCCCTAGGGGACAAAATTATACCTGGCAGACAACCACTGACCTGGATCTTAGCAGCTTGCTCCTGTGGAAGAGAAGAGGAAGCAAGGCAGTTAAATTCCCTCTCAATTTCTCTCTCTGAACCCTATTCTCTGTACAGCATGTTTAAAGGGGCTCCACGTCACTTCAAGGATGCCTTTGCTGGGCTACTGCCTGTGCTTTTTCACAGTTCCTGGTAATGCAGTGGCCAGACTAGTAACCTATTACCTTGTCCTCTTCCTATCCTTCCTTGCCCCATTTCCTTTCTCTTTTTCCTACCTTGGGATTTCATATTCCAATTAAAGCATTAGCACTTAATACTTGTCTCAGGTCAGTTTCCTAGGGAAACTAAGCTAAAGTAAGTGGTTGTAGAAAGGATACCCTGTGAATTGGATTTTGGAATTGGATTACTGACCTGTCTGAAAGCAATAGGGCTCACATTTGTTTTGTGGGAAATTGGAATGATAATGAACTCTGGTATGGGGCAGCAGCACAATTATTTGAGCTTTCACCTGTAGTAAATGGAGATAACACTGATATGGAGGGAGATTTAGCAGCTACAGCACACAGTAACTCGTAGGGCCATGACGGTTACATGGATTGTTCAGCAGCATGTCTACTTTTGACCTGCAGAAAGAGATTGTTAGGCTGAGGGTGGTTAATTGCCAACTTAATGCATGCTCTGAAAGAGGGCATCTGCAGCAGCTTTCAAGGAGACTTCTTTCCAGCCATTGTAGGGCAGACTGATGAAATTTAGCCCAGGATCTGACTGTAAGTTTGGCAGAGCTTAAGAGGAGACCACATAGCTTTTTAGGGTCTCCTGTTTCAAACTCAGGGCCCTGACAAGGATGCTGAGATGGGATGAGGTCATTGGGGTGGATGAGCTTGACAACCTTGAACATTTAAATACCCCTAAACTATCTCAGAAGACAGGAGCAATCCCTTCTCCCTTGACAAAGAACAGCCTAGTATTTTACCTAAAGGAGGTTCCTCATAAGACTATCGTCATTCTCCTTAAGATCTTTCTCAGCCACTCCTCATTGCTGCAAGGTGATGATGAGTATAGTGTCAGCAGAAGGAGTGTTAGCCCTTTGGGAACAAAGAGCCCACTCACTGAAAAATTGAAGTACCTGGGTAACAGGTGCCATCAAAACTAAGGAAACCTTCGTGGGTGCCGACCTTGAGTATATCCGGAAAGGGGAAGGGGAAACCCACATGGAAGCTGGAACAGTGAGGATTTATTAATATGGGGGCCTCACACATAACTCAAATTTAATCTTTTGTCAAAGACAAAAGATTGAAGTTGGCCCTGACAGTTTTCTTAGGATGGTGTTTTGAAGTCTTTATGCTATGATGGCTTATAGCAAATGAGGAGGAAATTGCAGTTTCTTTCATAGAGCCTTGATAAAGGATCAGATGGCTCACAGAAAAGGAATGCTTACAGTTTTAGGTACTGTCTGGGAATCTATCACTTGACTGTTTTCTTAACTGACCAAGAGGGCCCAGAGGGTACTCCCTTCACAAAGACAATAAGGTACTCTCTGGAGATGAGGGTTGGCCTCTTTGAGAAGCTCTGTAAAGGCTGCCATCTGTTGCTTGGATTGATGTTTGGAGATACTCACTAGGAGCTGAGCTTGCTAATATCACTGAGATGATGGGACTCAGAATAGCAGAGCTCAGTAGCTACACTTACTGTTAGTGGAATGTGGACCCAACTGCCATAGGGGAGCACAATTAAAATGCCAGTCAGGGTGCCTTGAACCACTGGGATCTGACAGTGGCCAAGACAGCATGGAAGTCTTTGGGACAAAATAATTGGACAGCTGATGGGGATGTTGCAGAATCTGGATAATCAGGGGAAAAAAGTCAACAGCTTATAAATCATGGAATATCATGGTCCCTTACCAAGTTTCCACATCTGAGTTTATAGATGGCAAAGATACTATGTCAGCTTGTGCTCGTCTTCCATTTTCAATTGTTTTTACATTTTTAGACATAGTTATTTTATGGGTTTTTTTTTAAATGCTTTTATTTATTTTTGAGAGAGAGAGCACAAGTGGGTGAGGGGAAGAGAGAGAGGGGGACACAGAATCCAAAGCAGGCTCCAGGCTCTGAGCTGTCAGCACAGAACCCAACATGGGGCTTAAACTCATAAACCACAAGATCATGACTTGAGCCAAAGTTGGATGCTTAACTGACTGTGCCACTCAGGCACCCCTAGACATAGTTATTTTGTATTTAGCTGCTCAATCTGTAGATGAAGTACAAAGGATGCAGAAAACTAGTCATTTTGTTAACTGTTATTCTTGCTGGCATTTTTCTTCATGTGATTGGGATATTTGATTACTAATGTTAATATGTGGGAATCCTTAGGGCCTCAATGGGGATGTTTTCCTGGGGAGAGTATTGCTTTGCTTCCTCTGTTCCTTTTCCCAAGTTCCATTCTAGATTCTGTCTTGGAGGTGTGACTGCCCTGCCTTGCTCTGCAAAGGGACCGAGAGTTGGTCTCCAGATCTTTCTATAAGTTCTCTTATTTCTTTTTTCCGTCCTTCATTTTGGCAGGGTGGGGGTGGCCAGATATTTCCTTTACTGTCTAGTGAGCCTAGCAAAACTTATCATTTTTAAAAACGTATCCAGGATATGTTTGTAGTTTAGCACAAGGAATCTTCAGATTATCTAGAACGCATACTGCCAAAATGAGATAACATTGGCTCCCTAGTAATATCTTTGGCACCAGGAAAATATATGAATGCAGTTAGCAACTGCCCAATGCACTCATCATAATGGAATTGAGTCTGGTCCAGGAAGTATTTAATTGAATGGATCAGAGGGGCTGTTTTTCTCATCTGTTGTCAAACATCCTGCTCACATGGTTAACAGATGTTGATCAGAAGCCTGGGCCTGTGGGCATATATCCTGAGTAAAGTTTCTCTCCATCAGAAGAAACCAGCCCAGCTTGTTCTCCTCTCCATATTCCCTATGCTGCATTTGACACACAGATTCAGCATTCTCTGAGCTGTCCCTCTTATTTCAGCCATTTTTTGGAAGCAGGTTAGTGTATTGTACTTTCTGGAAAGATTTCCACACATTTCAAAGCTTGACATGTGAAAAGACAAAATTTTAACTCTCCAGAACACTCTCATCCTTGGAATTTCCAAATTCCTGTACTCTAAGTGAGAAAAGTGTGAGTGAACTTGACTGTCAGGTCATAGGGTAGACGTTCTCATGCCTTTAGAGACCAAGCAGTGTAAGAAACAGGTGGTGGTGGTGGGTGCTGTGCAAACAAGGGCATCTGTGCAATGGAACCTACTTTACTCTGTTAGTGGCCTATGGGAATGGGGACTCAGGTCTACCAGATATTCCAGCTTTTTTAGGAGAAGCTTGAAAGCTGGAATTTTCTGATAAGAAATCTCCCAATTTTTGAGGACTGGTTTACTAAAAACAAAAACATGCTAACAACAAAGAATCTGATTATGCAAGGGGAAAAAAACATGTTTGTAGGCAACCTACAAATGGAAGGTAGCCTGCAGACAAGTTCAAATAAACAACACATAGCTTAAAATTGACCAGTTTCATAAAGTAAAGCCTATCTGCATGGCAGTTTGATTATTTTGTGCCAAAGAAAATAACTCTCCTATCATTTATTTTGCTTTTGCTTGCTTGTTATCTTGTTTGTTTTTCCCCCCTTCGGCAAAACTGAAATCCTAGTGGATACTGCATCAACTAAAGTTACACATACCCTACACACGCAGAGATCCTGTATGTCTGTAACATGGAAGAACGGAAACAACTCAGAATTTCAACAAAGCTACACTATGACTCAGCAACAGCCCACCTAGGTTTGTATGCAAGGAAAATTAGTGTAAAGCCAATCTACCATAATAGTCCAGAACTGGAAAGAGTCCAAATGTTCAACAATAGAAGAATGATAAATCTTGATTTAGTCATTCAGTGTAATAGTGCACAACAGTAAAAAGAACATACTACTGATAAACACAATAACATGGATGAATCTTAAAGATACTATGTTGATCAAAAGAAGCTGGACACACAAAAAAAGATGTATGTGTGATTGATTCCATTTATACAGAGTTCAAGAACAGGTAAAACACATCTATAGTGTTAGAACTCAAAAAACTACTTCATGGTGACAGAACTCTAAAGGACACACAGGAGCCTTGTAGGGTGGTCGTGATGTCTGTCTCATCCAAGCAGTGGTTTTATGGCTGCAAACAATTGAAATGTCTGCTTTCTATGTGCAATAAAAGTAAATAAGTAAATGAGCAGCTGTGGTTCGTGCATTGCATTAACCTTCTGGTCTTGCAGCTTCAAGGATGCATTCAGGGATGACTGCTGAATAATATGAAGTAGGTTTTCAAGTAGCCCTGTTTGCCCATGCATTTGCAGACCAGGTGCTTGCAGGCTAATTCTTCCCATTGTCCTCCAACCCAAGATGTCTCCATGGCGAATACACGTGTATAGAGGTGAAGGCCATCTGCTTCCCCATGTGGTGTGATGGTTTTTCCAGGATTTCCACCTGTATAGTATGAGTTCTTCGGTTATCATAGACATTTGGAGTTTTCTATAAAACCAACTAAACTTGAAGGAATGGCACTTTGGGGGCATTACTGGTATATCTTCTCTTGCAGCATCCTAATCTCTGCACACTTAAAAAAAAATACAGCGAATAGAATAACCATGCTCCCTTCACTCACAAGCTTAATGTTGCCTTAAAATTTCCTAAGAAATAGACTTAAGGGGAGAAAATATGCACCCCGGTCTTCCTCTGCTACTAGAAATTTGTGTTGCCACACAGATTGTTTCCCATGCCCCAGGACCGGTAGGTGCAGTCCCAGAAGGAAGCAATTGAGAATGGCCTGAAAGCGCTCCCAGCCTGTTTTGTCCAGCATCTGACCTTTTGGTTGGAAAGTGGGCCAAGGAGAGAGTTGGTAGGAACTCAAGGAGTAACTGAAGAAGTGGAAACACACACTGAGCCCTTAAGCCAGGAGGGGCTTCTGGTGACACAGTCAAGACTGTATTCCAGGTTGCTTGTTGCAGCCTCTCGCTAATATGGCACGAAATGTGAGAGCCTGAGAGCTGGTTGGAGCACAGGGAATGCAGAGAAGGGTGCTGTGCAACTACAGCCTGGGGCTGATGCTCCCGCTTGTATTCTAAAGGTGTTGCTCCTAATGGAAAGTTTTAGTTTTATCAATACGTGATGCTCCAAACATAAAGCAACTTAGAATCTCTGTAAAGCACTTAGCTTGCTTGTCTGTAACATAAAGAAAGAATAAATATTTTTTAAATGGTCTTTGTGTCAATTTCCAATTTTTTTTTTACTTTAAAGACAAATCAAATTTCATTACAGTAAGCTTCATGGGGAATTTGGCATTTTATACCATGAAATTTTTATTTGGCAAGACCAAAGGTGCCTGACTTGGGAGTCAGGTGACCTGAGTCATTTTTAGCTGAATCCCTTAGAGTCCACAATGCAATCTTAAGCTTGTTCCTTAACCTCTCTGAGTGCTGAGTGAATGAAACAAAGTGAAAACACCTAGTCTGTATATTCCTTGAGTTTGGTATAAAGGACAATGAAAGGCACCCTAGAAAGTAAAAAGATGAGGTGAATGGAAGTTGTGATCATTATTGCCCCTGTTGCTACCATACCAAATGGCATGTCTGCAAACATTCCTTGGAGGAAGTACTGTTTGATTCTTGCAACTGATGTTTTCATTTGTATTGGAATAGGGTATGAATGTACTTCGGTGTGGAAGGATGACTAAAGAGCATGCATTTTTTTTTTTTTAGCGTTTATTTATTTTTGAGACAGAGAGAGACAAAGCATGAACGGGGGAGGGTCAGAGAGAGGGAGACACAGAATCTGAAACAGGCTCCAGGCTCTGAGCTGTCAGCACAGAGCCCGACGCAGGGCTCGAACTCACGGACTGCGAGATCATGACCTGGGCCGAAGTCGGCCACTTAACCGACTGAGCCACCCAGGTGCCCCATAAAGAGCATGCATTTTAATGGGAGCAAAGGAGCTATACAGTTATAATCTAAAATCCTGATTTTCTTCTCTCTCTTTCTGGCTGGCCAAATGGTATTAACTCAATGAAGTTGTTTTATTTCTAAAATGGGAAAACCAGTATCTACCACCTTGATCTACTTAAGAGGAGTGTTGTAAATATCAAAGGAAATCACACGTGTGCAAAGGCTTTGAAAGTACAAAGTAAAAGAGCATATAGCGTAAGAGTTCATATTACTTTTTCCTTTTTCTTAGAAAGGTTTCTCAGCAAGGGGCACCTGGGTGGCTCAGTCACTTAAGCGTCCAACTTTGGCTCAGGCCATGATCTTGTGGTTCCTGAGTTTGAGCCCCGCATCGGACTCTATGCAGACAGCTCAGAGCCTGGAGCCTGCTTTGGATTCTGTGTCTCCCTCTCTCTCTGCCCCTCCCCCACTCACCCTCTGTCTCTCTCAAGAATAAATAAACATTTTTAAAAAAGGTTTCTCAGCAATATTTTGAGGAATCAGAGATGACTGATCAAGCCAGTTGTCCCACTTGCCATACTGTTTGATTTTTTTCTTCTTTTACAAATGCAAATAAATATAGCAATCAAATGCATTGATTGCATGGGTCAGATTCATCATGTGGTCAAACAGTTCTAAAATCTTGGCTTGTTGTCAAGAACTCGAAGATGCCTGATGGCCAGTATTGTATTGTATCAATGTTGGTGCTATAACTTGAGAAAACAGATTATTTCTTGTCCAAACCAGGACTGATTTGAGAGTAAAGGAGAGCTGTTTAATAGTTACACCAGGATAATGGTAGTAAACTAGGACTGTTCTGGGCCAAAAAAAAAAAAAAAAAAAAAATACCGTTAGAAAGTTTCCCCTTTAAGTCAAATCATAATTATGTCTAATATGTTCTAAGTACTCAGCTCTGGGAAAGATTAAAAATCCAATTAGGTATATAGCATAGTTCTGGCTTTCAAGAAGCCAGAGTCTATATAAGAAAGCTTACAGAATGCAATGATACAGAAACAGTGAAAGACATCATGTTAGCAAGTGTTGGATTTGAGTAGGGAAGAAGTTTGGAGCTTAGATGGGAGTATAGTGGCTCAGACAACCTTGGGTTTCTGGGGAGCCTGTCTGGGAGGGGAAGATTTGAACATCTTGAGAGGACTGGTGGGTGTCAGTAGATGTGGAGAGAACAGAGTGGACTGCTTTCCAGGCAAGTGGAACAGCCTGGACAAACACCAGCATGGATGGGTTTCTTGGCTGTGTATAGAAGGGAGAGAGGAGCCAGAAAGACGTTTTAAAAGGATAAAATGTATTCTTTCAACAGGTATTTATTGGGCATATGTTATTATGGACAATACTCTGAATGCTATGGATTCAGCAGTGAACCAAATAAAATCCTTATCCTTAGGGAGTTCACAATCTAATATATTTTAAGAACTTTCCTTAAAATCTTGGGGCACCTGGGTGGCTCAGTCAGTTGAGTGTCCAACTTCGGCTCAGGTCATGATCTCACAGGTTTGTGAGTTTGAGCCCCGCGTCGGGCTCTGTGCTGACAGCTCGGAGCCTGGAGCCTGTTTCAGATTCTGTGTTTCCCTCTCTCTCTGCCCCTCCCCTGCTCATGCTCTGTCTCTGTCTCAAAAATAAATAAAACATTTAAAATCCTCTATTATGAGGATTCCTCATAATCTTCCTCTATATGAACTTTTAGATGGAAAGAAGTCTTTTGGAAAGAAGGGGAATGCTGTTTGAAAAGATGAAGAGGCAGAATGATTCAGCTCGTTTTGTGTTAACATAATGAGGGAACCTCACTAACTGAGCTAACTGGGCTTTCTAAACCAGAATCTGAGACATGGAGAAGGATTTACCAAGCATCAATCCATTCATTTAATAAACACTTAATTGAGAACCTGGGTGCCTGGTACTGTTCTGTGAGCTGGGGATACCACAGTCAGAAACATGGGGAAAGCTCCCTGCCTTTAAGGCAACATTAATAAAATTAAGTCTTTCAAGATCATATATCCCAAGACAAAGAAATGAATATTAAAAAAAATATAAAGGTTCTTTAAGCATCTCTTTACATATTCACTTTATTCATACAGAGCTAATAAAGGGAAAGTAGTTATCTGCTTTTCTCTATGATACAGTTTTCTTGCTCTGATTATTACTATGTGGGCCCAAGTCTTCTGCAAATGTAATAGATGCCTGTGGCAATTGGGAATCATCAGCAAACAAAAGAATTTTCTTCCATGTATCTGTTGCAGAGGGTAGTAGACCATATGTCATGCCACAAGAGGCCTAAGAGGTTATACATTCCCCTAAAATGCTTCTATTTCAGGTAAGACATATTTATAATGTTTAATACAGAGGTTAATATCATTGTATAAAACAGATAACCCTGTTATTCTCAGAGTTGGGAGCACACATCAAAATCACAGAGACACAGATTGCTAGACTTAACCACCAGAGGTTTTTTGATTCAGAAGGTCTGGGATAAGACTGATAATTTGCATTTCTGACAATCCCAGGTGATGATTGTACTGACTGTCCAGAGGCTATGTGTTGAGAACCACTGTGTTACTCTTCAAATATGTAACTATAATATGAATACAAAGTTGGTTGATTTGTAGGTATGTAAATTGTAATAGTTATGAAGAGGGTCATTGTCTATGGCTGGGTTGACTAATATGGTAGACAATAGCTACATGTGGCTATTGGGCTCTTCAGTTGTGGCTAGCGCAATATGTTGAAACGAAAATATTTTGGGTCTTATTTTTTATTATTTTAGGGAGAGAGAGTGTGCAATCAGGGGAGGGGGCAGTGGGAGGGAAAAAGAGAGAATCAAGCAGGCTCCACACTCAGCATGGATCCCGACACGGGGCTAGATCCTATAACCCTGGGATCATGACCTGAGCCGAAATCAAGAAACGACGTTCAACTGACTAAGTCACCCAGGCACCCCTAGATCTTTTATGTTAAATAGAATATGTTATTAAAATTAGTTTCACTTGATCTTTTTTATTTTTAATATGGCTACTAGGAAATTTAATGTTAACATATGTGGGGGCACTGGGATGGCTCAGTTGATTGAGCATCTGACTTTGGCTCAGGTCACGATCTCACAATTCATGAGTTTGAGCCCCGTGCTGACAGCTCAGAGCCTGGAGCCTGCTTCAGATTCTGTGTCTCCCTCTCTCTCTGCCCCTCCCCAGCTGGCACGTGTGCGCACTCTCTCTAGCTCTCAAAAATAAATACACATTAAAAAAAATTTGAAGTTAACATGTGGCTTGCATCATATTTGTACTGGACAACACAGGTCTATGAAGCTTTTCTAAATGTGCATGCTGAGGATTTGGGGGGTTTTGTTTTGTTTTAGAATTTGGAACTTTTTTCAGAATTTAAGAATTACTAGCAGAGGAAAAGAAGGTATTGTGTTTTCTTTGTAAATCAGTGATGTACTTTCCAACAATAGTCTTTATTCCATTTTATTTGAATACTAGTTAACAAGGTAAGATTCACTAGAAGACACTAGAAGATTCTTTCAACAGATGCTTGACCATATCCTTATCGTAATGTGTGCTGTTGGATCAGTTTCTCCTGAGTTTTCTTTAGTTCCTTGGAGTTGCTAAGAACTGCTGTCCTTCAGAAGCAAAGGCTATAAAGAGCAGTGGGCTTCTCTTCTTTGAATACATTGGGACACCTTTTGTAACACACATAAATCAGTTACAGATGGATTTAAATCTAAGTTTAGGAGAATATATTCACAACTTTGGTGGAAGCAAAGACTTTTAAAACAGGGCACAGACAGTGATAACTATAATGAAGAGACTAAATTGGACTAATTAAAATTAAGTACATGTTTATCAAAACCATTATTTAAAAAAAAATTTTAACATTTATTTATTTTTGAGAGACACAGAGAGACAGAGTGCAAGCAAGGGAATGGCAGAGAGAAAGGGAAACACAGAATCCAAAGCAGGCTTCAGGCTCTGAGCTGTCAGTGCAGAGCTGGATGTGGGGCTCGAACCCACAAATCGCAACCTCATGACCTGAGCTGACGTCAGACACTTAACCAACTGAGCCACCCAGGCGCCACTATCAAAAGCATTATTAAGAGAGTGAAAAAATCCTAGTGTGAAGAAATACTTCCACACATATATACAACAAAAGACTTTTATCCAGAATTTCTAGAGTATTCCATCAAATGAGTAAGAAAAAGCGAATCCAATGGGAAAAAGAGCAAGGGACTTGAACAGTTATTTCACAAAAGATAATATTCAAATGGCCAATGCATGTGAAAGATGCTCAGACTCATTAATCATTATGGAAATGCAAAATGAAGCCACAATGAGGTGCCACTACACACAATGTGAAAAATGAATGACTGAAATGCAAAATATTGACAACATCAAGTGTGGATAAGCATATGAGCAATTGATAAGTTGCTGGTGGGAATGTAAACTGTGGAACCACTTTGGAAAGCTAATAGAAACTATCTACTAAAGCCAAATATACACATAACCTTGACCCAGAACTTCCACTGCTATGTAGGTATATACCCAACACCACTCCTATGTAGGTATATACCCAACAGTAGCATCATATGAGTGTTCACCAAAGGACAAGTACTAGAAAATTCATGGCAACATTATTATTGATAGTCCCAAACTGGAAATTACCCAAATATCCATTAGCATGAGAAGGAACTTAAAAATTTTGGTATAATTTTGCAGTGGGATATTACACAGCAATGAGAAAGAATATGGCCTACAGCAACATGAATTAATCTCTCAAACTGTTCAATCAAAGACACTTGACCTAAAAGAATACATGCTATGTGATTCTATGTTCAAAATCAAGCAGAACCAATTTCTGGTGGGAGAAATCAGGATAATGGTCTAAATTTGGTAGAGTTGATGACTCGGGTACTGCTTCAGGGAGGCTTCTGGCACTTTTCTCCTTGATCTGCCCTGTGGTTGCAAGAATGTGTTCTCTGTGTGAAAATTCATTGATTTGTACCCATGATTTGTGCACTTTTCTGTATATATGCTACACTTTATTAAAATGTTCTAACAGAGAAGTCAAAGTCCAAGACTCCCCTCCAAAAGTAACTTACCTCCTTAAAATACAGACATATGGTCATATCTGACATCTTAAAACTATAAGTTATAATTGACTTAATTAAATTGTTTAAGAATTTTGGAGCTATCAGTCCATTTTACTCTAGATTCCTCATTAAACACTTATTGAAAATCAGGAATATAATAACTGAGTTACAGAAACTTTAAGTAGTGTATTCTATATTCAATCAGGTATCATGTGGCTAATAGAGATCTTATGTGATTTAACACGTCCTAAAATAAAAACTAAAAAAATAAAGGATCTTGACAGCGACATGTTCTGTAGATGATGGGATTTGAAAAATCCTGTATGATTCCAAAGATTGACGACAACCACATTTATGCAGTTGCCATCCTGTTGTTTACATTAAATGGAAATGATAAATTATGTAGAGAGAGGCATTATTTTAGAAAATATAATTTGCTCAACACCACTTATTCAAAAGCCTTCATGCGTGTACTGATATATTCTTTATCGGCAGGAAGTTGGTCTTAATGCATGTTTTTATAAAGTACTAATGAACTAAAATGATAGGACTCAAAACTCTTTTGATCAAATGCATTTTTGGTTTTAGTATATGTGATTGCACTGTAGTAACATAGTATCTATGCACGACTACTTCAAAATGCACATGACTGATAACTTTCCACTAATTTAATGTGTTATATGCCTCTTTGAGTTAGAAATGACTGTAATTACTGTTATTTGGGTTTAAGATTACACACTGGAGTGTGTGTGAGAGAGAAAGGTAGAGGCACAGGCAGGGAGGGAAAGATGGAAATGGAGTGGTGAGAGATGGGGAGGAAAAGAATGGAGGCAGAGATGAAGAGGGAGAGAAACTTACTATAATTAATCAAACTCATTTCTGCACTGACTTCCTCATTTGGTGGAATTAAAAAGCCAAATCAATTTCTCCTTGGCATACTGTGTTTTCAGAGCGTTACTCTAAACGAAGGTCTTATCCCACTCTGAGGTTATCAAGAATAATGTCAGATTTATAAAATGAAGCTTTTATCCCCTTTCCGTTACATTACCTTCACAAATGGTCAGTTACATTCTCTCGTCATAAATGTCATATTTATCATTCATGGGCCCAGATGTTAATTCACTCTAATTGCATGATACATAGAATAAAGTAGGAATATGTTATTATATTGATTTACTAGTTGGGAATAAGTAGCATTGTTACTGTGGTAGTCACTTTATATACCAATTTTATTTATTTCTGTTAGTAAACCTGCACAATAGACTTTTTGTTTTGTGAGGTTTTTTGTGTTGGTGGGGAGAGGAGGGAGGTATTTCCTTGTTGTTGTTGTTGTTTTTTATGGGAATAAAGAACTAATCCAGGACTTGCCTGTGGGATCCATACAGCTGGCAAGCTGGTATTGACCCATGTAAAACTTGCACTCTTGCCAGGACAACGTCCATTCTCCCTGAGACTGAGAGGGTTGAGCTTTGTCATTACCACTGCTAAATCTTTTAAAATGCCATAATTGTGCATTTCCAAAGCTTGTTAAATATATGTGTTTTAACTATATAAAAAGCCACCATGAGTGCGTGAAAGTGAATAATGATGAATTCCCAGTGTGTTTTCCCCCTCTAAAATAGCTAATTGAATAAAGTTGAATCAGCTACTTCAAAAAAAATTGCTGAGTTGGAATTCTTAGTATCAAATAACTTCATTTAAAGCATATGGAAGTTTATCCACAGAATAAAACATAGCCTAACTCCCAGTTGAAATAAAATCATGGTTGAACCTTGAATAAGTTACTGCACAGACAGTAGCAAAGATGGATACATAACACTTTTGAATCCCTTCCAGGACTGTATATGCACTTTAGTATAAAAGATGTAATACAAATAAGCAGTGTAGGTGAACACAACAATGATCTTCAACTTTCTTGTTGCTTTCACACAGTGAACGTGGCTCTGGTATTTCTTGACATCAATGTCAAGTTAGAAGCATTACTGGCAAAACAGGTGCTGTTGTCTGACAGTTTTCTTTTATGCGAAATTTTTATATTTTTCATTTTTGTAGTTTTTATTTAACTTTCAGTTAACATACAGTGTAATATTAATTTCAGGTGTATTTCAGTACTTAAATACAATACCTGGTGCTCATCACAACAAATGCCTTCCTTAATCCCCATAACCTATTTAATCCATCACCCCCTCCCTCATTTCCCTTGTGGTAACCATCAGTTCTCTATAGGTAAGAGTCTGTTTCCTGGTTTGCCTCTTTTTTTCCTCTTATCATTTGTCTCTTAAATTCCATATGTGAGTGAAATTTACATGAAAAATTTTAAATATGTGCAAGAACTATATTAGAATGAGCAGTTAGTTAAATGGTAATTCTCTGAAAGGGAGGATATATAATCGAAGTTTCAACAACGAGTGATGTCTGTACCTGAGCAGGTTCAGTGATCCCTTTGCACAAGGATTTAAACTTGGCCCTGCTAATGAGGTAGGCTTATCCATCTTAGGAGATTTTAGAGGACGGGCTAGTTGCCTGTTTCAAGGTAAGACACAATTGAGACTTGTGACCACCTGTCAGATCTTTTGGAAACAAATTGTTTTTAAATCAAATGTCAAAATGAATGACCCCAAATAAGTGTTTACAAAAAATATCATAAACTGCAGACCAACTATGAGATGATTTTGAGAGGAAATGAGTGTTGTTCCATAATGACATATTGGGCAATATTCTTTGCATATAAAGAATATTAGAGGACATGTACTGGTGATTTCACTTTTCTTTTCCTTATAAGTCATAGAATAAGATTTGTGACTTAATTTGTGTGAATCTTAATTATTAAAATTAGATGATCCTCATATCTGAGAGTGACCAGAAATCTGTGGTGTCTTCTCAGATGTTTTTATTCAAGCAACGATAAAAAAGAACAAATACCATGCAAAAGAGCCTACTTAGAGTGGTCATAGAAAAACAAGGTGGGGTTTTCCCATTTAAACTCTATACCAAATTCAGGCCATTTGTTCACTGTGTCACTGATTGGGTGGGTGGTTGAGAAAGCAACCATAGGTCCTTTTCCTTCCAGAGAGTCTATAATTCAGGTGCCAGAGTTGCCTAAGGTCTGGGATGACTTTTCACTCCCCCAAACAGCATTCCTTCTGTACTTTCTTTCTTTCCTCACCCTCTCCCCTCCCAATCCGAATGTTCTCAGTAACCAAGTGCATCCATTCTTTGGTACAGATGTTATCTGGCTTATTGTAACTCTATGTGTTTTCTCTTGGTAACTTATGGGCCCCATGCATTCTAAATCTCTACAAGTGCATCTCTTCTTAGGCATGGCTGAGCATGTTTCTGGGAGTGAGCTGTAAGACACATAGATGCTGGGGATGCCTGAGTGGCTCAGTCTGTTGTGCAACCAACTTCGGCTCAGGTCATGATC
Organism: Acinonyx jubatus; assembly: GCF_027475565.1. NCBI lineage: Eukaryota > Metazoa > Chordata > Mammalia > Carnivora > Felidae > Acinonyx > Acinonyx jubatus. Next base: position 34,902,249 of record NC_069388.1, on the reverse strand, counting down.
TCATGGCTTGTGAGCCCCGTGTCGGGCTCTGTGCTGACAGCTCAGAACCTGGAGCCTGCTTCAGATTCTGTGTCCTTCTCTTGCTCTCTCCTTTCCCCGTTCACATTCTGTCTCATCTCGTCTCATCTCTTCCCTTTCTCTCTCTCTCTCTCAAGAATAAATAAACATTAAAAAAATGTAAAAAAAAAAAAAAAGACATACAGATGCTCTTGTTGCCCTGACTGTATCCCTTTGGCTTCCTCTGGCTGCCCAATCTGTATGTGGGTTGCAGACAGAAATGGTGAGGAACTAATTCTCCGGGGAGCATCTCTCAGCCATCTTGTCCAGCCCTTGTCCAGCCAGTGGCAGATGAGAGTTAATGAATAAAAATCGCAGCTTCCTACCTCCTGGCTGGGATGTAGGGGACAGGGGTGGTTGTCCCTGAACTCTGAAGCTCTTTATACTGTCTTCCAGAGCTGCCCAGCAGGATTGAGACTCAGTCATCCACAGCAGTAACTTGCTCATTAACTGAGCTTGTGTCAGTGCCCTCCTTTTCCTGAAATATTTCCCTACTTCCCTGCCATTGCTTCTTGGGACTACCTTTCGGCTTAGCTACTTGCACTCAAATCCCTACGCTAGCTAGGGTCTGCCTCTTGCTGGAACCCAACCGAAGACCACATATTTTTCATTTCAAAAATGACATGGTATGGCCATACCAATGTTGCATTTGATCACAAGAGAATTCTCTTCAGGAATTAGCCATCCACAGTACTGAGCAACAACCATAAATCCCCAGCATTACACAGGGTTAGGAGAGTGTTTAGATATGCCTTTGTTAGCCTGCCCTCCACAGGACTCTGGCTGCCATTTTGATTCCTTCTGCCATGATCACAGCTTTTCTTTGTCTTCCTGACCAGGGGCAGACTACTGACAGTTTTCCTATCAGCTGACCTAAAAGAGTCATTTATAAATAGTCACCTATTTGTATGATCTTTTGGCTGACTCACTGGAGAAAGGGTGGTGTCAGGTATGCTTTTTCAAAGATCTAGAACAGAGAATCTTGTCCTCAAAGAAGAATTTTACCTCTGAGCATCTGTATGTGAAGGTTCCTGAAAGCTCTTAGAGCCCCCAGGTCAGTTTAGTAACCACATAGCCATAGAAATGGCCTAGGAGTTCAGATGTGTTCTAGTTATGTCTACACAGGGCAATAAATATTCACATATATGGACATGTGTCTACCCATAAATTCACAGAGATAACTAAGAGAGATTTGGCTCTTAAACTATTTCTCACCCTAAATTCCAGTGCACTTCAAACCTCACAGTAACAATTATGAGATGCAAGGGATCAAAAAGTCATTTTGGATAAAGACTTAGAATCTCAATAATCCATTTATCTCATTCGAGTTACCAACGATCACTTTCTGCAAGCCAGTTTGCAAGATGTCTCTTGCTTATTGGAAGTTTCATTACTAGCTTCCAAGTCATTAAACACTTGAAGCGTGAAGGCTGGGGAAAGGACTAATTGTTGGTTTGGTGAAGTTGCAATGGAGATTAGGGAACCCAAGAGAGTTCGACTGCCAGATATAGACACAAAGGGAGAAGAGGGGTAGAGGAGGAGACACCATTAAAAGTCTGTTTGAAATCAATTGAGTGCCCATCTGCCATTGAACTTCACGGTAACACTGATTACAGGTAATTGGTATTTGGCTGAGTAGATAATTAGGCTGGTCATAGAATGAAAGGAAGCAAAGGACTGCTGAATTCGTCCTGCATCCTGATTTCCTCCTCTTTCTGAAGCAGGGTTTTGAGGAGTGCTATGTGGCAGACAACCTCCCACGTCTTCTGCAGAGGGGAGGGTGTTTACAGAGCAGGGACACCTCCTGACTCAAAACAAATGAAGCAGTACCTGAGAAGAGAAATATTCAACTACAGACCTTAATTATAAGAAACAAAGGCAATAAAGGCTCGTGGCTCTTTGGGAACAGTTTGAAATATCACTTTGATGCAAATGAACTTGGTAGTGCAAGAGGACGGTTTCCTAATGATTCAGAAGGCACTTCTGCACTGATGGGGCTGAATCCATGCTGTCCCCACACCTCTAGTGATGGGGCTGCATCTTCACTGACACACCTGTACTTTATACCTAATTGAGACTCTCATCACTTGGCAACCATCACTTTTGCAGGACTGGCTAAAAAGATGATGAGTTAAAATTCAGCTTTCATTTTTGCCAGGCAAAATTGTTTTCATACGATAACACGTTTAACACCCATGCTGGGTGGTTTTTTACAAGGAGGCAAGGAGAATGTTTAAGTGCCCCTAACTCACTCCTCATTCCTATCCTGTATGCAAGCTCTGTGGGTTTCTACCTCCCTGTTTGTTGGAAGGAATTACCAATGTTTCCCAGACTCTGCATGCCTCTGGCTTTGCAGGGAGACTGAGAGAAAGGGGCCATCACTGGACAGAAAAGGATACTGTCCACACCAGGGAAGAAGCCCCTGTGCCCCTAGGACAGGTGAGCAGCTCACAGAAATGGTGAGGACCTGAGTCAGGGTTGGTTACCAAGTGACTGAACACACAGGTATCTTCTGTTCCTAAAGACCTTGGACAGTCTCAACTCCACTTTGCAGAAGCTGATCAAGTTCAGAGAACTCTGTCATCTCCTAAATAACACAAAATCCACACAGGAGAAGAAGAGAATCTGAGCAGGACATTTCACTTGCTCTCAGAAGAAATCTAATTTGGAAATAGAAAAGCAGCAGCGTCTGCCATCTGCTAACTCTGCATTTTCACCCATCCCTTACCCTTGGTTTCTACCACGGCTGTGATGTAGCCAGTTTTAGACTACTTCCACCTCCCCACAGAACACCAGCCTCTCTCTCACCTTGGTGTCTGTTTCAATATTTGGAACATCCTTATTCCAGTTCCTGTCCCACCCCTGCACCCCCAGCATCCTCAATCCACTTATCCCCCATCTCAGTTCAGAGACTTCTTTGATCCAACACTCAATTCCAGAATTCCAGAATAGATAATCAATCTCTCTCTCTCTCTCTCTCTCTCGCTCTCTCTCTCTCTCACACACACACACACACACACACACACACACACACACACACACACAACATACACCAGTCTTCTCTTCATCTAAGCACTTGTCATGCTCCACTACAACAATCTATTTATTGGTCTGACTACTCATGAGGACAAAGACCCTATAATGTCCTTCAACACATTCTCGGTGCTGGGAGGGTGGTGGACATAACAGTGTAACTCACAAATTGATATGTGAATCCACCATCGTGACCCAGAAATGTGTGTGGCCATATCTGGAGCCAGAATTTGCAGCATTTGAAATTAATCACCATATATTTATATGTCTAGCCCTATGCTTTGGAAAAACATGAAACCTGGGGAAACCCTGACCTGATCGATATCCAGAGTAGCCCCTAGATGGTGAGAATCATGTAAAGTATTATTTTTAGAATGCAGTGGAGGAAATAAGAACTCAAAATGACAAGGTAAAATTGGAAGTATCAGAATAAAACCTACTACAGAAAAGCACAAGGAACCATGGTTGGGGAGGAAGAGTAGTTTACAAGTGAGATGGAAAATGATAAAGTGTCATTCGATAATTCCAAGAAGGATAATGTGACTGAAGCTTCCCTAAAATGAGAATCTTGGCAGTACGTAGACTTGATGTATGCAACAGCTGGTCTCTGAGCACCACCCATATACTCTGAGCCTTGCAGTTGGTTCCCAGCTGCCAATTTGTGCAGTGCTAGGGCTGAAGGCTCTTTTCCATCCTGAGCAAAGCTATACAGCCTGGGGACAAGGTAAGCTGGTGGTTCCAGTGAATTAACACCCCCAGTGATAGCTCTCCTCCCACCGACCTCAGTGAGACAGTTCTGAGGCATGTTTTCCACACTTTCCCAGAGTTTCTGGCAGTAGCGAGCCTCTGTCAAACACTGTTGTAATCGTCCCCTTCCCATATAACTTCCTTGAAAGTGGTCCCAGTACTTCCCAAATAAACTTGCACTCAGTCCTGGTTTCAGCATCCGCCTCAGGATCTAACTTCACAAATGCATCAGTCAGGGTACAGGTAAGAAAGAAACCAGTCCCGTTGGTCCAAATGAAGAGTCTATAATGCAAGAAATGCCTACAGAGGTGTGGAAGCAGTGGTTTGAGGAAGCAGACAGAAGATGGTGAGGCCCCTAGGGACTAAGAACAGCAGGAAGCCTTTTCTGTCCCTGGGCTTAAAGAGATATGAGGACCACAGGTGTTTTTCCAGGCTCTGTCATTATGGAACAAGGCAGCTACTTCCAGAGACAAAGTGCCAAGGCAGGAAGAGAGAAGGAAAGACCCGAAGCTTCATTTCCTCCTGCCCTCATGTCATCTGCCAGTGCTGCCCCAGTGGCCAAACCCATCTGGACACCAGTCACCAAGGGAATCTAGGCCACATAGTCCACATAGGTCAGCCTTCAAGGGCACAGAGAAGGGCAAATAATTGGATTTGGCTGAGCACACAAAGAATAAGTAGCCCATATGGTATTCCCCCTTATCACACTAGAGTCTTGGCTCCTGCTGATACCACATCAGATTATAGATTCTTTTACTAAAGAGCTTGGAGAGCCTTTCTTAGACACTATAGAGATGATTAGAAAGTCAAAGCATTAGGCCCTATTAAGAAAAAAAAATCAAGGCTCATTTAGCTCAAAGAAAAGAAGTCTGAAGGATCAATTAATATTGTTCATTGCATGTAGCAATGCTTTGCTAATCAAGAAGATGGGTTCCAACATAATAGACTTTTTTTTAATCAGAAACTTCGAGGGCAGGGGTGGAAATAATACAGGCAGAATGGGGCTGCACTTTAGAACACAGATGATGCAGTTGACAGATGAAAGGATCAGAAAATAAGTAGCAGAAGTAGCATCATCAGCTGACATTTATTGAGCACTTGCTATGGGCTAGACACTGTGCTGTAAGCACCCTCAGTATTACCTCTTAAAATCTGTAAAGCCACCCAATTACATAGATACCATCTATTTTGAATCAGTTTGCTAGGGTTGATGTAAAAATATATCACAAATTACCTGCCTTAAACAATAGAAGTTTATTGACTCTCGGTTCTGGAGGCTAGAAGTGTCCAAGGTCAAGGTATCCACAGTATTGGCTCCCTTCTGAGAGCTTTCAGGGAAAAAGCTGTCCCATGTTTTTCCCTTAGCTTCTGGTGGTTTGTTGGCAGTCTTTGGCATTCCTTGGCTTGTGGGTCTCTTCCTTTTACTGATGTTTTCCATGTGTGTGTGTTTTTGTCCCCTTTGTAGAAAGATACCAGTCATATTGGATTTGGCCCATGCTAATATGACCCTATTTTAACTAAGCACATCTGTAACAACCTTATTCACAGAAGGTCATGCTCTGAGGCATGGGGAATTAAGACTTAAATATAAGAATTGAGGAGATCACAGTTGAGCCCATAAACATTGTCAGATGAGAAAACAGGAGTCTGCAAGAATTTAAGTAACATGAAGTTCACTCAACTAGAAAATCCCTTAAGGGTATCCATTGTTCTTAAAAAAAAAATCAGCATGGAGCCAATGTTCTAGAAAGGCAAAGACAGAGTTGGATTGAGATTAGAAATATTAGGACCAAGCTGTGTTCAACAAGGAAAGAGATTAAATGTGGGGCTGCAGTGGGAACATGTGTCTGTAGACCCTGAGAGGTTGAGGTTGGCAGGGGCTCCCAAAAGAAGGAAAAGAATCTGGGTAGATCTTCTGTACAGCAGCTCCTCAAAGAGTGAGGGGCATCTGCCATGGCAGGCATGCTCCAACCCCACCCCAAAGGCCCCACATGGCCATCAGATCTGCCTTCTAGCCAGCTACTGGTCACAGTCTTCCATCTATTTACTGGAACAGGGGGACCTCTGTACTTCAAGCTAAGAGGCTTAAAAATATGAATGCCTGATTGAAGAAACACTTTGCATGAATGGGTTTAATTAGTTTAGTCATTAGTTTTTTGATGGGGGTAGAGAACAGAGATCTATTTATAGAAAGCAACAGAAGCCATTCAGAATGCGGTAAGAACATCCCTGGGATGAGAGAAAAGGGCAGGGAAAAGAGGGTCACCATGTCGCAATAACAAACCAATATGCCCAAATTATTCATGAAAAAGAAAACTGGCAGATTATCAATAGGTTCCTTTCTGTACATTTCAAACATTGAATGCTGCCCATTTTTGCAGACTTCTGTATCTTGATGACTTCCATATCTTCAACACCTTCTGCTCTCTGATTTTAGGTAAATCACTATAATAAACAGCTTCAAAACTCTGGGTGGCTTAATGCAAGAGGTTGTTTATTCTTCATTTCCTGGCTCAACACAGGAGTTCTGGCCCAGGAGCCTTCCACATACTCATTCAGGAACCAGAATCCTTAGGGTTTTCCCAGAGTCACATGACTAATGCAAATGGCATACCCAGAATCTGAATCTAAGCTTTTCCAGAGAGTACCTGTGCTCTTAAGAACAAGCTCCAGATCCTGATTCCTCTTTCTCTAGAATGATAATTGGCTAACTTCTGTAACAAAATGTCCTAATTCCCAATGGCCTGGCACAATAAAAGTGTATTTCTCATTCACTTCATGTTGGACTGTGAAGTCCTGCTTGGAAGCCTTCCATATGCTCCATCAGGGACTCCAGGCTGTTTCTGTCTTGTTGTTCTACTCCTTTCTTTATTCAGCTAGTATATGAGGAAAAAGAGCCGAGAATCGCTCAGGGGAATTTTATGGGCCATGCCTGGAAATGGGATAAATCATTATCCATATTTCATCAATCTGAACTTAATCACATGACCACACCTAACTGCAGGGTGGCTGGGAAGTGTAATTTAATGGGGTGCCCAGGAGAAAAAGGAAGCCATTTCCATCACAAATTCATATCTCAGACCAGGGCATGTGTACAATAAAAGGTGAAGAGAGAGGCAGAAGATAGGACCCCCCTCCCTCCAGGTTTCACAATGTCTTGTAAAAATCATTTTAAAATATTATTTATCTTCATTGGTCCTGCATTAGTAGAAACTATGTTGCATCTGCAAAGATAGCAGCTTCACTTTCTGAGATATCTGAGAAATAAAAAGTATCTTCAATTCGGATGAGTTAGTTTATAGAAAATTCATTCCCAAGAGAATGGCTAATTGAGGTCTCACTCTGTGTAAAAATATAATTATTCAGAGTGTTTGGACATGTGTGTTTCCATTCCTTTTGAGAACAGAACCAGAGTCAGGAGCCTAAATCACAGCATGAGATATTTTTGGTGAAATAGAAGTTTGAGAGAGAGAACATGGGAATATTTGAGCAGAATTCCTCTGTAGGTTTGTGAAATTGCCTCTGGAGGTTTCTAATGAACAATGTAGGATCGCATCACTCCCTCAAGAAAAGAGTGTCAGCCAACCAATTACTACCCAAGTGTCCTGAGATTGTAGTTTACTTAAGTATGAGGTTTTAAACCCTGGCACCCTAACGTCTGGAAGAGAGTAAATGCTAACTCTGCAGTTGCTTTCATAGAATGCATAAAACCCCTTGCTAGAGCTTGAACACAATTAGGGTTTGTGATCATGGATCCTTCCATGTATAGAATGTTATCATTCCAATGAATAAGGAACTGTTCCCAAGATGGTAACCACCTCTTTTCCTCCTGCTAAGGCGACATAGTGATAGACGTCCCTTCTTAAATCTGTGTAAGCAAAGGCGGCCCAGACTGTGGGACTCACCTCAATATGTTCTCCATTTCCTCAGGACCTTGGGTCCTCAGGTTTTTGTAGCCCTAGTATTGAAGTTTTCATTTCCCAGACTAAGAAGACTGCTGTAATCTCACTTTGGCATCTCAGACTTTTGGCCACTGCTTTGTGCATGGCTTTTGAAGTTTTGGTTGTGTAATTTTCCTGTATGAGTAAATGCCTTGAGAGGAAATGAAGCTCAGAATGTCACCTCATGCAGTTCCCTTCTCTCTGACAGCCTGGTCTCTCAAGTTCTGGGTGCCTTAGTAGTTTTCTGGTGCCTGTGAACATAATTTCAAAACTTGTCAAGCTTTGCTAGTCGTTTAGGTGGAAGAGCTTGTATTCTACCCTTTTCAGAAATGAAAAAAAAAAGTTTTCAAGGTATATTTTAATAGTGGAATTCTAGCCACAGGAAAAGGTCAGTGGTAAAAATATTTATGGTAAGGGAAACTTGCTTGAGATTTTCCAATCACAACCTGTCAGTACCAGTAATTCTGCTTACAGGCCCAGCCACCTTGGCTCTGATTTGCTTATGTACCATTAAAAGGAATGCATGTAATAAAACTCTATAAACAAACAAAAAGCCATGAAATAGTCATATGCTATACGATTTATTTTAAATCATCACTACAGGGGCGCCTGGGTGGCTCAGTCGGTTGAGCGGCCGACTTCGCTCAGGTCATGATCTCGCGGTCCGTGCGTTCGAGCCCCGCGTCGGGCTCTGTGCTGACAGCTCAGAGCCTGGAGCCTGTTTCAGATTCTGTGTCTCCCTCTCTTTGACCCTCCCCCATTCATGCTCTGTCTCTCTCTGTCTCAAAAATAAATAAACATTAAAAAAAACGTGTTTAAATCATCACTACATGCCGTTAGTATGCCAGGCAAAAGACCATATGCCTATTGGTTATTAAAATTGAACGCCACCAGCTTTCTTTGATCTTGGAAATTTTGTTAATGTTTAAGTTTGACATTTCTGAGCATAAGGCTTTGGTAACAAAGTGGGGCAGAGTCTCCATTCCGCTAACTTGCAAGCTGTGTGACCATGTCCTGTTATTTCATGTCTCTGTGCTTCATTCAGCCTTTTCATCTGGAACATAGGAGTAATACTATGTGTTTCATAGGATACTAATGAAGCTCAAATAATACAATTATAAAATGTGCCTGGATTTCTTCTCCCCTATTTCTCTCTCAGATCATTTAGAATAATGGCTCAAAGCTGAGAAACTATGAAACCCAGCAGAAGGCATATCTAGGAGGTTAGCAATCTGGAAGCTTTTAACTGTCCCCAGTCTCTTGGGGCTTGACCAATGAAATAGGAGCTCCAGGGACAGCCCCGATAAACAGGAGGACTCCAGCCCGGGAATGAGGCAGATAGTTACAGACTAGCTACTGAGCATACACTCTGAAACCAGCTTAGAACAAGCTCAGTGCCAGACAGAACTCACTTTTTCTTCCCTGTTTTAACTACCTACCATATAAAAGTAATAGTTCATTGTAAGAAGAAAATGTCAGCCAGAGCTTCAAATTATCACCATTTTCTTATCCACTGCCAAGCATTTAATAAAAAATTTTCCAGAAATGCTAAGAATGGGATCAAATTACTAAAAAATGAAGGAACAAAACAGGTAATAGAAATATATCCACCATCATTGGTGCTGTTTTAGATGGACTTTAACATGGCAGTGATTAATGTGTTCAAGAACAAAGATAATCCAGTAGATAGCATTTTCAGAGAACTGAAATCTGTTGGAAGACTCAACTGAAGATCACGTGACTCAAGACTATGATGACCAAAATTAACAACTCAATAAATGGGTTTACATTTAATTTAACAGATGAAATAGAAGATAGAACTAAGAATATAGGTCAGTAGAAAATCCCCAGATTGAAGCATAGAGAGGAAAATGGGTGACACATATAGAAAAGAACATAAATTCCAGGTTGGAAATGCTAGGGAGTTAATGTGCCAGCAGTAGCTCCCAACCAATAAACAGTGAGAATTGTTGCATAAATATATGACTTCCTTACCTCTCGGGTGGGACAACTCTGGGGTACACTCTCCACCAGCTTCCTGGGATCCTCTTCAGGATGGATCCCCAGTTTCTCCTGGCATAACTTGCTTGCAAACACACCTCTTTTGGCTGCTTTTTACTTCCTGAACCATTTCCTCACACATGATGTCCATGCCTCTTGAGATTACCTCCCAAATAAAAGATTTGGACTCAAACTCTTATCTAAGTGTCTGTTTGTGAGAACCCAAACTAAATGCCCTGTCTGTGCTTCCCTAATAGAGTTGTAACCCACTTAATTGCAATCGGCCATCTCCTCTAGGAACTCTGAGGACAGGGATTCTGTCTTTGCCTCTGTGTCCTAGGTCATGGCATGGCACCTGGAGCATAAGAAGTGTCCAACAAGTGCTTAACTAATAGTTGTCACATTGATGAGTGAAACTTGATGTGAAACCCATCATCCACACTCTCAGGGCAGGGTTGCCTGAACAGACCACACAGGTGGAATTTTAAAAAGAGGGTAGAGAGAATTCTGAGCTCTGAGAAGGATAGTCCTGGATTGCATGCTGCAAGGAGTGTCCTCCATTCATGTACCAGGATGTCAGAAGAGCTCTGAGGGCTTGGAAGAGGCACATGAAGCCTCTGTGGAAGAAGGGCAAGGCTGAATGACAAGGGATATCAAGATTTCAGAGACAGGCTTTTGTCTATAAAAATTTTGCCTGGAACCAGCCTTGCTTAGAACACGAAAAGATGCTTTGTTATACTGGGATTTTATTTGCCATCAGTCAGTAATTTGATTGTAAAATCAAGAAACAATGATGTTGGGAAGTGAAAGCACTGCCCTCAATTCAGAAGTTGTCACTGCAGGCAAGTGGGTGCTGTCACCTCACCATGTCACATCACTCTGCTATTGTGCCCTGACTATTTAGAATGCCTTATTAATCCGTCATCTCCCGGAAGATAGCCCTTTATTCCTTTAGCATCTTTCTAGGTCTGCAATGTGACAATTGCTATGTCAGTCATTGGGAGATGAGAAAACATGGTATTTACGAGACAGAGGTGTAAATGGTAGAAACAGATGCAGACTCAATATACTAAAAACTGAAAATAAGGAAAGCCTGAAAGGTTCATATTCAAACTCTGCCTTGTAACTTAAGGGAAGGCTTCATCAAGCTTGTTCTCCCCAAACCACTGTTAAAGGGTACATTTTCCAACAGTAAAGATCTCAAGCAAGGAGCTCGACATGAGGTCATGAAAAGACCATGGAATGTTTTGGGAAGAAGATGCATCTTGTTATAGTGGAAGCATTAAGTAGGTAGAATCAGTAACAGCTGGACTGGAATGTGGTTTTAGCCTTTGTTTATGCCACAGGGTGGTAATGTGGTGAGGCTTGTGGGCCTTTCTCAGAGTGATCTTGATCATATTGAGCTTACAGATCTCAAGGCACTGCAAAAACTCTTAGGTGAAAATAGCTGTAATTCCAGCAAGTGAAAGAGTCACAGGTACTGTTATTACTATTACGGTCTGTTGCTACATGCATAACTTAAGGAGATAATCTGTTTCTATTGGTTAATAACAGTAAAATTATAATTTTTCTTATCCAAGCTCCAGTCCTTCAGGATTAGGTTAAGAACCCATAGGTGAGAAATTGTCTGGTGTTCAAGAGTTTAGACTTTTTTAAAGAATTTTTTTAAGTTTATTTATTTGTTTAGAGAGAGAGCACATGCATGTGTGTGCCTGTGGGGGAGGGGCAGAGAGAGGGGCAAAGACAGAATCCAAAACAGGCTCCACACTGTCAGCAGGGAGCCTGACACAGGGCTCAAATTCACAAACTGTGAGATCATTACCTGAGTGGAAATCAAGAGTTAGACACTTGGGGCGCCTGGGTGGCCCAGTCGGTTAAGCGGCCGACTTCGGCTCAGGTCATGATCATGTGCTGGCAGCTTGGAGCCTGGAGCCTGTTTCGGATTCTGTGTCTCCCTCTCTCTGACCCTCCCCCATTCATGCTCTGTCTCTCTCTGTCTCAAAAATAAATAAACGTTAAAAAATAAAAATAAAAAAAGAGACACTTGACCAACTGAGCCACCCAGGTGCCCCAAAGAGTTTAGACTTTTTATCTACAAGTAATTGGGAGCCAGTAAATGTTGGCAAGGGTGGGATTGTGGTGATCAACATTGTTTTAGAAATAGAAGTGTGTTCATACAGACCTCTCCTGATACACTCCTGTGTAGGGCTGCCCCCTGCAGCATGGGTGGAGGCCCAACCTCCCAGTCATTCAAACTGGAACAAGGAAGAGGAAGCAAAGGTCACTGAGGGTCTACTCAGCCCCAGCGCTCTTCTTTTTCTTCCAGCAAGTGCTGCTGGGGCTGGAATGCAAAAAGCAGGGTATGGATGTGATGCATCTCATTAGAATGCCAAAGTATGTGAGATTGGGCAGGGGGGAGAGTTCAAGTGCGGAGGAAAAACTGAGCTTCGTATTAATGCAGAATGTATTACCAAGGGAGAAGCAATATTCTTACTTTGTGAGTTATGAGAGAATGTGCCCCTCCTCCCCTCAGGTAGAAAAAAAAAATTAGAATTTTGGTGTGCCCCTAAGGATGTGGCTCTTAGTTCTTCTAGGAAGATGTATTTGTTTTCCTCTGGCTTTAGATATTCTTTAGTGGTAAAATGTTAGTGCCCCTGAAACACTAGCCAACAGCTATTAGGACCCACTCTTCTCTCGTTTTATTGTGAGAATATCAGATATATATTTAATACATAAAATTCACCATTTGAAAGTAAATACGTATGGAGCATATAAAATATAAAAATATATAAACATTTTGAATATCACCCGATATGCAAAACTGTGAACAAAATTATAAGAGTTGATTGACACAATTTCTTTTGCCCACTGGGAAGTGATTCATCACCAATCAGGATGATTTTATATCAAAGAAAAGACTGTGTTTCATATATATATATATGTATTCCTATGTCTGTGTGTGCACCGAACTACCCTTTCAGTACTCCCCTAAAGTCTTTCTTTTATTTGTTGCTTTTGAAAGAATTTTCATACTGAAAAGAAATGTCAGAATTCACATTTCTTTTTCTCCCTCTACCTCTCTTTCCCAACCATATTTTCCAGCAAAGCTAAAATGGAAACCACCACCTTTTCTTTCTTGTTAAAAAATGACATCAGTAATGTTCACACAGCTCTGAGGAATAAGGATCCTATTGGATACTCTTATTTGGGGCAGGGGAAGACAGTAATCAATTGATTAGGCCTTTCAAAAGTAAGTTAATTTAAAAACTATTGTGTGTGGTATTTTATATATTCATAAAAAAGATGTGTATTGATCCAATTTCACTAATTCATATATTGCCTAAAGGAGTTACTTGTTTCAATGCCTTTACTGATTTACAGTTATACCTGTGCTATAAGGAAGTGTTATAGAATTGGGAAATAAACATTGCTCATAACAAGTTGTCACCAAATAGCTTTGTGACTAACAAAATAAGCAGCAAGACACATGGTATTCATTGACTAATTTATTTATTATCCATAAATATTTTGGATGGCTTATATGGTTTGCTTCCCTTCTTTAAAAGCCTTCTCTTCTCTGATACATTTTAATTTAAAAAATGTGAACTGAATAATGTAAACACAATGAGGAAGAAATGAATATTGGAAATGATTAATTATTAGCCTGTTTAGAGTTTTATCCATTCATTTATTCATTATTATGTTCAAACATTAAGCAAATCTTTAAAAGCACCCACTGTGTCATGCCTTGCACTAAGTGCCATTGGTCCTGAATGCTCTTTTAATTCCAAATTGAATCTTTTGTCACTGCCAAGTGTTACATAACCCCTCATTTTCTCATTCTTGCCTTAGAAAAAGGTGTCCTCTCTGCTGCTTTGGGTGTTCAGCTGGACGGTTTTGATCCTTGCCCTCTCCATATTTCGTTTTTTTTGTCCCTTGTATTCAGTTCTTTCTACTTAAAAATCTCCCGGGATCTCCATATCCTTGATCATTCTCAATATGAGGGAACTCCTTTGCTGAGTTCAGTACTTAAAATTTTCAGATGTACCATTTTCTCCTGAGGACTGGAGTTCCTGTGTAAGAAGCAGCATGTGGTGGATGTGGTCAGTTCCCTGCATGGATCCCCAGGTCCTCTCTCTGGGCCTATGTACCATCCCTGAGCTGCGGTGACTGCTGGCTGCCACAGCTCAAAGCTGACGCCTTCTCTGCAGAATTGCCTTCAGCCAGTGGTAGCTTCTCCACCCAAGATGCTACGCTCATAAGCAGTGACTGACACAACAGTATAAAATGTTGATCCCCTTTGCCTATGAGGCAACTCATGCTCCAGAGCTCCCCCTTGCCCAGAGGGATTATGTTAAGACCAGAGACATCCTTGCTCAGCTCCTGGTCCTGCCTATGCTGCTTCCCTGAGAACTGTCCTTCTGTAAGTAAATCATAAGCATCCAAATCCTGTCTTCAGGCTTTGCTTCTGGAAACCCAACCTAAGATGACTAGAATTATGCCAGGTTTTGCCAGACCAGGATGTTCTAACCTCTTCCACATGACCTTCCTCATATTCAAATAACAGAGTCAATTAAAATTCCAATGGCAAAAATTTTTTTTAATGTAGATCCTCTGTGATTTTCTTAGTCCGTGTATTTAATATTGTTTCTAGTCACTTAGCAGTTATACTGGCTCTAGTTGTTTTGTGTCCCTTAAAATGGAGTATCTGCCTACAGACAATACAGTCTAGGAAGTACTTTATAAGAATTAGGTCCTACGAAAACTTAAAAAAGTCAAAGTACTAACAAAAATTAAGAAGAGTGTTTCCAACATTAATACAAAATCATATTCTAATGGCAGAGATTACTCAGAAGCAATACCTAGTGAAGGAACACCCTCAAGAGAGACATGTAAGAAAAGGCAACCCACTCTGTAAGGTACATGTCTTCTTCCTCCAGGATTCATGCAGGTTCTTCAACCGTGGGACCCATGGAATCTCAGGTTCTTGTTGTTTTGGTGGGGGTGGGGGGTAGGGCTCAATCCACACATGTGTGTTAAATCTGTGTCTCTTAGTGAACAGAAGCTTGCTCAGGTTCAGCTTTGCTAGGAGAGGGGGGAGAGAAGGATGAGTAGTTCTTGTTAGAATTGGAATATGGAAAACAGTGACCCTAGCGAAAAAAGATTTTGGAACTAGTCCTGCCTGTCAGAAGATGAGGCAGTTCTGTTCTTCCTTCAGCCAGACTGTGCCATTCTTGTTCCATTTTTGCTTCCTTGGAGCTTTACTTCACTCATAATTCCAATTTACATGGTACCATTATGCTGCACTGATCCCTCTATAGCACAACAAATCATACTGTATTACTTTGGTCCCATTCGCATGCTATCTAGTAGAACCTCCCAGATTTCTGATTCCAAATCCATGTCTCTGATGAACCCAGTTTAACTTTTCTCACTGGATTTTAAGTTATTAATTGGCCAGCTTATAAATGGACTGAGCTGGGGTCAGTAGCCCCCCAGGAGCGCTGGGGGAAGTCATAGATTATACAACAATTAGGCTCCCATTCTGTAGAATTGTGAGTAGAAGCAAATTGCCCAGAAGGGGTCTGTGGGAAGAAATGTCCAATAAAATCAGTAATACAGTATAGTGATGGACAATTAGGAGCTAGAAAGGAATTTTCAACTTGATTATTGTAACAACAGATACTTGGAGAAGTTAGAAGGCAGAAAAACGGCAATTAAATCAGTCAGATACATTATAAGGGAATTATTGGCACTGTTAACCTCCCCTAAAATAACCTATAAAGTCCCAGTCATCAGGGATATACTGTCCAGTGTGTTAATAGACACATGTAGCTTTTGAAATTTTATAGAATTAATTAAAATTAAATATAATTAGGGGTGCCTGGGTTGCCCAGTTGGTTAAGTGTCTGACTCTTGATTTCAGCTCAGATCACAATCTGATGATTCATGAGATTGAGCCCCATGTTGGGCTCTACGCTGACAGCATGGAGACTACTTGGGATCCTCTCTCTCCCTCCCTCTCTGCCCTTTCTCTGCTTGCATGTACGTGTGTGCTCGCTCTCTCTCTCTCTCTCTCTCTAACAAACTTAAAAATAAGTAAATTAAAAGCTCACTTCCTTGGTTGCATGAACATATTTCCAGTGCTCAAAAGCTACAAGTGGCTCATGGAGCCTCCACTGACAGCTCATATATCCAACATATCTATCATTGTAGAAGGTTCTGAATAGCCCATTTAAAAATGTTATTTCTTTTATTTAAGGGAAGAGATTTGAGAGGTTCATTTCTTTTGAGTTCTTTTTCTCTTTTCCAATAAATATGATAATAAACACATTTTGAGTCCCTTTCATGGAAAAACATGAAGGACAAGGTGTCAGCTTCCTTCCATCTGTTATAACAGGAAGGACAACTGGCATTTTGTAGTCATTTTAAATGCAGTAAGATGTCAAACACAGTAAAAACATTCTGTGTCTGTCCCTCCATGTTAAGAATTCTTTTTTGTCCATATAATTCTTCCTTTTGTGTGGGGAATGGTTTTGCATGGAAACGAATAGAAGAGGAAGTGAACATTATTCTTGGAGTCTGTACTCCTTAGCAGAAGGGACCTCATGGATGTTTCCATAACCATCCCTATCTAATGCAGCAACTGTGTTTGCTGCATCCTTATAGACTGAGCTGATAACAAGAGTTATCAAAGGAAGACTGTGGTTCAAGAGCCATCTGTTTGTATTTATGCCTCCTACCTGTTTATGTGGACAGAGTTAAAAAAAAAGGGGGGGGGGACGAAAGAAAACTCACTATTGTAATCTCAGGATAGAGAAGATATAAATTTCTAACTTCTGCTTTTTAGAATTTACTGAATGTCTATTATTTGCCAGGATTTTGCATAAATTAAATAAAATAACCACAAGCACTGACCTATATCAGGCACTCAATAAATGTTAAGTGTAGCAATGGGTTGCATTTCCAATGATGTTGGGTAAATATGGAGTGAAAAAATATCCATGTTCACATTAGTTTCAAGGCTGCCTTCAAAAACTGAATTATTAACCCATAATGTATGACCATTTCTGGCATTACTACTATCAGAACGTATGGTTCTTCCTTCCTCTCTCATTCTTTTCCTTTATTCTTTTGTTTGTCCTTCCTTCAACAAATTCGGCATTCAAAGACTAAGAACAAAGCTTCTCTAATCTAGCTTTCTGCAAGGTATAGTTGATTTTCTTGGAAGGATCAGGAGTTCTGTGATAGGAGCAGAGTCCATTTTAAACTCAGAGCTACCTTTACAAGAACATACACTGGTGTGGGTTTCCCCTCTTAGGGTAAATTAGAAAACAAAATTGAAAACAGCTGTGTGTCCAATTCTGGCACCAAACCAAAATGGCCGACTTTCCTCTGAAACCATGGCAGAGATGCCCCGGCGTGGATGGTGCTTGGATGATACGTAAAGTTCTTCCTTTCTTTGCGTAAAAAGGAATCCTTTTTTTTTTTGACATACCTTCTTACAAACCCACAAGACAGGATTTATTCAGGTTATAGCCAAGAAGAAATTCTAGTCTCAAGAGAATAGAGAAAGGAAGACATTTAATGTGATTACATCTAAATATAGAAGAAACCGCATATGGGAACCACTTAAAAATAAGACAACCACCTAAAAATGGAAGAAAGAAAACTGTCTCTGAGATATTTCTAAAAGGACAGTAGTTATATATTTAACAATTCCATGTGTATAGATATATAAAAAATTTAAAATAGCATGTAAGCAGTGATCTGAGTTCAGGAGAAACCATCCTAAATATATTTAAATAAATATAAAACAGTAACCAAATCACTTTTTACCTCTAAAACATGGATATGGCCTTCCATTTGAATATTTTCTGTGCATGTCTTTATTTTTTTAATGTTTATTTATTTTTGAGATAGAGATAGAGCATGAGCAGGGGAGGGGCAGAGAGAGAGGGAGACACAGAATCCAAAGCAGTCTCCAGGCTCTGAGCTGTCAGCACAGAGCCCAATGTGGGGCTCAAACACATGAACTGAGAGATTGTGATCTGAGCCAAAGTCGAATGTTTAACCGACTGAACCACCCAGGTGCCCTTTCTGTGTATGTGTTAAAAGGTGTGTCACAATTGTATTGCAACATGTATAGTTACAATTTATGCTAAATGCCTTTTGTTAAAGAAATTTCCACTGACTTCTACAATTAGCACCAGGTTGGATTTTGTATTCCATGGTACATTAAAGATGTCAGTTGGAGTGCCTGGCTGGCTCGGTTGGAAGAGCATGCAACTCTTGATCTCAGGGTCATGAGTTTGAGCCCCACATTGGGTGTGGAGATTACATTAAAAATTAATTAATTAATTTTTAAAAATCTCTTACGATGATGCAATCCAAAAAAAGAACTTCTCTTGAGTATGTGGTACCTGTTGGGCACTGACAGGCTCCTGGAGGAGTCTGTACTGGTCTGCAGGAAGACCCCAGCATATTTTCTCCAGGAGAGTGCCCATTATGTAAATGGACATTCCTTTTCATTTCTGCATTTAGGTAGCTGTGTCTTAGTTGCAGCAACCCCAAATAGGATCAGCAAAATTGAAAGTATCTCAATAAATTTTCCCAATAGGATGGAGGTCATTACATCATCAAGTATATGGTGCCCTCATGTCCAGAAACAGCTAATGCAGCTCTAAAAGATGCTCTTGGTTATTGGTTAGAGCGAGACACTAATGACAATGTACAAAAATGTGTTCTCACTCTCAGTGTTATGCTTTAGTAAAGTTCATGGGTTCACTTTCCAAGTGGCCAATTACCTTTTTGCTGATGTATTCATTGACTCCCCACCTAATCCTGGCCATTTTTCCTGGTCATTTACATTTCCTGGGATTTATATTCATTCAGGAATTGAGGTTATTGGGAGAAGCAGTCATGCCCACAGTTAGTTGTGGGCCACATTTGTTGCCTGATAAATTATTTTTTTCACCATAATCTATTTTTAATAAAGCAATATTCATTGTTTTGTATAAATGTTAATGTAGTAAATACTAATTAAAATATGGAAAATCTAGGAACATATAGAAATAAAATAATTACCCATAGATATTCATATGAACATTAAAAAAATTTTTTTAACATTTATTTACTTTTGAGAGACAGAGAGCACGAGGAAGAGAGGGAGACACAGAATCCAAAGCAGGCTCCAGCTCTGAGCCATCAGCACAGAGCCTGACGCAGGGCTCAAACTCACAAATTGCGAGATCATGACCTGAGCCGAAGTTGGTTGCTTAACCAACTGAGCCACCCAGGTGCCCCATTATGAACATTTTCTTATATATCATACCAATTTCTTTTACAGAATAAGATTTTTTTTTATCTGACAATATCTATATGTGAATGAACTATAATTTGTTTAACCATTTTTTTACTGATGGACATTGAGGTTGCCTCTAATTTTAAGTGTGATGTACATCTTTGTAGAAAATTGCTCATTTTTATGTCTGTTTCCTAAGATTAGTTCTACAATTAAATTTGCTGGTCATAGAGGGGTACCTGACTTGTTCTGTCAGTAGAGGATGCAACTATTGATGTCAGGGTCATGAGTTCGAGCCTCACACTGAGCATAGTTAGAGCTTACTTAAAAAAAATAATAAATTTTCTGGTCATGGAATAGACAAAATTGTTGCCCGATAAATTAACTCAACTTTTGAATAGCGGATACTCAGTGGTGACTATTTTTCTCCACACCCCACAAGCTATATTGCCAGGCTATGCTTCCCTGTGCCTATTTTTTTGAGACTGTTTTTTAGTAAAATAATTTGACATTTATGGGTCAGGGCTTTGTCTCAGTGAATATTTACTGATTTTAAATATCCTTTAGCCTTAGATTTATGAGGCTATGATACATAACGTGAAGCTGGAGGCTATGAACCATTTTTTAAAGACAATAACTATCATCCATGCATGACTATTGCCTTTAGTACTGCTAAGAATACAGGGTGGTAACTATAGAAGAATGTAGAAATAATTACAAACAACAGCAACAGCAAATACTGTCTTGGTTCTTTTGGAAAAAAAAAAAAAAGAAAGAAAGAAATGCTTTTCCATGACAATGAAAGGATATCTGGCAAAGTTTCATTGTCTGGCCAAAGTGATGGTTTCTGGATAGGTTATACTGTAATACTGCCATTTCCTAAACATTTTTTGTACACCTCTTGTTAGTTTTCAAAGTCCCAATTCCCAAAGCATTAAAGAATCATAGGATTTTAAAGCTGGATACGATCATTGGAGGTCTGATTTACCGTAGGAAACGAGTGGAGTTGAGGAATCTCTTGTGATCACTCTGTTCACGTACACAAGAGGGTGTTAGTGCACTGAACCCTTTGTAGAGATAAGGGGAAATGCTGGACAAGTTTCAGTTTGGATTAAAGCATTGCACCTTGGTTAGGATTTACAGGCTG
Organism: Acinonyx jubatus; assembly: GCF_027475565.1. NCBI lineage: Eukaryota > Metazoa > Chordata > Mammalia > Carnivora > Felidae > Acinonyx > Acinonyx jubatus. The sequence goes on along the minus strand of NC_069388.1, from coordinate 34,882,019 downwards.
TCTCTTCCAAGCCCTGCTAATATGAGATCATTGAGTCTCAGAGTTCTGACATGTTTTCTGGGGCTCTTTCGGTCACATAATGTAACCTTGATGGGAGGGACTTTTCTGCCTGTGCCTGGCCTATTTGTAAAGCCTCATATTTATTGTAGGATCAAGCATGCACTCATTTGTATCTAGCTTTTTTTCAGTCAACATTATGTTTGTGGTGTTCATTAAGTATTTCTCTATAGTTCCTTCTCTTGGTCTACAACATTCCAGTATAGGAACTTGGCACAATTTATACATTCTACTGCTGATGGCTACATGGGCACTTTCCGGTTTGACACTCTTGAGCAAATAGGCCATGAGAGCCAGTAGTATGTCAAAAAGTAGAAGTATAAAGCAATAGCATTACATGTTTTCATTCTGAAGAGCTCCCCTCTTATACTGAGAAAATTTATTTGAAAACTGCCCCTCTCAGGGGTATTCTGGGTTCCCTATCTCTACTTGAGGGCTCAAAAAAAGCCTACTGGACATGGGCTCCAAAGAACAGCCCTACCTTATATTTTTTCTTTTCTTTTCTTTTCTTTTCTTTTCTTTTCTTTTCTTTTCTTTTCTTTTCTTTTCTTTTCTTTTTTCTTTTCTTTTCTTTTCTTTTCTTTTGTGGTGGTGGTGGTGTTGAACTTGGGCTTATAGAGCATCTTTTTTTAAAAAAATGTTATTATAGTTGACATACAATGTTCTATTAGTTCCAGGTGCACGACATAGTGATTTGCCAAGTCTGTACATTCCTCGGTGCTTACCATGGTGTGTTTGTCACCATCTGTCACCATATAACATTATCACAGTATTACTGACTCTGTTCTCTTTCTGTACTTTTCACCCCCAAGGCTTGCTTGTTTTATAACTGAAAGTTTCTTCTTCTTAATCTCCTTCACCTATTTTGCCTTATCCTGGCACAGGGAAGGGCACTCTTTGTTGAGTTTACATAGTTTATAATTCTGACATCATAGAAAGCAGGAACAATAAGCCCCTCTTCCAATTTAAAAAAGCCAGAAATCCCACCATTCTCTGCAACAAAACTCCCCAAATTAAGCAGTAGCATTCAGTTTGAGAGGAAAATGCATTTTGGCATTTTTTCAAAGATTTGAATTTCAAAAGGTTATTATTATGCATAACAGAGAGAGGGAAATGACAATGCAATTTAAATAACCCTCTCTAGAAACTTCACATTAAGTACATTTTAGACACAGTTTCAAGATGCAGAAATTAGGTGTTACTCTTCTGGCAATATTTCCTTCCTCGAGGTTATTTTACAGGGCCGACTAGTCACTGCATTGTGGGATTGCTTCATAGGAACACAAAATAACTACACGAAAATCAAGATTTGGTGAATACAAAACATTGCTCCAGACCACCGCAGATTGTACCATTGCGATGTTTTTGCCTTTATTAATTTATAGGCTTAAAGGAGCAAAACTTCCAACACTGTCATATATCACAACAGAGCCCGTCTTCTAAAATAGGCAATGAGGGGCGCCTGGGTGGCGCAGTCGGTTAAGCATCCGACTTCAGCCAGGTCACGATCTCACGGTCCGTGAGTTCGAGCCCCGCGTCGGGCTCTGGGCTGACGGCTCAGAGCCTGGAGCCTGTTTCCGATTCTGTGTCTCCCTCTCTCTCTGCCCCTCACCCGTTCATGCTCTGTCTCTCTCTGTCCCAAAAATAAATAAACGTTGAAAAAAAAATTATAAAATAGGCAATGATTTTATTAACAACTACATTGGCAATCTGCTTTAGACTGTTAACTACTGATATTTTGCATAATAGCTCATAATCACCATTGCTGCTTCTTCGTGTTTATGTGCCACTCCGACTCACGAAATATAATGTAAAAACCATACATTAAAAGCTGGAAGAGTTTTATATGGGCCCTATACCTGCCACCAGCTAGCCTAGTGACCTCAGGCACTGATTTCATTCCTCAGCTCTTCCCTGTTTGATACGAGACTAATGCCATTTGTTGACAGCATAGTGTTGGTAGCAGAAGAAAATGACATGCGTGTTGGGGTAATGCTCACTGTTAGAATAACTAAGCCCCAGAATTTCATTAGCTCACCCATTAGACGTTTATTTTTCTCCTGTTTGAAGTCCAGTGCAGCTACTTCTGGTCAACAGGTGGGTGTCTTCCATGCAACAATCCAGGGACCCATTCTCCTTATACCTTGAAATTTTACCACCTCCTTGCACTTCATCTCTGCCTGCATCCAGCTGGCATGAAAGCCCTGAGCTGAAATTGACAGACTCGACTTCTGCACATGTCCTATTGGCCGGGCCAAATCATGTGGCAGTAGCTGAATACAAAGGGAGTTGGGAATGGAGTCCCAGTCTGGGCACACACTTCCTAGGGTGAACTCCATATTACAGAAGGGGGACCATGTGAAACTCATATACATTACGAAGCATTTGACTGTTGCAGCTGTTGACATTTTAGGTACTCTTCTCTACAGTACTGACATTCCATACCAGCCACCCATAATCACATTGAGTATCAGTATGTTTAGATTGACCAAGGAGTGACCACAGCAAGACATATGGTGGCTTTTAATACCCACTATATGGTACACCTCACTGCAATATTTTGCTGTGTCAACAAATGGTTCCTCATCAGGTAGGAACCAAACTATGCTAAATCTTAAACTACCATGTATAGACAATTTTCTCTCCTATAGTGATTCAAGTGTCATAGTGAAGGAAATCTACAGAGAAAGCCAGTCTTTCATTACAGTGTATTGGCATCAGGCAGGCATCCTCTTTTCCAGGACTAGCCACTGTCCACAGAGGCAAAAGAGAGGCCCAAGGAGGCCATGCTAAGGAGGCAGGTCCTACATGACCGTCTCCCCACTATTCTGTCCTTTGTGGTCTAAGAAAATGAATATACCTGGAAAACATACAAGCAGATCATCACATCTTTAAAAATTTTTTTTAACATTTATTCATCTAAGAGCAAGAGCAGGGGAGGGCAGAGAGAGAGGGAGATACAGAATCCAAAGCAGGCTCCAGGCTCTGAGCTGTCAGCACAGAGCCTGATGTGGGTCTCAAACCCACAAGCCACAAGCTCATGACCTGAGCTGCAGTCGGATGCTTAACCGACTGAGCCACCCAGGCGCTCCAACAGATAATCACATCTTTTTTTTTTTAATGTTGTTTGGTAAAGATTTCTTTTTTAAAAATATAATTTATTGTCAAATTGGCTTACTTATAATACCCAGTGCTCATCACAACAAGTGTCGTCCTCAATGCCCATCACCCACTTTCCCTCTCCCCCACCCCTCATCCACCCTCAGTTTGTTCTCTGTATTTAAGAGTCTCTTATGGGTTGCCTCCCTCCCTCTCTGTAACTATTTTTCCCCCTTTCCTTCCCCCATGGTCTTCTGTTAAGTTTCTCAAGATCTACATATGAGTGAAAACATATGGTATCTGTCTTTCTCTAACTGATTTCACCCAGCATAATACCTTCCAGTTTCATCCACGTCGCTGCAAATGGCATGATTTCATTCTTTCTCATTGCCAAGTACTATTCCATTGTGTGTAGAAACCACATCTTTTTTTTTCATTTTTTTAAAATGTTTATTTATTTTTGACAGAGAGACAGAGCATGAGCAGGGGAGGGGCAGAGAGAGAGGGAGACACAGAATCTGAAGCAGGCTCCAAGTTCTGAGCTGTCAGCGCAGAGACCAACGCGGGGCTCGAACTCACAGATCATGAGATCATGACTTGAACTGAAGTTGGACGATCAACCTGAGCCACCCAGGCGCCCCGATATAAACCACATCTGCTTTATCCGCTAATCAGTTGATGGACATTTAGGCTCTTTCTGTGATTTGGCTATTGTTGAAAGTGCTGCTATAAACTTCGGGGTACAAGTGCCCCTATGCATCAGCACTCCTGTATCCCTTGGGTAAATTCCTAGCAGTGCTATTGCTGGGTCATAGGGTAGATCTATTTTTAATTTTTTGAGGAACCTCCACACTGTTTTCCAGAGTGGCTGCACCAATTTGCATTCTCACCAACAGTGCAAGAGGGTTCCATTTTCTCCACATCCTCACCAGCATCTGCAGTTTCCTGATTTGTTCATTTTAGCCACTCTGACCGCTGTGAGATGGTATGTCAGTGTGGTTCTGATTTGTATTTCCCTGATGAGGAGTGACATTGAGCCAGATGATCACATCTTAGTCCAAATCAAATATTGCTTCAAATAAAGTCACCAAACATTCAAATCATCTGTCATCCCACTCAGAGGAAAAAATAAAAAACAATAACTATCACAAACCAAAGTCTGGGAGTGACAGCTGATGCCTTAAGTTGCTGCTTCTCAAACTTGAGTGTGCCTCAGACATTCTCTGGAGAGCTTGATAAGATACTGTCACGTGGGTCCCACCCTGTCAGAGTTGCTGGTTCAGGAGGCCTGGAATGGGGCCCCAAAGTTTGCACTTTTTACAAACTACCCACTGATGCTGATCGTCTGGGGACCACACTTGAAGAACACTGTCCTGTGCTACCTGACTTCTCCTTTGTCCCTGTTCCTGTCTCTCTGTCCCCTTGCTCACTAGCCAGCTTGCTATTCCAGGAACCCACCAGGCATGTCTGCATACCCAGGCCTGTGTACCTGCTGTTGCCCATATATTCCTATGGTTATACACTTGCTGCCTTCAGTTATTTGCCCACACTGCACCTTCTTGGGGACCCCTTCTCTTCCCTGACCACACAGTTTAAAATTTCTACGCTCCTACCCCACCACTCACTAGCCCCCCTTCCCTGTCTTTTTTCCCTTCCCCTAGTCTTATCACCTTCTGATACCCTAAGAAATTTACCTGTTTATATGTATGCTGTTTTTCTCTCCTAACGGGAATATGAACCCCTTAGGGTGACAGGGATCTTCATTTCCCTATTGAGTCTTCAACACCCAGAACAGTGCCTGACCATTAGTAGGTGCTCAATAAAATATTTGTCAAAGAAAAGATGGAGTGTGGATGGAGGGAAGAAAGAATGGAGAGACAAGTTAAGCTCATCTTGCTCTGTAACAGATTTAGTCAGCTTGGAATGCAAATCACATCTCCTGTGCACTTGGCCAGTTTGCTGTACAGTTTGCTTGCAGCATCTTGCCTCATTGTAGAATTCTGAAAGTCTTTAGCCCACTGGTTACCTTGTTGCCAGCATTGTCTTCAAGCTCTTCTGGGGTTTGAGAGCTGCAAGTGACAGGCATTGCATGAGACTCTAGGATGGTCTTACAGTAGGAGTGGGCATCTTTAGGTTTGGAAGGGAGTTATGGTCTCACAGGCTAATTATTGTTTTTACTGCTAATATTGGACCTCTTAGTAGTTCTGACTTGGGCTGTATGCACCAAGCCCATTCTGGGCCTTCCCCTTTGGCATGCTTGCTATAATAGAGAAGCAAATGTGAGGAGGAGAGCCACAAGATACAGATTACACCTTAAGGCAGGGTTTCTATGCATGGAAATCTCAGTTTAAAGCTGACATACCATCAAAAGTATAGTTCTTATTTAAAATGTTGGATTGTTTGAATACAGAGCAATGTCTAATAGTTCCAATTGTTTGGATTTTTTAAATATTGGCTAAAATTATACAAGTTTGTAGTATGGAGTGCTAATGAGTTTCTATTCTTTATTCATACCAGCGAAATCCCTTCTTGATGTTTTGACCCATATTATCCAACAGGGAAGAGGTTGTTTTTGTTTTGTTTTGTTTTGTTTTACCAGTACTCTATTTGTAAAACTATATGATCAGAAGCTTTAGAAGTGGACAGCTTGCCAACTTGCTGTTTCCATAGCCTCAAGCAGGTGCTCAACTCTGTGAGGTTTTCAAATAATTGGTAGAATGATAATAACTAACTTTTGGAAATAAGATAGGTCCCATTGCTTTGCCCAGGCAAAGCCTGTATTCTCACCAGGAGATGGTGTCAGCATATGACCCTCAGATGAGAAAAAGCAAAATTAGGGATGCGTTGATATGACCCATATGACCAATCTAAATAAAGCAGAATTAAGGTTACTTAAGGTTCTTAAGGTTCTTTTGCTCAGTGTGAAATTCCAGTGCATCAAATTTTATCATCTTGGAGACTGAAGGAAAGAAAACAGTCTTTAATGTTATTAAATTTGATGATGTTGCCCATTATAATTTATAGGTCTGATTTTTATTGCCAGACACATGTACTTGTGCAAATACATGCCGTCCTATTTTCAGTCCCCTGGGAAGTTTGAGAATTAGATGGTGACACCAGCCACTGTGTATCTCGTAGTTTCTGTTTCAAAGACTTCTAAAATCTAAAATCAGTGTGGGAATTTGGAGGCCTTTGTACCTGCTGCCAGGACACGTAGCTCCCTACAGTAGCCTTTGTAAAAGAGGGCAGAGACCTTAGTGTGCTGGCCTGAATAGGTGAGTGCCAAAAATTGGAGCATTCCACTTCCAGCTCTCAGATTTATGCTGGAGCTTGCTTACCTGGGCCCATGCTCCTAAGAGAGGCCAATTGTGAGCATCTTTTAAAAAGTCCTTGTTCAGCAATGTCATGTTGGTGGCTTGAAATCAGCCATGGTTGGGAACATTTGCACCCTAGAAATGGGCAAGACACTACAGTCGGAGCTTGTGTCCCCACCTCCCTAGCCGCTTCCCAGAGCCAATTGTTGAACATTTACCGGCATGTGCTGTTACTAATTGCAATAGATTACAGGCCCGGTCCTAATTCACTGGCTTTCCCTGTCGCCACATCCTTTGTAATGTGACTTTGCAACTCCTTCCTTAAAGAGATGGACTCTGTTTCCCTGTACCTTGAATCTGAGCTGGACATCTGACTTGCATTTATTGTATGATATAGTGAAACCAAAAATGTGCCTATTTCTAGCCTAGGTCTCAAAAGGCTTCACTTCTGTCTCTTGTAACACTGACACCACCATAACAAGCCCATGTTGTCCTGCTGAAAGATTAGAGTCCATGTGGGCATGCCAGGCCAATCGATCTCCATCCATTCCGTAGCTAACCACAGAACACTTGAGGGAGCACAGGCAAGACCAGAAGAACCACCTACCTGAGCTCAGTACAGATTTCCAGTCCCAATGGTGAGCTAAATCAGTGGTTAAGTCACTAACCATTGAGTGGTTTGTTATTGCAGCAAAAGCTAACCGATAAACTAATCGACTCACAATTTCCGGTAAGTTTTAAACAGACATCAATGGTATTGCTAGGATTAATATATGGGCCAATGTCTATTTGGGAAACTGTTTCACCTGAAGAGTCACTTTGAAAATACTTTCTACCCATCCCCTCAGTTTGCTACCTGTTACCCTCAGAAAGTTGATGAGATTATTTGGGCATTAGCATCAGTGAGGTGGAATACAAATAGAAACTAGAGAATCTGGAGCTATCTAGGCAATGACTATCTCAAGATGGTGGGCCAGTCTCTTGCCCCTTCCACTGGTACTGCTTAGGCCATATGGGCTGTTTCTGTTTCTCAAAAAGGCAAGTCTTTTTCTCGCTTGAGATCATTATCCTTGGTGTTCCTCCTACTGGAATGCTCTGTCTCAACTTGGCAAGACCTACACCTTCTTATCCATCCATATTCTTACTTATCTGAGCATTCTTCACTAATAACCATGTATCACTACTAGCCACGATATTACTCTCCTGAAAGTTACTCTATCACAATGCTCCAACAGAAATATGATGCAAGGTACATATTTAATATTAAATATCTAGTAACCATATTTTAAAACACAAAAGTAAAATTTAATATATTTTGCTTAATTCAAAATATCCAAAATATTGTCATCTCAATGTATGATCAGTACAAAAAATTAGTAAATCTTATGGACCACAAAATACCTGCATACTACTTTTTATACTAGCCTTACTTATAATAGCCCAAAACTGGAAACAACCAAATTATCCTTCAATAGGTAAATTGTGGTGTGCTGTATCATGGAATACTACTCCACAATAGGAACTATTGATACTCAAAACAATTTGGATGGATCTCATTATATCGAGAACAAAAAAGCTAATCTCAAATGGTCATACACTGTATTTATAGAACAATCTCAGAATCACAAATTAATGGGTATGGAAAACAGTAGTGGATGCCAAGGATGAGGGAGTAGAGGTCATTATAAAAGGGTAGCAAGAAGACAATCTTTGTAGTGATGGAACATGTCTGTATCTTGATTGTGCCGGTGATTACACAAATCTACACGTGATAAAATGTTATACTACTATTGGTGCACATTGCACCAATGTCAAATTCATGGTTTTGATGTCATACTTTAATTATGTGACTATGGGAAGAAACTGGATGAAGGGTACAGAGAATCTCTGTATACGAACTGTGCAACTTCCTGTGAATGTAGTATTTCAAAGTAATGTTCAAGCACTAATTCCTGAAGCCTATGAACATGTTAGGTTACATTGCAAAAGGGAATTAAGGTTGCAAGTAGAATTATGGGTACTAATAAACTGACCTTAATGTGAGGAGATTATCCAGATGGACCCAGTGTGGTCACAAGCGTTCTTAAAAGTGGAAGCGTGAGGCAGAAGAGGAGAGTCGGGTAGAAGAAGAAAAGTCAGAGAGAGATTCAATATTTCTGGCTTTGAATATGGAAGAAGGGGCCAAGAACCAAGGAATGCAGATGGCCTGTAGATGCTAGAGAAGGCAAGGAAATGGATTCTTCCTTAGAGCCTCCGGAAAGGAACACAGCTCTGCTGACACCTTGATTTTCACCCAGTAGGACTCATTTTAGTCTTTTGACATCAAGAATCATAAGAAATAAATTTGTGTTGTCTAAGATACTAAGTTTGTGGCAATTTGTTACAGCAGCAATAGGAAACTAATGCAGTGGGAATTCAGAGAGATGTACAGATGTAGCGGATAGTTGGAGAGTGGAATGAACACTAATTGGTGGTGATTGGATGTGGAGGATGATAGAGAAAGGGGAAGTCAAAATGGATTCCCAGAATAACTTTAGCAATTTGATGTAACATAGGAGCTGCATACTAGGATTGAGTTATCTGTAGAAGGAACCAGTTGAACAAGTAGAAAGTTTGTGACTCATGTTTCAGAAATGTCAATAATGGGAAGAATCCAAGAGGAGATTTGGATTGCATAAATCAGAAGCTTAGGAGAGGAGTTTGGGCTATGTCTGCATATTTGGAGACATTGGCATAAGGAGGAAATAAACTTGTGGTTTGCAGTAAGACCGTGGTGAAATAGTAGCTTTTGACCATAACATTTACATATTTTCTGCAATTTTTGAGTGCCTGTTCTGTTGATGCTCTTCTATGAACTATGATAGTCCTCTTGCTACTGTTTTAACATTATGTTATCACTCTGGACAGTGTAAAAATGATTAGAATTTAAATATGTTTTCCTCGAAGGATGCCTTTTGTCAGTCCCCTGTGTTGGGTGGCAGAAAAATGAGATGGATGAATTGAAGCCAGCATGAAGAATTGGGCTGGACCAGAGTGGTCTTGCAATGTTGAGGGTCCAGACAGTGTGAAGTTGGGTGCATGAATGTGATAAATCCAACCACAGCCACAGATTCCAGAATCAGGATGGAATCAGGAAGCTTGGATGAGAAGGAACCAGCAAGTAGGTGAAATCCAAACAACTCAATAAGTAGGAAGTGCCTAAGAGAGTCATACAGTAGAAAAGGACAAATAAGAAACAAAGAGTGTGGTATGGAGGCTGAGTTCAAATGCACATGGTAGAAATTGGAATCCAGAGTCAGCTCTACATGAGAAGAAAGGGGCTTCAGCTGTTGAGAAGGCAGATGCAGTCGGATTTGGGCTCAGGTCAGAAAAGCAAGCTTGAAGCTTGGAACAACTGGATTACAGGTGTCTGTGCAGTAGAAATGGGGACCAGGTACAAGAATAATCTTACTGAGCCAGTATGCTCTGAAGTTTTTCTGGAGGGGGAAGCACCTGGTGGAAAACAGGGACTGTCCCATGCGTGATGTCCAAGAGACACTACAATAAAAGAATCTGAGGGAGAATTTTTTTAGATGCAATAATAATTTGTCTTCGAAAATAACTTTATTTTTATATTGAACCCATCCCAAGTTTTTTATGTTTTCCCCTGAATCACAGATGTGTGAATCATGTTATATTTTACCTAAAAGCAACATACCTGAAAGCCTTTTAGTCCTGGTCCTGAGCCTATGACAAATGTGTATCTGAGCAATGGCATCTGGACAGGGGTATAGTGGGGTTGGTGCCATCCCCTCTGCAATACAATTTCTCAAACAGCCATCTTTCTTCTACCAATGACAGGCCGGTCATTAAACCTAAATTATCTGAACACGGCTAGGTATTTCTGAAGTACTTAAGTATCCATTATTACATTTGCCAAGTTCTTCAAAGTAGAATTGAGGCTAAGAAAAGAAAAATCTCTTCATGAGGGAGTCAGTGAGGAAAGAACCACTTTTGAGATGTACATTAAAGGTGCCATATTAAGTATCCAGATGTCTGTCTGGCTCAAAACGTTCATAGTCCAGTAATTATATTGACTCCTCACTTCAGCTGTAGGGCCTGCAAGTGTACCTCCAAGTAGTTGTCAACGTCAAAGGTTAGACCAATACCATTTTGATGGTAAGTGGGGGGAATATGAACAAAAGATTATCTAATAGATTGGCTCCCATTGTGCTCATCTTGTCCCTAGCCCTCCCCATCTTCAACACGACCCTTTTCTGCTAACTGCATCCCCCATGAAGGTCAAAGCTTTTGGAACATATTCATACTATTAGCTATTATTTTTTATGTATTTTATTTTTATTTTTGTTATAAAATATACATATCATAAAATTCACCATTTTAACCATTTTTGAGTATATAGCTCAGTGGCATTAAGCACATGGACATTATTGTGCAACCTTCACCTCCATCCATGTTCAGAACGTTTTCATCTTCCCCAAATGAAACTATACATTTATCAAACAGTAAGTCCTGGGGCACCTGGGTATCTCAGTCAGTTGAGTGTCTGATTCTTGATTTCGGCTCAGGTCATGATCACAGAGTCGTGAGATCAAGCCCCATGTCAAGCTTCATACTCCCCAGCTCCCCAGTTTGCTTGCTTTCTCTGTCTCTTTCTAAAGTTAATAATAATAATAATAAAACAATAAGTCCCCATTCTTCCCTCATACCAGCCCCTAGAAACCACCATTCTACTTTTTGTCCTTATGAATTTAACTACTTTAGTTACCTTATGTAAGTGGAATCCTACAATATTCCCTTGTGTATGGCTTATTTCACTTAGCATAATGTCTTCAAGGTTCATCCATGTTTTATCATGTGTCTCAAGTATCTTTTTAATAGTTTTGAATACATTAGAAAATCAATACCTCGTGAACTTGTATCCTGTGGCCCAAAGTCCACTCAAAACCTCTTCTGAGCATGCCAACAGTTTGGAAACTACAGCTGCTCCCCATCAGTGTACCACTACTATTACTGAATATTCAAGCTCTACAAATTAATAAAGAATGGCGAAGTTGCAAAAAAGAATAAAAATAAAAATAAAATTACCAGGCATGTATAGCGAATTAAACTTTGAGCAAGAAAGTTGAAAATGTAATTCATGGTCCTGATGCTGAGTTTTTGCTCTAAAAATATTCAGGAGAATAAAGTGTTAGTGGCAATTTTCTGGGCCAGTTAGCATGCTCAAGTCAGGTTGAGTTTTAAAATCTACCTGCAAGGTCACTTCATTTTCTACCTAAACAAGAACATTCTTATAAATTCTTCCATACATGCTTCTGATATTTAATATTATATGTAAACTTGACTGGGGAAGGGATGTCCAGATAGCTGGTAAACTGTTTTGGGGTGTATCTCTGAGGCTGTTTCTGGAAGAGATTAGCATTTGAGTTGGGAACTGAATAAAGCAAATGACCTTCCCCAAGGTGGGTGGGCATCATGCAATTCTTTGAGGGCTCAAAGAACCAAAAGGCAAAGGAAGAGTGAATTCACTCCCTCCCTGCTTGAGCGGAGACATCCTCTTCTGTCCTTGGACATGGGCCCTACTGGTTCTTATGTTTTCAGATTGAGACTTATATCATAAGAGTCCTTGGCTCTGACACCTATGGACTCAGACTGATTTATATCACTAGCTTTGTCCAGCTTGTAGACAGCAGACCATGGGACATTTTGGCCAACGTTACCACATTAGCTAATTCCTATAATAAATCTCCTCTTGCATACATCTGTATAATCCTACTGGTTCTGATTCTTGGAAGAGCTCTGAGCAATACAATGCTTATACCATGAGCTTCAACCAGTATGACCTAAAAGACTTCCTAGAGGGGCAAGAAATAAGGGATACCAGTTTAGGTCCAATGTGGTTTCTTTATATGTCTCCATCTGCTCATCCACTTGTTCAACAATCAGAGGAGATGTTTCTTTCCTAAGCTGCACACCACTTTTGGTGAATATGGCCACCACAAAATTAAGTAGGCTTTTCTGGTACTCAAAAACTTTAGCAAGAAATGTAGAACAATAGAAATATAGGTGAAAGGGCCCAAGATTAGAAACTACTTGTGAGTCAAACACGTTAATGAATGATTCAAACACATCAAAACACTCATTCTGTATGAACTGCCATTTCTCAGGCAAGATAAGAATCTGAATGGACTGGTGCCATTTGGAAAACCAAGCTGTCATCTGATATAGTTTCCAAAGGATAGCAACTTCTTCAGTCATTTGTGAATGACTACTCTCGATATTTCAAAATGATGGTTGTGGAAAACAAAACAAAAAACAAAAATATGGTTGTTACCCATGTAAATCAATCTCTTTTTCTGGACATTAACCCAAAGGATAGATTTTTAACATTTTATTTCTATATGTTTGGATACATGTTAATTTCAATAAGTGTTGCCTGTTGGTTTAAAAATACTTTTAAAAATTGAGGTGCCTGGGTGGCTCAGTTGGTTAAGTGTTAGACTTCAGCTCAGGTCATATCTCACAGTTTGTGGGTTCAAACCCCGCATCAGGCTCTCTGCTGACAGCTCAGTGCTTGGAGCCTACTCCAGATTCTATCTGTCTCTGTCTCTCTCTCTCTCTGCTCCTTCCCTGCTCACACCCTCTTTCTCTCAATAAACTAAATAAACATTAAAAAAATATTTTAGGAAAGAAATATACCACATGTGGTTTACAAAAGAGCACGAGAAATCTGATGATTGCCTGACCATACCCCATGATAACTCCAAGTTCTGCTTACCAGAGGCCATCATGACATTTCTTCAGTTTGGACCTTTTTTTTTCCTTTCAGTTGTGTTTTGTTTCTTTGTTTTTTTAAAAAGATTTTATTTTTAAGTTATCTCTACACCCAATGTGCTGTTTGAACTTAACAACCCTGAGACGGAGTCACATGCTCTACTGACTGAGCCAGCCAGGCACCCCTCAGTGTTTTATATATAGCCAAAAATATATGTATGCAGCTTCAGCAATTTTAGGCATCTCCCTCCTTTTATTTTTTGCTATGTAGATATAAGTTAGCTTTCTTACATAATCTGCCCACCTCCTTTATTTTCCCAATATAATTTTGTGGGCTGTTTTTGATTATGTATGTTAAATGGTCCTTATATTTTGTGATTTTTGTCATTGCTTACTGATGAGCCAAGAATTATCTTATGATTATCTTTTCTTTCTATTTCAGTTTTTGGTTTTCCCAAAGTTTCATGTCTTTCTCTTATTTTTATGATGGGTTCTTTACAAATAATCATTTATTGGTGCACCTGGGTGGCTTTGTCAATTAAATGTCCTACTTCAGCTCAGGTCATGATCTCACCATTCAGAGTTCGAGGCCCACGTTGGGCCCTGTGCTGACAGTTCAGAGTCTAGAGTCTGCTTCAGATTCTGTGTCTCCCTCGGTCTCTCTGCCCCACCGTCCATGCTGTCTGTCTGTCTGTCTGTCTCTCTCTTTCTCTCTCTCTCTCTCTCTCTCAAAAAAAAGTAAACATTAAAAAATTATAAATAATCATTTATTTTGTAAAGAATGTACATCTTGCAAGGTGACATGTATTTTTCTGTTTATCTCCAAATTCCCTGCTACTTTGTGATGTCACACAGAGCTTGGGTGAGTTCCCCAGCTTGCCTATGCACCCAGGCTAGTGCTAGTTCCAGACACACAATTATTGGTGTTGCCTAAAATTGACTCCTAATTGCGTACTGAAAATGGAATAGGACTTTGCAACCAGACAGTCAAACATGGCCCCTTAAGAGCCAAGTCTGAAATGAGGTAGATTTGGGTTTCACTCCATTCCTGGCACTTGGTAACCATGGTACCATGGGTAACTAACTATGTGATTTAACTTCCCTGAGTTTAAATCCCTGCACTTGTAAAATAAATACCTCACAGAACTGTCAGAATATAAGAGAATGGCTATTCCACTTAGCCTAGACAATGTCTGATTCCAGGAAATATTCATTTCGTGTTACCCAGTATTACTGTTGCTGATGTTTTCAAATGGCTTCTTCCAATGCCTTCTTATTTAGTAATTCCAACTATTCCAGAAGCTAGGCAAATCTGGAATTATGTGCACTTAGAGAGGAAGACTCTATCTCAGGCCGCCAGGGTCACAGGCTGCCAGGGTCACAGTGATCCCACAGAGCAGTGGGGACTGCTCTGATATTCAAGACAGCAAGTGTAGGAGCCTGTTCCTAGGATGTGAATTGCCTGGGCTTGCATATCATTTCAGTTTCTTCCTACCTGGGTGAACTTGGGCACTCCTTCATCTCCCTGAGACTCAGTTTCCTTATCTATATGGCGGGAATAATAACAGCCCTTACGACACAAATTATTGTGAGGAGGATGCGTGAGTTTATATGTATAAAACAGTGTCTGGCACAATTAGCCCAATATAAATATACTTCAAGTAGCATTTTCTTGTCCCTGGTAAGGTGCTGTGCCAACCATACCAGGCAGCCTGACACAACTGATCCCAGATGCCCTTCTCTTGCTTGCCAGTCCTTTGAATCTCTACTCATTATCCCAGCTAATAGGCCCAAATGGGGAGATGCCACCTACAAGAGCTTTGAGACTAGGCATACGTATAAAGCAGGACAACACCCCAAGCTGGGGCCAACAGCTGGGGTCTTGCTAAAAGCAGCTTAAGGGCTGAGATGACAGTGAAGCTATCAGAGTGTTGTGTTAGAGTCTGGGGATTTGGATTTCCTTCAGTTTCTTCCAGGATAACTTCCATACAAGAACATGTGGTGACCAAAACCATTCATCAAAGCAGTATTTGCTCTGAGTTTTGCAAGAAACTTTTGGAAACAGGGATTCAGGGGTCTGTTTACCCTCTTTCTCTAGGAATGTAACTACACAGTAGCATAATAAAGACCTTGAGAAGTCCCACAAAGGAAATTTATATAATCCATTGTTTCCCAAATTTACCTACCCGAGGAACCAACCTTCCATCCTCTAAATTTTTCACCTTTCAGAAAGCTGATGTTCCCAGGAACACACTTTTGGTAACCCTTAGTCAGACTAGCAGGTGAGTGCTCACATGCCTGTTTAGTAACGAAACGAATTAGGAAACATTAGCAATAAGTCTTGAAATGCCTGATTTAAAAACCTGTAGCAAAAGTTTCTGTGCTGAATAGTCTCTACCAAATCGTTCTGGAAGTAGGTCTGCTGGAACTCAGGAGCAGGTCAAGGTATTCCATGCCCTTGATTCACATAGATGCTGAACAGCAGGGGTCTTTTTTCTACCTGAGGGGTTGTCCAGGTTCCCAGCAGCCCTTTGACCTTACTTACTCAGTGACAGAGTTCAGCTCAGTCAGAAAAAGGGTCTTTCTGGAGAGACATGGCAGAACCCAAAAATCTCCAAAATCTCCGTTACCTTATTAGAGCCCACCTTCCCCATTAATGCATATCTCTAGGGGAACAAGTTTCCTAAAAATCGCAGGGGTGAACATGTCTGATAAAGAAAGCTAGTGCAGGGCAGTGTTGCTTTTCTAGTGATTCAAAGCACGTGTTTTGAGGTTCTGATTCTCTAGACTTGCCATTTTCTGACTTCTGAGCTTCTGTTTCCTCCATAGAGATATGATAATAACACCTCCTGTGCAGAGAAGAGTTAATGTGTGAGACCACGTATCTTAGAAAAGCTGATTTGTAAGGTTGCATATGGAAGCTTGGATTTTAGGAGGGGTCCCACCTTTCCCTGATAAGAATGATTCACTGTGCCTAAATTGTTTATGCAAATAATATTGTTTATGCTGAACCCCTGAATTCCTTCTGGATTCTAAAATTTTGGCATGGGCCAAGCAAAGGGTACTTATGTGACCTATACTGAATAAAACCTTCAGGCACTGAGTGTATCACAAGCTTATCTGGTCAACAACATTTTTCACGTACTGAAACCATTCAGTACTGGAGGAATTAATCGCGTCCTATGTGAGTCCACTGAGAGAGAATGCCAGGAAGCCTATGCCTGGTTTCCTCCAGACTTTGCCCATGTGCCTTTTTCCCTTTGCTGATGATACTTTGCATATGTTCACTGTAATAAATCACAGCTGGAGTGTGAGTATGTGCTAAGTTCTGTGAGTTCTCCTTGCCAATCAAACCTGAGGGTGGTCTTGGAACACCCCATCACCCCCTGCCACCAAAATAGGGCTATTGTGAGTTCTAAGTGAGATAGACAAGGTGAACCTTGAGCACTATGCCAGGTACAGACAGATCATGGACATATCCAAGAGAAGAAACCGTTCCAAGCAGATCATGGATTTTAGGAGGGCCCCCTACCATGTATCTCTCTCTTTCATGGTGTAAAAAGCATCAGGACTACTTCACCTGAGTGTGAGTTTCCTCATTGCTACCAGAGTAATGGCCATCGCTAATGAAATATCACTGTACCTCATGGTGATGCTCTCTCTACATTTAGGGAAACATTGCTTGAAAATGTAGAACTTTTAAATTTTCCTGTCTAGTTTCTTCCTCTATAACTCTTTAGCTCAAACTTACTAGAAGTGTAGAACTGTATAACCATGTAAATTACAGTTATGTAGTATCACAGGATACAGTGTAGGTAAATTAATTCAAGCACAGGACAACTGCCTTAATTTTAGAACGAGAACAGTATTAGTTCACTGATATCTTCTTTTTTATATTTTCATATGAGTGGCATGGCAACCACTGGGACATTCACAAATAGGAAGGGAATAGTAAAACATTTCTATTCTGATTCTAAAAATATTTGACCTAGCATTTTCAGTGCTAGTTCATGTATGAATTCATGCAAAATAACTCTCCTTAAGTGATTTTTCTAAGATAATTGCTACCTTGTTTTAAAAAAAATAGTCATAAAGTTTATTCAAATGTCAAGTGGACTCCACCAACACATGACCAAATTATATTTTCAAATGTATTTTTATTTTCACGATATAATACTGAGAGGTAGTATATAGACCCACTTACATATTTGGCATAATTTCCTGGCCACTGAAAACATTCCAGGCCCTCAGCCAACCAGATGGTAACATCATAATCAAGGTTCCTCTGAGTTAATGCAATTGTATAACAGCTAACACAGTTACCACTTTGGATGTTATTACTTGAGACTTTGAAGCAGCTAAAGTAGAAAGAGAAAAACGATGGGCACCTGAAGATACAAGGTATGGGATGATAAGCAGGTCTTTGCTATTGGTATTTTCTGTGCCAAAATTTACTCCACTATGTAATGGCTTAAAGCAACAGCCATTTATTTATGTCCTGATTCTATAAGTCAGCACTTTGGGTCTAGCTCAGCTGCATGATTCTTCTCCTGGTTTTGACTGGGTTCACTTAGTGGATAGCTGCTGGTCAGTTATGTGGCTTTGCTACCAGAGCTGATTATTGGATGCACTGATGGGTGACTGGACCACACCATCTGTCATCCTCCAGCAGGATGACCTGGCCTTGTTCTCAAGCTGGCTGTTTGTTCCAAGAGCAGTAAGAAGGCAAACCCCAGTGTCCAAGATCATTTCATGCTTGTGTCATGATTTCTGTTGTCCCATTGGCCACAGCAAATTACATATTCAGGCCCAGAGTCAGTGTGGGAGAGACCCACATAAGGACATGGACACTGGGAGGCATGAAACATCAGGGGCCATTCCTCTAATGCTCTACCACAACTGGATTCCTTAAATTCTTTACATTTTGGCTTGGGTATTCTCAAAAGTTTAAAGTCAGCCAACCTGTATTTATTAACCCACTTTAGTAAGGTACTTAAAGAATTTTTTAAGTTGTGCTATGCTCTCCAAAAGAAACAACACACCAAGGTGTTTTCAGCCCTTATTATCTTTCATTGATTTTTCTTTATCCCTTTATATTAGTTTCCCCAATTAGTCTTAAGTAACAACCACGATGGATGGGAAAATGGGTTTTGATAGAGTCTAGGGAGTTAAGGCTGTGAAAAATCTGATCACTGTCAAGAGAATACATATCCAGTGCTGTGGTCTAATTGTGTCCCTCCAAAACCCATAGGTTGAACTCCTAACCCTTGAGGTGAGCTCATTAGGAAGTGGTGGGGCCTTTGGGAGAGGACTAGCTCATGAGGGTGGAATCTCATGAATGGAGAATTAGTGCCATTGTTAGAAGAGGACAGAGAGAGCTCCTTTTTCCCTACCAACATGTGAGGTTCCAGCAAAAAGACAGCCATGCAGGAAGTCCGTTCTCACTAGACACCGAATCTGCCAGAGCCTTGATCTTGGACTTCCAGACTCCAGAACTGTGAAGAATAAACGTCTGTTGTTTAAGCTAGCCAGTCTCAGGTATTTTGTTATGGCAGCCCAACACCCGGGTAGAGGATGGAATAGGAACTTGGGAAAACGTGAAGGCACCAGGAAGACCCTGTTTCCCAAGCAGGGATAACTGGTTAAGAGAAGAAACACATTTTAATGGAAGGTAAAGGCGAGGGAGGGGGAGGGGGAGAGCAAGGGAAGATGTTAACACCTTTGGTGCTCTTACCCCAGGTGTCATTCACTGAGTAAATGTACTGTGCTCATGATTTTAGTCTGTGAGCAGATATTTCTTGAGCAGGTACTGCATGCAGTAGTGAACAAGCCAATAGTACCCCTTCTCTGGTGGATATTACCAGATATTTCCCTACTATGTTTGGTAGGGAAAAAAAGACACCAGGCACACCATTACACCTAATTAATTGATAGCAAGTGGGTAAATGCTGGGAAGAATATGTACATGGAGCTATATGAATGTATAACTCACCTATTCAAGCCTAAAGGCTGAGGGAAGGCTTTCCCAACAAAGCAACGTTGAAGCCAAACCATCATCATTTATAATGCCTGCAACAGTGTTTTTCAGGGTTCCCCAAATGATCATGATGGTCCTATTCACAATAAACTGAGAGATGGAAAAGCAGTTACCCACGATCATAGTGAATAGGCAACCTAGCTGGGATTCAAACCCAGGTTGTCTGACATGTTTTCGGTACCATAAAGCACACAGTGACTATTTTAAATATTTTCTAGAGGTATCCTGGTCACAAGGTATATTTTAATTAGGTAAACTACATTGTTTCAAATAGGCAACATACATGCTACGAAGTTCTAAACATAATATACAGTGAAAAAATGGGTCTTTCTCCCTGCTTTGTCTCCCCAGCTCCTTTCTCTGCAGGCAATGCCAGTCAAATTTCTTCTCTATTTGTTCAGAGATCTATTTATATTTGTAGCACTTACTTTGTGCCAGGGGCTTTTCAGAGTGTTTTACCAATGTTTACTAGTTTAATCCTAATAATAATTTTATATGGTGAATGTGATTACTAACCTCATTTTTCATGTATAAACATATATTTGTCCATACAGAGGTTTGAGATTTCAAGTGCACACCAAATTTTGAGATGCTTCTCCCTGCATGCTAGTCAACTTCTGCTTTGCTAATACCACATAACAAGTTCAGAATTTTAGTGGCTTAATTATAAGCCTTGATTTCTTACTCATGAGTCACCTGTGGCTCAGCTGGGCACGGCTTCAGACTGGAGGTTGGATTTGGATCTGCTTCATGCATCTCTCCTTCCAGGATGCAGGCTGAGGGAGTATCACCCACCAGAAGCACAAGGAGGAAAGTAGAAACACAGAGTGCCTTCTATTCTGAGTGCCTTCTACTCTTCTACTCAGAGTGCGTCCACACCGGACTGCTGCACAGTCCATATCAAGGCAGTTCACATGGCCAAATCCAAAATCAGTTGGGCAGGGAACTGTATATCCACATGGCAAGTGCAAGGAGAAAACAAATCATGAGTGAAATATCTTATCTACACCCCCTGAAAATCCAGCTTTCATCTTTTGCTGCTGATACCTAGAGGAATAATCGAAAAGGCAGAACTGCGAGTGGATAGTTTTCCTATCATCTTCTGCTGGCGAGATACAAACATTATCTCTTTTCTGTTTGCATTTCCCAGGTCTTTGCATCATGTTCGGAAAGAAAAAGAAAAAGATTGAAATATCTGGTCCATCCAACTTTGAACACAGGGTTCACACTGGGTTTGATCCGCAAGAACAGAAATTCACGGGCCTCCCGCAGCAGTGGCACAGCCTGTTAGCAGACACGGCCAACAGGCGG
Organism: Acinonyx jubatus; assembly: GCF_027475565.1. Classification (NCBI taxonomy): domain Eukaryota; kingdom Metazoa; phylum Chordata; class Mammalia; order Carnivora; family Felidae; genus Acinonyx; species Acinonyx jubatus. Next base: position 34,861,427 of record NC_069388.1, on the reverse strand, counting down.
AAGCCCATGGTAGACCCTTCCTGCATCACACCCATCCAGCTGGCTCCTATGAAGGTATGGTGAGGATTCTGTCTTTATGTTGGCTTAAGAAGCATGTTCTCATTTAATGCAGTGTACCATATTTACAGGCAAGCTAGAAAATGCCTAAATCATGTATTTGTTTTTAAGTATCTGCTGATTATCCACACTTACTCTTCAGTGATTATAATGTTCACCACTTATTGTAAATTGCAGCACATGAAAAGGAACTGCAACTTTCAGATGTGAGATTTTTTTTAATCAAACACATAAAATGCAATCACAAAATAGACAAGTCTTATTTCTACTTAAAAATGGTGTGTGTTGGGATGCCTGGGTGAAGTGTCCGACTTCAGCTCAGGTCATGATCTCACAGTTGGTGAGTTCGAGCCCTGCATCGGCTCTGTGCTGACAGCATGGAGCCTGGAGCCTGCTTCAGGGAGTTCAGTCTCCCTCTCTCTCTGCCCTCCCCCACTCACACACTGTCTCTCTCTCTCTCTCTCTCTTAAAAAATTTTTTTAAATAAAAATAAATAAATAAAATGGTGTTTGCTAGCCTTCATACTGAAGAATATTATCTACCCCCTCTGGTAAGTGTGGTCAGTAAACTCTGATGAAATAGGCAACCTTTAGGTGTTTTGAATTTGCCCTTTAGAATGTTTAACTTGCATATCAAATATAGCACTAACAGATTTTAACAATAATAAATGATTCATATGTATGTATATACACATACACACATAAACATACATGTCCACACATATATGTACCTTTTATATATAATCATGTTTATATACATATATATTCATATTTGTCTTCATTGTCTAAGAGAGAGCTGTTTCAAATAAGAATGAATCATTTGAGTCCCAGAATACAATATAATTTACCTTAAAGAAGTGGCTAGTAGATTTTTGGCAAGGTATGTTCATGAAGATAATTGCATTAAAGCAGAAAGGAGACACAGTAATTTCAAAATGTCAAGAGGCTACAAAGGAAATTCAGTCGTTGCTGTTTCCTTCTGCATCTCAGAATAAGAATTCCGTAGACCACTAAAAAATTGTCCAAAAACTCCCTATGGGAGTTAAACATCATTGAAGTTTATCATCGTGTTATGCAATAGGTCTCTTGTTCATTGTATTAGCAGACATCTGAGCTGCATGAAGTAGCCTCTTCTGTGTAAAGATGAATATTGAGTACATTGTGTGTTAGTGATTAGGCAAAACAAGTGGATGCATTTTTAAAGGATGCAGAGAAAGAGGCCTGGCTGATAAGTTACAGGAAATTCTTACAACATACCACCTGAGCTAAGTAAAGTAGAATTGTCATTCCATCATGTGCACACAGTCTTGGTCATTCTGTTCTGGTATTGAATGGGTAGGTCTGTCCCACCCAAAGATAAATACAGAGTCTTCTAATCTTGAATTTTGTGAATTTGATTTTCTCATTAAGATTTAGAAACCTTTTAGGCCAGCTAAAATGTAAAATATTCAAAAGGTGGATATTGGAGAAGATACATCTTTGGGGACAAAAAGGAACCTCCCATTTAAAACAGATATTGACTGGTATTTAATAGAAATTAACCAAATAAATAAATAAACATATAAATAAAAAAGGGGGCACCTGGGTGGCTCAGTTGGTTAAGTGTCTGACTTTTGGTCTCAGCTCAGGTCTTGATCTCAGGGTCATGAGTTCAAGCCTTGCATTGTGCTCCACACTGGGTGTGAAGCCTACTTGAAAAAATAAAAGTAAATAAATTTTAAAAAGAAAGTGACCAATTAACCAACTCTACTGCTTGATATTAGGCCATATCCTACTACTGAACATGATTTTCTCCCTAAGAGAAGGCTAATGCTTAACTAATGAGTAAATAATGGAGTGAAAGAATTTGCTCTTTCTTTTTATTATTTTTCTCCTATCCCAAGTTTTTATAAAACCCAAACAATGGAATGTGCACTGTGCCCAGAAAAATTTTCTGCCATTGAGCCTCATGGTGAAGGAAAAGCGCCCCAGTGAAACAATTATTGAGTGTCATTATTATTTGATGAGGAACAAGCTAGAAGGAGATAGAGTCTTAAAAACATCCTAGCTAAAGGCCCAGGACATGCACTGTCTTATTAGAGAGTGTGTCTATTATTGAGTAAGGACAGAGTATTATCTACGCGCTGTGGTTTTTCATTCATCTGGGTCCTAGCAGGGCCTGGCTGGCAGTGAAGGAGGAGGTTCCTATCTCAGTGATAATCCACCATGCTTGGTGAAGGTAGGACTTAACAGGACTTCTAGTTCATTTCTTCCATTTCTCAGATGGGCTAGCCCATTATCCTCTCTGACAGAATTTGCCAGCTCCGCTAAGAGTTGGACCAAGGTTTCCTAACTGCTGAACTTCTGGGCCTCATGATTCACTTACTCACTCTATGGGCTTTCTAGCCCTGGTGCCCATGAGTGAGCCTCCAGTCTGTATGAAATGATAATATTTGTTATAGGCACTTAAATGCAAACTGCAAGATGACGGGAAAATATATCTCCAGTAGAGACCCAGGCCTGAATTATGCAAATTGGACCTCAGGCACAGTTTTGCCTGTGAGAAAGAAAATAAGAACGGACAAGGAATAACAAAACAGTAATCAGCTAGGTAGAATTTTCCCCAGAAAGAGTGGAGTTAATCAAACATTTTGAACTGAAGGACACCCAATAAATCTCTACTTGATACTTTCACCAACTGCTATAGATTGATCCTCTCCTCCATATCCTGTGAGTGAAGTCAGTGCTGTAGACACGTGTTGGACAATATTGGTCTGAGAGAATCCTGCTGACTCCATAGCATCTCTAGAATCAGAAAAGCGTTCAAGGGGCCAAAGTATGCCACGTGGTTTGCATGATCTACTTTTTGGAAATGCCTTCTCTGGAGGAATCTTCCATAGTTTTAACATATTATGAATCATGCAGAATCTATCTCAGAAGTCAGAACAATCCTCGAAATAAGCTATGCAGGAATTGACAGAAAGGAGTGAAAAGAATTGTGCTGATAAAGCCATTTTGGCAAAGTTATTTAAGTAGACCAAACAATTCTAATTTTTTCAGGCTGTCCTTTAAAGGGGACAAAGAAAAATAAGAGATCACCACACGAAAGCAGTAAATGGAAGAAGTGTGTAGCATTTCAGTAAGCTTTAGGCAGGCTGGTTCTGAATGGAGATTCGCCATTGCGATTAATTCTCTGATTAGTGTTTCAGCCGTTCCTATTCGGAACCTTCTTTAAATTGCATATCACTCTTGCCAGGACGCTCTTCTTCTGTGTAGATTTATTGATGTCAGTGTATCTCAAACTATAGTCCGTCAAAGTCACCTGGAGGGCTTGCTAAAACACAGATTGCTGGGCCCATCCCCCAAGTTTCTGATTCAGCAGAACTGGGATGGGGTCAGAATTTTGCATTTCTAATAAGTTTCCAGGTGATGCTGATGTTGCTGGTCTGGAAACCGCACTTTAAGAACTTTGATTTAGGTAATTATAAAGGAATTCATCCACATAAGGTGTAATCGATCAAAGTTTATGCTGACCAGGATGTCCAAATGGTCAGAAATGTAACCAGAAGCCACAGGTTAGCTCAGATTTGTGTCAAAAGTTAAAGTTCATGTACTCAAGCCAAAGGCACCTAGACAAACGAAGAAAATCTGAACCCCCAGAGATATGGGGGATCCTTTTAGGACATTTGGTAAGTGTCTTTGAGAAATTCCTTTTTCTGTCTAATGTCATTTTGTCCACAAAGCATCATAAGCAATGTTACCAAAATTTCTGCTGAATTAGATGCATTTATTTAAGTGGCAGGTTGAATGGTCACATTGTTCTTGCACTCTGGTTCTCAAACTGGGGCTTTCATCAGAATCTCCTGAGTGGCTTGCCATAACCCAGATTCCCTAGCCCCAACCTAGAGATGCAGATTCAGGAGGTCTGGGGTGGGCCTTGTGATTTGTGGGTCTAACAAGCCCTCAGATGAGGCTGATGCTACTGATGAGTGTGTGTGTGTGGGGGGGGGGGGTTACACTTTAAGAACCATTATTTTAGGTGGCCTGAAGTTAGAACTTAATGATCACTCTTAGTAACAGCCTGGAAATCATTTGAAAGATGCTGAAAAAAAAATACAGAGGATAATATTAAAAAGCCTTTGTATCCTCTATTTAAAATGAACAGATAGCATATTTTAATACTTGCTTCATATTGGTTTTCAGTTTCAAGTAGGGCTTTAGAAATAATAGTATTATTTGCCATATATATATATATACATATATATATGGCATATATATATGTATATGGCATGTATACATATATATATATGGCATATACATATATATATGGCATATACATATATATATATGGCATATACATATATATATGGCAAATAATACTATTATTTCTAAATATATATATGTATTTTAGAGAGTACACAAGCAGGGGAGAGGGACAGATGGGGTGAGAGAATCTTTTTTTTTTTAATATTTATTTTTGAGGGAGAAAGACAGACAGACCGAGCATGAGTGGGGGAGGGGCAGAGAGAGAGAGGGAGACACAGAACCTGAAACAGGCTCCAGGCTCTGAACTGTCAGCACAGAGCCTGATGCAGGACTTGAACTCACAAACAGAGATCACGACCTGAGCTGAAGTCAGACACTTAACGACTGAGCCACCCAGGCACACCTGGGGTGAGAGAATCTAAAGCAGGCTCCATGCTCAGTGAAGAGCCCAATATGGGGCTTAACCCTGGGATCATGACCTGAGCCAAAATCAAAAGTCTGACGCTCAACCTACTGAGCCACCCAGGTGTTCCATGGCATATTGGAATTTTATTTAATGATGTCATACTGGATAGAATATTCTCCAAGTTGTTTTTTTTACAACATTGTTTTGCTGTAAATCATATTGATAGGCAGAAAATGAGTTTATTTAGAAATTAGAGGGTTTTTTCTTTTATAGTTTACCCATTTCTCTACTAAAGGATATTGGCAAGTATTTGCTATTTATAAGTAATGTTGTTATGAGCATCTATATTTGTATCTCCTTGGGGACATGGTGAGAAATTTTTGTGTAACAGTTCTCAGAGTATGATCCAGAACTTCTCTCTTTGAGGGAGTCTGCAGGATCAAACCTGTTTTCCTAATACTAAGAGATCATATGCATTTTCTGCTCTCATTCTCTCCAAAATGTACAGTGGAGTTTCCCAGAAGCTATGTGATACGTCTTGACATCACTGGGTCTGATGCCTAATGGATTGGTGCTTTGTTTTCTTTTATTTTTTTAAGTTTATTTATTTTGAGAGAGACAGAGACAGCGTAAGTGGGGGAGGGGCAGAGAGAGAGGGAGAGAGAGGGAGAGGGAGAGAATCCCAAGCAGGCTCCACGCTGTCAGCACAGAGCCTTGACATAGGGCTCGAACTCATGAGACTGTGAGATCATGACCTGAGCCGAACCCAGGAGTCAGACGCTTAACTGACTGAGCCACCCAGGCACCTTTGTGCTTGTATTCTTAAGTTTTTGTTTGTTTTGTTTTGTTTTCTTTAATGTTATTTACTTATTTAGTTATTTTGAGGGGCAGAGAGAAAGTGGGGGAGGGGCAGCAAGAGAGGGAGGCACAGAATCCCAAGCAGGCTCTCTATGCTGGCAGTGCAGAGCCTGACATGGGGCTCAATCTTAACAAACCATGAGATCATGTCCTTGAAGCTAAACCAAGAGTCAAATGCCTAACCAGCTCAGCCACCCAGGCGCCCCTCTTAAGTTTTAAATGTTTCTCAGTTTTAATTTCAAATACCATAAATGTTACTAGATACAACATAAACCAAAGTATTTTGTGGTATGCCCTTAATAATTATAAAAGGTTCTTGAGGGCAAAAAGATTGAAAGCCACTATGTTTGGGCTGATATCAAATTTGATTATCTGTGGCTTCTACAACTTGCTCCTCACACACTACCAATACTTTTTAGGTGTGGGGGGGGGTTTGGGGAAAATAGGGAAAATAGAGATTTTTGTCTTCTCTAGCTGGCTGATAATCTTCTAGTCTGTACAACTGTCTCAGAGATCATTGAATGTAATACGCCATCCCTTTCAGTGTCACAGAATATAATTTGTCTAAACTGAGACTTGTGGCATCATTGAAAATCCCTGCATCCTTACTCACCATCTCCTTCTCTAATTTATCTTTCAATCCTTTCTGGCAGTCTTTTTTTTTTTTTTTGTATCTTTTAAGTTTGAAGAATCACAGAGAATACCAAAGCAAAATTCTCTGGGTCTGCTTCATCTTTGTCATCTTCAGTGTTTTCTAGTCTTCCAGTCTTCCAGAGCTGAGGCTCTCCTTGCTCATTAACCACCTCCCCCCCAACCCTGGCCATCACATCAAAAACTGCCCTACTCTCAGAAACAGGGAAAAATCAAGAGAGGTAAATGCTCAGGTGTGGCCACTCCGTTCTTGAGGACTTGTGGCACCATTTTGTATTCTCCCCTAGCAGAGCTTATGTAAAAAGCTCATCAAAGAATGCTTCCATTGTAATTACTCTGTGATTCTCTATCGTCTCTCTGTTTTCATGATTCACAGTTTTGCATTCAGGATCTACGTGTTTAGAGCCACATCATCCTTCTTAGTTGCATTTCTGTGGGCTTCATCATTTCCTTGAAAATGTTTGTAATCAACTTTCTTGAAGTACAAGACAACTCTCTGACATTTTCTGGCATTTATTTCCTTTTGACCCAAGGGAAGAGTTTCTCCCAAAGATCCTTCTCATTTCAATGTGGCTGATGTGCAATTCCTCATTGGTCAGAATTAAGTTTGGAGGGAAGTTTTCTTTGAGTACCACCTCCACCTTTTGAGAGTTGTCACCAAGGGATTTAAAGTGTGTATCAGGTGGTTGTTATGCTCTTAGCTGAAATGACTCGCAGCAATTCTGAGAGCTGAGGACTGCCCCATCATGACCTTTTGGCTCCCATGCCTATTTAATGTCTTATAACATGAAAGCCTCACACACCTTCCAGCTGGGCTGAGTGGCTCCTGCCCTTCTATTTTCATCCCGATGTTTTCCACTGGGTGCCCTCTTAAAGCTCATGGATTCCTCATAATTTTCTTCTTAAGTCCTTGTGGCTATACATCTTCCTCCTTTTAGATCTGTTTCTACTGAAATATACTATTGAATATAGAAGCGCCTTTCTTACAACCTGAAATTCAATACCTTGGTGTTCACCCAGCTGGGCACTTAGAAATGGAAGGGAGCCGGCACACTGGAATCGAGATCCGGCATCTGCCGATTCATAAACTGCATGGCTTTAGATAAGTGGTTTGCCTACTTCTTTGAACAGAAGTCTCCTTATCCATACAATGAAGCTGCTAATATTTCTCTTGCAAGCTTACATGGCCAGATCCTAATTGTCTAAGAGCTTTAGCATGTGGAGAAGAATGCATTCCGTTGTTTTACTTTAGGTCAATAATGTGATAAAATTACAGATCTGTTAAGCAGTTTTTTTAGTAAAATATCCCTTATTATTAAATTAATTCTGTAAATCATAGTACCTTATACAGTTAGATATTAATTTGTCACAATCTCAAATATTTCAAGAAAATCAGAGGTGGGGTATGTTAAGTTTTCTTGGCTGCTTCAACCGTAAACACTTAAAATAAATGCACATAAACAACAGTAAAGACACATAAAATATACTAAGGTAATTGAATGTGTTGTTAAACTAACACTTAGCCTGATATAAAAATATTGATCATGGCATTGTTAAGAATATGCACAGGGTTGCCAACCCTTGTTTGTTAACTCAGAGCCAGTTCTAAGATCTATATCATTAAAACCCACAGGATACAAAAAAAATTTTTATATTAATTTCATTCATTCATCCATTTATTGAATGCTCACTGTGTGCGTGGTGTTGTTCTGGGTCAGGGGTTGCTTATGTGAACAAAGAGTGCCAGGTGCCTATTCTGGGGACCTTGAATTCTCACGGGAAGACAGACAATGATCATTTAAAAATGAGCAAACAACAGCTTCAGGAGCAGTAAATGTGAAGAATATAAAACATAATAAGATAAAGCAACTGAGGGTATGGGGAAGCTATTTGGAGTCCTTGAGTAGAATCCTTCTGGGAAGGTGACAAGAGAACCGGGAGAATCCCCAGGAGGGGGAGAAATTCACAGATGGAAGGAAAAACCAGTGCAAAGACCCTGTGGTAGGAAAAGGTATGGAGACTATAAAGGACAAACAGGTGACTGTGGGGCTAGAGCAGAATGGGTCGGGGAGAGGAGCAGGAGATGTGGTCAGATGGGTAAGAGGGTCTGGATGGGTGGCTTTCATCAGCCACAGACAGGACTTTGCCATTAGTTAACCCCCCATGCACGAGGGACTCAAGTTGCGGATCAAGAAATTGTTCTATTATGAAATGAATCGATTCATTTAAAGGTCAGATCCAATTTAAACTGTGCCAACTCTATTGTTTTGATATGCCATCCAGCAGGTCTTAGGGGTATTATTAGTTAAATAGGCATGAAGAGTTGAGATTCAGGGAGTCCTTCTGACTACGTGATGTTGACAAACGTTCTTACAGAAGAAATAGGGTGTGTGTTCTAAAGACTAAGTTTTTTGAGAAGGAAAATCTAATTATAAAAGGCAGTCTGTTTGGCAGATAACTGGTATTTTAAAACCTCTCGTCAAAAACACCGCCCGAAAAAATGTACAGCAGTGTCTGTTGAGTTGACTGAAACCAACACAGTCATGAGGAGAAAGGGGTTGTTAATCCTCTGCTGAAGTTATCACTGGTGTTTCCACACTTGCAAAACCAGTGAGGGTAACCATTGTTTTGGTGCCTATAGTATTCTGGAATTCCTCCTCCAATTTTTAGTATGCCTTCTTAACCTTCCCATGGCCGCAGAGACTATGGAAGAGAAACATCACACTGGCCCCTAAATTCTCTCACTTGCCTAAATTCAGGAGACTAGACTTGGGCACAAGGTAACCTTTGTTCCAAAGGAATAGACCAAGCCAAAACCAAAGTCAGATGTATTGTATACCTTCATTTCTATAATCCAACCATATCTGGAAGCTTCTGAAAGCAGTTTTTGCTTGTATCAATGAAATTAGTGTTTGATGTTTCCCACACCTGCCCCTCCCCACTCCATGCACGGATACACGAATGCACACACACACACACGCACAGGCACAGACACAGACACACCCACGCCCCCGAAAGTTAAAAAAGTAAAAATTGTCATCAACCACTTATAAGTACCATCTTTCTTCTTTCCCTGCAGTGTTTTATTTAAACTTCCTTAACATTGCCTTTCAAAGGTGGGGCAGCCTTAAACTCAGATGGCCTAGTTGTTACTTCACAAATAACAAAGGCTGATGTTTTCAGGGGAGAGGGAACCATTACAGGAAGGTTATCACTGTGGGTATCACCCCTTCCTCCCTTTTGAGGAGGGCAGAATATTAGACACACACCTCCTCCAGGCCTCTTGGCTGTTCATCCTGACACCCAGGGTGGCAGTTCTGTAACCACAAATGAGAGGATCCCACACCTGCAACTCACTGAAGCAAGCACAAAATAACTGGGCTTTCCTAGTCCATGATCCTGGAACTTGGGAGATGGATTCTAGGCTCCCAGTGAAGATTGGACCATGAAGACCTCATGAAGAAATGCTCACAGTCACTCCCTGTCAAGAGTTTAGTATCCATAGTCACCCTCAAGACGAAGATAAACACGAACGGAATGTACCATGTACTAAGTGATTGTCAACATTGGGTTGTATTGGGAAGTAATCTATGACTAACTGACAGGTCTGTTTCTGAATGGCTCCTCTCACAGATGAAAATGCCTTTGCCAGCATCCCTGCAGTGACCGTGGTCTCCTCCTCTGACTCCAGAGAGGAGATAGAACAGCTCCCACACATTGACAGGATATAGGCACGGGTTCTGTGTCCACCTCAAGGATTGTTTGAACCCAGTACTAGTCCCAGAGCAGATGCTGGTGTGAGGCAAAGCAGGCATCAAACCTGTAGTAATCTGTGGATTTTGTAGAAATATCATAGGAAACAGGCCTGACCCAAACCCAGAATATTGTTACTAAACATTGGAGAGTGTTGTGAAGAGTAAAAAATCTTTAATATTATTTTGTGGTGATCCCATAACCACTAAATAGTTTTAATCCAGTTGTGTAGATGAAGGAACCAGTTATATAGATGAAGAAGCTCATGCTCTGCTCCAAGTGGGTGCTGAGCCTCGTCCTTGTTAACAGGTAGATTTGTGGGTAGTTGGTGGGTGAAGCCTTCCAGTTTGGGAGTCTGGGTTGAAAAGGGTTTAGGGAGAAAGAGAAGATGAGGGCCAGACCATAGGCTGGGATGGGTGGGACATTACCTGGCCTGGATTAAAGGAATTGGGGAGAGTCTAGATTCAGGCGCAAGTTTGACAGGGCTGGAAATCATGGGAAGGCAAGAACGTGTGGAGGAAGCATCAAGGAGACCTGAGGAATGAGGGGGCTCCACACCCTTCATATCTCCCCCTCCCCCATCACTGCCCAAGTGTTATAGAATCCTACACACATTCAGTATGAGAGGTGAGCATTTCTTCTCCCTCACTTGGGAAGTCAGAGGAGGTTGTTAAAGTGGAAATGCTGAGTTCATTCCTAAAACCAGTGCTTCAGAATGTAGGCCAAGGTTTTGGACTCCCTAAAAGGTTGGGGAGAATAACCTCTTCCTTGGAGAAGACCATGGTTGATCAATTTGTTCAAATTTACCCCATTTCTAAGTTGTACCCAGATCTAATATCAAAGACCCAGCAGCATTCTTTTGCCCCATACTCCCATACCATTTCTCTCTTCATCCTCTGCCCTTCTTTCCTAACGGGTTAATGATTACTTTGTATACCTTCCTGCCTCCAAAGTATTTGCTATTGATAGGAGGATCACAGGAAAAAGACAATAATTCCAAAGAGAGAAGCTTCTATTGCAGTGTCAGACAGGTGAGGAGAATGGTGGTATTTTTGAGCCAGAGTAATTTTCTAGTTTTTCTAGTAATTTTCTAGTTTCTGTGCTTCAAGTAACACAGAAAGATTGATTGGCATCGAGAAGGTTGGGAAAAAACAAACAAACAAACAAAAAAAACCATAATCAGAGATGTCAGTGATCAATCATGGCTCTGATCAAGCCCAGCCTACAGAAGAGCTTCCCATCTGTGCTGGGCTGAATTATTCAACTCAGTTCTTCATTCCTCTTGCCATAGCCTCATGGAGGACTGACTACTTCCCCACCCCTTGATTTTGGACTTTCCTATGTAACTTGCCTTGGCCAGTCGGGTAATGTGAACAAAGGCTTGCAATGTACAGCTGAGATTTGCCTCTGTGTTTTTGCCATCACCATTAGAAAAACACGCCTCAGGCAGCTGGGAGAATCCAGAAGAGTTAGGAGCACATGGGGCAGAATCACCCTGGACATCTTGCATCTCTACAGCTTAAAGCATTGCTCCAGCCCCAGGCACATTGTGCAACACTAAGTGTGCAGTGGTTTGTTACACTGCATTACTAGACAACTGACTTATAACACTGTCTCAACCTTCATCACAGCTTTTCAAATGGGGGATATTTTCTATTTTAGGTGAGGAAAGCAAGGCTTATGAAGGGTAAAGAACTTGCTAAAGGTCCCACAGCCAGCAACTGGAAGAGGCCCAGATTCAAACCCTAAACCTCTGACTCAAAACCTATACTGTGTGGCGCCTGGGTGGCTCCGTCGGTTAAGCATCCAACGTTGGCTCAGGTCATGATTTCACGGTTCCTAAGTTTGAGCCCCTCATTGGGCTTCGCATTGATGGTGAGGAGCCAGCTTGGGATTCTCTCTCTCTGACCGTTCAGCTCTCTCTCTCTCTCTCTCAAAAAAAACAAAACAAAACAAAACAAAACCCATGCTGTAACCACTGTACCACCCTGCCTCCTGATTATAACGGTGTGTTCGGGCATGAACAAGCGTTGCATGCATAAATGATGCTAAGTCAAAAAATTCCTTTCTACTTACCTCATCCTTCCTTTTCATCTAACAGATGATATAGCTGAGACTCCGGTTAGGTAAAGAAATTTTTCCCAAGGTCACAGCAGGTTAGTGCTAGATGTCAGATACTGTTTCTGAGTAAAAGGGGTGCTTCTGATTCAAGCACCTAGCTGTAGCCCACAAACTAGCCCTCCCTTCAGAATCTGAAAGGATATCATTTAAATGCCTGCCTCAATGTGATTTCTTATTATTGGCACGTGACTTTATTTTCTAGTTGCAGAGCACTGCATATGCTTTGCAGAGTCTTTTATTTTGGGTGTAATCCACAAGTCTTCTCAGGTGAATTAGGCAGAATATTTGAACAGGAAATGTCAGTGCAAGTGTGCACTAAGACGCAAATGAGTACACATCCAGACGTGTGCTCCTCACGCTCTCTCTGGGACAGCCTCACCACTCCATGGGCTGATCATGCCTGAGGTCAAGCCATGAACCCTTCAATCACAAGCCTCTCTCCAGACTTCTGTTGGTTTCCCACTGAGTGATCTGCTCTCAACTGCTGATGGCTGAACTCATCAGATGAGAATGGCTGTGCTTTGATAACTGGAAAATTCTATATAAAGGGAGATGATATTCTCAGGAATGCCTTATTTGCCCCAGCTCTTCTCTCCTGGCAGGGGTGACCTAACTGAAAATAATCCTTCTAAATCAAAAGAAAAAGAAAGAAAAAGCATGTGGCTCTCTGTGACTCCCACACACGCTTGGAACTTGAAAACTTTAATTTCATCTCTCATTTAGCATCTTGTAGAAATTGGGGCACTAAAATGGCAGCTGCAGGCTTCTTTGGGGACACTGCCAAATCCTATAATCTTTATCATTCTGTTAAGTAATTTTAAATAAAACAATTATATTGCTGACTCTGTTTAAACGAGTAATAAAGCAGTGTATCAATACTTTGATCATTTCTAAGCACACCATTATCCAACTAACTGGATGCTACTCCTGTTATGTATAAGGTTAAAATTTTAACCAAAAAAGCTGTACCCAGGATGATACGAGTCTAAGTTTTCTGTCATCACACAGTCCATTACTTGTGGAGAATCTTTGTATTAGTTTTCCATTATTGCATAACAAATTACTACAAACATAATGGCCTAGAAGAACAGACCTCAGTTTCTGTGTCTGGAGTCTAAGGCATGACTTAACTGGGTTCTCTGCTCCAGCTCTTACAAGGCTGCAGTCCATAGGTCAGCAGGGCTTCATTGCCATCTGGAGGCTTAACTCAGGAAGAATCTACTTCCAAGCGCATTTAAGCTGTTGGCAAAAATCATCTCCTTGTGTTTGTAGAACTTACAGCAGCCTGCTTCTTCAAGGAGAGCAGTCTTATGTGCGTATCCTAACATAGTCATGAGGCTGTATCCCATCATTGTTTCCATATCATGTCACATCACCATGGGAGAGACATCCCATCATCATTGCCCTATAATCTAGTACAGCTGTGGAAGTGACATGCGATCACCTTTGCCGTGTCCTGTTGGTTAGAAGCAAGTCACAGGTCCTGCCCACACTTATGGCATGAGCACCAAGGGGCTGGAATCATTGGGGGGGGGGGCAGAGTCCACCCTGGGACTCATCCACTTTGGTCCCCAATATCCCTCCCACATGCTTAATGCATTCACCCCAGCCCTGGTTCTCAAAGTCGTTTCCCATTAGAGTGTCATCTCAAAGTTAGAATGGGAGCAGGTGTGGATAAAGCACTTGGGTGTAATCTATTAGGTACAGCTGCTAGGACTGGATGCCTCTCCAGGTGCGGATGCTTGAAACTAAACAGACATGAATCTGCTCCCCCACCTCCCCTCCCAGCTTATGATGGTGGCCTAGGATAATAGCTGTAGACATTCAAAACAGGGGAAATAAAAGTTAAGAAGGCATCACTGGTCCAAAGCTGTTCTGAAATCCAGCCTGGCAAAGGTTGAGAGTTCCTTGATTAGGTTTTAAGGTTTAGGATTAATCCTCTGTGGCTCGGACTCCACCCACTGGTTCTGCCCTTATTCATCACAAAAGCCTGTGTTTAAGCAAAACAATTTTATCAAGCCAGTAGAATTCAGGGAGTCTGAAAGCCTCCTTTTGTTTTCTGTCATCTCTGCCCCCTTGGTCTGAGCTAGCAGTATTTTCATTGAAACAATTTCTCAAGAACTTTGTAGACCCTTTATGGATTTCACTGTGGTTCAGTCCATCAGAAAAAGCTATATCCATAGATATTTTTTCACGTTTATTTATTTTTGAGAGAGTGCAAGCAGGGGAAGGGGCAGAGAGGGGGACAGAAGATCTGAAGTAGACTCTGTGCTGACAGGCTGATAGCAGCAAGCCTGACGTGGGGCTTGAACTCAGTAACTGCAAGATTGTGACCTGACCGAAAGTTAGATGCTCAACCAACTGAGCCACCCAGGTGCCCCTATGTCTATAGATATTTTTAAGATAAACCCTCCTGTACTTTGGCCTCTTGCTAGGATGACTGAGGGACAGTGCCCTTAAGCTCCCTAAAGATTCTCTGGTTTGATTGAGAAGGTCTGTGGGCCATACCCTTAACTTCTCTAAAAAGCCCTTTGTGGGGGCTCCCATGTGTAAGCATCTGACTCTTGATTTTGGCTCTGGTCATGAACTCAGTTTCATGAGTTAGGGCCCTCCATCTGGCGCTGTCTCTGTCTCTCAAAATAAACGTTAAAAAGTCCTTTGTGTGATTGTATATTCTTGACCTTTGATTTTTCTGAGTTTGTAACAGAGTTGTATGGTCACATTTCAGCCTTTTCTGAGAGTCCGTCTCTGCATTTTTGCATCTTTGCTGTCTACAGAGGCTCAGAACCTTTTAAGTCCTGAGATTCTGGTTCCTTTTTTTTTTTTTTTTTTTGAGTTCTTTCCTCTTGCATTTCTTCTTGTAAGTATAAAGAAGACATCAGGCAGCACCTTTCACACTTTCCTTGGAAATCTCCTTCAATCTGTCACTAAGTTTATCACTTACAGCTTCTGCTTTCCAGATAACTTCAGAAGATGATTTTCCATACTTTCTGCCACTACATAGCAAGGATCCTCCTCCCTCCCGTTTCCAGTAATGTTTTTCACTTGCCCTAGTCATCAACATCCTCAAAGTCCAGATTTCTACTAAGAGTCAGTTCATGGCATTTGAGACTTTCTCTACCATATTCCTCAAGGTTCCTCCAACCTCTACTCACTTTCTGGTTACAAAACCCTTATGCTGTTAGAGACTAATTTGTGTCCTTCCAAAATCCACATGTCAAAGTCCTAACTGCCACTGTGACTGCATTTGGAGATGGGGCCTTTCAGGAGGTAATTAAGGGTAAAATGAGGCCATAAGGGTGGGCCCTAATCTAATAAGACTGGTCTCCTTGTAAAGAGAGGAAGAAACCTCTCAGACATAGTGGGTACTCAGACATAGTGGGAAGGCCACTTGAGAACGTAGACTGTGGCCATCCGCAAGCCAAAGAGAGAGGCTTTAGAATACCCTGCCAACACCTTGCTTTTGGACCTCCAGCTTCCAGAACTGTTAGAAATATGTTTCTGTTGTTTAAGTCACCTCATCTGTGGTTCTTGCATCATGGCAGCCCAAGCAAACTAATACCCAGGTTTTTAGGTATCTGTTACAGCAGTGCCCCACTTCAAGTACCAAAATCTGTATTAGTTTTGTATTGCAGTGTAACAAGTTCCCATAAACTCAACAGCTTAAAAGGACACATTGATTAATATCCTGACAGTTTTCATAGGTCAGGAGCTGGGCACAGCTTAGCTGGATCCTCTCTCAGGATCTCATAGGACTGAGATCAAAATGTCAGTTGGGCTACCCAGGGGCTCAGTTGGGGAAGTGTCTGCTTCAATGCCAATATAGGTTGTTAGCAGAATTTGTTTCCTTGTGGCTCTGAGGGAATGGAATACTCAGACCACTAAAAAAGAAAAGCCAAGAAAGGGGGTTAATGAACAGGTAACATGCTGTGTGGGTACCTGGGGCTCAGTCCTCCAGGGATGGCCTGAGCATTTGTAGAACACACATTAGAAGTGCCCCAGCAAGGAATCTGAAGCATATCTATGTACCAACTTTAATTCCTCAATGATTGTGTGTTGCTCCCAGGAGTTAATTCCCTGGCAAAACCCAGCCTGCTCCACATTTGATCAGGCATTCCTTAGCATCCAGAGAATGCCTTCAGGTAGAAGGACTCAGGAAATGTTCAGCATGGACAGGAAATGTCTGCAGGTGACCTTCAAGGTGGACTGAGGGCATAAAGGGACAACACCAATGGCAACTGGTCTCCAACATCAGCTTTCTTTTTTTAATCAGATATTTATTGTGTACCTACTTTGTTCTAGGCACTGGAGCTCTAGAGAAAAACAGTGTTTGGTCACTACACAATAGAGTAGGGGAGTCACATTAGTAAAGACAAAATATAATGTTACAGAAGAATATAGAACACTTAATATATAACAGTAGAATATATAAAAGCTTTTATGAATGCTTTGAGAACAGAATGGCTCTACTTCCCAGAAAATTTAAGGAAGGTATAATCTTGTGTTTTCAAAGAGTACAGTCACGTAGTCATGCCTAAGGAAAGGATACCCCTAGATTAAGGAAATAACTTTACAAAGAGGAAGTGACGGTGTCTTAAGAGCCCTCTGGAGCCAGACTTTCCAAAATAATTCTAAAATCTTGGTTGGGCCAATTCCAAATATTTGGCCTTGCACAAGTTCCTCAAATCTGTGTGCTTCTGTTTCCTCGTCTGTTAAAAGTGGATATAATAGCACCACCTCATCAGTTTAATGTGAGGATTTAACAATCTAATTGATTTAAAATATTAGAAGTCTATAAAGTGAAGCAAACTCAATTATCTCAACTAGAGTGTGAGGAGAATTGCCCTTTTTCAGAGGACAAGAATGTGTTAAGTTGTTTTCCCCTCACAGTTAATAAAACAAAGACTTGTGTATATCTTAGTGTTACAGCTAACTCTCTAAGGTACAGAAAAGGTGAGTTCTCAGGTGTTGGTCAGTTGTAACAGCAAAACAACCCATATCTCTTTAACTCATGGGTGCTTTCACGGGTGAATTTCCTCAAGACATGTTTCCAGTGATATCTTTCACATAGAACCTGAAGGATGCTGCAGGCCATTCTTTTCTCCATGAAGCAGAAGAAGAAATATGGCTGTCCTGGCAGCAGCATCTGACATTGAGAAACCCTGCCTCCCCATCCAGTCAGTTATGGTGTCATTGTTAGACTTATCAGCTTCTGGGCCGCTGTCACCTATGAAAACCCCAACCCAAGTTCACTTCCTAAAGGCTGCAGGGGTGGGACATGAGCCTTTTTAAAACAGCACCAAAGAGAGATGCAGGTAGAAATAGGTTCCTTCAGAATCTCAGTGTCCTAAAGCTAGATCCCAAATTTGTGGAGCAGGAAGCTGGAGAAGTTAACAGAGTGCAGTAAAACCTTCTCCCAAAATGCCATTCTCTGGTATATTTAACAGAAATTTTTATTCCTAGAAGCATATGTGCTTCTTTGGGAAGTCATTTTTTTTTCTTTTTTTCTTTCTTTTTTTTTTTTTTTTTTTTTTGAGAAAGAACATGCACATGCACACACAGTGGGGGAAGGGCAGAGAGGGAGGGAGAGAGAGAACCCCAAGCAAGCTCTGTGCTATCAGCATAGAGCCCAACTCGGGGCTCCATCGCACCAACCATGAGACATCATGACCTGAGCTGAAATCAAAAGTCAGATGCTTAACCAACTGAGCCATCCAGAAGCCCCAGGGAATCATTTTTAATAACCTGCTTTAATTTTTTTCAGCATAGGAGAGTAATAGCTATTTACATTAGTAAATACAGAAACTATGGAGAAGGAAGACCTAGTATATCTCCACTGCCCACTGTTTAATTTTGATGCATTTTTTTTTCCATTTAACACACACTCTGTCTCTCTCTGTCTCTCTCTGTCTCTCTCTCTCTCTCTCTCTCTCTCTCTAGGAAGAGCAAGACTGATTGCAATGTCTTTGCAGTTTTTATTAAACTTTTTTAACCTACTGCAGCCCTTTCCAAACTTTGTTCACAGCACCCATCACGTGTCAGCAATTTTGTCACAGCGCCCCCTAGGCAAAAAGAAATATCCGTTCCATTTATTAAGCAGTTCAATCCAAACAACGTATTAAGTAACACATATAAATTCGAGATTATAATTTTTTGTGTAATTCCTAAAACACGTATGACTTCTTCAACCACGGAACCAGGTTGGATACCACACCTTCATTTCCTGTTCCACATTGATTTTCACACATAACTTACCTTTTTGTCTTGGCAACTGCCAAATACGCAGCTTTACATTCAGTGATGTCATCAAAAGACATAGAGGGGAATAAAATGTAGAAATGAATGACCTTTGAGCTGGTGATGTACAAGGAATCTGACAGATTACATATTGCTGTTTTCTTCAAAAATTTAAAATATCCTGTCCCACCCTGTGAGTTCATGGCAGTCATCTGGGGTATCTTGGCATACAGTTTGGGAACCATGAAACTAACATTATATTTTCTGCAACATTATTTTTAGTGGCACCTTAGGACAGACATATTATGATTTAAAATGTTTCTCTTGTTGGAAATTTATCTTGATTTCTAGTTTGCTTGCTATTGATAAGTTCATTGTCCTCAAAAGTGTAAGAAGTTCCATTTTTCTATGTGAAGGGAGAATTTCTGAACACATAGTTCCTACCCATAGCCAGTTGATCTGTTAAATTCTCACCTTGCAGAATCAGAGCCCAATTAGCCCAATTAGCTGGTAGCACCTGCAGTCTTGAATGCTTTGATTTTCCACCTTTCAAATCCTATGATCCTCATGGTTTTGTCAGTGGTTCAGCTTTAGGAACAATGAGCCTATAACAGGAAACATTGTTTAACCCATCAGCTATGCTTCGCATTTCCAAGTTAGTGAATAAAAATAAAGCCAAGGAATTGACAAGACTTTGTAAATTTGCAACAACCGGAGAGAACTTAGCCTAGAACCCAGAAAAAAAAAATGCAGACACATAAAAATAATTGTAAAATTCCAAAAGTTCTGACTTTTGATAACTGAGCTCAGAACTGTCTCCTACCCCATCGGTGAGTTTGGCTCTGCAAGGAGAGACATCAGTGGGCTTCTCAAGCATTTTGCTTCTCTCTTTGGCATAGATTTTTAGACCAGGATTCAGGTTTAGAATTAGCTCTTCACTTAAGAAGACATCCCTTCCCTGTGCTGCATTAACATTCCCTCAGCTCCAAACTGCATCTTCCTGACTTGTAGGTTGTTATGTGGATGGAGTCAAACAAGAAAGAACTTGAAAATTAAGAGGGTTCTCTGCAAACTGAAGGTGGTAGTGGAGGTGGAGGTGATAACAGAGGTGATTCGTGGTAGTAGAAGTTGGGGGAGGGGACAGTAGAAATAATCCCCCCCCTTTTTTTTAAGCCTCAGGAAAGGTTACCTGTAGAAATGAAAGGCCCACAATTATTTTATGTTCAGTTGTCCACAAACAAGTGTGCCTGTAGGGTTATGTGTGCTTCTTCCAAATTTGCAGGGAACAGGTTCACAGTTCAGTTTTCTCTGTAGAGTACAAACGCTGGAGTGCAGGGCTGGGCTAATAGTACTAATTTATTTGGATGGACATGACGTAACCTGAGCCTTACTATGCAAAGATAGGCATTGTTATCCTTGCATTACAGACTGGGTAGCTGGGGCTCAAGAACGCAAGAGATTTGCCGAAGGTGACACACCTCTCCAGTGGCAGAGCCGGAACATACTTCCACCCAGCTCCTGGGATGCCAGTGCCTTTCCAGGCAGCTTTGCCATTTGAGATGGATGGTAGTTGCTGAGGGTAGAGCAGCCTTAATAGTGTATCACAAGATGGGGATGGGAAGGGGAGAAAACAGCCCTTAATTTCAAGAAAACAGGTAACTTGGACGAAACTCTGTTTGCTTTATTGCTACAATATATCCACCCTGTATTAAGCATTGCCGGAAGACCTGTAAACCTCCCTGTAAACATCTTCCGGGTGTTCAGATTCTATTGTTTTCTAATTTCTTTACCCCGACAACACCTTTGTCAGGTATTCAGCATTTATTTGTTCAGCAAGCTAGACTCTCTGCTGGTGCTTGCTGAGATGTGAGATGTGTATGTCCGTGACTGAGATACTGATAACCAGCGGTGGCTGAAATTCTTCTAGGATTGGACCAACTTGAATTTCCCGATGCAATTCTTCTATGCCTTATTTCTTTTTATAGCAAAACTTCTCTATCTCTGCCAAATTCTGAGAGAGATAGACGTCCCTGTCTAGGATTGTGATTTTATTTTTTATTTTTGCTTTTCGAGAGCATGCAAGTGGGGGGAGAGGGACAGAGGGAGAAAGAGAATCTTAAGCAGGCTCCACACACAGTGCAGATCATGATCTGAGCTGAAATCAAAAGTCGGATGCTCAACTGACTGAGCCACCCAGGTGCCCCTGGGATTGTGACTTATGTTTTCCTTGCAATCTTTTTTTCTCTAATGTTGGACCTCAGATGCAGCTTTGAACTAAAAATTTCCTTGACTGTAGACCAGGCATGCTGTCATCCTAGGGTGACATTGTTGGGTCATTGGTGTATAAACCCTAAAATTGAGCGAGTACTGCCAGATGGCTCTCCAGAATGGTGGTACCAGTGCACCCCACCAGGAAAGCACAGGAGCACGCATCTCCTTACACTCTTACCAACCCTTAGCAATATAAGCCTTTCTAGTGTTTACAGCTCCAAGAAGTGTGTTATTGTAGTTTTTAGTTCTTTTCTCTGATTGCTAATATGTTTGATCATCTCTTCATGTCACTGTTCACTGTTTAACTACTGAGTCCGCCAATTGCGTATTCAAATCCTTGGCCACTTTTTCTGTTGGTTTCCTGTCTTTCCCGTTGTGTCTGTTACAAGATTTCTTTTTGCATTATTAAGAGTTTGTTTGGTTAAACGACCTCTTGCCTGATACTGATATTTCCAAAACTGATTTTTTTGTTGTTGATGCTTATCTCATATCTTTGTCTAACACTGTATTTTACTTTGTGCGTGGGTAAGCATTTTCTTGCAAACTGCATAGTTATTTGGTTTTATGTCGTTTTGTCTTCATGAAATCTGTCATTTATCAGAAGAACTCAGTACATTTATATTTAACATCATGATTTATATATTTCATTTTATTTCTTCCATATTCGTGTTTTAATATTTCCCTATCATATTAGGTATCCCCCTGAAAGATGCTGTATTTCATCCCTATCTCGCACTCCAGTAAAACAAGGTATTTAGAAAACTTTCATCCATTCCCCTTCTTCCTCTTATCCACTCCTTATGGATGCCTTTCTTTCTCTAACACCTCCAAAACTCTCAAATTTTGGTGAACTTATTTTACATTTCCAGCACTAAACTATTATTAGGCTTTCCCTTACATTAATTCAGGATTTTTTATTTAGCAATTTTGCTATATACCATGCCTAGACAGTTGTCTTATCCATTCAGAATTAATACATAGAGAGACACCTACAGAGATAGAGACACTGGGTGTGTTGCTTAAGTTTTTCCTCTCCTCCTCATGTTTATCTCATCTTGAGGCATGTTCTGGATTAGTGCTATCCAGTAGAACTTTCTGTGATCATGGAGATGTTCCATATATGTGCTTTCCAGTAGAGTATCCACTAGTAACCTAGAGATAGTAAGCTCTGGAAATCTGGCAAGTATAGCTCAGGAATTAAATTTTTAATTTTAATTCAATTGTAATTTAAATTTAAATTTAAATGGCCATATATGGCTAGTGGCTACCAAATAGAATAAGCTAGATCTAGATAATTTATTGTTGGATAGAATCTTGACTTTAGTATTATCTCTAAAATCAGTATATGAATGTTTTTCTTTCTTTTCTTTTTTTTTAAAGTTTGTTTAAGTGATCTCTACACCCATCGTGGGGCTTGAACTCATGACCCTGAGATTAAGAGTCACTTGCTCTTCCAAATGAGCCAGCCAAGTGCCCCTGTGTTGCTTTTTTAATTCTAACATAAGATCATCTATAGATTTGGTTTGGGTTTTGCTGCTAAGTGAACTACATCTTGGTTGAATATGGGTTTCTCAGGCCTTTTCTCTCAGGTCAGGTTCCCTAGAACCTGAGATGGGATTATTGCACAAGTGGATTAATTGAAGGGGAGCTCTCAGGAGGAATCTGTGACAATAAAGGAAGTAGGACAGGACAGAAGGAAGAGCTGGGCAAAGACATGGCATCTGCCAGGGTCCAGCCTCAGCCCAGCTCCACAAGAGCTCTGCAGTGTGAACAACTCACACTCATCTCATCTCAGGGTTATCTCATCTTGGAGTAAGAACTCTGACCTTACTCCCACTTACCAATCAGTTGTTGGCTGCAGGCACCCCAAAGAGGGTTATAACCTCCCAGGCTCTGCTGGGTGAGGCTATGAACCCCTTTCCAGAATGTTCCTAGAAAAAGTGGGCAGCAAGTTGCTGTTAGCCAGCAGCACTCAGCCCCTGGTAAAGGGGATATGGTCAGGTACCCAGTGTCTATTCTATGCTCTGTAAACTTAAGGTTTTTAGCAAATAAGCCCATTGACATTCTCATTGTTTTTCCTTTCCTAGAAGTATGTAAGCTATTCTTAGAGTTAAGGAATTTCAAGGATATGCTGAGATGTATCTTTTTTTTTTAATCAGTCCTGCCTTGAACTTAGTAAACCCGTTTAATGTGCATACTCAGATCTTTCTTTAGCTCAAGGAAATAATCCTCTATGTGTTAAATTATGTCCTCCATCAGTTCCTTTCTATTCGTTGGACACTGCTGTTACTTTGCAGATTGTCTCTTTATCTCATGATTCTCATTTCTTTGTGCTTTTGCACAGTTTTTGAGATGTTTCTTCCACTTGTTAGGCTCTGTTTTCAGCAGTTGATCATTCTCTTCTTCAGTCCCCACGTTGAATTGTGCAGATGCATCCTTTGTGCCATGCTTGGGTCATCAAAGATGCTCTGGCATGTTGTATGTAACTTGTTATCTGTCTTTTACAGTTGCTCTGTTTTGCTGGATATGAGTTTAATTTGCTGTGAGTGAATATCTTCTCTCTCTGGCTGCTGGATCCCCTTAGTTGGGAATATATATTTTTTACACTCAATCTCTCTCTCTCTCTCTCTCTCTCTCTCTCTCTCTCTCTCTCTCTCAGACTCCAGTTCAGTGATTCCCAGGTCTGGCTGTTTTCTTTCCAAGTGGCAGTAGTCCACCATTAGAGGCAGGCAAAGTGAACTAATGGTCAGATGCAGGCAGTCTGAGAGATCCCCACTGAGACACCTAGAGAAAGCCCCTCTCTTCTCCCACAGTCTCTTTGTGCTCCCCCAGCCTCAAGGGCAGAAACTGCATATTTCAGTGTGTATCAGCTCTTTAGAGCCTGACAAAGTCCACCTTCCTCTGGGTCCACATGTTGCTGTGGGCCATGTTCTTCCTGAGATCTCTCCCTGTTTTCCACTCATACACAGCCAGACCTCATGCTCTCTCCCAGCCCACGAGAAACAAGCCCACTAGCTTTCTCTATTCAGATGTCCTCAGCACCCAAGTCTTGCTAATGTCCAGCTGCCCACAGTCCCACAGGTCATTTGGTGGAGAGAAATAACCTGGCACGGAACATGGAGAGGAGGGGAACAGTGTTTGGATCATCATGATTCCAGAATACTCCATGTACCTTCGGCAATCCTTCTGAAGAGTCCTGTATTCAAACGAACCTTCTTCTATTTCAAGTCACTTTGTTTCAACAAATGCTGTCAGGGACCAAGCCCAGTGCTACATGCTGAGAACACAGCACTGACTAACTCAGGCTTGAATTATTTACTCCAGAGGGGAAATAATTATTAATGTGGCCCAGAGACATAAGTGTAGTGTGTTGTAAAGAGGCAAATGGTATGGTAGAATGGCAGTGAGTCCTAGTTCACATTTCTGCTCTCAGTACCCACACAGGTGTCACCACAAAACCTACCACCATGTTGGCTGTGCTGTAATAGCGTCAGTTTCCTTCTGTTTCCTCCTTGGACAGTGTTTAACAAGTGTATCCGAAGAAAGGTGGCCAAGATGATGGAGAATCTAGAGTGGAGGCAGTTTGACAGCTGATAACTCCCATCAAAGACCCAGAGAGGGCAGCACATGATGGCTTTCTTCACTCACTCAGTGGCTGCCCTATAGGCGGGGAATTCGGGATCCTCTAGGAATCCCCTGGGAGGAGGAGGAACCAGAAAAGGGCGCTAAGTGGAGAAAGCACCAAGAGGCCTCAGTACTGCACCCTCTGCTGAGCGGGACTCCGAAACAGTGTGTATTCCCTAGCAATGGAAGGTGTCATCTGGGAAACGAGTGAGATCTTTATCATTAGGAAGGTTCCCATATTGACCCAACTGCACACATAAAAGGTACCCAGACACAGCAGATGGGGTAGGAGCAAAGCCAGGAGGGACTGGAGTGGAGAAGTCTATCTGGGAATTTAGTGTCTGAGAAGGAAGAGTATTGACAGGAGGGGAAAGGGGGTGTCAGATACGAGAACTGAGGCCGCAGTTTGGCGGCTGTGTCTTCTCCAAAGAGAAGTTAGAAAAGAATGGAGATCGTTGTTCACTTCTCTCTTGTCGTGTCCTGGATCACATCTATGGTCCCTAAGATTGAATACAACCATGAATTTTTTTTCTTCCAAACTTCTTTTTCTGTTTTCCTATCTGGTCTACCAGCAGTAAAGCAGCAATAAAGAATAGGGCCCTCCTTCCTTATCTCCGCTCAAAACCTTCAGTCCTGAAACATATGCTATGTTATAAATATATTCATTTATCTAAGCTTTGTTTAATCTGCTTGTACATTCCACTTTTAGAAATGTGCCTGTCACCAAGCAGGTGCTCAATAAATATTTGATGACTGAATTGATACATTCCAGCCCATAATAGTTTGTCATATGTATTAACATATGCCTCAGCAATAACACTGGGCAGGGGATCTCAACAAAGAAAACACTGCAGCCGCATGGAATAGAACAGTTTCTCCAATCTGATTATAATGTAGTAGTCTGATAACGTTTGGGAGGTACCTGATTTTTTTTAATATATGTACATAAAGTAACGTTAAACTTTATACATTAAGCACTTACCTCCTCTGTTAAAGCTGTATTTGTTTTACCTGCTTTACTCAGGATGGTGGCAACTAGAGTTGTATGTTCCTTAGAGTATGCTGCCATCTACTGGAATTGGGGCCACTTTACAAGCCTACCCATCTTTCTCATACTTCTAAAAGGTTTATTTTTTGTTATATTAATATTAGCCTCGTTGCAGGTTAAACAGTTGCATAATTTCCTTTGATAGCCTCAACATTTTCTTCCATGGTGTATCTTGAATTTCAGGACACAATTTAGGGTTTAGTTATTTCAGATGATTGTCAGTAAAACTTATCTAACTTTTTTATTTTTTGTTTTCCCTGATTTGGTAGAAAAACCAATGAAACAAGAGTCAGGATTGTTGGGTCCTAGACTCATTGCTGCAAATTGAGCAAATCGCAACCTCTTCATTGCTCAATTAAAGCTTTAACTGTGTCCGCTGTTTCTCAAGGCAGCCCATGGCAGCGCATCAGCCAACCGCATGGAAAAGTCACCAGGGAAGAATTGCTTCAACTACAAATTCCCAAAGTTCAGTCCCCAGAGTTCTCAAAGAACCACTAAACTAACATGTTTCCTTCCCTGGATTCCAGCTTTAAATTCTGGCTTTGTCAAGAAAAGGAGAAAAAAAAAAAAAAAAAAAAAAAAAAGGCAAAGGTGCCACCTAGTGGCCCTGAAGAGTTTGTACAGCCTCACGCTCCAAATTAACTGGATACAGCAGTGGCTGGGTGGCACCTTGCAGCCTTTTATGTTGTTACATCAGATATAGACATATTGAAACTTTAACTTGTCAGTGTTTCCACTTACAAAGGCAATCGAATTTGCATTTAATTAGGGAAGCCAGTGCTGTACTGAGATAAGCAAATGTTATCCCATCAACTCACTTGGAATAATTGGTATGATCTCTCTTTTGATTTAGGAGTTGGCCTTTTTCTGAACTCAGTTGTGCCTCCCAGCCTTGCTGTGCCTGAATCACACACAACTGCCCTAGTCCAGTGTTTTGCAGTTACCTCTATTTTTACACAACTCCAGGAAGACCAAAGTGAAGGATTGAAAAGACATGACTTCGCAGAGGAAAAGCGCAATTTCTAACTCCCCATTCTTTTTTTTTTTTTTTTTAATGTTTATTTTTGAGAGAAAGAGAGCACGGGTAGGGAAGGGGGGCAGAGGATCCAAAACAGGCTTTGTGCTAACAGCAGAGAGTCCGATGCGGGGCTCAAACTCATGAACTAACCATGAGATCATGACCTGAGCCGAAGCCAGATGCTTAACCAACTGAGCCACCCAGGTGCCCCTAACTCCCATTCTTACTGACAATGAGCAACAGACTGCTCAGGAATTCAACAGTGTTTTACCTCCACGTCCCACCCACCCCAGATTTCTATCCTTAGGTTCTTTCTGCCCGCAGAAAGCTAAGGTTATCAGACTCCTAAGGAAGGAGACCTGCTTTTCATGCACCCCAGCCAATCACTGTCTTGTGTCCCAGAGCCTAGCTTTCCACGGTGCAGGTCACAGGCCAGCAGCTTCCACATCCCTGGCTAATTAGATGCAGACTCTCAGGGCCACCCCAGACCTGCTGAATCAGAATCTGTGTTTGAACAAGATGTCCAGGCGATGCATGTTCAGGTTAAAGCTTAAGCACCATCGCAGAGGACACAATGGTTTTAGCCAGAGAGAACTCAGATTCCCTTCCCAACATGCTGCTTCCCTTGCTCTGTTCACAGGAACATAAACGGGTCTGGAAGGATGAGCATCCGGCAATCCAATCTGGCTTTGGCATCAGAATCTGCCACTTACTGCCCATAATATTTGGGCTAGTCCCTTAATCCCACCCTGCCTCCCACTGTAATGTGGGAGCTCTGGTGCGTGCATACTTCAAAAGATATTGGGGGCTGACCTGTGTAAGGTGCCAGCATGATGCTTGCCTCAGTTTGTCCTTGATAAATACACATTTCTTTCCCTACCTGCCCACCCCTGCTTCAGGTGAAGTTATAGTTGAATATACTTTCAGCATTGCTTGCATGGTGAGTGAGCCAGGCATGTAAGGGAGCGTCTTGGTTGGCCCAGCCAACCTTGCAACCACTGACTGCAATGACAGGCAACTGCCTAGCCCCTCCCACCCCTCCTCCCCCTGCCAAATTCCTGACCCACATGATTATAAGCGAAATAAAGCAGTTGTTTTTATGCGACAGTAATTGGAACACACTTTGGTTTTTTTTCACTTGTTTAACAGAGGACCTATGCTAGGAGTCAACACTATAACTTACTGGCTGAATCTCACCTGCCATCCATTTGGCGGGAGTGTGTGTGTGTGTGGGGGGGGGGTGTTGTTGTCATTGTTTAATAGAATAGACCTTTTTTTTTTTTTTTTTTTAGCATTTTTAGGTTCACAGCAAACCTGAGAAGAAGGAACAGAGATTTCTCTACATCCTGCTCCCCTTACATACACGCAGTCTCCCCAACTATCAGCATCCCCCACCAGAGTGGTACCTTTGTTCCCATCCATAAACCTGCACTGACACACTGTCACCACCCGAAATCCATAGTTTACATTAGGTCCACACTTGGTGTTGTAGTTTCTATGGATTTTGACAAACGTACAGTGACATGCATCCATCATTTCTGTATCCTCTAGGATAGTTTCACCTCCCTAAAATTCTCTCTGTTCTACCTCTTCCTTCTCTCCTCTTCCCCAACCTCTGACAACCACTGACCCTTTTAGTCCTTCCAGAATGTCACATAGTTGGAATAGTATGTAGCCTTTTCAAACTACCTCCTTTCATCAGTAATGTGCATTTACGGTTCCTCTGTAATGGTTTGATAGCTCATTTCCTTTTGGGACTGAATAATACTCCATTGCTGACACATACCTGTTTATCCACTCACCTAATGAAGTCCATCATTGTTGATTCCAAGTTTTGGTAATTGTAGAATCAAAGCAGCTATAAATACTCACGTGCACATTTCGTGTAGACATACGTTTTCAACTCATTTGGGTAAATATTAAAGAGTGCAGTTGCTGGGTCACGTAAAAGAATGTTTAGTTGGGGCGCCTGGGTGGCTTGGTCGGTTAAGCGTCCAACTTCGGCTCAGGTCATGATCTCACGGTCCGTGAGTTCGAGCTCCGTGTCGGGCTTTGTGCTGACAGCTCAGAGCCTGGAGCCTGCTTCCCATTCTGTGTCTCCCTCTCTCTCTGCCCCTCCCCCGTTCATGCTCTGTCTCTCTCTGTCTCAAAAATAAATAAATGTTAAAAAAAATTATAAAAAAGTATGTTTAGTTCTGTAGGAAACCCACCCAACTGTCTTTCAAAGTAGCTGTACTATCTAGCATTCCCACCGGAGATGAATGAGAGAGTCCTTGTTGCTCTATATCCTCACCAGTATTTGGTGATGTCAGTGTTTTGGACTTTTTTTTTTTCATTCTCATAGGTGCATATCTCATTGTTTTAATTTGCAATTCCCTAATAATATGTGATATTACTCATCTTTTCATATGCTTCTTTGCTATCTGTCTATAGGTATCTTCTTTGCTAAGGCTTCTCTTAAGATCTGTGACCCATTTTTTAATTGGGTTGTTTTCTTGGTGAATTTTAAGAGGGTGTTTTGTGTGTGTGTGTATGTTTTAGCTAACAGTTCTTTATCAGATGTGTCTTTGCCAATATTTTCTCCTGTTCTGTGGCTTGTCTTCTCGTTCTCTTGACAGTGTCTTTCATAGAGCAGAGGTTTTTAATTTTAACGAAGTCCAGCTCATCAATTATTTCTTTCATCAGTAGTGCCTTTGGTGTTGTGTCTAAAAGTCATCTTTACACTCAAGGTCATCTAAGGTTTCCTTATTTACCTGCTAGGAATTTCATAGTTTTGCACTTTACGGTTAGGTCTGTGATACCTTTTGAATTAATTTTTGTTAAGAGTGTAAGGTCTATGTCTAGATTCTTTTTTTTTTTTTTTTTTGGCATGTGCCTATCCAATTATTTCAGCGCTACTTGCTGACGTGACTGTCTTTGCTTTATTAGATTGTCTTTTGTTAAAGATCAGTCGACTGTATTTGTAGGCGCCTATTTCTGGGATCTCTATTCTGTTCCATTGATGTATTTATCAGTTATTTTGCCAACACTCCACTGATTTGATTACTGTAGCTTTACAATAAGTCTTGAAGTCGGGCATTGCCAGCCCTCCGACTTTGTTCTCCTCCTGCAAATTGTATTGACTAGTCTGCTTTTTGTCCCTCTATATAAACTTTAGAAGCAATTTGTCAATATCCACAAAATAACTTGCTGGGGTAATTTTGTTTGGGATGAATCTATAGATCAAGTTGGGAAGAATTGTCATCTTGACTATTGAGTTTTCCCACCCATGAACATGGAATGTTTCTCCATTTGTTCTTTTTTTTTTTTAAATCAGAGTTTTCCTCCTATAGATCTAGTGCATATTTGGTTAGATTTACACCTAAGTATTTCACATTACAGGATGCCAGTGTAAATTACATTGTATATTTAACCTTAAATTCCATTTGTCTATTGCTGACATATAGGAAAGTGACTGACTTTGGTTTATCAGCCTTATATCCTGCAACTTTACTGCAATCACTTATTCCAGGAGTTTTTTTTTATTGTTGATTCTTTTGGATTTTCTGCATAAATAATCATGTCATGTGTGAAGGAGGACAGTTTTATTTCTTCCTTCCCAATCAGTGTACCTGTTATTTCCTTTTCTTAGCTGGGAACTTCCGGTAAGATATTGAGCAGGAGTGAGGCACCTGGTGGCTCAGTCACTTCAGTGTCCAACTCTTGATTTCATCTCAGGTCATGATCTCACGGTTCATGAGCTCAAGCCCCACATCAGGCTTTGCACTGATGTGGAGCATGCTTGAGATTCTCCTCCTCTATCTTGGCCCCTCCCCTCCTAGTGTGTGTTCTCACACTCTTTCTCTCGAAATAAATACATAAACATTAAAAAAAGGTATTGAACAGGAGTATTAAGAAGGAACATCCTTGCCTTCTTTCAGATCTCAGCAGAAAAGCTTTTATTTTCTCACTATTAAGTAAGAAGTTCACTTTAGATTTTCTGTAGACCTTCTTTATCATGTTGAGGAAGTTCCCCATATTCCTAGTTTGCTGAGAGTTTTTATTATGAACAGAGGTTAGATCTTGCCAAATTCTTTTTCTGCATCTGTTGATGTGATCATGGGATTTTTCTTCTTTAACCTGTTGATGTGATGGATTACAGTAATTGATCTTTATACTTGGGATAAACTTGTGGTCATGGTGTATAATTCTTTTTATACACTGTTGGATTCCATTTGCTAATATATTCTTGAGGATTTTTGCATCTATGCTCATGAGAGATAGTGATATATGGTTTTCTTTCCCTATGATATCATTGTCTGTTTTTCAGTATTAGAGCAATGCCAGTCTCATAGAATGGGTCAGGAAGTATTCTCTTTGCTTCTGTTATCCAGAAAAGATTGTAAAGAGTTGATACTATTCCTTCCTTAAATTTTGGGCTTTGGAAAGAAAACAAAACTCCAGAATTTGGGCTCTGCTACACAATCAGTTTGCTTGAGGGCAAGCCTTGTTAAGAAGAATGCTCTGGCATATTTCAGAATGGCTCCTGTCCCCCCACCTCCTGCTGGAAGCACCAGGGCGTTTTTCTCTTATTCACTGTGAGAGCCAGACTGAGTTCCTAGAGGTGAAACACAAAGTGGGGAGCCCCCACCTATGGCTGGATCCTCATGAAGTTTTTAACTCTCAGACTTCTCTATCCTGAGCCTCGAGGAATTTGTCAAGTGCAGGTCTTCCTGGTTTGGCAGAGGTTTCTGCTCTGGTAAGTTGTGATTCTCTGTATCTGCCTGTTTTTACAACTTTGGGGCAGCAGTCTGCCATGGGGCCTCGCTTCTCTGACAGAGCTAAGAAGAGTTGTTGATTTTTCAGCTTGTTCTGCTTTTTACTTGTTATTAGGATGGAGTGGCCACTTCCAAGTTTCTTACATGCTAGGCCAGAAACTGGAAGTCTGGTTTTTGTAAACAAAGTTTTGTTGGAACATAACCTCACTCGTTCATTTACATATGCTCTGTGGCTACCTTAGTGCTAAGGGCCATAGTTGAGGAATTGCCACAAAGACTATATGGCCCACAAAGCCAAAATACTTAACTATTTGGGACATTTACAGAAAAAGTTTGCTGACCGCTATTCTAGGTGATAGGGATCGAATGGTATGTAAAATAAAGTTCCTAGTTTTGTGGAGTTTATATTTTAGTGAGGGACAGATGGTAAGTGCCAAGAGGAAAAATAAAGCAAAGAATGGGACAGAAAGTGACAGGGAGAGTAATAGGCAGGGTGGTATAAGGTGACATTTCAGTGGAGATGGGAATGGGGTGAAGACACAGGTCTGACACTAGCTGGGAAATGTGGTTTCCAGGCAGGGTGACAGGTGTTAAGGTGGGGTGTGCTCAGAGAGGCAGCTGGCCTGCAGCACAGTGAGATGCCAGGAGCTGAGGGCAGGGAGGCCATCAGAGCCCAGAGGTCGGGCCTCAGTGACAACTTTGGATTTGGATTTTCACTGTTCATTGTGCTTCAGGGTTGTTTTTAAAATTTTTTAAATGTTTATTTTGGGGAGAGAGAGAGAGACAGAGAGCGAGTGGGAGGGAGCAGAGAGAGAGGGAGACACAGAGTCCAAAGCAGGCTCTAGGCTCTAAGCTGTGAGCACAGAGCCCAATGGGGGGCTCGAACTCACGAACCATGAGATCATGACCTGAGCAGAAGTCAGACGCTTAGCTTAACGGACTGAGCCAGAGTTTAATTAACACATACCACTGAGAGGCATTTTCCATAATGGACCAGACAGCTTTTGCCTGAGGAGTTGGTTGAGGGATGGGGCATAGCAGAATGACATTGTTCACACTTGTTTAAAGAATTTGCAGAGAACAGGGCTGTCTCAGATGGGGTTGCCTGGAAGAAGACCTTAAGGCAAAGATTTCTTATGAAAAGGGTTTTCCAAGAAAGTGCTCCCAGGAAGAAGTGGCAAGAGGGTGAAAGAAACAGGCAGAGAGAAGGAAGAAAGGAGCCCTGCATCAGGCAGTTAATGGCAAATTCCCAGCCTCAGCCCAATCCCATGGGGAGTTCTGGAGCATAGATCACTCCTCAGAGTTTATTCCCACTTGAGGCAAGGAGCTGGGCTTCAGGATCCCACAACAAGCAGGCTGCCTGAGGACCACACTGCAAACAAGGTAGAACGCCCAGGGTGGAACGCCCAGGCTCCACTCGTGTCTGTCTATGCAGGCAGAGCAGCCCCAGCAGTGCTGGAGCAGTCCTTCAAAGATAACTTACAGGAATTGGCCGTTAGCAATAAGCAAAGCACACAGGAGCCAGGGAAGGGACACATGGGAACAGTAAAAGAGATCCACACGGATCCAAGAGATTATCTATCAACAGCATCTGCTATGAAGACCAAAGTGGAATGTACAAAAAGAAAGAAGAAATACCTTAGGGTGTTGTAAGTATGCCAGCACCTTTTAAATATAATTTATTTGTAATTCAAATATCAGGCTGTAATACATTCATTTAGATATAGGAAACATGATTCTAAGGAAGAATGCTGCAAACATACTGCACCACGCCAGCTGGCTCTCTGGTCAGGGAATGGCCCAACAACACCACCCCACCCCCACCCCATGCCCAGCAATTTTGTTTGAGAAAGCCAGAAAATACAGCAGAGATAACTTATGGCACAGAACCTGTCTGCTAAGCCATCTTCAAAGTGTACCTGGGGCAGCATATGAGGGAAGTGTTTAATAATAGTTTGATTATCTTGGAGGCACACACTAATTCTTCCATTCCTTTGATAATCTCTGTAGTGGCCAGTCTGGTTCTGAATAGACTCCATGCAAAAACAGTGGTTGGCTTCGTTAGCCCAGCGTACACAGTAAGTTTTGGGTACAGTAATTTCAGCCTTACAACCAAGATACGTTACTAAGGTGCCAGTTGTATGGAAACCAATTTGACAATAAATTTCATATTAAAAAAATTATTAAAAAATGTTTTTAAAAAAGCACTTTAAATAGCTGCAGTTGCTTTTATCTATTTCCGACACCAGGGGGCAGCCTTCAGTCTTCTTGAAATCTGGTGTGTGGTCCTTACAAAACAATACCTAGGTCTAATTTAAAACAAACAAAAAACCTACTATGTTTGTCTACCTCAGGAGAAAATCACCATTCTGCATTTTACTTCTTCCACTGTCACTTGCTGATTACAAACCGTCTGTGGGTGGGCTTTGAAAGTGTTATTATCCATCCATCCTATCGGTGTTTCTAGTTCATTGGGGAGAATTTTTGAAGATTCATTTGAATTTTAAACATGAAGATATTGCTCCCTGTGTTAAAGATCCACCAGTTAAGATATGGGCCACAGTTTTCAAAACCTTAGAATAGAAAATCTGCCCAAATTAGCCATTTTTAATGTGTTCTTGTTTTGCCACTATAAAATCTTTCATTAAAGCATGTGCAGGGGCCGAATGCACAAAAGCCCTGATATCTATACTTCTAATGGTTTTGACTGCTGATGGCTGAGCATCGGTCTCAGAGCTCAAGATTATAAATTCATTTGCCCAGTACAATCCCTCACCATAAACACCCACCCCATGGGAAGAAAGGAATGGTTTGCCTGCTCAGTCCCTGTTGGTGTCTTTGCCTGGAAAATACCAAGGTTTTCATGCTTCTGCTTTGCTCGCAGTTTGGATGTATGGGCACCTGCATAGGATTAAACTGTGGTGGCTCTGGAGGTGATGCCCCACCCCAGTTGCTTAGGGCCACACAAATGGACTCCAACTGTGGGTAACCTCTTTATTTGGTTCGTTCAGTGGGTAACCTCATCAGGTTTGGCCTGAAGACTGACGAGTCAGCTGGCAAATGAGAGCGACCAGCCTAGGCCAGGGGAAGCGATGGCAGGCATCTTTTCACTCCTGGAGAGACTACAAAGTGTATGTAATCCACTGCCTCCCATGCACCACTCCCCACCCCTCCCCCAGACCCCCACCCTTATCGTCAGGAGGTTGCCAGTATCCTGTTACACAAAGCCTAGTGTCTGGCTACAGAGACAAGCCTTTCTCCCATCCTGGGGAAGGGAAAGAGTTCATACTTTCAGATAATGGGAGTCACTCAGTGAAGAGGAATCATTCCTTTCTGAAATGTGCAGCAGCTTTGCTTTATCCATCATTGCCCCGAATATCCGCCATTACTAGAGTTTTCCCTTTCTCCTCTTTTATTCTTGTGTTGGTTAGCAGTGGCATCAGACGAAGGAGCAGCAGCTGGACAATTTAATTTATTAGAGTTGTCGGGACCACTCTCCCACCGGTAATAGAACACAGTGGAGGTGGGCTTGTCTGGCAAAGCAGATTTAATCTCAATGATTCAAAAGTGTTTCAGCAGCTTCCTAGAAATTAATTCACTTTAGACTTCCCCCTATGCATCTTGTTTTCATTTGGGAATATGTACGCATTGTACACATATTTCTCTTAAAAAAATACCCTGTCAGGTTTCGCAGAGAAGATATTTGGTATTTACAATATTTTTCTTCTGGTTTTGAACATGATACTGAAAATCAAATAGAAAGACATTGCTTGGGATCCAGGGGTATCTGAACACCTTGTCCCACATAGAAAACACTGAGGCTCAATGGTCAGTTCAGATCCATCGCAGGATCTTCCACCTCATGTTCTTGGACTACTTGACTGTCCTCTGAGCTTCATGCCTTGATTGCCCCACTGAAACTAGCTGTGTGAGTTTGACTGAGTCTCTTAACCCTCTCCACACCTCAGTTTCCTCATGTCCTATGTGGATGATAATTCTGCCAACATTATAGGGTTACTGAGTGGATTAGATTTGAAAGTCTATATAAAGCCTTTAACACAACTCCCATGAGACAAAGCATGATTTTAATGTTAGCAATGGGACTGTGCTAAGAGATGGTATCTGTAGCCAGGTGGGTTCAGACACACAGCTTTCTACTTCCTGGCTCAGGCCTCAGTTTCCACATCTGTAAAGTGGGGATTAATGCTAGGACAGACCTCGTGGAGTTGTTATGAAGATGAAATACACAGAGAAAAACAGAACTTCAGACGGTGTGTAGCACATCAAAAGCACCATAATGTGATCCATAGATCTAGAAAAACAACTTGAATCCAGAAGCTGTTTGGAAACAGGAAGCTGCAGTCATTGAGTGTGGATCCAGACAGTTTGGACTGACTCATCTGTAGGATGTGCATTAGCTTGGCCAAGAAGAACAATGTGAAATCACAGTCATGAATTTTCCTTTGGGGCAGAAGCCCTGTGTGAGTTGGACACCAGCCAGGGAGAGGCCAAAACCCTTAGGTGCCAGGATGTGCTGATTCTCTGATGAAAGTAGGGCAGAGCTTGAAGCCTTTGGGGAATGAGGAGGCATAAGTAGAAGGGAGTCTCAGAAAAAGGGGGAAAAGACAGATAAGGTGGAGTTGACAGAGATTGAGAAGATGGATCACTCCCTCCTCCCCCCACCCCCCCCCCACCCCCAGGTAAAGCTGCCTGCTGCTAATGGGTACTCCCTCTCAGTCATGAAGCACTTCCTGCGAGAGGCCAAAGGTTGCATTGTTCCCTGAGAGCTCCCTTTACCCAGAAAGCCATTGTGTCTTTGCACAGGTAGCTCGTAGGCAATTTGGATGCTTTTCTGTCTAGAGACATCTACGATCTTTCCACTCCAGGCCACCGAACCTATCAGCTTGCTGTGCTCTGCGATGCTTCTGTGTCAGAATGGTCCCACCCAGCTTCCTGGGTTCTGTGCCAAGACAAAATGGGGCAAAATCAATCAACTTGGCTTTCGCATCAAAGCCACCTCTGTCTCAACCATCTGTGACTCAGAGGAATAGGAACGAAAATGCATGACTGATGACGCATGTTATTTTTGTTTTGTTTGTTGCCTTTTGTGTTTTGTGTTGTTTTCTGGTTAAAGAGTAGAGTAAGCAAATGGATATTTTTGCCTGCAAACACTCCATGACATATACATTCAGGCAAGATGAAGAATTGGAATCTTGGATTCAGTTCAGATTATTCCCTAGGAGGAAACCCAAGTTTGCTTGACAAAGAGGGTCTTTTCTGCATTTTGCTCAGATGCTGTTGTCATGTTTGACTGATTTGGAGCAGCTCTGCATCTCAGCTCTGTGAAATGTTGCATGTACACCAAGCTTTTTACTAGCTACTAATCTAGCGTGGAAAGTCCTACAGTACAAAACAGTAACAATAGAACGAACTGCAAAAGGAACTTTAGATTCTTAAGACCTGAGTGCCAGATCAGCCTGAAGCTCTGTCCATAAAGATGACTAATGCATGGCAGGTGGGCATCTGTACTAGTCTTATCCCAGACACCAGAAGGCTCTGCTTCCCCTGAATACAGATGGGCTAGCCATGGCAGTGGTGTTCCCTAGATTGTATATTAGAGAAGTTACAAGCAACAGCTATGAATTCAGACATTCTTGGAATTTAATCCTCACTTCATAACTTTATTAGTCAAGTCTGGTTATAAAAATGTTGTATAACAAACAACCACCAAAGGTAATGGCTGATAACAGCAAATATTTTTCTTGTTCACATGTGTGTGCAGGTTGGTGGGGTCACTCTACTTCAAGCTTCAGCGCAGCTGATTCTGGTTTTAGGTTTGGTTCAAGTTTACTCTGGATGCCTCTTGGCATGATTCTTGGGTAAGCAACTACCCAGATTAGGTTTTTCTCGGGGAAGGTGGCAAGAACTCAAGGAACCAAACTAAACCAGGCAAGCACATAAAAGCCTCTGCTTGTGTCCATTCACTAACATTCCAATGGCCAAGGTAAGACACATGGCCCAGCCCAAAGTCGATGGATCAGGAATGTATACTGCACATACTCCACTTGGGTGGAGCTAAAAAGGCACATGCAAAGGGTGTGATATAAATCATTACAGGGAGGAGGCGAAGAGTTGAAATAATACTTCAGTCTACTATGACCATTAACAAGCTATAGACCTTGAAAATCATGTAAGTTTTCTCATTTGTAAAGTGAGGCTTAATTTACATTTTCCTCCCAGGGCTGTTGGAAAGATTAAAACCAAGAGATAGATGGGGCACCTGGGTGGCTCAGTCGGTTGAGACTCCAACTTTGGCTCAGGTCATGATCTCGTGGTTCATGAGTTTGAGCCCTGCGTTGGACTCTGTTCTGACATCTCAGAGCCTGGAGCCTGCTTCAGATTCTGTGTCTCCCTCTCTCCCTGCCCCTCCCCTGCTTGCACTCTGTCTCTCTCTCTCTCTCTCTCTCAAAAATAAATAAACACTAAAAAGAAAAAAAAAACCAAGAGATAGAGAGTAGCACATAGTGAGAGATCAAAAAAAAAAAAAGTAACTTAGGGCGCCTGGGTGGCTCAGTCAGTTGAGCATCTGACTCTTGATTTTGGCTCAGGTCATGATCCCAGGGTCATGGGATTGAGCCCCACGTTGGGCTCTGCACTGAGCATGGAGTCTGCTTAAGATTCTCTTTCTCCTTCTGCTCCCCTCCCCTACTTGCTCTCTCTCAAAAAAATAAATATTTAAAAAATAAAAAATAAAGGGTAACTTAATGAATCCACACTTTCCATTTTGGACCCTTTTCCTCTCCTGATGTCCTCCTCTGCCATCACACCAGCAACACCTCCTTCCCCTAATTCCTAAATGCTCCTGCTATGCCTTCTCTCACTTCCAGAACCAATCCAAATTATTATACTTGCACATGAGGTTAGAGTATGTCTTTGCAGACTCTCCCTTGTATTTAGCCTGCAAGAAAGATAGACTGCAATCCAGATATTAGCTTTGTGATTATGAAGCCCCATTTACTAATGAGACCTCTGACAATATGCACCGCCACCTCGCCTTGCAGCTTAAATATGAGGGAGAGCTCTGCAGAGCTGATATTGACCCAGCCTGCTAGTAGGAGGAATCACTTGCACACACTCATCATCAGCCAGCACTGGATCAGAGTGAGACTGCTGACTGAAGTTCTGGGTCCTTGCCCCGTGTAAGTAGCAGGATGCACAAGCCATACAGACAGAAAGACTGTCCAGAAAAAGGAGGAGAAGGGTCCTCAAGCCAGGCATGTGCCCTTACCCTTCTCCAATCTCCCATCAGATAAGTCATATCCAGACAAGTGAGTGGGGGAGGCAAGAGAGAACAAAAGCATCATTCCAATGGAAGACCCTCCATGGAAACAGGACAAGGAAGAAGTGGTTTCCCCGACAACCTGTTTTGCAAATGAGGAAGGTTAATCCCTTGCTGGGAGCTTTCTAGCCAATGGAGAAACCCATAGGGTTAGAGTCATTGACATGAACTAATACCAATAAAAGATCAGCCATCTGTTATCACAAATATGGTTGTATATAACAAAGCACTCTGAAGCTAAAGAACTTAAAACACAAAACTACCAAAAAAATTGCTGAAAGAAATTAAATAAATGGAAAGACATCTGTGTTGGTGGATTGAAGTACTGTTAAGATGGCAGTAATTCTCAAAACTATCTACAGGTCCAGAGCACTCCCCATCAAAATCTCAACGGCACTTGTTTGTAGAAATAGACAAAACTGCATCCTAAAATTCATGTGGAGTCTCAGGGGACCCCGAATAGCCAAGATTCTTCAAAACAACAAAGTCGGAGGTCTCAAAACTTACTACAAAACAACTTAAAAAACTAAAGCCAGCTGTATGGTGATGGCATAATGATAAATGTCTAGACCAGTGGAACAGAATGTAGAGCCGAAGAACATACCCTCACATATATCACATTCAAATGATTTTTGAAGGGGTGCCAAGACCATACATTGGAGAAAGGACAAAATTTTCCACAAATGGTGTTGGAAGAGCTGGATATCCA
This sequence comes from Acinonyx jubatus, assembly GCF_027475565.1. Classification (NCBI taxonomy): domain Eukaryota; kingdom Metazoa; phylum Chordata; class Mammalia; order Carnivora; family Felidae; genus Acinonyx; species Acinonyx jubatus. The sequence goes on along the minus strand of NC_069388.1, from coordinate 34,822,334 downwards.
CATACAGAAGAATGAGGTTTGATCCTTACCTTTACTACATACAGAAATTAACTCAAAGTGAATCGAAGACATAAACATAAGAGCTAAACAAAACAAAACTATAAAACACTTGGAAGGAAACATAGAAAAACTTCATGACATGGATTTAGTAATGATTTCTTGGATATGACACCAAAAGCATAGGCATCAAAAGAAAAAAAATCAGTAAATTGGACGTTGTCACAATTTAAAACTTTGTGCATTAAAAGACAAAAAGTGAAAACACAAGCCACAATGTAGGAGAAGATATTTGCAAATCAAATGTCTTATAAGGTATTAACATCCAGAATATATAAAGAACTTCCACAGCTCAGAAACAAACAACTAAACTGAATAGTGGGCAAAGGACTTGAGTAGACATTCTCCAAGGAAGATATACAAATGACCAATAAGTGCTTGGAAAAAAAATGCTCAATATCACTGGTCCCTGGGGAAATGCAAATTAAAAATCACAGTGAGATACTCCTACACACTCATTAGGATATATATTAAGTATACATAGGTGTAGATAGCTAAATATTTTTCTATGGAAAATAACTATTTCAAGGATATGGAGAAATTGGAACCTTCATGCCTTGCTGGTGGGAATGCAAGATGGTGCAGGTGCTGTGGGAAACAATTAGGTGGTTTCTTGCTAGTTAAACATAAGACTTACCATACAATCCAACAATTCTACTTATCAGTATTGCCCAAAAGAATTGACAGCAGTGACTCAAATAGGGGTGCCTGGGTGGCTCAGTCGGTTAAGCATCCGACTTCAGCTCAGGTCATGATCTCGCGGTTCGTGTGAGCCCTGTGTCAGGCTCTTTGCTGACAGCTCAAAGCCTGGAGCCTGCTTCGGATTCTGTGTTTCCCTCTTTCTCTGCCCCTCCCCTGCTTATACTCTGTCTCTCAAAAATGAATAAATGTTAAAGCAGGGACTCAAATAGATACTTTTCCACCAGTGTTAACAGCAGCATTATTCATAATAGCCAACAGGTGATGGATAAACAAAATGTGGTGTATACGTGGAATATTATTCAGCCTTAAAAAGGAAGGAAATTCTGACACAGGCTACAACGTGGATGAGCCTTGAAAACACGGTGGGTGAAATAAGCCAGACACAAAAGGACATATGTTGTATGATTCCACTTATATGAGGGACCAGGAATAAGCAAGTCCATAGACAGAAAGTAGATTAGAAGTTACCAGGACCTGGGTGGGGGGAGGGGGCGGTATTTTTTTAACAGGTACAGTTTCTGTTTGGGATGATGAAAAAAGTTCTGGAAATGCATAGTGATGATGGTTGCACAGCAGTTTGTACCCAATGCCACTGCATTATACACATTCTCACATAGTTAAAAGGTAAATTTATGTTCTGTTTTATCACAGTATTTTTTTAAAGAGCTTAAAACAATAAGCATTTGTCTCTCACAATTCTGCAAGTTGGCAATTTGGCTGTGCTCAGCTGGCAGTTCTTCTAGTCTTGTCTGGGCTCACTCATGGGTCTACAGTCAGCTGCTGAGGGGACTGAGGGCTGCCTCGGCTAGGATGGCTTCAGCTGGGATCGCTTGTCTCTGCTCCTCAAGTCTCTCATCATTCCCCTAAGCTAGCTCAGGCAGCTGGGCAGGGTCCAGAACTGCCCAGTCTCTAGAAATGGTAGGCTGGAATAGGTACAGCCTCACTTCGGCTGCATTGTGTTGGCCAGAGCAAGTCATGTGGTCAAAGCCAGTGTCAGAGGGAACTGAAACGGCCCCGATCTCCCGATGGGAGGAGGTGCTAGAGTTTCACCGCAGATGACCTGGATACAGACAGGAGAGGAAAACTGGCAACTTTTTTGCATCAACATACCACAGTTTGACATTGTTAATAGAGAACTCTGTCAGGACACCAAATGGTTTATGTTAAGATAGGCTCATGTATCTAATCTAGAAGTTGTTTACAGGAGTGGGGCAGCGCTGGTTCTAGAGATTTAAAAGTATAGGAGAAGTATACACAAACTCCACTTAGTGCCCAGAATATTCTCTCTCAGGCATTGAGTACTTCTCAGATTATTTTTCCAATCAAGCCAGCCACTTTGCAGACTTAGTGCTCTGTGGGAGCTGTAACTTTTCAGAGAAGCTGAGACATGGAGAGAGTCTTCAAGACAATAGAATTTTGGAGGCTCAAGGGACCCAGGCAGATCATATCAGTAGGGACAGGAACCATAGACCTAGCAAGGGAAAGGGGTTTGATGAAGCCTTCAGAGTTGCCAACAACAAAACTTGGACTAGATCCCAGATTGCTGAACTCACAATCCAGTGCTCTATGATCTAGTGATCCCCTTGAAGTATGCAAACCCCAGCTCAACCACCCAAGGAATTTGATTTTATTCTTTGGGACCTTTCAATTAAAGGGTGCTCTGCAGACCAGCAGTCTTACCTGAGAGCTTATTAGAAATTCAGCATCTTGGGACACCTGGGTTGCTCAGTCGGTTAAGCATCTGACTCTGGATTTCAGCTCAGGTCATGATCTCATTGAGCCCTGCATCAGCACAGAGCCTGCTTGGAATTCTCTCTCTCCGCCCCTCCTCTGCTTCATGCGCATGTGCTTGCAGTCTCTCTCTCTCTCCATAAACATTTAACTTAAAAAAGAAAAAGAAAAATTCAGAGCACTGTGCCCCATGCCAGACCTGCTGAATTAGAGTATGCAAATTAACTTGCTGCCCAGGACATTTGCATTAATGGTAGAAGTTAAACATTCCCTGGGGACCCTGGTTTTCGATGTTGGCTGTTCCTTGGAATCACCTGGGAAAGGTTTAAAAATGCTGATGCCTGGGCTTCACCTCAGAGATTCTCACCTGTTTGTTCTTGGGTACGGTCTGGGCATAAAGATTTTTGAAAGCTCCTTGAGCCACCTCGAATGGCAGCTTTTTATTACATTTTCCTCCTGTGCAAGAGGCTAGTTTTTCCTAATGAGTAAAAACAACCTTCAGAAGACCCTGACGACCTTGCTCCAGTGTCCTGGGTAGGGTTAAGTGACTTATAAATTGTTGAGAATTATTTAAATGTGTTTTTGTAAGAAAGGAAGGTTAAACACTAGAACTGGTGATTGGGAGGAGTGTTTTTAAAAAGCTACTTTGTTGCCAAAAAAGGATTGGCACTAAGACACATGAAACCCCGCTTAATAAAAATTGTGCAAATTATACATACAGTAAAAGATTAACGACCCAGAAAAATATAAATCATGGAAGAGAGAAAAGACAATGAAAAAACACAAATGTGCAAAGCTCACACATGAACATAATAATAGTTAAGCTATAAATTTGATTTTATTTCAAGCCTCCTGGGAATCCATTAGTGAACAAAGTTTTTACTTATGGGGCACGTGGGTGGCTTAGTAGGTTAAGCGTCTAACTTTGGCTCAGGTCATGATCTCGTGGTTCGTGGATTTGAACCCCGTGTCAGGCTGTGCGCCGACAACTCAGAGCCTGGAGCCTGCTTCAAATTCTGATTTTCCCTCTCTCTCTCTGCCCCTACCCCACTCACATTCTGTCTCAAAAATAAACATTAAAAAAATTTAAGTTTTTATCCATAGGAAAGGGGAGTAGGAGAGTGTCTTTCCTGCAGGAAAACAAGGCTTTCTAACTCTTATTTGTAAATAAAAGTTTCATGAGGTCTTTCTGTGGGGACACGGAATGACATTAGTGAAGCGTGTCTTCAAGAAAGTTCCTAGGGCAAAAGCAGGACTGGATCTCATGCTTCTTGAGTGTCTTTTGTTAAATCTGTTCATAATGTGAAACATGATTGATGGAAAATGGAGAGATGTTGTTTGAGTCTCTTGTGGGGTGTGTGTGTGTGTGTGTGTCCAGCCTTATCTAAGTTATACTTAAGGAAGGGGAGTTGTAAAATCCCTTTCAACTTGTCCTGGGAGCTGGCATCCCACTTAGAGGAGAAAGGTGGATGATTATCTCTTTGTGCTGGCACAAGGGCTCTTGCTGTTCTGTTAATATCCTCGAATGAGTGAACAAGATTATCCAATGAACTCTTCAGACTCCTGCATTCTAGCCTTAAATGTTCCCTCAGGGATTGTTTGAAGACTTAATGGGATAAATGTGCTCTAACATTAAAGTCATAAAACAGGTTCTAGGAACATGATACCCCAGCGCTGCCCCTTGTGGTACGCCCAGTCGTTTTCCCCTTTCTGTTTGGGAGCAGTTTCTTTTCTTTCTTTCCTTTTCTTTTTTTTTTTTTAAATATAAAACAAAGAAATGACCCTATTAATCTGGAGTTTAAGGACTACAGGGTATTTTTTCTTTTGAGAATATATATCTATAGATCTTTGCATATTTAGATGTGTGCGTATATGTCTACGTGTGTATGTGTGTATTTCTCACACAATTGGCTGACCTTCAAAATCTCTGTTGAATTGAAATCATTTGAGTCGTGAAAAGGGGACCTCAGGCACATGGTCTACCAGTGCTGTTCAGACTTGAGTGTCTACATGAATTCCCTGGAGTTTTTGTTAAGATGCAAATTCTGATTCTGAGGTTCTGGCTGAGGGGGCTAAGAATCTGCAGTCCCCACAGGCTTTCGGTGTGTCGTAGGCTGCTGGTCCAAGCCGCACTCTGAGTAGCAAGGGGACAAGGTCTACTAGTAGTGCCATTCCCAAACTTGGCTGCATATTGGACTCACCTGGGGAGCTTTAGAAATTACTGACACCTGGAACAACCACCATCGATGTAATTGGTGTGGGGAAGAGGCCTTGGCTTCATAAATGCTCACAGGCTCCCCCAGGTGACCAGTGTGCAGCTATGGCTGAGAGCCACTGCATTTGAAGCTGCCAGGTAAAGAGGAACCTGTCACTGACTCAGCTGTTAGAAAACCTCCTGGTGCATTCTTAAACCTGTTATTGAATTTCAAAGACATAAAAGCTTTTCAACGGGAACACTCTTCTATCTTGAATAGACGGAAGGATGGTTGCATGGATAGATGGATATCTTTGGGGAACAAGTGATCGCATTTTGCAAAAGAAAGGAGAAACCACATGATTTTATCCTGTATGTAGCTTATATAAATCAAAGAAATGACTTAGCACCTCTGCTGTGCAGAAAGAGAGCCTCACAGACTTCCAGGTTTCTCTGGGGGAGCCAAGTAAGCAGGGAGAGCAGCACTAGACTCCACTAATCAGAAAGGTAAAGAAATTAAGGATGAAAACAGCCTCCCAACTTGTGATAGCATTGTTTCTTTGGTATTTGCTAAGTTACTAGAATATTCAGTGCACAGTCTCATATCTTTTTTTAAGTTGTTTTTTATTTTTTTTTAATTTTTTATTTTTTTTGAGAGAGGGAGAGAGAGAGAGAGAGAGTGCCAGCAGGGGAGGAGCAGAGGGAGGGAGGCAGAATCTGAAGCAGGCTCCAGGCTCTGAATTGTCAGAACAGTGCCTGATGCAGGGCTCAAACTCAGAAACCGTGAGATCGTGACCTGAGCCGAAGTTGGAAGCTTAACCCATTGAGCCACCCAGGCAGCCCCCCCACCAAATTTTTTTTAACTTTTTAAAGCTTATTTTATTTTGAGAAAGAGAGAAAGCATGTGCACATGCTCAAGCTGGTGAGGGGCAGAGAAAGAATCCCAAGCTACCAGCATGGAGCCTGACTCAGGGTTCAATCCAACAATGAGATCAGGACCTGAGCCGAAATCAAGAGTCAGATGCTTAACTGACTGAGCTACCCAGGTACCCCTGCAGTGATATCAAAGATACCTTTGATCAGATTCGCCTCCTCTCTGACTCAGTCACTCACACAAAGTCACCCATTTAGTCCCCACAAGATTTCTTCTTCTTCCCTTTGACCTCCAGTCTTCCAATGCTACTGCATTATGCTTCCCTGTCAGCCCCCTTCTTTATTAATTGCCTTCCAACTTAAACTCCATAATTCATCCATGTTGTAGCCCATATTGACCCTACCTGCCAACACCTGGCAAACACTGATACTGGGATATATCCACCGTCCCACTTTTGCAGAGGCTGCCCTCAGGATGCTACATATTTTCTGGACAAGACAAGCAATCATGTGCTTTTGTGCCACCCCAGTGTATTTTAACAAAAGAATAATTTACATACAAGATCATTATTATACAGCTTGCAATATTTTACATATGTATGTATTCATGGGACCATGACCCAGATGAAGATGGAACATTTTCATCACCCACCAAATTCACTTGGGCCTCTTCCCAGTGAACATCTTCCCCTGGAGGTAATCATCATCATTCTGACTTCAATCACTGAAGAGAAATGAATGACTAATAGCTAGGAATGTTTGGTAAAGCTGACCTTAATATTTAATGGACTTTGAAGTTCAGTGTTTCTGAAACTTTTGGAGCATTTAGAGCCCAGATTTTCTCCACTTTTTTCCCCATAGAAGCATACTTTTTTCTTGGCATCCAAGACTAGTCCATCTCTGAAATATAAGTACATAATTACAATACCAACTTTATACTCTAAAATGTTATTTAAGTGCTTAGCAGTTTTATTTCCAGATTAACAAGTTTCTTAACATTTATCATGCCTTGAAGAGATGATTTTAATGTTTATTAAAATTGCTTAAAATGTCAGGTGGAAAAAAATTTGAGTTTTGGACACTCAAAGGTAAAATTTTGTTGACCAAATTTAAAATAAATATGCCCTTGGAGATCTAGTAGAAGGGAAGACAGATGTCTCTGGAAATAGAATGTTAAGTAAAGGTGAACTGTATTGACTTATTAAGCTTTTTTAATGTCCACCCCCTCCCTTGTTTGAATGTAAGGTCTGTGGCGGCAATACCATCAATAAATAATTATTAAATGGAAAAATAAATATGCTTTGTACATCTTTATATCATCTATAGGCAAGCAAAAAATTTTGACATTTGGCGTTGCATATGCCCAATTTTTCACGAATCATGTAACCAGTTGGTGTTTTTACAAGGGTAGGGTAGCAACTGATGTGTAGACTACACATTTTGTTAGCTATTAAATTTTAAATGTCAGAATCTTGACCAAATGCAAGGTGAGAAGATGTTTCCTTTGTTGCATGATGGAATTTTGAAGTTGCTGTAAAGGCTAACCATTCCAAAGAGCAATCAATTTGTTTTTCCCCAGTTCCCATAATCCTGAGTTTTAAACATCTTTCCTTCCTGGAAATATTTAACATGACCTTGTCGTGGGGTGTGCTTACGTTCCTCTCATTGTGTCACAGAGTAGGTGGAGCTTGTTCCTGCCTACCGTGCTTCCTTTCCCACACCCTCAGAGGTTCAAGTTGAGGATGCTGATGGGCTGTGCTGTGGTTTTCACGTATTTTGGGAGGCATTGATACTACCAGCTGAGTGATACTGGGCAAGTTGCTTGGCCTCTCTGAGCCTCATTTCCCTTCTTTGTGCAAAGAGGTAATATTGTCATCTATCCCAGGGTCTTATGAGGGTGAAGTATGGGGGAAACACCTGTAATTCTCTTGGCACACAGTGTTGAGGTCAATGTTAGTGACTAGAAGCTCTCTTAAACCCATTCGTGGAATATTGGCAGCCATTTCATTGATCTCACAAATAATTTAAAGTTCACATCCTCCGTGGAGGGTGCTGAGCTTTTGTTTATGCCATCATGTCTGTGACGCCTAACACTGAACAAGAACCCAAGCAGCTCGCATCTCTGATTGCTGCTGCTTGAAAATTCCTTTGAGAACAGGATACGATCTCTTATTCTAGTCAGTTGGCTTGACTCACAAATAAAATTGCTTCAGAAGTGGAAGACCTGTGTTTCATGTACCCTTCTGCCGTAGAATTGCAGATTATAAATGAACCAAAGTGCTTTTCTGGTGCCAAGTGACCCTATACCACTGACAAATAGAAATACTCAACTCACCAAGAGGCTTTCTTTCTCCTCCTTTCTCCCTCCCTCCCTTCCTTCCTTCCTTCCTTCCTTCCTTCCTCCCTTCCCTCCTCCCTTCCTTCCTTCCTTCCTTCTTCCCTTCCCTCCTCCCTTCCTTCCTTCCTTCCTTCTTCCCTTCCCTCCTCCCTTCCTTCCTTCTTCCCTTCCTTCCTTCCTTCCTTCTCCCTTCCTTCCCTCCTCCCTTCCTCCCTCCCTTCCTCCCTCCCTTCCTCCCTCCCTTCCTCCCTCCCTTCCTCCCTCCCTTCCTCCCTCCCTTCCTCCCTCCCTTCCTCCCTTCCTTCCTCCCTCCCTTCCTCCCCTCCTTCCTTCCTTCCTCCCTCCCTTCCTTTCTCCCTCCCTTCCTTTCTTTCTCCCTCCCTTCCTCTCTTTCTCCCTCCCTTCCTCTCTTTCTCCCTCCCTTCCTTTCTTTCTCACTTCCTCCCTTCCCTCCCCTCTTCCTTCCTTCTTTCTTCCCTTCCCTCCTCTCTTCCTTCTTCCCTTCCTCCCTCCCTCCCTCCCTCCCTCCCTCCCTTCCTCCCTTCCCTCCTCTCTTCCTCCCTTCCTTCCTTCTTCCCTTCCTCCCTCCCTTCCTTCCTTTATTCTTCCCTTCCTTCCTTCCTTCCTTCCTTCCTTCCTTCCTTCCTTCTTCCCTTCCTTCTTCCCTTCCCTCCTCTCTTCCTCCCTTCTTTCCTTTTCCTCTTCCTTCCTTCTTCCATTCCCTCCTCCCTTCCTTCTTTCCTTCCTTCCTTCCTCCCTTCCCTCTTCTTTTCCTTCTTCCCTTTCTTCCTTCCTCCCTCCTTCCTCTCTTCCTCCCTTCCTTGCTTCTTCCCTTTCTTTCCCCCCTTCCTTCTTCCCTTCCTTCTTCCCTTCCCTCCTCCCTTCCTTCCTTCTCCCTTCCTTCCTTCCTCCCTTCCCTCCTCCTTTCCCTCCTCTCTTCCCTCCTCCCTTCTTTTCTCTCTTTCCCTCTCTCTCTCTCCCTTTCTTTCTCCCTCCTTCCTGCCCTCCCTCTCTCCCTCCTGCTACCTCTTTCTTTAGCCCATGAATCAAATACTAGAACAGTTTTTCCCCCAAAAAGGAGCTGGGACAACTGGTGACACTCTAGATCAAGAGTCAGCAGACTTTTTCTGTGAAGGGTCACGGGCTACGTGGTTTTTGTCACAACTCCTCAACTCTGCCTATTGTGGCCCCAAAGCAGCCACGTGCTGTACATAAGCACATGCATGTGACTGTGTTCCAGTAAAACTTATTTACAAAAACAGGCTGGATTTGGCCCACAGACCATAGCTTGCCATCTCCTGCTCTAGATGAATGCTGTCCAACAGAAATACAATGCAAACCAATATTCAATTTTACATTTTCTTGTAGCCACATTTTTGAAGTTCTTGATCTATTAAGACATGAGTTTTTAAAGACTTTTAAAAGATAGAATGAACAAATCTTAGAACAGGAAGAGACAGACACCTCAACTTACAGATAACATAAATTTACTGCAGCACCCTGATATCTAATGACCCAAGATTTTTTAAGTGACAGTAGGAAACTGCACAACTGCCAAAATGCCCACTTTTGAATGATTTTTCTTATAGTCTATGTAAGTAGAACCAAAATTCTAACCATGAAGCTATGCCAAATTCAAATAATTTTAGCCACAAGAAACTAAAAGGGACTCAGAGATAAGCCTTGGCCATGCCCCTGTTAGTACTTCGCACTGACTCATCCTTCTGTGGGCAAAAGCAGATGGAGAATGGCTTCCTGATTATCCCCACTTAAGAGAAGCCTGCATCGCTTCTCGGCCTTTTGGCTAAGATCAAGTGAAGAGAAGCCTGCCACCCTATCACTCAACTCTCACGAAATTCTATTCAGACAAATGCCTTCTTCTCTGGCCACATTAAGAATTGCCATCCCTGCCCACAGGCACACAAACCTTTCCTCCTCCCGTAGCCTGCTTTACCTGCTCTAGTATAAATGGGCCCAGCTCCTAGCTTTTATACCTCCCGTCCCTGCTCCAGCCATCATGGAGGAAAGGGGCACATGGGTGAATTGGGGCTGGCTGATCTAGGATGCCTCATTTCGGATCTCCCAGTGGTCCAGCCCAAGCTTGTTCACCTGGAAGAAGCAGGGAATGGAGAGGGTAGCAGCTGACAAGGCTTCTGGTAGCCCAGACTAAGCATTGATAATGTCACTTAAGCCCATTCTCCATTGTCTAAGCCAGCCATATGGCCATCTCCTATTCAAGGGTGGACACATAGTCTTCACCAGCTCCCAGTATGAAGAACTATAAAGTCACATTACGTAGAAGGGGGGGAGGGGTAATTATTCCCATTTCACAAGCTGTCTATCACAGAGTTAATATCAAACTACAAGGTTGGGTTTTGTGATATGCTCTAATGAATGTGCTTCTTCCTCTCCCCTGTGTGGGTTTATATCTCAACCTGAAATACTGAAAAATAAAACATTTGTTCAGACATGGTCACCTTCTTGTTGATACCTGAAATCAAGCTGAGACAAGCACTTCCATTCACAGCTTTCAGTGCTCTGTCTCAGGACTCAGGTGCTCAACGTCATTTCTTCTACCAGGATAATCTCAGTGCATATACATGTAAGAATTTAATACTGTTCTTTAAGCCTTCTGTGTACTATAGGCATGTCTTAGGCTGGGTTCCTCAAAAGCAGAGCTGAGACCAAGGCTTATATGTGAGTTTATTTTGGAAAATTAGGTTAAGGTTCATAACTGACATTGCTTCCCTTGGTATTCCTGGAGCTGCTGTGGATGTCCTGTGCCCCATGACTGATGCCAGTTATAGAGAGTCAGCATGGGCACACGTGATAGGAGCATCAAGTCTGTCCCTACCTGCTCTCTTTAATTCCTGGTCTGCCTTCTAATTCTAGATTCACTGTCATCATCATTATTATTATACTACTTAAGGTATTCCAGCTGCTTGACATACTAACCCATACATCTTAGTAAATAAGGTCAACAAAATAGAAGTTTATTTATCATTCACTTAGTATCCAGTGTGGATTTTCCTAACCAGAGCATGGTATCCCATGTGGTCATTTAGCAAGGAAGATTCTACCATGTGGCCCTGGCATCCCCTAGCAACTGAGAGGATCCTGCCAGGTCCTCTCCATTCATTTGGCAGACAGGAAAATAAAGAGAAGAAAAGGCATTTCTTTGTGGCATTGGCCTGGAAAGGATAAATGTCACATCCTGCTCCCATTCTATGGGTGAGAATTGGTCCCACTGTCTGTCTAGATGCAAAGGCTCCTGGTAAATGTGGTCCCTGGCTGGGAACAGCTTTGCAGCAATGCCTTTACACAATGGAAGGGGAGTACCCATTGTGGTGGCCACTTAAAATATCTGCCACATCAGTCAAGCATCCTGGTGTCCATGCCCGTTGGTTTACAAGAAGGGGACCCCATCCATCTTCATTTTCAATTTTTTTATTGTGAAATCTTTGTCTAAAAAAGGTATGCCTGATGCCTCTTGTGTCCCATCTCATGTCTTTTAGGCCAGCCTTTTTCACTCTGGCCATTGCTGAGGCAACCTGCTGTTCACCCCCATTGCACCACTTACCTTTGCTTTCAGACATGGCAATTTCTTCACTGCCACTTTGTGGGACACACATGGGAGTCCCCTCAGCCATTCTGACACAGAAGATGGGAGGAGGTGGATGAACACTTCCATCCTCAGTCCCTTGAGTGGCCAGTTCTGAGACAGGTTCACAGCTCTTCAAGAGAGCTGAGCCCCAATTGTCCACAGATAGTCAGCTTGATAACATACCATTGAATGGGCTTCCCCTTTTCTGTTTCACCCCCTTACAGTTCCTAACTTCATTTTCCAAAATAAACTACTCATGTGCGGGCCTTTGCCTCAGATCTGCTTTTGAGGAACCCAGACTAAGATGTGAATATGGCATATGAGAGGTTTAAGAGTAACATTAAATTCTTATATGTACTACCCAAGTTAAGAAATACGTGGTGGAATCTTGTCTCATCTTGAAGTACTCCCTGCCCTTAGAAACAATTTTTTGTTTCAGTAAATGAATAAATCAATGAACAGAGATACTTCTATAGTCCTACTTCATTGCTGCCTACACTCTAAACCAGAACACCACAAGTAAATAATAGTTAAGTTCCCAGCTATAACACTCATAGTCTCAAACCGACTTCAAACCCATCCATGAAACACTTATATTACCTCTGATCAAACTGACTTCAGTTGACTTCAGCATGACTGCTGTACATTCTAAGCAGCAAGAACCAGGGCCATAAATTGCATTTGCTTTGCCAGATTAACAATAAATAGAAAGTCTGCTTTAGGGATTATCCTTGTACGAAACTGGTCACTAAATGTGTTAGATTCACTGTGTTTAACGAGGTAGAGAAAAATGGCAAACAGACTGTTTTCCAGTTAATGAGGAATCTTGCCTTTTACTAAATTCACAAAGTCATTCTTAGATACACTAGGCTTTATTATAATCTGTGCAGAATATAACATTTAGTTAATAAAGGAATTGACTTATTTGTATTCTATATGATCATTACATATTTACTGAAAAGATCTTAATGATTAGAAATCCACACCCCTGCTGGGTGGCTCAGTTGGTTAAGCATCATGATTTCAGTTTGTGAGTTTGAGCCCCATGTCAGGCTCTGTGCTGACAGCATAGAGCCAGGAGCCTGGCTCAAATTCTGTGTCTCCCTCTCTCTGCCCCTCCCCTGTTCACACTATCTCTCCCTGTCTCTCAAAAATGAATAAACATTAAAAAATTTTTTAAAGGAATCTGCACCCCTGCTGCCCCTTGGAGACGTTCTGCCCTTATTCTCACATTTCCAGGAATATGGAATTCCACCTACTTACTCAATTAGCCCTACCCCCTGTGGTTACCAAAAAAAAAAAAAAAAAAAAGGTTTTCTACATTGAAAGAAAATAGAAGATCTGAGTCTTCTGGTGTATAAAAATCCAGCTGAGAATTAGCATTTCTTGCCATAAGGATTCAAGTATGTCAGATCCATTTGTTGTTGTTACATACACAGCTGTTTGCAACCACATTCCTTAATAAAAACAAGGCAACTGATTCTCTGCAAACAGCATGAGAATTCAGATAAATTGTTAAAAGTAGATACTTTCTGAGAGAGTCTTGGTTTGTTCTTGAGTCATGGGAATGTTTAGCTTATTGACCTCCTGAGAAGTGTTTACCCAGAAAGACAAAATGAAATGCATTCTTGAAGAGGATAGAAGACATTGTTTTTTAAAAAGAAAGGCAAGGTCTTATTAGGGCAAAGCTGTTAATTACACACTTCATTATTGTCAAGGTTAATACAGTCTGTGAGAGCAGAGGTACTTTTTCATCTCTTCCTCAGAACAAGGGGAGACAGCTGTTCTTACGGACAGATCCATTATAGCTTATCACTGGCCGGCAGCCTGGGGAAGGAGCACCATGAAATATGGCCGCTGTCAACAAGAGAGCAGACGCTGAGCTGGTCCAGGCACAATGGAAAGGCAATGAGAACCAGGGTGTCAAACTCAAATAGGTTGGGTTGCATTGATTTTTAATGCCTGGCTGTTCTGCAGCATGAAGTTCAGCGATACTCTTGCCGTTATATTATTGATCTCTAAAACTGCACAATCTTGCTTGAATAAACATCAGATACTGACAGCCATAAATAGTAGTTCTTACATTTTGAAGCCTGGTTAAACCATGTTGTAAAATTTTGCATGTTTGGATTTCACTATTGTTGCTTTGGTGTTATGATTCCTTAAAGTGAAACCTGTGTTAGGGAAACAAATATTACCTCGGTTCTAGTTTCACTGGTCTTCCTGATTAAATAAGGTTACCAAACCCTTCTTTTTTTCTATTCTTTTTAGACAGGTCAACAGTTTATTTCTAACAGATATTTACATTTTGCAAGCCCTTGCTTTTTAACACCGACTAAATAGTTTTCACTGAAAGAGAGAAAAGCATGTGCTCCTTTAAGAGTAATACAGTTACACCATCTGTAAACATCTCCCAAATGTTAAAAAGGAGATCCAAGAAAAGACTGTGTCTTCTATAGCCTGTTATTATAGTGTCTTTGGGTTTTTGTTTGTTTTGTTTTTGCTATAGATGAAATTTTCTTCTTTGCAAATGTCTGCAACCACACCTTCACTTCCATAGTACTCGAGTTTTATTCATCAATAACTCTGAGATTTATAGCCTCATAATAAGATCATGATGCTATAGAAGCAGGTGTGCCAAAATAGTGAAATCTTTCAAAGTATTCATTTTGGTTAAACATAGGAAATATTTCACCTTTGTAGAGAATGGGAAAACATTGAACAGTGTAGCTCCCAGCAGCTACAACTGTAACATCAAATAATTTTAACACAATACATATATATGTAATACTATATATATGTATACAGATATATGTTATATAGATATAAAATACAAATTTAACATTATACTATATATTTAATAAAATATATATTTAGTGCCATATATACATACACACATATATATATAAAGTCCTGGATCGTATTATACTGAAAAGTATATGTCAGTCTAATATGTTTTATTATAAAAGTACCCTAGTTGTAGAAAATATGGAAAATGCACTAACCCCATTGAGTACACAGTGTGAACAGCAGACCAGCAGGATTATCACTGCCTGGGAGCCCATTCAAGATGCGGAATTCCAGACCCCACTTCAGACCTATTGAATCAGACTCTCCCTCTAACAGGATCCTCAGGTGATTTGTGTGCACATTAAGATTTGACAAGTGCAGGTTTAAAATCTATGTCACACTTAATCTCCCCACCTAGAGATGACCACTGTCAATATTTTACTGTATTTCTATTAATCTTCCTTTTCCATATGTATCTTTCAGTGTAAATAATAGGAAGTCTAATTTTGTTAATTTTTAGGACTCAGATATTACATCTTTAAGAAGGATTACAGTAGAGTGCTGATCATGTTTTGAAAGTATTCCATTTTTTATATCTACTAAGGAATATTTCTTTGAAATATATAACAATTGTAATTAGCTGAAGATATATCTTTAAACTCAGGAAATTTGTATTTTGCATCTAAAGTTACTAATAATCATTTTTAAAAATTTTATTAATGTTTATTTATTTTTGAGTGAGAGCAGGGGAAGGATAGAGAGAGAGAGAGGGAGACAGAAGCTGAAGCAGGCTCCAGGTTCTGAGCTGTCAGCACATAGCCCGACATGGGGCTCAAACCCATGGACCACAAGATCATGACCCAAGCTGAAGTCAGATACTTAACCGACTGAGCCACCCAGGCGCCCCCTAATAATTGTTTTTAAAAGTCTAAAACATCAATTCTTTTCCTTCCATTGCATAAAGCTGAGATTGATTTATTCCATTGTTTACATCTTTCTTCTCTTCTTTAATTATTATAAACCTAATTTTAGAGTAAATTTTAACTTATAAAATAGTTAAATAACTACCATTTATTAGTGCTTCCTGTATGCCAGCTGTTTTACACATTATTGTATTAAATCACATTAACCCAATGAGACAAAGATTTATTCTTGCCGTTTTATGGATTAAGAAACCATGGCTTTTAAAGGTTAGGTGACTTGCCCACTATCACACAGTTGATAAATGCTGTAAGCCTGATTCAAAACTAGGATAAAAAACTACATTGTTTTTTAAAAGTGTTTCTTATTCAATGATAGTCTTTATTTTTTCTTCTAAATAGTAGTTATCTCATAACCATATATTTCTCCTTACACATCAACAAGTATGTAGAATTCTGTTTATTGAGTTTACTGCTATAATTCTGCATGTAAACTGAACATGTCTTTGGGTATGCAGTGATAAGTGCACAGAAACAGCAGACTTCCCAATTCTGAGGTCACAGATTAATTCATGTCTTAAAACAGTGACCCTCTAATCTCCCATAAAAAATCTAAATTAACTTACTTGGGGGACAAAATTGTGAAATAGGTGTTTATGATTGTTTGGTTTTTCATTTTCCAAATGTAGTATATTTATAGCACAACTAATGAGGGAAAGAAAGGGCTCTCTCCCAAACAGGCCTTCATTATGTTATCACTTAGGCATTTAAAAAAATATTTGCAGATAGTATGGATATAGACATACTACAGATCTCCATTATAGCTTTTGATGTTATTGTATGGATGGGTGGGTGGATAGATAGCCAGTTGGATGGATACATTGATAGATGATAGACACATAGATGGGTGCCTCTTTGTGACATCTAAATTCATTTCTCTCAGTATTCCTCAGAAACCAAGTGACTGAGTTTCACGTCTGCCCATTCAGCTCATAAATGAAATTGGAAAATTTTAGTTGGAAAACTGGAAGATTTAAAGGATTGAGCAGTTTCAAAGGAGGTACTCAACAATGTTCTGATCACAAAAGAATCACACAGGGAAGGATTTTCCCCCCTTCTAAATATCTGTGTCTTGGTAGTGAATTTCTAAAACTGATAGTTCAGCCCCATCATAGCCATTTATTAATTTGCTGAAGATAAACTAACAAGTTCTCTGGATATAAATTCCAAAGGACAAGTGATTGAAATACTGATTTGATATGAGTGGGGAATGCTTTCTTCTGTTATCATAATTATCCACATAGCCCCAAAGATGGTGGCATGTTAACATATTCTGATCATCTCTGTGTCTCAATCATTTAATAAGTGATGAGCTGGTAATTACCTCTTTTTTTTTTTTTTTTTTTTTTTTTTGGTCACCATCCAAGTATATCTATTATTTCCTCCTGGACCTAGCTCACAATTCTCCCCTCCCTGGAAACTTTCCAAGAGTTTTAGTCTGTTCTTCTCTGATCTTTTCTTTACTATATAATCTTCACATTTTAACTTGCCTTCATTTAGGAGTTGTGTTTAATATTCCTAACTTGTTTCAGATTTACAAGTTTGTGTCCACATGAAGGAAGTGCATACATTAGTATGTTTCAAAACTTCTATGTAACCCCTCCCTCCATCAGCCTCTACGATTCCTGGGTATCAATCAGTATCAATATCAAGTGATAGTATCCTTTTTATAAATTGGAGAATGGGTAATGAAAGAAGGATGAAAGTAAATCACATAACAAATGTGGGTGAAATTGAGACCAGAACCTGCAATTGTCCATGTGCTGTAAACTGAACAATTTATCGCTAGAGGGATGGAGTGCACAATAGAAAATGTGCACTTTATTAACCCATTGCTGATGGATTATGATGTCACACACCAAACCTTTGCATTGCCAACTGGTGCTATTTTATCCAAATGAGTCTGAAGAGTACCTTGGAAAGAGAGCTAGACTGACCTGAAAGTAATATAACATTCATTGTGTGTCAGCCATACTTCGGTTTGAGAGAGAGAGACTGAGAGCATGCTAGACTGGAAGGGAGAGGATTGGAGTTTGAATCCCAGGTCTGTTATGTATCAGTGGGCAAAGTCAGCTCTGAGTTTTAGTGGTACTCAGTAAAGGAAGGAGGATGCCTACCTAGCTGCCCTTTAGATTCCTTCCAACATTAAAATACTGGAAGTGATTCTGTGGTCCCAGAGTTGAATATTTCATGTATTCAGAGATGGGAGGTGTGAAGGCAGACAAGAAAGATTGACTGAAATATTGTTTAAGATGGATAGAATTTAGAGAAGTTTTTTTTCCCTGCAGTATATACCCAAAGATAACACTGACCATGAAAAATTCTAATATAGTTAGCTATTATTTGTCAAGCTCACAGAAAGTCTTGATAACATTTTTGCTAAAGGATTATCCAAGCAGGTCCAGTAACTGAGAAATTACTTGAAGACCTTGGCATACCTTACAGTCTTTATTCATGTTATACATCAGTCAACACAGATGCCCAGGATTGGAAATACCAGGAAGCTACTTTTGGGGAAGACCATGAATTACTGAGAACATTTCATTAAGTAATCTGCTAATTGTTGATAGAGAATAGGAATGTGCAAGAGTATAATTTCTGTCTAGAATGCTGGCTGAAAAGACTTTATCCACTGTGATATAAACAAATTAATACTGTTTTCTTAAAAATTTGTGCAAAACATTATTGAAGAGGAGAGGCCAATTGTTTAAATCCACAGAAAATAAGAGTATATGTGTCTAAAAGGGTTTTAAGGAGCACCTTGAGGGGGTGCCTGGGTGGCTCGGTTGGCTGAGCATCCGACTCTTGATTTCAGCTCAGGTCATGGTCCCAGGGTCATGGGGTCGAGCTCCATGTGGGGCTCCGTGCAGAGCGTGGAACCTACTTAAGATTATCAGTCTCTCTTCCCCACTCATTCTCGTTCTCTCTCTGTCTCTCTCTCGAGAGAGAGAGAACGCACTTTGAGCAAATGAAAGAGAGAAATAATAATAAACAGGTAAGATACAACTGAAATGCACTAGAAAGCTACTCAAATGGACTTGATATTTTTGAGGATGAGTTAGCTAGCATTCATACTAAATGTATCAAAAGATGTCCATTTCCTCCTTTCCTCTTCCCAGCTACTTCCCCTTCTCTGTTCAAAGGTATTATTTCTTCAGTTCATCCATTGGGGTCAACATAGATGTTGTTACTCTGAGAAAAGGTTCTGATGTATATGTGATACATGGTTCTTTTTCTCGCTGAGAAATCCTCAAACAGAACATCACCTATTTGGGCAATCAACCCATTTATACCCCTCCTCCACAAATAACCATAACATTCCATATAATGGAAGACTATTCAGTGATTTAAAAAGAACTGGGGTGGGGGGGGGGCGCCTAGGTGGCTCAGTCAGTTAAGAGTCCAACTTCAGCTCAGGTCATGATCTCACGGTCCGTGAGTTCGAGCCCCATGTCAGGCTCTGTGCTGACAGCTCAGAGCCTGGAGCCCGCTTCAGATTCTGTGTCTCCCTTTCTTTCTGCCCCTCCCCCACTTGTGCATGAATACAGGCACTTGCGTGCACACGTTCTCTCTCTCCCTCTCTCTCTCTCTCCTCCTCCTCTCCTCCTCTCAAAAATAAATGAACATAATGAATGAATGAATGAATGAATGAATGAATGAATAAGAGTATGCAAATCTGTGCAGAAGAATTCCATATACTTTATGTAGACATACCTCTCAAGGAGGTAGAGTGACTTACTTCAAAGGGTGCAGTAGAGAAAGCAGCAAAGGAAGCAGAATGTAACTTTATGTGTGGAAACCTGGCAAACACTACCTGGGCCAGGTGACCAAGGTCAGTATCATCAGGGAGAAGCCATGTTAATGGTATGCGCCCTGCATACGATGTGATATAATTGGTGATCACCTCCAAAACCAATAACCCCAGTTTAACCCTGGGAAAAACATCACACATACCCAGTTGAGGGACATTCTGCAGAACCCCTGAGCACCACTTGTTAAAATTGTCAAGGTCATCAAAAACAAGGAAAATCCAAGAAACTATCACAGACCAGAAGAGACTAAGGAGACATGACAAATAAGTATGTAGTGTCATGAATGGGGCCCTGGAATACTGGGGAAAGAAACTAGTGACATTCACATAAACTATGGAGTTTAGTTAATAGTAGTGCAAGATATTAACAATACAGTAAGGGGTATATGAGAGCTCTGTGTATGCTCTTTGCAATTTCTCAGTTTATTTAAAACTATTCCAAAATTAAAAGTTTATTTAAGGGTGCCTGGGTGGCTCAGTCGGTTGGGTAACCGACTTCAGCTCAGGTCATAATCTCGCAGTTTGTGGGTTCAAGCCCCGCGTTGGGCTCGGTGATGACAGCTCAGAGCCTGGAGCCTGCTTCGGATTCTTGTCTTCCTCTCTCTCTGCCCCTCCTCCGCTCTTGCTCTGTCTCTGTCTCTCAAAAATAAATGTTAAAAAAAAATAAAAAACTTTAAAAGAAAGGGGTATAGACAAAAAGTATTAGTCCAGGACTGATTGGATAGGAAAAAAAGAAAACCTTGTCTTTCACTGATCTATAAATCATATGTTCTAGGACAAATTTGACTTTTGCCTCTAGTTTGAAATCCTCTATTATACTGAGATGATTTTGAACTCCTTTGCTACTTGCTCAAAGGTATTTTTCTCCTAAAATTCTGGAAGTCTGAAGTCACAACACTTTGTTCTTTGTTCTTTTATCCACCCCCATCGTATTTTGCTGCAAACCTTGTCATTGTCAAGGCACAGCTGACTGGCTTTGTAAGTGGTCTGTGATTTCTTTCTGTTCCTGGTATTCTGGTGTTATTTAGGTTCGTTAAGGGGAACATTTGGGCTCGGCAGTTTGTCACTAAGGTTCAAGTACAACAACCACATCAACTACTAAGTCATCCAGACCTCAGCTGTGATGATACAGAAGTGTGGCTCTAGCAAGCATTACAGTTAGATGCTTAATGAAAATATCACAGGTGACCACATATAAAATCTCATAAGTGATCTTCAAGCTGTTCAGTGTAGTTCAGAAAATGCCTTCCTTTTCTATAAAATCTAGTAACTCCAATTTTTATGAATTCTGTAAAAGGGTAAAAAAAATGTGCGCCCATTCCTGGGTATGTTAATACTCAAGTGACAACACTTACTCGTTTTGCAAATAATATGAATAATGAATGTAAGAAATATGATTTTTAAAACCAGTTATAGACTTAAAATTATAATCAGCTTATCATTAGATGGTTAGGGCTTATTATTTAAGGAGAGGAACCAGGGAGGAGGTTTCCCCTAACTAGTAAATAAGACAGTGTTGCTTAGTCTTCTAAATGGCTTTTTGATGTTTAATTGATATCTCTATTGAGATAGGTAAACGCAAATTTGCAATTAAGGTTATATAATATTTGACTTATTTCACCACTGAAACGATCAATTTTTATCACTTTTTAGGGGATATTCCTGGGGTCTTTTTTCCTCAGTGGAGTAGGGGTGGGATTGCAATATCAGTTTGAAAGCATGAAATGATTTCTTTAAATGGCATTCCCTTTACTGTTCCCAGACAATCGTTAGAGGAAATAAACCATGCAAAGAAACCTCCATCAACGGCCTGCTGGAGGACTTCGACAACATCTCTGTGACTCGCTCCAACTCCCTAAGGAAAGAAAGCCCACCCACCCCAGACCAGGGAGCCTCCAGCTACGGTCAAGGCCATCGGGAAGAAAATGGCTTCATCACCTTCTCGCAGTATTCCAGCGAGTCCGATACCACTGCTGACTACAGCACTGAGAAGTATCGAGAAAAGAGTCTCTATGGTGATGACCTGGATCAGTTTTATAAAGGCAGCCATGCCGCCAAGCAAAATGGGCATGTCACAAAGACCAAACACGGGGAAGCCTACTATTCTGAGATGAAGCCTTTGAAATCCGATATTGCCAGATTTCCTGTTGATTATCACACACACTTGGACTCACTGAGCAAACCAAGTGAATACAATGAGCTCAAGTGGGAGTACCAGAGAGCCTCAAGCAGTTCCCCTCTAGATTATCCATTCCAATTCATGCCTTCTAGAACTGCGGGGACCAGCGGGTGTTCCAAGGAGAGTCTGGTGTTCAGCGAAAGCGAGTGGGGACCCAGCCTAGATGACTATGATAGGAGGCCAAAGTCATCATACTTGAATCAGACCAGCCCTCAGCCCACCATGCGGCAAAGGTCCAGGTCAGGTTCGGGGCTCCAGGAACCAATGATGCCCTTCGGAGCAAGTGCATTTAAAACCCACCCCCAAGGACACTCGTACAACTCCTACACCTACCCTCGCCTGTCCGAGCCCACAATGTGCATTCCAAAGGTAATGTTATGTTCACTGCCTTCTTCCTCCTTATGTGCAGGCACCCCACAAAGGTGGTGCTAACATGACCTTCTCACAGAGATCTAATGTGATGCTTCACCTTTTAAGTGAGAGTCCATATCAAAACCCTACCTGATTTCTATCCACGAGCCCCAAGGGCAGAGGATGTAGGGCAAGGCACATTTATTCATTAAAATCCAAGTCTTTGGAGATCCCCTACAGGGTTTCTGATTAAAAGACAAAAAATTATTTATTTGAAAGATGTCCTGATATACTACTAATAAATAGTCTGCTCATATTGTACTCATATACTCCTCTATTAAGGAGCACTCATATTGTGCTCATATACTCCTCTATTAAGGAGCATATGATCATAAACCATTAGATAGAGTAATTACAGTGGTTCCTATATTCTAACAAATTTTACATGGATCTATAGAAAAGGAAAAAAATAATCAGGATTACATGGTAAGTTTTTAATAAAGTTTATTTTAGAGTTACATTTTAATTTAATAACCATTCTCACAGGTGTGAGGTGATATCTCATTGTGGTTTAGATTTTCTCATATGATGAGTGATGTTTAGAACCTTTCTTTCCATGTACCTGTTGACCATTTGTGTATCTTCTTTAGAAAAAAGTGTATTCAGGTCCTTTGTCCATTTTTTGATTGGGTTATTTGGGATTTTTTTTTTTTTTGCTATTGAGTTGAATGACTTCCTTCTATATTTTTTAACCTCTTATCAGATATGTGGTTTGCAAATATTTTCTCCCATTCCATAGGTGCATTTTCATTTTGTTGATGTTTCCCTTTGCTGTGCAGAATCTTTTTATTTTGATGTAGTCCCACTTGTTTATTTTTGCTTTTGTTGCCTTTTGGTGTCAAATATAAAAAATCATGCCAAAACCAATGCCAAGAAATTACCCTCTCTTTTTCTTCTAGGAGTTTTATGGTTTCAGGTCTTACATTCAAGTCTTTAATGCATTTTGAGTTGTTATGTATAGAGTAAGATAGGGACCCAGTTTCATTCTTTTACATGTGGCTGTCCAATTTTCCCAGCACCATTTATTGAAAACACTATCCTTTCTGCGTTTGTATATTCTTGGCTCCTCTGCTGAAATTTGATGGACTGTATATTTGTGGGTTTATTTCTGGTCTCTGGTCTGTTCCTTTGAGCTATGAGTCTGCTTTTATGCCAATACCATACATTTTGATGTCTATAACTTTGTAATATAGTTTGAAATATCCAGCTTTGTTCTTCTTTCTCAGGACCGCTTTGGCTGTTTAGGGTCAAATGTGATTTGTGCATGTGTGCTGTAGTTGCACACTTATGGTAGGAAGCTGTTTGTGTCAAGGTCATAGAAAAAGCTTTGTCCAGAGACAATAACCATTCAGCCCTGGGGCCATATTTGGCCCATTGACCTGTTGGGTCCACAAAATAGTCATCTCCAGCTTCTGAAAAATCAAGATATTTCATTTAGATCTTCAACTTCTGGGTTTCAGCCTTCTCTTTTAAAAAAAAATGGGAATATCTGACATGCCTGGGCACAATTTTCACATAGCATTGGAAATGGAACTGGCTGGAAGCAAAGGCTGACCCATTAGAAGAGAGAGGCCCTTCTCAGTCCACTTCATTCATTTTTCTCATTAACCTAATCCTAGAGGCATTTGGGATTTAATATAACCCCCAACAGTGCCTGCCCACCCATTTCACAGGAGGAAAAACTGAGGTCCAGAGTGTCATGTGGCATACTTAAGGTTTCATAATTAGTTGGTTGCAAAACAAGGACAAAATCCAGGTCTGGTGTTTTTCCCAGTCCCATATTCTTCCCCTTATGAGGGCATAGGTGATTTCAGGGGATTAATTGCATTTGCCACTAAAACCCATGAGGGGCCCCAGTGGCCACCAGAAGTCTCAGCTAGGTAGAGGAGTAGGAAGAGGATGGAGGGAAGGGATAATTTGCTTCATTCCTTGCTGGGTCCTTCTTCCTGCAGACTTCCAATTATAAAGCAAAGCAGACCTACTCTGAAATCTGGTTTTGTTAAACCCAGAAACAGTGCAAGAAACAATGCAGAAAACTATTGTGGCTCAGAAAAGATATATCTGTAACAGAAATAATGAGGAAACTGTTGTGGCTCAGGAAAAAAAAAAAGACAACATATTCACACTTGGGAACTTCTACCAAGAGTTTTTCAGCCCTTATAATCAAGGGCTCTGAAGGAGCAAGCTGCTGTTCCATGTCACACGGGACCCACGAGAAATTCATGGGCAGGTTTTGTGGGAGGGTAGGTGGTGGGAGGCATGTTAGTAATTAAAACGTTTACTTGATTAAAAATATAACATCTCTCTAAAAAAGACTTCAGTGCCTGTGTCTTTAGAACTGTACTCTTAAAAATCTACCAATCACATTTGGATTTCCTGCTGAGGGAAGAAATAGAGATCACGACTCGGATAATTTGGCTTTGCCTTATGGAAAGTCCTAGAGGCTGGTGGGTAATGTTCACATCTCAAATAATAAGAGAAAGGATCAAATTTGTGTGGGTTTCCAGATAGAGCAAATATGAGGAGGAAAGTTGTGTGTATGAGAGAGAGAGAGAGAGAGAGAGAGAGAGAGACAGAGAGAGACCAGTTTTACATTTTGGCCTAAAGGAGGAAAAATACTAACATTAACTCACAGAAATAACTCCTCCAGTGTTATCTGCCTACCTAATTTTCCTGTTGACATGACAGGAATCAAGGATGTTACAAATCTGTAGATATAGCATCTGTCTCCCTACTTTTGAATGTTTTTGGCTGCCACAAGGCAGATGAAACCTTGGGGGGTAAATAAAGCCAAAAAAAAAAAACCCCGTTCATACTACACAACTATAAAAACAGCTTGAGGGGAGCCTGGGTGGCTCAGTCGGTTAAATATCTAACTTCGGCTCAGGTCATAATCTCATGGTTTGTGAGTCCGAGCCCCGCGTTGGGCTCTGTGCTGACAGCTCAGAGCCTGGAGCCTGCTTCAGATTCTGTATCTCTCCATCTCTCGGCCCCTCCCCTGCTCATGCTCTGTGTCTCTCTGTCTCTCAATAATAAATAAACGTTAAAAAAAATTTAAAAAAAGAAAAAAAGCTTGATGTGGAGGGAGAATGCCCTCCACCCTCCCCTGCAGACAAGTCTGCTTTACAGGGAGGGAAACTGACTGAAGGTATTGTCACCATGCCTCTGATTTTGCTCATTCCCGGGCTCTCCAGGGAGCAGGCAGCTGCCAGCTCACGTGTATCGGTGCTGACCCAGCAATCCATTTCTTGCTCTGGCTCCAGCCTCTGAGAAGCCCCTGGTGTAATCACACTTCTGCCAGTTCACTAAGCACTTGCTGTGTGCCAGACACATGTGTTGCCTTGTTGAGCCTCACAGTCCCGGAAGACAGCAATTCTTGCCTGCTTTGTACATATGAGGAAACTGGGGCTCTGAGAGGCTCGGTAATAGCCAGGTCAGCTCATAGCCAAGCTGGGATCCAGCTGTCCGGGCTCGGCCCCTTTGCTAGACCTTGGATATATCCCCACTGGCACAGGAATTCTGCAGGCACCAAGCCTTCAACCTGCCTCCTTCCAAGCTCCTTTGAATACCTTTAACAGTGAAGTGCCCTAGGGTTGTATGGTACTGTCCCACTCAGGAGCAGGGTTTCTCAGCCTCAACACTGTGGACATCCTGGGCCTGATAGTTCTTTGTTGCAGAGGAGGAGCTGTCACTGTAGGATGATTAACAGCATCCCTGGCTTCTACCACTATGTGCCAGTGGCATCTCTTCCTGTAACATCCAGAATATTTCCAGACATTGTCAAATGACCTCTGGGGCAGCAGGGAGGAAAATCAGTCCCAGCTGAGAAGCACAGTTCAAGGCTAACTATTTGTCAAGTACCTTTTGGCATTCAAGGGTGTAGGTTCTGGAGGTAGACTGCCTGGATTTGAGTCCTGATGTTACCACTTACAACTGGGTGAGTAAATTGCTTAACTCTACTTCCCTATCTATAAAATGGGGACAATCACGTTGTGTGAGGGTTATATAAGTTAATAATTGCGGCAGCCTGATTATGAATACACACATGTATCTGTATGTATAGCATACCAGATGGCAGCTGTGACATGAAGCCGAGGGTTACCTTATTCCAGGCACTGTGCCAAGCATTTTGCAAGCATTACCCCCATTGAGCCCTCATGACGATTCTGGAAGACTTCAGGATCATTTCCCTTTTACCCTGAGAAAGCTGAAAGACAGAGGCCAAGTCTTTATCAACTTCCCAAGGATATGAAGGTAAACAGCTGAGTCAGGATCCAAAATTAGGTCCATCTGACTCCAAAGTCGATATATTCCAGAACATTCCTGTTTCCACAGAAGAAAACTGAGGAGGAAAAAGATGGATATGAGGCCTCAGGGCTCAGATATGCCACAGTCAGCCCTCACCTTGCTGGTGAGAAATGGGCGATGAGTCACAGACGGATTTGGGGTACATGGGAACTGTCCTTTATTCTCTCTGTAGGGTAGGGTAGGGTAGGGTGAAGTCCTCTGAGAAGCTCCTTAGTGTCACCCAGACTGATTTGTGGCCAAAAAACTGGGATCACTGGTCAAAAAGAGGCATTAAGAGTAATGATCCCTGAGGGGCGCCTGGGTGGCGCAGTCGGTTAAGTGTCCGACTTCGGCTCAGGTCAGGATCTCACGGTCCGTGAGTTCGAGCCCCACGTCGGGCTCTGGGCTGATGGCTCAGGGCCTGGAGCCTGCTTCCGATTCTGTGTCTCCTTCTCTCTCTGCCCCTCCCCCCTTCATGCTCTGTCTCTCTCTGTCTCAAAAATAAATTAAAAAAAAGTTAAAAAAATTTTTTAAAAAGAATAACGATCCCTGGGGCACCTGGGTGGCTCAGTTGGTTAAGCATCCAACTTTGGCTCAGGTCATGATCTTGCAGTTCGATTCGTGTGTTCAAGCCCCATGTTGGGCTCTGTTCTGACAACTCCCAGCCTTGATCCTGGTTCAGATTCTGGTCTCCCTCTCTCTCTGCCCTACCCAGTGTGCTCGCTCTCGCGCTCTCACGCTCTCTCTCT
This sequence comes from Acinonyx jubatus, assembly GCF_027475565.1. NCBI lineage: Eukaryota > Metazoa > Chordata > Mammalia > Carnivora > Felidae > Acinonyx > Acinonyx jubatus. The sequence continues at coordinate 34,795,628 of NC_069388.1, read as the reverse complement.
CTCTCTCTCTCTCTCTCTCTCTGTCTCCCTGTCTCAAAAATGAATAAATGTTTTAAAAATTAAAAAAAAAAAGTAACGATCCTTGAGACTCTCATATATACTCACTCTACCTTGAGTGATGGTGTTATTCTCTTTTATGAATGACAGTCCAGATGTTCTCACCCATTACAAAAGACATTTAAGAACACAAATTCTAAAATCCGATTCTCTGGATTTAAGCACTTATTGGCTTTATGATCTTGTCTGTGCCTCAGTTCGCTCATCTGTAGAGTGTTTCCATACCTACTTTGAACTTCTTCTACAGATTAAAAAAGATCAGTAAATGTAAAGGAGTTATCACATGGCAGGCACTCAGTGTTAGCCCTTATTCCCTGGAATATTTTTGTTTGGAAAACATGTCTCCATATCTGCTAACACCAGCCATAGAAACATCCTCTCTGTGTAATCTGTTACATTTTGTTTTCAAAACATGGGAACAAGTTCCATGTGACTTTGCCCTCACAGACTCATAAGTACTGATGCCCTCACCTTAGAGATGCAGGTCACAGAAGGCCAGAGTAGCTATGTGCCTTCCTCAAGGCCCTGCGACTCCTGAGTGATGGAGCTAGCTGAAGGACCCCAATCCCGCCACCTTACCAATTGCTCTACTCTATAGGATGGACATGAAATTCTCAGACTTCCCCATAGAGGCCAGATGTTAAGAGAGCAGAGTATTTAGCAGCATTTAAACAAGAATCATCATAGGTAACTACATCTCCAGTCATGATGGTTCTTGCCGGCCAACCCCTCCATGTTACCCCAAGCATCTGGTCTACACTGGGCAGCAAAGTGACCAGTGCTGCAATCCAGGACATCGCAAACAGATGACATATCAAGGAGTTCTGAGTGGAGAGAGAGGGTGCAAGAAAACTGGCATGATTCCCCAGATCTGGGGTCACCACTGCAATGGTTTTTCACTGCTCAGCTGTTCCTTTGCTTTACCTGGAAGGAAAAAGCTGAACTAGTGTGCTTCATCTTCCTGCATCAATAATTGAATGACTCACTGTTCTTTGTGACACACTAGTACACCGAGATTCTGCCAGGTTCAAGTTCAGGAACAAAACTTCAGCTTCTTATCTGCTAAGGATTCCAGCTGAACACTTTCAGAGATCCTGTGGCAATGGGAATGCTGGTAAACTCTTATGAGCTGCAACAAAAATCAGAGGTCAAGGGAAGAGAGGGAAGGAAAGAGAGGTGCTAATCGCTTAATATAACAATGGGTATTATTTTGATTTTTTTCTTTATATATGGGCTCTTATAGGGTGTTGATTCCGGCTCATAAAACATCCAAAAAGGTGATTCAGAGCATCTCAGACACCTGTCCCTTTGGCAGGAAGACTATAGGGGTTGTTTGTATATGAATGGACATATCTTCCCATGAATATTCCTATGGTTCAAAGTAAATTATGAGTGAGATTGCCATTAGCAAATTAAAATGAAATTCATCTAACCTGGCAATATGTGTTCTGGCTGTCTTGGAGGCCCTGACATATTTGAACCATATTCTGCAGCAGGGAGCCAATCCCCAGAGGTGCAGACACCCCCTCCCCACCCCTGTAGCTGCAGGCGGTGGCCAGTGTCAGGTCTTAGTAATCTGCTCTTGAACAGAAAATGCATTCTTTGTGTCTGGAGGAGCAAGGGGGGCAGAGGCAGGGGGTGAGGGTTGAAGACACCAATTCAGAGGTGGAGGAAGAGCCTGAAATACCTGTATGCTTAAGCCTGCTGATCACAGATTTATTCACTTCCTTAACTAAGCTTTCCCTACTTGTAGAGGTCATAAGCACTTGTCCACGCTGTCTCAGTGTGCATTTACCATATATTTTGTAAGGCAGGGTAAAGCACGACTTTTCCTCCTTCATGTCATAAAGGGTGTAAGTTGCCTGCATGCCTAAATAGGAATCCAGTATCATGGCGTGGGAGATCTCCTTGCAAAACACATATGGTGCATGGCTCCCTGCTACATGCAGTTTGGAAATCCAGCAAGTGTCTGACTATCCAGAAGGTAACCTACTTCCCAAGGCCCCTGCATCAGAACCTTAAGCAGACACCTTGATTCTTCAGGTTCCAAGTAGGACCTGCTCATGACCACTGCTCATTGGCAGTGATAGCATATGCTTGCTTCTCTTACCAAAATTGAATGGCAGCTCATATTGTGTTCTGTGTCCCTTCGTCATCTAGGCAGGGCAAATATGAAATAGGGCCATTTCATTTTGTAAATGGAAATAAGTAAATCGGAGGAAACTGACCATGGCTGGGCAATTGTCGAAGTCTTGCTTCAAGCAAGAGTTGTATTAGGGTGCAGTAACCTCCCCCCACCCGAGGGCAGATGGGGAATAGCTCCCATCAGTGCCATTCCTGCTCGTGGCAAGGAGAATTGGCATGGCAGAGAACAACCAGAGGGATACATGAGAGTAAATACATATTCAAGTCACAGGATTTAATGAGTCCCTTTCCCCTAATTGCCAGCTTCTAACATGTCCCTACAGAGAAAGCTAGTTACTGATTCTCCCTGGAATTCTTACAGGCAGTCATTCTCCTTTCCCAAAGCCGAGGCTGCTACTGCTACACTTCCCTTTGAGTCAAGGAAGGACAATTTCAGACGTCCTTTCCTTGTTCAGATGATAGAGGTCTGTGATTCACTTTTATCCCACATTTGATTTACGTAGAACAAACAACACCCAGTCTGGCTCTTTCATTTTTCAGAGGAGCAGTCTCTTTGCTTTATTGTACTCCGCAAAGGTGTATTGGAGCATCACACTCAGGCACTGGAACCAGCTGCCTCCCATCTCTTGTAGCTCTGTGGGAAGTGGAAAGAGACACTGTCCATCTTTCACTGAGCGTTCCGCAGTCCCCATTCTGCAGGCACAGACACACACACACACACCCAGTCCAGCACAACCTAGCCACAGCCTCCCTGTCACCAGTACAGAAGACCACGGTGAACATATAGATGCTGCCTCAGGACTTTTTTTCCCTTCTTTTCTTTCCCCCGCCCTCCCCCCACCAAACCTTTTTTTTTTCCAGCCTTGGCATAAAATGGTCAAATGATGTTCTACTGCAGAATTCAATTTCACAGTTCAGTTAGGTCCTTGATTACACTGCCAAATTCAGATTAATGTGCATTTAACGAACATGGATCAGGGGAATTCTGGCTGACAGCCAGCTGTAATCGGAGCAATTGATAGCTGTGTGGAGTTTTATGCCCGTCCACCCCAGCGTACCACTGGTGAAATTGATTGATTAAATGAATTCATTGCTATAATTATTTATAATTTTGATACATCGCAAGCCTGTGTCTGACCCTATCCTTGGAGACGTTGTGCTCATTGTCGAAGGGTAGTCCAGCTGAGTTGTTAGCCCTGGATTATTTACGCCCTTATAATATAGCCTTTTGTTTGTTTTGTGCCCTTATGTTTTGATTGAGTTTGAATAGAGACATGAAAGGGCACAGTTCTTTAAGAATTAATTTCTTGAATTAATATACTTGAAGGCAACTAAAAAATGGAACCTAAACTACGAATGCATGTTATTAAGCATTTCAAACAGGAAGCAAACCAAAACTGCATATAAGTTCTTTTAGTGTTTTTAAAGAATCCTGTAGAGAGAATTCCTTTTCAGAACGTATTCGATTTTCAATGATAATTACTGGTCTCATAGCACTGCAGCTAAGCACTTTGGCAGGTTCGGTGATAATTTGCAAAACGGTCTAGTCTGCTCTTATTACATCTGTCCATTTGGAAGTCCCCCCCCTTAAAAGTATGTAGACCATAGTCTCATTTCTATGAAGTTACTTTTTCACAAAATCCCAGGACCATTCTCTCAGGAGGGGTGGGAAGAAAGCCTTTCTGGTGTTGTTTTCCACCCCTGCTTCTAGTCCTGTGCCCTTGCAATGTCTTCAGAGGTAAACCACTTACATAGATGTTTTGGAAAGGTACATTGGATTTGCTTGTTAAATATCTGTACCTTTCGTTGGCCTGCTTCTACTGCATTGTGGTGTCACTAAATGATTAAAATCTATATCCGTCTCAAGATACTACACTCTGAATGTACTTTTTTTTTCTAGAATATATATTTGTAGATCAGTTGTGAAAAAGATCACACAGGTCAAGCTTTACTCCTTTGAAAGCCTTGCTTACATGCACAAACGTGTGTGTCTGTGCAAAACAATATACATGAACAAATTCATCAGATTTTTTCACCCACTTCCAAATATAGGGTATCATGGGAAAGATTATTTAGAGTGAGACAATGAAATAATTAGAGCACTTTAAGGGTCATGTAAGAGGGCCACGAGGGCTTGTTACAGAAGAAAGCTTGGGCTTGCTTTCTTCTTAGCAAAAGAAAAGACATTACTGTAGGTGAACACAAAGTTCTGGTCTGGCCAACACAATAATGAAAGTGATGAGTTCTGTACATAGATGATCAGCTCATTTTGCTGTGATGGTTATTTCTTTGCTGTGTATTTTGAGCTGATTTCTCTAAGCCAACACTTCAAAAAAAAAAAAAAACAAACTTAATTTATCTTCACCTCCCTCACCACCCCAGGCATTATCATTCATCATTTTCTGGCCCTTGTATTTCTAGCATTTTGCTCCTGGCCTCCCAGACATCTGAGCCCCTGGTGAAACACTTTAACCATGCTTTTGCTCTGTAGTTGTCTTTCCACACCATGCCCACCTCTGCTCTGACCATGTCTACCTTTTTATCACTGAAGGGTATCTCTGACAACATATCAAAGGCCCAAGTTCTAAAGTGACATTATCTGAATTTGAATCCCACCTCTACTTTTTTTATTTTAATGTTTGTTTATTTTTGAAAGACAGAGAGAGAAGAGAGAGAGAGTAGGGGAGGGGCAAGGAGAGAGGGAGACACAGAATCCGAAGCAGGCTCCAGGCTCTGAGCTATCGGCACAGAGCCCAACACAGGGCTTGAACTCACAAACCGCAAGATTGTGACCTGAGCCAACGTCAGACACTTAACCGACTAAGCCACCTAGGCGCCCCAACCAACTCTACTTCTAAATAGCTTTCAGACCTTTGCATAAGCTGTTTGAACTCACTGTGCTTCAGTCTCCTTATCTGTGGAACAATTATGGGGCCTATCTCATTGTGTAACTTGAGGTTTAAATGCATCTATGTATATAAAGTGTTTAAAACAATCCCTGGCACATGGAAACCACTCAGCAAATGTCAATTATGATTATTAACATTTATATGTATCACTCCTACAGGGATAGACTTCTAAAAGAGCAGTTGGTTAATGGAAGGGGCCCTGCTTTGGCTCCCATTAACATGCCCCTGCATTCTTTCAAGGAGTGAGTGTCTCAGCCTTGATTACACAGAGCGGGGAGGTGACAAGTAATGGTAGAAATGTCAAGACAGGCAAGAATGCAGGCCTGTAGTGACAATGTGCCTAGCACCTGGGACATCTAGACATCCTCCCCCTCGGAGTGAAAGACTGACCTGAGCAGAAGAAGAACTGGGTTGTGCAATCCTCTTGAGGGAATGGAGGGCCATTTGCCTTGGATGGCTAGTGGCGGGGGTTGGGGGGGTAGTTTCACCTCCCTGAGGCTCCATTTTGTCCACAACAAAATGGGATAAATTTCCCCTTTCTTGACTCTCAGAGTGAAAAAGAATGAGGCTGGCACAAATAGGCCAGCAACACCATCATGGAACCCACAGTTGGGTGGGTTAATGACCCAACTGAAGGCTATAGGTTAGCAACATGGTGGCCCTGAGCCAGGACATTCACTTCTCCTTCCCAAAGTCAGCTGTTTGTCTGTCATCTTCTCCTTGAACCGGTGGAAACCTGGAGGGAGGACCACATGTTCTCTCCCTGGAAGCAGTCAATTCTCCTTCTACAGGTACACCTCGAGTTTCGTTCAAAAATTGTTTCTTGTGAGAGTGGTTGCTCCTCACCCATCACTTTTTTTTTTGAGTCTGTGCCTCTTACCGGCAGGCATGAAAGACAGTAGCACGGTTTTGTCTCAAAGACCTAATTTCAAAGATGTTTAGCTCCCAGCGAACAACTCAGCCTTCCCTCTCTGACTGGAAATGGTCCCATTCGTGTAGGCAGGCCTCCTTTTCTTTATGCCACACGTTGGCTGCTAAGAGTAGACTCGGATAATTCTGTTGACAGTCGGTAAAGGAGAGAAGTGGCCTGATGTGGTACGGAGTGGTGTTTGCGATTCCTACTGGATTTTTATTTTTAATATATCTTCAGAGATCAGTTACACATGCTTGTGGGGAATGAATTCAATTTCGCTTAAAGTACAGGAGCCAGGCCTCCACGGAAGACACTGCGGGATGAGGCCATGTGATAATTCCCAGGACATACTTTCAAAAATAAAAGTCATAGACCCCGCTTCCCCTCACATGCTGGCCTTGTAATTAGCCTGGGCCTGGCTAATCTCAAACTTAATTTAAGGGAAGAACCCAGTTGTTTAATTCACACTGACATTTTATTCCCCCTCCCCACATCACAGAAACAAACCAGTTTTCCCTGAGTATAGCACAAATTCAGCGTGATTTCAAATACAGCATCTTAATTATAATACAGTATTCAGTAGATTATAATTAAAACCATCTTTGCTGATTGTTTTGAGGATACATTATACATTAGTATAGGAATACATATGCTACCAGTATAAAATATTCAATAAGTGCTAGTTGGGCTTTTAAAAAAATATTTTTCTATTTCTTTTCTCTTGCATTCCCACTATGCTAAGGACTTTCTATAATGATACCAGCATGTAGAGTATATTGGCCAGTCACTATTCAAATCCTTTGATGTGCATTCAGTCCTTCAGAGCTCACAATGACCTAAAGAGGTAGTTACTATTGTTACAATTCCCATTTTACCGATGAGAAAACTGGAGTGCAGAAGTTTAAATAACTTGCCCCATGTCACACAATGTGTAAATGGCAGAAAACGTTTTTGAACCCAGAGCCTGTTTTCTTAGACATTAGGTTGCTCTAGGTTTAGCCTCATCAAAACCCTGTGAGGGAGGTATTTATGATCCCCATTTTACAGATGAGAAAACTGAGGCTCAGAGAGGCTTAGCGATTTGACTAAAGCCATCAGAGTCAGAATTGAACCCTAAGTATGTCCCTCAAAAGCATGTGTTCTCTTGCTGAACAGCCAGGACGGGGCCCTGGCTTCACAGTACCCTTGTTCCTGCTGGGTGGTGCAAGGCTGCCTGAGTGGTGAACTCACCTGAGTAGATTCTGGTGTTTTCATGACTAGGAAAGACTTCACTGCTGGATGTGCACAGGCCAGCACTGTCATCTGGGAGCCAATGAACAGTGCAAAAGAAGTGAGAATGGTGCCATGGTAGGAATTTTAAGGAGCCAACTGTGTTCAACTCTTGCTGCCAGACTTCTGGAATAGGTGTGTGATGATGTGTGATGAGGCAGGAGCTTGGAACACCTGCTGTCTTCCAGGTGACCACCATATTGCCAGATCCAATGAGCAACATGCCCCATCCTACTTCAGTTCTCCATGGCATTCGACATGCTTCATTACTTCTTCCTTTTTGAAATGTTTTCGTACCTTGACTCAGGACCACCTAGTCCCTTACTTTCTCTCCTACATTACTGGCTACTTCTTCTATGCTCCTTTATGCAACATCTTCCTGCCTTTTCTGGTCTCTGAATGTTGGGGTCCTTGGATTTTCTCTTACACATGCAACATCATGGCTTCAATACCAACTAAACGCCAGTGATGCTCAGATGCATGTCTTAGCTTCATCTCTTTCCTGGACGCAAAGCATGTCTAAGTCACCTAAGCAACATCTCTGCGTAGATGCTTGATGGTTCTCCCAAACTTAACGCAGCCATGCTGGAATTCTTTGTTCCCCCCATGTAATAATTAGCTCTTGCCGTGTAACAGATTATTCTAAAACTTAATGATGTAAAACAATAATAAACATTTATTACTATTTATTTATTACCTCACACCGTTTCTTTGGGTCACTTCTCTGTGACTTACTTACTAAGCTGGATGATTCTGGCCTTGAGATTCTCACGAGGTTGCAGTCAAGATGTCAGCCAGGTCTAGTCATCTGAAAGCTTGACTGGGACCAGATGATCACTTCTAGGATGGCTCATATGGCTGTTGGTGGAAGACCTCAGTTTCTGACTCTTGGCAGGAGACCTTGCACTTGGACCTCTCTATTGAATTTCTCAAGACATGGCAGCAAGAGAAAACCAGGACAGGTATCCAAGAGAGAAGGCAGAGGAGCCACAATATCTTTTTGGTCATGGAAGGCACTTGCTATCACTTCCACTATATTCTTTTGGCCAGACAGATGAGCCTGCTACAGTGTAGGAGGGGACTACTCCAACTACAATAGCCAATCTAATCTCAACTCACATGGACCACAATAAGCTAACAGGCATTCCTGTTTCCTCTTTTGCCACAAAGGTCTTTTCTGCTCCAGCGTGCAGATCAGGATCAACATCAAGCTCGTGTTTCTCTTCTCAGCAACCTCCAATGGTTCCCATCTTACTCAGAGTGACAGCCAGTGCCCTTGCCATGGTGTACATGATCCCCTCCTAGCTGCTTTTCTGGCCATCTTTCCAAAATGACTCCCCTGCACTCTAGAAGAACCTCTGTGCTGTTCCTCAAGCCTGTATTTTCTTAGAATTCTGTGTGTGCTGTGCCCTCTCCCCAGACAACCCCCCCCCCCACATAGACATTGGGCCTATTTCTTCATGTCAGCCAGGTTACTGCTCAAATGGCACCACCTCAGAGAGGCCTTCCTTGGCCATTACATCCAAGATGGCATCTCATTAATCTAAAGCCCCTTGCTTTGTTTTATTTTCTTCATGTCTTTATTAATACTGGACTGCATACTGTATATTTATTGGTTTTCTTGTTTATTACCTGTCTCCTCTAGAGGGCAGAAATACCATCCATTTTTATTATTGCTGGACCTTCCCATGGCACCTAAAATGGTGCCTAGCACCTAACAGTTGCTCAAAGATTAATCAGTGGGCTTCATGAATGTACTACATGGGAGCAATGAATTTATTTGGAAAGGTACTACCCAGTAGAACTTTCTGCAGTGGTGAAAATGTTGTATATCCATGCTGTCCAATGTGTGGCTATTGGATACTTAAAATGTATCTGAATAATGTAACTGAGGAACTGAACTTTTTATTTTAATTTTTTTTGTTGATTTCAATTAAGTAGTTACATGTAGCCAGTATCCATATATTAGAGTAGATATAGATCCTTGAGATAGACGGGGGTGGGGGCATATACGTGTCATTTCCTGTACATCCCAGTAGAGTGGTAGAGATTTCCTAGGGTGCTGTGTTAGTATAATCAAAAATCTTTTTGGAGAGCTTTCTGTGTACCCAGCACTGTGTTGTCATCAGAATATTATATATGAGTGCATTGATCGATTAGTGCATTCTATCCTGCGCAAGGAGGTGAATGTGGCACGATGTGGTATATTCATGACCTCAGCCATTCCAGGGTTGGTCAAAGATCCTTCCTGATACCTCTCAGGGAGCAATTGCTGGCTGTACATCAAGTATCATATAAACCCCTCAATGACTTCCCCTACCCTTGTTCTGTCTTCCCTCCCTATATTCCTCTGTTGAGTTCCCTCAATCCATCCTTAATTACCAGAGTAAAGTGTTCTCTGCCAGAATCCTTTTGAAGGATGACCAAATTTCCTTTCACACATACAGCCCTGCAAATTTTGGCTGCTCTCAATTATATTTCTACATATTTGATGAGAGCATTGTTCTTACCTTATGGTCCATACTGAAAAGCTGCTTAGCACAGGGAACCATATTTTTCCTTTTACATATATCTGCTAGGTTATATGTGTGGATAGTACATTCCCCCCCTCCAGTAGATGGGTTCAAAAGCATGGACAAAGGCCTTCCATCCCTATCTCATTGAAGACTAACACCTGTTAATGACAAATGGGATCTTATATTCCCAAAAAAGAAAACAAGGCCTAAATACACATTGGATAAGGCACATTTTAACTAAAACTCTCCGTGTGGTTCAGATGAGGGGGGAGAAAGCCCTCTCCTAGGAGCAGTGGGTACAGTTGTTGCCCAGCCATATCCCTTCATCACCTATTGCTTCTGTCTGCCAACACTGCTTTCCTTTGTCTAAAGCAGTAGTTCTCAGCCAAGAACAATTTTACCCATATTCTGGGGATATTTGAAAACATCTCAAGAAATTTTTGCTGGTAATGACTGGCAGAAGAGGCTGCTCCTGGCATCTAGTGGGTAAAGGCCAGGGATGCTGCTAAACATCCTGCAATATCCAGGGCAGTCGCCCACACAGTTATCTGGACCCCAAAATCAATAGTACCAAAATTGAGAAATTCTGGTTCTAAGAGCTTTCTCTACCCACTGGAGCCTACCCAGCCCAGAACATGGCAGGCCAGAAGTGCCAGGAAACTAATATCCATGGAAGCAGATGTTAAACAGTGTTTTAAAGGGAGCTGGTGCATAAATATTCCAGCTCTCTCTCCCTCAGATGGGATAACTCCCAGGTACATGCTTAATATAGTCTCTGAGGATGCAGAGTTACCTAGTGGAATTAGGTTCCCTGTTTCATTGGTAACTTGCTGTGCCTGTTAGGGTTCACTAGAGAAACAGAACCAGTAGGGGTGTGTGTGTGCGCGTGCGCACACAGAGAAAATGAGTCCTCTGTGGATGACCTTAGTCTTTTCACTTAAAGCCTTCAACTGATTGGATGCAGCCCACCCACTTTATGGAGGGCAGTCTGCTTTGCTCAAAATCTACTCATTTAAATGTCAATGACATCTAAAAAATACCTTCACAGTAATATCTAGACTAGTTTTTGACTAAACAACCAGATGCCATGGCCTAGCCAAGTTCACTCATAAAATTAACCATCATAGTCTATGACTCACCCTTTATTGGTTTTCCCCTTCCTTGTCTCACTTCATAACTCCTGGGATCACCTCTCACCATTTATATTCAAATCCAGGTCTCATAGTCTGCTTCTGGGGATTTTAGTATGGAAAGGGGAAGAAAGAGGCTGGATGGGGGTAGAGGGTAGGTAAATGGTGGAAGCAGAGACAACCTGGGACCTCACAAGGTAAGTGTCACCCACGACCATGTTGTATAATGGCACTCTTCATTCAGGCCAACTGTGGGTTGGCTCACTGACTGCGGCATTCAGATCTAGCATGTGAATATTTTCCATCCGTGTCTGTCTTCCCAGGTGGATTACGATCGAGCACAGATGGTCCTCAGCCCTCCGCTGTCAGGGTCTGACACCTACCCCAGGGGGCCCGCCAAACTACCTCAAAGTCAAAGCAAAGCAGGCTACTCCTCAAGCAGCCACCAGTACCCATCTGGGTACCACAAAGCCACCCTCTACCACCACCCCTCCCTGCAGACCAGTTCACAGTACATCTCCACAGCTTCTTATCTGAGCTCTCTGAGTATCTCATCCAGTACCTATCCCCCACCCAGCTGGGGCTCCTCCTCAGACCAGCAGCCCTCCAGGGTGTCCCATGAACAGTTTCGGGCTGCTCTGCAGCTGGTGGTCAGCCCCGGAGACCCCAGAGAATACTTGGACAACTTTATCAAAATCGGAGAAGGGTCAACTGGCATTGTGTGCATCGCAACTGAGAAACACACAGGGAAACAAGTTGCAGTGAAGAAAATGGACCTCCGCAAGCAACAGAGACGAGAACTGCTCTTTAATGAGGTATGTGGTGTGTTCAGATCATTATTTCTCTCCTATGTAACATTTATTTCCCATGCAAAAATATTACACATACAGTGTAGGATACTAGAAAGCAATGAAAATATAAATACAAAAATAGTGCCCCCATAATCCTTCTGGTCTTTTTCTATGCATGTATGGCTGCTACATTTACAAAGTACTTCATGTGAATCAGCCACTATGCTAAGCACTGATATGGCCTGATTTGCACAACAACCCTATGAGACCGACATTATTGCTATAGCAACAAGGAAACCTGGACTCAGGTTAAGTGACTAGCCCAGGGTCATAGAGCAGGTCAATGATAGATCTGGGATTTGAATTCTAGCAGATTCCAAAGCCTCATGCTACACTGTCTATGTAGATGTATATATACATTTTACACATGGTGGTGATACCATGTATATACCCTTTATAGCCATTTTTTAAAAATCTCAATAAACAGGGACATCTGCGTGGCTCAGTCGGTTGTGTCTGACTTTGGCTCAGGCCATGATCTCATGGTTCATGAGTTCGAGCCCCATATCAGGCTCTGTGCTGGACAGCTCTGTCTCCATCTCTCAATCCATCTCTCTCTCTCTGTCTCTCAAAAATAGACATTAAATTTTTTGTTAATTAAAGATTTAAAAAATAATCTCAATAAACAGAGGTCAGCTTAGTGACAGATTATCACTCTTTGGGAAATTTAAGGTATGTTTTCCTAACTAGTAATAATGAATTCTTCCTGTGGAAAATACAGAAAATGTCCCATAATCTCACAACCAAGAAGTAGCTACTTTAATATTTCAATATTTCTATATTTTTTCTCTTTAGAGAAAGTAATATAAAGTATTGACTTACAGAAAGTTTGTAACAATGAGGGCCCTCACTGATATAGTCTTATGTCATCCTTACCAGCACTGGATACTGTCCTGTGATCTCTGTTAATCTGATAGAGATAAATAAATCTCCTTGCTTTAATTAACACTATTATTACTAGCGAGGCTGAATTTATCTTTATGTGTTAATAGGCCATTTTTATTTCTTCATTAAACCATATGTCCTTTGCACAGTCTTCAATTAGGGTGGTAGCATTTGTCTTATTGATAAGTAAGAACTATTGATATGTTAAGGAATTAACCTTTTTCTACGTGTTTGTTTCAAATATTTTCCACTTCTTCATCCCCCTTTTACACTTGAGAGCTCTAAAATGCACAGAGGTGGAAAAACATGAGTTCCTGTGTCTAAGGACACAAAATGTTCTGTAGTAATATTCATCGATTGATTTTATGAGAGCTTAGGGAAGAGAGATGAGCTTTTGTGGATGGAAAATTTAAGTCTTAAAGATAGCAAGTCAGGATTCCAATGTTAGATAATATGTCAGTCTCTAGCAAAGGATATACCACCCATATCCCCTAACAGACATTATAAAAATACAATCACATGTGACTTTGGATTCCTCTTCTATGGAGGCTCATGTGAGGCCATCAGTGGCCTCCACATGTCTTCAGCCCCCATGGGTTCATGTTTTCCTATGTTCCACATTTCATAGAGAACACCAGGTGGGTGGGCTTCAGTTTGTCACTTCCACACTGCTGATTTCTGGAATTATTTCCAAATCACAGTGCTAGAGCAGACAGAGCAATATAACATAGATAACTTTGTAATTTATTATTCAGCACTAATTCTGAAAATGTCACCAGAAGCAGCCACAGGGCAGCAATTCTTGGACGCTCTCCCCAGTAAGCAAGTTCAAGTTAGCCTTTTATATGCCTGAGTCATATTTGCTTTTACCCTCAAGACCTATCATTAGTATTTAGCCCAAATCTTTCTCACACTCAACCCAGATCTTCTCCCAAGATGTTAAGTTAGCCTCATGTGGCCCCACACCTACTATTTACTTCATTCACTTGTGAGACCTACTTATCATTCACTCATTTATAATTTAGAGTTGGTGATGCTTTTGCCAGGTTAACCAATAGTAGAGTAGTCTGAAGGAAACTCTTAGAATCCTGTCCCCCCTGTTAATAGCCTCCCCCCAGAACAGTCAACAAAACTCCCTCTTATGAGTACAAACCTTGCCAGGGTTCTGCCTGTTTCGCTCTTATTATCCCCAAACCCAGTGCCTGGGTGCTCTGCCATTTTCTCTGAATTTACTAACTTGATTCCTTTCTATTGCTACTAGCTGCCTTCAATGCTGTCTTTTTGTCTATAGTAGACTCCTGAATAAATCTCCCCCCAAATCAATATTTCTTAATCAATTGTACTCACAGCACAGATGTGGCCACAAGAGAACAGAAAGCCAAATTTCACCGTCACAAGTCAAAAAGCATCTTTCCATTTGCCCAGGTTGTGATAATGCGGGATTACCACCATGACAACGTGGTTGACATGTATAACAGCTACCTTGTTGGCGACGAGCTCTGGGTGGTCATGGAATTTCTAGAAGGCGGTGCCTTGACAGACATTGTCACTCATACCAGGTATGTCTCTTCATTATCCAGACAAAAAATTCCAAGTGCTTATTATCTACTCCAGGGTAAGTCTTCAATGGCTATCTCTATGAACTCTATAAATTGTGAGCCCTTGGAAGTCAGGGAATAGGGTGACCCTTTTTATTTATGTTCCCTAAGTGCCTATTGTAATATCATGTATGTAGTTCATTCATTCAATTAACATTCTATTCTCCTTGCGCTCCAGAAATTCATTAATTCCCAATGATTTAAAATCAGAAAGCTGCTGAGAATGGGCTTTGGTGCCAAATAATAGAATTTCCCATTCCTACATATTTTTTTTTAAAAACTTAATTTTAATATGAGTTGCCATGCTATTGCTATGTGTTCATGCCACCAAGGGTACCTGGGTAAGGAGGAGGCAAGTGGGAAATTAGTCAGAGTTTTATGTCATAATAAGAAACCTACATAATAGAAATTCTTCAATTCTATTTTTAAATAGTCTTGCAAGTAACAATGGTTAATTGTCATTGTTACCTCTGCTCCTTGTTTCCCTGATGTATCAGTTGTGGTCATTTCATTAAGTGTTTATTGATCACCTTTGATGTGCCAAGCTGTTTCCTGAGTGCTGGGGATACAAAAATACAAAGGATTAAGTCTCAAAGATATTCCATCAAGGAAGTCACAGATTAGAAATAAATACATTATAATACCTGTGCAGAATTAGAAAGATGTATACAAGTAGCAAAGAAGAATACCTGAATATCTCTAACAGGGAGAGTAAAGAAAGATTCCCAATATAAGGTGATAACCAAGATGAGTTTTGAGAGATGCACAGGAGTTTCCTAGGAAGGCAAATGGGGGGAAAAGGGCTTTGAGGCAGAGTGTGTGCTAAGACAGTGTTCCTCAAATTTTAATGTGCATGCAAAGTGCCTGTGGGTCTTAGTAAAATGCAGATCTCGATTCAATAGGAAGGGGCATGATACTGTCTTCTAACAAGCTCCCAGATGACACCAATTCTCCTCATTCATGGACTGCCTTGGGGAAGCAAGGGACTAAGGAACAGACCTATTTTTTGAAAAAACACATTACATTTGGGAAACTTAAATTTGTTCTTGGTAGTAAATAAAACTCCAAAGTATTAGGGGATGATTTTAAAGAAGGAGAGGAATTGAATGTTAGCTGACGGTGCCTAAATCATAAGTGAATCCAAATGAACAATAGGCGGGAAGCAAAATAGCAAGAAGGTATTGGGAGGCCCTGTGAGGGGTAGAATATGCTGCTGTTTCTCCACTAAAATCAAATGATGTGTCCATTGTGACCCCCTACAGCTCTAGGTCTGTAGTAGACTATGTAAAAACAAAAGAACATGAGGGAAGACACGGAACGTTTATCACCAACATTTCAGATGGCAGATCTCTGTTGGTATAGCCATTGGACACAACCACCCAAAAAATACATAAGATCATCTTAACTTGTAGAAAAAAAATATACTGAAGAAACCTAAGCATAAGGCAAATGTGACTTATGTCTAAATTAATAAGAATATGTCCAAAGGAGAGAACTTTTTTCTTGTCCTGGAGAGCTTCAGATAGCTATGCATGTCTCTCTAGAGCCCTCTCTTTGTCAAGGTGGGTTTTTTTTTTGTTTTTTTGTTTTTGTTTTTTTGGGTTTTTTTTTGTTTTGTTTTTCAGTTTTTATTGTGTGTCAGTGGGATCCACATAAGAGCTAGCCTCTCTGGAATCCATTATGTTCTCCTATTCTCTCCATCCAGTTTTGTCAATAATATTCCATTGAAAGTGGAGTAGCTCCAGAGAGCAGGGAGAAGTTGTATGTCAAGGAACACTGAATATTTAGAACTTGAAATCCTTTTAATCCTGAATTTAGACTTTAATCCTTAAATCATTCAAAGAGTTTCCTATACGAGATATTCAATAAATGCTTCATTGAATGATTGACTGATTAGTTAAATATCTAACCCCTTGCTACTCAAAGTGTGGTCTGGGGAGAATCACAGCATAATATCACCTAGAGGCTTGTTAGAAATGTAGAATCTCAGGAATTTCCTATGCATGCCAAAGTTTTGGCCCTACCTAGCATCTTGTTAAATTACATCCTACTGATTTTTCTAGAAGGCAAAAGGAAGTGCCAAGCACTTCATACATTAATTCATGTAACCTTTCAAACCACACACCTCTTCAAAACAGAGCCAAGATTTGAGTTTGGAATTGACTACAGAACTGAGGCATCTTTATCCCAATTCAGGCTTCCTTCCTGCAAGAGTAGGAAAGCACAATCTTTCTACAGTGGATCCTGTACAAAAATTTCAAAGCCACTAAATTCAGAATCAGGAGCATTTGTCACATATGCCAGTTAAAGGTGATTTTTCAGTCAGTGATGGGGGCTCAGATTTGATTAATTTTTGTTGTAGTTGACCTGTAAGTAATCTTTATGCCTGCTTCAAATAACTCGAATCCCATGGAATCCAAGAAGAATGAATTTTACTAGAGAAGGTGATTGTTGCTTTTGAATTATTTTTAAGGTATATTTGAGCTTATCCCTGCTGATGATGCTCTAGACCTCTGAGGGCTCTGCTGTGGGCAGATGGGAGAGTTGTCATCTGAAAACAATAAAGCGCAACAACCAGCCCACTCATACAAAACTGAGAACACAGAAGTTGTAGGTTTCCACTCTCCCAGACAAGACCATTTCTTCTTGCCTGCCTTTGTAACAGACCGATGCATTACTGGAAGAAGTCTCTTTGAAGAGAAGGGATACCCATCCACTTTATATGCTCAACATTCTCCCAATTGGTCATCTCTTTGGATTTTACTTTGAATCCTAATTTTACTCAGGGTTTGCTGGCATCAACAAGACTGACACAAATTCAGGGTCATCCATTTCCTTGTCCTGCTGAGCTAAGAGTTACTCGGGATTGTTTTCAAGTCAGTCCTTAAATTTGGGCTCTGGTCAGTCACACCCTCTATCTCTCCTGATGTTCTCTTTTTGTATGACGGTTTGTTTTAGGAGCTCTTTCCACATTTGCTATCTGGTCTAGGCCTCACGCTGTGTGTGACAGGAAGGAAGTTTTATACCCAGATGAGTTAAGCAGATACCTCCCTGCGTCATTTTGAGGGTACCAAGAAGCCCCTGCTATTCAAATAATTCTTCCCACTTAGGTTCCTCAGTGGCTGAAAAGCCATTCATATGAGTTGCAATGTCAGCGTGATGCCATGGGGACAGTGGAAATGCATGGGTCTGAACTCAAAAACAAGTGGGGTTAGAATCATGGTATGGTCAGTTTCTTAGCTATGTGACACCTAAGGCAGGTTACTTGACCTCAATCTCCTCTGAAACCAGAACCTTTCTTCGGAAGGGTGCAGCGATGACATGTGGGAGCACATATCCAGTGCTGTGCTTGCCTTTCCCATACCCATGATCCATTTGTTTAAGTGTCGTCCATTCACAGTTATTAGTAACTAACTAAGGCCAGTTTTCTTCTTGATGGAAGGACCTAGAGCAACAGGAATCTCTAGCCCCTAGAGACAGGGCTAGGGCTAGGGCATCTTTGAGATCCAAAGACTGTGTTGTCTGAGTACAGCCTTGAAGAGAACCATAGATGTCCCCATTTCCAAGATGAGGAAAAAAAGAGACCCAAGGAAGTTAAAAGGGCTTGGTCAAGGTCACCTAACAGGCATACTTGAAACGTTGGCTCTATTCAGTACACTCTCTCTGTAGGACTCTGGAGGTTTGTACAATACCTAAGGAATTACCCATGAGAGTCTAAGGAAGTACATTTGCATTAATGACCCAAAAGCCAGCAGTAGGGGGGGTCTCTTTCCTTTGGCTTATATTTGGTCCCTGTCATCATCAGTATCAAGCCTTAGGTTCTGGGAGTCACATTCTAAGATTTCTTTGTACTTGCCTGTAGATTTTCCAGACATGGGCTGGGGAGCATGGACTGGTACAATAGAACCAAGGGAACTGCCTCTCTTGATCATTTCAAAGATGTTCTTAAAACTGTCTTCACTCCTTAAATGTTATTTCCTTTCTAGAATGAATGAAGAACAGATAGCCACCGTCTGTCTGTCAGTTCTGAGAGCTCTTTCCTACCTTCACAATCAAGGAGTGATTCACAGGGACATAAAAAGTGACTCCATCCTCCTGACAAGTGATGGCCGGGTAAGATTTCATGTTTGGCCTCTCCATGGTTTACCTTGTCACTTTGTCTGTCATGGGCATTCTCCTCCGAAGAATACTTTCTCATAATTCTAAGTTTCCTTACTCACAAGTCACCCACTGCCCTTCCCAGAAGGCTCGCCAAAAGAAAATTACTATTCTCTGTGTCATCCTGTTAGTCAGAATTCTCTGTGATCTGAATTTGATGGATGACTTTCCCCTTTAACAATGAGTGTAGGAAGTAATAGAAACTATGAAAATTTCTTTTTCTTTTTTGTTCTTATTTTTGTTGGGGGAGAATAGAGGACTTTTCTGGGGATTTGTCCACCCTCATTGTGGGGTTGTGCATGTCTGTCATATCTCTCAGAGTTCCTGAGGGAAATACGAGACAAATTCCAGCAGACAACTTGAGGAGAGTTTAATAACCGTGTCGGCAGATGTAGACAAGTCATAAGGAAGAGAACATGAGGATTAGTGTGGTACTCTAGAATGGAGTGCCACTCTTACTACCCCCTGCCTGAGGAAGTGAGACAGGGAACTGGCTACTGGAATCTGAAAATAAACATTGTTGTCTGAAGTGGGATGCCTGGCAGAAACTCTGATCTTTGGTGGAAGACAGACCACGGTAAATCTGCAGGATCGGAGCTGGGAGAATAAATGCCCAACCTTACTTCATTCCTTCCTTCTGGTCCCTTACGGGTTCTCCTCATTGGCTGAACCCAATCAGAAGCCATCAGTAAGGCCAACACAGGTTGGCCTCCCAGGGCTCAGAGAAGGGAGGAGAATAGATCTGGAAAGGCAAACAAAAGATATCCATCACACTAGCTTATCCCCAGGCCCAGATTTCTGCATTTCCCATTACTACAGCCTGTTCAAGGGATTCTGCTGAAACTCATCAGCCATGCTGGGTTACAAAAGGATATAGAATACAATAGCCAGGGGATGAATGAGTTGACGTTTCAAGACAGTCTTAGTTAGATGGAAGAGTTTTGAAGCATAGATTTTCATCATCTAGACCATTTTAACCTCCCTGAAACTCTTCCCAGAGGTAATGGCCATGGCATGTAGGGAGCCAGCTGTCCCTTTAATATACCTGTCTTTTAAAACCTCAGCCATGTGGAAAATGTTCATGTCACATTAGAATTGCCCAAGAATGATCAGAGGGCAGCCAGAAGAAACTGCCGAAGCACTTTGGCTTTTCTCAAGGGAAAAGATTGTTTTGAAATCTCTTTTGTTTTGAAGAGATTGTCAATTCTATTGTGGAAAATTCAGGAAATTCAGAAAAGTATAAAGGACAGAATAAAGATCACCCTTAATACCATTTCCCATTTTTCCCCACATTTCCCTGTATAGCATACTTGCAAACTTGGAATTATTTTTTAATGGGAAGTTTTAAGTACTGCTTTTTGCATTACTCTGGCTGAATTTTTTTAAGTTTTTATTGATTTATTGTGAGGGAGAGAGAGAGAGAGCACCTAAGCAGGGGAGGGTGAGAAATAAGGAGAGACAGAATTCCAAGCAGGCTCCGCACCATCAGCGCAGAGCCCTTATACCAGTCTTGAACTCATGAAACGTGAGATCATGATCTGAACTGAGATCAAGAGTCCGACGCTTACCCTACTGCACCACCCAGGTGCCCCATGAATTTTTTTTTTTTTAAGAGGATATGGGAGTATGCCTTAGTCAGCTTTTGCTACATAACAAACCACTCTGCACTTAGTGGCTTAAAAAGACAACCATGTATTCACTCACAGTTCTGGGTCAGCATTTGAGCTGCCCTCTGCTGGAACAGCTTGTCTCTGCTCCATGTGGCATCAGCTGAGCTCACTCTTGCTTCTGTGGCCAGCCTGCTGCTGATGGCCTCACTCCTTCGACCGGCACTTGCCATGTGTCCTGCATCTCCCAGAAGACTATCACAGGCTTATTTCCATGGTGTCTATGACAAGGTTCCCAGCAGGAGCAAGGGAGGCAAGCTTCAATGCACACTGTTGAACCCTCTGCTTATATCTTGTTTGCTAATGTCCCTATGGGCAAAATAAGTCACACAGTCAAGCCTAGATGCATGGGATAGGGAAGTAGACTCTACCTGTTGATGAGAGAAGATGCAGAGTCACATTGCAAAGGGATGTGGGTCCAAGGAGAGGAAAGGTATGTGGCCATGTTGCACATTCTCCCAGACAGGGTGCTATGGGAAATGGGTTGGGACCTTCCCCTGGCCGGACTCAGGAAAGTACTTATGCGAGGTTCCATGGCCTCAGAACACAATTTACAAAGCACTGAACTGGTCCACAGCTTGGCCCTCAGGACTGGTGCTTACAGAAAAAAAGAAAAAGAAAAAGAAAAAGCTGGGCTGTTTCAAGCCAGGCTTTTGCCCCTTATTTCTGGAGACTGCTGACAAAGACTTCCTTGCTACAAGTACATGTCAGATGTCAAAATCAGACATGAGACTAAGATAATTCATTTAAATCAGCTTAAAGATCTCCCCTCCCCACAATGTACAAAAGGTTATTAAATCATTCAGTGTCATTCTTGAGGGTGGACCTATGCTTCAAACATGTCCTGCATTTCCATGTACCCAGCAAAGAGTTCATGGGGGCTGGCACATGGTAAGTGCTTTTAGTCTTACTGGTTTGCTCGCTCCCTCCTTCCACAAATACTCACTGAATATCTGCTCTGTGCCAGGGGAGTTCTAGGTCCTACAGGTGAACAAAGCAAAACTGCTACTTTCATTAAGCTTATTTGGGACATGGGGGTAGGATAAATCCACAAATAAAATCATCTCCAGGCAGGCGGTGATAAGCACTAAGTTTTCGATAATTAATTTAAGCAGAGTAAGGATATGGTGGAAAGTGATAGAGGTGTGGGGTCATAGAAGTCCTCCTGAAGTGATGATGCTACAGCAGAGACTGAGGGAGTAGGTGCAATGGCTGTCAGGGTGAGAGTGTTCCAGAAGAGGCAACAAGCAGCATGTGGAGTGGATCCTGTGGCTCTTGGCCATGTTGCCCAGAGTGTGCTCATTCACACCTCAGGAAAACACACCATATTGACTCTAGTGGGCTTCTTCAGTTTCCGTAGAGAAAGGAAATTTTTTTTTTTAAGAATGAGAGCCAAGGGGTACCTGGGTGGCTCACTTGGTTGAGCATCTGACTTGATTTTGGCTCAGGTCATGATCTCATGAGTTCAGGGGATTGGGCCCCATTTAGGGCTCTGTGCTGACAGCACAGAGCCTATTGGGATTCTCTCTTTCCCTCTCTCTGCCTCTGTCCCACTTGTGCTGTCTCTTCCTTTCTCTCTGTCCCTTCCCGGCTTGCTCATGTGCACTCTTTCTCTCAAAATAAATAAATAAATTACTAAAAAAATTTGAAAAAAGAGTAAGAATCAGGATAGAATGTGGCTACTCCAAGAAAATTTTGTACTAATTTGTTTCATACTAATTTATTACAGCATGAAGTTTTGCAGTGGAGAAAACATTCTCATTTACTTATTGTTGTTGTAACAAATCACTCCAATGCTTAGGGTCTTGAAAGTCACTTCAGTGTTTTTACATGGCTCTGGCGGTTGGCTGGGCTCTACTAGCCAGGACTGCCCTGACTCGTGGTGAGACACTGCATCTAGAAGTCTTCCTCACTTACATGTCAGGTAGTCAGGGCTGGCTGGTGGCTGGGCATTCAGCTGAGCCATCAACTGGAACACCTATCATGTGACCTCTCTGGGTGGCCTTCTTCACAGCATGGAGGCTGGACTCCAAAAAAACAAGATGGAAGCACGTGGAATTTTTATGACCCAGCCTCAAAGTCCCCGAAGGCCACTTCTCCTGCAGCTACAGGCCTTCCAGCTCAGGAGGAGGGAATGTAAAGCCCTCTCCAGTGGGAGGAGGATCGAGTTTTATGGTCAGAAGAGCTCATGGGCTGGGGGATATTATTGTTGGCTTTTTCTGGAAAACATTGTCACATAAGCTGTATACTGAGTTTTCTTCTTGGTGGGAGATGTGCAGCATCATTAACCCTTAGAGAAGTACAAATTAAAACTAGGGTATGCCACTTAATACCTAGAGGAATGGCTAAAATGAAAAATAGTGATAATACCACTTATGGGAATGTGAAATAGTAGACACTCTAGAAAACAGTTCCTTTCAAAACTAAAAATGGACTTTCCATGCAATTGCATTCTTAGGCATATATTCCAGAAAAAAAAATGGAAACTTATTTTCACACAGAAATTTCCACACAAACGTTTATAGCAGTTTTATTTATAAAAATCCAGAACTAGAAACAACCCAAGTGTCCTTCACAGAGTGAATGGTCAAACAGATGGTGATTTGTCTATACCATGGAATACCACTCAGCAAAAAGAAACAGGAATGAATGAGTGATACATGTAAGAGCTTGGATGAACCTCAAGGAAATTGTGCTAAGTGGGGGAGAAAAAGCCAATCTCAAAAAGGTACATGCTGCATAGTTCCATGTATATTACATTTGTGAAATAACATAATTATAGAGATGCACAACAGCTTAGTGGTTGCAGGGGTGAGGGACTGCAGGGCGATTGTAAAGGGGCAGCACAAGGAGTCTTATGGTGACAGTACAGTTGGTTACCTTGAGTGTGGGGGTTGTTACTCAAGCCTACAATATGATTCAGTTGCAAAGTATTTACACACACTCACACACTGCATACATAAATGAGTTCATGTACAAATGATTACATCCTAGCAAGCTCTATGGACTGTACCAACACCACTTTCTTTGTGTTGATATTATACTACGGTTGTATAAGATGCCAGCAGGAGGGAAGACTGTGTGCACATTTCTTTGCAACTTCTGATGAATCTAGAATTATTTCAAAATAAAAAATCTAGAAGAGACAGTGAATTGCTCAGGTTTCTTTTAAAAGGATAAATCCTTTCTGGCCTCTTCCAAGACTAGAAGGGAATGATTTGCTATCAAAGTTAAACTGTTTGCTGTTTCTCTGTGGCAGAAATAATGTCTAGTGAGTCACTAATTCGCATTTAGCGGGGGGAAGTGGGGGGTGGTATTTGGTGTTTGGAAAGGAAAATGAATAGAGCAGTTGCAAGAATTACATGTAGTAATCTGTGTAAAACCGGTCAAAGAAAACCAGGTACAAGGTAGATGCTCAGAGAGGATGATACCCCCTTTTTAATTAAATTCATCTATGATCTTTCTTTGGCCCAAGACTTACATTTGAGAGATGATACTTAGGAGCCACTAGACACTGAATGATTTAACTTTTACCAAATTCATTGGCTAGAATGGCATTCAAACCCATGATCTATTAAGCCAAGTGCCTATATTGAAAAGGGACATACACGGTGATTTTTATGGCCCTTTATTTTTAACTAAAATTTGATTGCCACAATTCACGAATCAGGATGTTTCACATAAAATTTCAGATTCCTGTCTTCCTTTAAAAAATCTAAGTATCTTTGGGGCGCCTGGGTGGCTCAGTCAGTTGGGCGACCGACTTCGTCCCAGGTCATGATCTCACGGTTCGTGGGTTCGAGCCCTGTGTTGGGCTCTGTGCTGACAGCTAAGAGCCTGGAGCCTGCTTTGAATTCTGTGTCTCCTTCTCTCTCTGCCCCTTCCCCATTCATGCTCTGTCTCTCTCTGTCTCTCAAAAATAAACACTGAAAAAAATTTTTAATAAAAAATAAAAAAATAAAAAATCTAAGTATCTGGGGTACCTGGGTGGCTCAGTCGGTTAAGCATCCAACTCTTGATTTTGGCTCAGATCCTGAGCTCACAGTTGATGGGATCGAGCCCCCAGTTGGGCTGTGTGCTGACAGCTGCTTGGGATTCTCTCTCTCTCCCTCTCTCTGCCCTCCCCTGCTCTCATGCACTCTCTCTTTCAAAATAAATAAACATTTGAAAAAATCTAAGTATCTGACAACACTTTGCCTGAATTCACACATGGCAGTAATGGTGGTGGTGTGATGAGGGTGAATAGCACCTTGGAGAATGCTGTTGGTGCCACACCCATATCTTCACCAGACTCCATCTTTCAGTGCTCACTAGTTCTACCTCCCAGTGCCACCACTGGCATCCCTTTTTCTGGGGACTTTCTCCAGCTACTGCAGTCTGTTCTCCCAGTACACAGAAGGCTAGAACTAACATTCACGTTCCCTAGGAGCAGCCCAGGATTAAGTGATGGGAGTTGCTGTAGAAATACCCAGCTCTCTTGTCCTTGTGTGGACTAGCTCTGAGGCACATGTTCTGTGGTCTCCCAGACTTCCTCATCAGAAATGAGCTCTAGTTCCCACAGTGGTAACTAACCTTTGACTGACTGCCTTCCCTTCCCTGCTATATATCTCCATTTCACTACCAGTGTTTCCTATGTCTCCCCAATAAATGACTTGCACTGAATCCTTGTCTCACAATGTGCTCAGAGGGGGCAAGGGCTGAACTAATCCAACCTCCAGAGATAATGTAATGTGTTTGTACCCTCTCTTTCACAGGATTTAAAATGAGGGTAAAGGGTAGAAAAGTGGCCATAGATGTCAACAAGGGCCTGTGACTATTCCACACCCCCTGTACTATGCCCTGACAATCATCTGGAAGTCAGTGTCTCTTCACCAAAGGCATGTACCCCTAGTTTTCCATGGTCTCCACCCAACCCATTAAATTCATTGATAATTTGCCTGGCCCCCTTAGGCATTTGAGTGTTTTTGTCTCTAAAATAACTGGAATTTTAACAATTAGAAGACCTGAAGATTATCTCCAAGAAGTTCTTTCTAAATGAAGAAAGATGGGAACATGTTCCATACCTTGCATAAATTCATTCATTTCCCATAGTCTCTGAGATATACCCAGTCTCTGTGTGCTCTCTCTCCCCTGCTACTCCACAGAGGTGGCTTTTCCTACATAGGAAACACAGCCTGGCAAGTCAGGAGACTGGGACTGAGTCCTCCTCTAATACCGTTGTACAGTCTTGGGCAAATGACAGAGGAGCTGGCTGAGGCCACTATACTGGTCCACCTTAGCTGCTGTGATGGCCTCCCTCTCCTCTCTGGTTGAGGAGTTGAAGAAGCTGGAGACACCTTCATCCATCTGGCCCCTTCTGTTACCCTTCTCTGTTCCTTTGTCCCTGGGCCATTGTTCTTAAAACAGAAGTTCTCAGGGGCGCCTGGGTGGCTCAGTCGGTTAAGCGTCCGACTTCAGCTCAGGTCACGATCTCATGGTCCGTGAGTTCGAGCCCCGTGTCAGGCTCTGGGCTGATGGCTCAGAGCCTGGAGCCTGCTTCCAATTCTGTGTCTCCCTCTCTCTCTGCCCCTCCCCAGTTCATGCTCTGTCTCTCTCTGTCCCAAAAATAAATAAACGTTAAAAAAAAAATTAAAAAAAAAAACAAAAACAGAAGTTCTCAAACCTTAGTGAGCATAAAACCTTGGCCAAAAACCAAATTCTTGGGTCCCCACCCCAGAGATTCTGATTCAGCCAGACTGGATGATACCCAAAAACCTGAATCTCTCCCAAGTTCCCAGGGGATGTTGATGCTACACGTTTTGAGTACCATTGCCTTATAGGAAGAACCCAGGAACCAGGCACAAAAAGCATCCATCTGTTTGCCTTAGCAAAACCTAGAGCAGATGCATGAATTCTTTAGAGTGTATGCAATTTACAAAATGAGGGTTTTACCTTCTCTTTTAAACCTGTAGCTATCTTGTAGATAGACTCTCCCCCCAGCCACCACCCATGTTTTTATGTGGCCCCTGATTCCTAGCCAGGGCACACTGAGATGAACAAGATGTCAACTTTAAAGAGCAGCTTTGAGCTCTGAGCTCTGGTTTCTTGTCTGGCCCATGGGGAACAGGCTGCATCTCCTCCTTTTTTTAGGGGTTGGCCATGTTCTAGCTACAAGTCTCTTAGCCTAACTGCATTAGTGAGACAGAGTGCTTCCTAATACACCATTCTGTACAGTTCTATCTCAAATAAGGCTCAGCTTAGAGTCTGTGATTTGCTTTGAAGATCTCCCTACAGTACTTTATTATACTCATTACTTAAGTTCCCATTATCTACTTTCAGATTTATTTGGAAGAGTGTTGTGTGCAATTATGTTCTTTTAGAGAATTGTCTCTTTTATGTCCTTGGATGAGTAAAAAAAAATCATGTAAAAACAGTTGCACTTCTACAACAGAGGAACAGGCCTAGCTTCCTAGTGTTGAGTTTCAGTTTCTCACCTTACATATTGCCGAGATAATTATTAGTCTGGCAGTTTTGGGGTTTTTTTTATGTCTAGAAGAAGAAAGCCACATTAGAGGTATTAAAAGCTGCCAATACCAAAATGCTGATACATTCACCTCCTTAATTCATATTTTTTAAAATCTACAGGCAAAAAAAATGATTTGGCAAAATTGTTCCTCCTCCACTGTCTGTATAGTAGGATTGCAAATTTATTCACACCAAAGCTTTGGAAATAACCACACATGCATGCGCCATCAATTATAGTTTCTCTGCTTCTTTTTTTTTAAATGCTTATTTATTTTTGAGAGAGAGAATCCCAAGCAGGCTCTGCACTGTCAGGGCAGTGCCTGACACAGGGCTCAATCCCATGAACCGTGAGATCATGACCTGAGCCAAGATCAAGAGTCAGAGACCTAACCAACTGAGGCACGCAGGTGCCCCTAATTTCTCTGCTTCTTAAAACTGATCTGCACTTCTTCACAAAACTCCATTGATGAAAAGAAAAGAAAAAAGGCTTTTAATTCAGTCCATTAAATTTAGCCTGCTTAAATAATTTAAACATTGTCTGTCAAAGTTCAACCACATTATTATAAGTTTCAGCTGATACCTTAGAACCTCAGTCTTTCAGATTTGGCCACCATCTACTCCATCTTACCACTTCCTACCCCCCTCTTTCTCAAAGAGTCTGGGAGAATAAGGGACAAATGTGGCTTATGGGAATTCAAAGTAAAGGATATTAGACCCATTTTGTTCCGTTCTGGTCCCTGCCTTGGCATAACTGGCTTCTTCTACCAAGACTGGTGACTACTGATGATTAACAGGTCACACAGCTACTGGACTCTTCAGGAAGGTGTCTTCTGCAGCATTTCACAAATCCAGCCTCTTTCTTCAAGTCTTGAAAGCCATCCTGAAGCTTCTCATGTCAACCACTTCCTCATTCCCTCACTGAGATCTGCAGGAGCTCTGGGCCCCTGCACAGTAGACCAAGACCATGGAAGCCAGAAGCATTGCCTCAGGTTCTCTGCCATCCACTCTGTTGTGCCATCTCTCCATGGGGGCCACATTGAGCAGAGCCAAGGTTGATGTTCAGCCAGTATTCACTACTATGTCTATACCCATATTAAAATATTACAATATTTTCATGCTTGTTAGTTAATAGCCACTGTTTCAAGTCATTGGAGTATCCCCCATTATAACAGCCCTTTACTGGGATGCCCGTGCCTCATTAAAGATAGTAAAGCCCTAGGATAACTCCAGGACACAGCTCAACTTTATGTCTAGATTCCAATTGATCTAGATGATTCTGGTTATTAAATATTTTGAATACTACCTCTGAACACAGATACATGTGGCTTCTCCTCTCCCTTGTTTGTTTGGTGGTGTATGCTACTTAGATATTTCTGAAGGCCACCACCATGTGCTTGGGTGATGGAAGTGATATATAATAAATTGGGACCTGCCATAATAAAATCACTGCTCTTTGTCTTCTTCTGCAAATAATCCCAGGCTAAAAAGGATTGGACTATAGGATTTTCACTTCTCTGAATTGTAGATTCCTTTTACAATAGGGCAGCAAGGATTATGGACCAGCTACTATGGCCACAGGTCTCTCTTTATACCACATGGGAAGTCTATGATCTGACTCATCTGGGTTTGATGCTTGATATGCCAAAGCAGTGGAGAAAAATCATCTCTCCATTAAACCAGCTTTCTATAGCATTCCATCTGAAGCATTTCAATCTCTTCCCACCCCAAACCATACCAACACTAACCTTGGCCTGATTAGAGAGGAGATCATGAACAAGGAAATAGAAAAAGGCCCCAATAATTTCTGAAACATTACTCCCACTTCATCTGTGTTCCAACTTTGATACTAGTAACAGCTGTCTTCAGTAAGTCAATAGTGGTTTCAGAAAGAGTACCAATGTGTCCTCCACCACATGATCTGCTATCATATATGTATGTGTCATTATAAAATAAATCAATCTAGTAACATGTGTTTTTTGGTTACCTACTGTTTTCCCAGCTTTTAAGGAACACAGTGAGGCTTCACAATTAAGAGGTAGAACCGTTGCCTCTGAGGACTGTCATCTCTAGTTGGAGGGACAAAATCAGCATCAGAAAATAGCTCAAGATTGAGTGAGTGCTAAATTCTCTCACATCTGGAGAGGAGAGAGATCAATATGGGCTCCTGAGAAAAAATCTGGAGGAAGTGAGAAGTGACCAGGGCCTTGAAATATGCTTAAAAATTGAATATACTTACCCACTAAGATTAGGAAGCAGGCAGAGATGTTCTCCTTCACCTCTCCTTTTCAACATCATACTAGATGTACTAGCATATGCAGTAATTCAAAAAAAAAAAAGAACAATAAAAGTTATACATACTGGGAAGAAAGAAATAAAACTGTCTTTCTTCATAGATGACATGATCATCTATGTATAAAATCCAAAAGAATTGACAAGAAAAACTAAAACTATTACAAGGTTGCAGGATATATGGTTTTAAACAGAATTACATCATTTTGCTATATGCTAGTAATGAACAAGTGGAATTGGAAATTAACACAGTGCCATTTACACTAACACCCTAAGATTAAACATTTAGGTATAAGTCTAACAAAATGTATGCTCAATTTATATGAGGGAATCTATGAAAACAGTGACAAATGAAATCAAAGGACTAAATAAATGTAGAGATACTCCATGTTCATGGATAGGAAGACTCAGTATTGCCAAAATGTCATTTCTTCCCAACTCAATCTATAGATTCAATGCAATCCCAGTCAAAATCCAAGCAAATTATTTTGTAGATATTGACAAGCTGATTCTAAAGTGTGTGTGGAGAGGCAAAATACCATCACACTAGCCAACGCTTATTAAAGAAGAAGAGCAAAGTCATGCAAGACTACCACTGCCTGACTTTAAGCCTTACTAGAAAGCTGTAGTCATTGAGACAGTGTTATTGGCAAAAGAATAGACAAATGGGCCAGTGGAACCAATTAGCCCAGAAATAGACCCACATAGAGTCAGCTGATCTTTGACAAGGGAACAAAAGCAATACAATGGACCAAAGATGGTCTTTTCAACAAATGGTACTGGAACAACTGGACATCCACAAGAAAAAAACTCTAGACACAGACCTTATACCCTGCATATAACTCCATGTGGAAACATATATTCGATGGAAATCTAGGTTTAGAAGGGAGGAGAAAGAGATCTTAATTAAGCATGGGAGGAAGAAAAGTACCCAGCAAGAGCATATACAGAGAGAAGAGATGAGGGTTAAGACCTGAACCCTAGGAAGCCCAGTCTTTAAGGCATAGGCAGCAGAGAGACAGCCTGGGAAAAGGGTTGAAACAATTCAGGGAGTTCTGAAGAGAATTAAGGGAGAATTTGTGCCATAGAGACTATACCTTTAATCTATGAGAATTTTTATTTTAAATGCCCATTCTGAACCATTGTTTTCTTTGCGTGTATTCTGTCATCACCAGCAGCCCTAAGTGGCAGTCCTCTTCAGTGAGGCCATCTGAAGTTCAGATCAAGTCATCATGAGCAGGAATCATGGCCCCCACAAATGAACTGAATCCTGGTTCTCTGAAGTATACATACCTGCAGGGTGCCTAATGGTGCAGTATGTTCTTAAGAGTAATCTTGAAAGCTCTGTGCAAGAGTTCTCAGGGCTTTTTTTAATGACATCTAAGGTAAATTATATATATATATATATGTTGGTTGGGTCATTAGGATGACCACCTTAAAGCCTTAGTACAAGTGCTAACATCCAGTTTCTATACCCATATTTCTACCTACACTGATGTTCACATTGGCAAATTCAATTTGTGATGAGAAAAAAAGGAAAACAAAAATAAGAGCCAATATTCAGCATTCTATAGAAATGGGGCCTTGCATTAATTCAAATATAGAAATGGGGTTGACGATTTTAATCATCTCATGGTACTTGGAAATCTAAATATGTTCAATGCAAAACAACCTAAATTCCAGCAGTTTGTACAAAACTCACGTGAAGAATAGCAATTCACTTACACTAAGCCATCATCTGTATATTAAGTATTAGAGTTGTGTGTTTGAATTTTAACAAATGTGTCGTCTGGAGTGTAATTTGTAAATTTTTCTGGTTTCACATTTGCAAGTCAACCCTGGTGGAGCCATGAGAGGTTTTTCCATTAAAATGGATCGTGCCTTTTCAATAAAAGGGTCTGACCACCTCCCATATTTCCAAGGCCTGTTCATGAGACTATTTTGTTTTGAATTTGAAATTCTCTTTCTCCATCTGGAAACTGGTATTATTAGATTGTTACCTTGTTATATTCCTTTCCTTTTCAGATAAAGCTATCTGACTTTGGTTTCTGTGCTCAAGTTTCTAAAGAGGTGCCGAAGAGGAAATCACTGGTTGGCACTCCTTACTGGATGGCACCTGAGGTGATTTCTAGGCTACCTTATGGGACAGAGGTAAGGGGGTGACAGTCATTGTTTGGGAGTGGCAGGACAGCAGGCTTAGGGATTCAGTGGTTCTGGGAGAGTTAATGACCACAGATCAGGGTGATGACTTTGGACTCCACCTTTGACCCCATTCACTAGACTTGTCACAGAGGAGGTTGTGGCAGGAAGGGGACTAGCTGTCATTGACGAAATCACCACAACATTGACCCAGGGGCATTTATTGAGGTCCTAAACAGACACTGAGGGTGAGGGAGGTAGATCACACAAACTCCAATCGCATCCTCTGTGGCAGGCACACTCAAAGCACGGCAGTACAACTTGAAAAGTAGCCAGAGATGCACAGAGGAGCAGGTGTCATAGAGGGACAGAGAACAAATGTTTTCCCAGAGAAAAAAATTATGTATGAATATTATAACATTTTAAAATATGGCACAATTTCTGTTTCCCTTGGAAAGAAACAATTGCTCTTAATCTATTAAGGGACAAGGTTTGGAAATGTGAAAATAAGGGGCCAGAAGGAGTGGAGGAAAAGCCTTCTAGGGAGGGAGTAGCATGAGTGAAGCTCTGAGACACACAAGTCTACACACAGGGCAGCAAAGAGTTCGTTCCGGCCAGGCACACAACATTTCCACACATTATGGTGCAGAAGGTGATTCTAAGAGAGGAGAAGCATGAAGAGGCAGCATGGACCAGTGAACTAAGGATATTGGCAGAAGTGAAGGCAGACTCTGCTCTCTTTCCTTGTTTGCTTGCCCTTGAATGAGTACTTGTTTTTATCACTGTGGTCCCAAGAGCATAAATTCTCAGTGAAGATTACAGCAAGGGTTATAACAGGAATGCAGCTAACTGATAAGAGGTATAATGAGGCTGTAACAGGGAAGTGGCTGTAACTGGGAATTTATAGCACAGCGATGGCTTCTCGTTGTCCTGACTTCCCGTTCTTTACTCAGAAAGAATTGCTTGTCATCCCTTCCTTTTCTTTTCTCCATTCCCTGAAAATGTTTTTACAAAGCAGAGTGTTGTGCATGCTGCTTCAAAATGATAAAATGCAAAGGAAATAACTCCAAAGTAGAGAAAGAAGAACTATTTTTAGAAATCAAATTAATAAAAGGATCAGCATATATCGTGTTGTGTAAAGTAGCTTTTTGCAGTTTGTTATGAATATGTCAGCTTCCCTTTTTTATGGTTTTAAATGCAACTTTCTTCTCTACATTCATAGTATAAAACTTTGGGTGTTTTCCTCATCTGTCCTGATAGGCCTGTAAACACCAAAGTTAACAGTAAAAAAAAAAAAAAAAAAAAAAAAAAAAAAAAAAGTTCTGGACTCCTGAGGTCCAGAATGTTAACATATTCATGTGTACCTAAATGGCAGAATCTTCACTGAAGTCACATTTAGAAAGAAATGAAGACCATTAGCAAAAACTTTATAACTCAACAGTTCAGTTTATAAATCTGTGTTGTAAATTTTGAGAGTTTACAAATACCACATTAATTTATAAATGGGTATGAATCTGTTAGGTCCCCTAGACACATCCAGAATTTCAGAATGTTCTCCTGGCCTGAGATAACCATTGGATTGTCCCTAACAGGTGGATATCTGGTCCCTCGGAATCATGGTGATAGAAATGATTGATGGCGAGCCCCCCTATTTCAATGAGCCCCCCCTCCAGGCAATGCGGAGGATTCGGGACAGTTTACCTCCAAGAGTGAAGGACCTACACAAGGTGAGAAACAGCATGTGTTGCTGAAGTTCAAAGTCATTCTTAGCTTCTCCATTCTCTCTGTAGTTTCAAAGACTTGCCTATCCTCCCCAGGAGTAGATCCTGGTTTATGGGCATGAACTTTGGAATTTGAATCATTTGGATTCAAATCTCTGCTCTTCCTGTTCACTCACTGGGCTAGGCACTTAGCCTCTCCATCTCTGAAGTCTATCTGTAAAATGGGATACAGTTGGCTCCTCTTTTGTAGGGTTGGCTAGAAGAGTAAATCAGGCACTCCACAAGAATTCCCTCTCGGAGCACCTGTGACATACTGGGGACTGTCCTAATTACTGGGGATATTGTAGCTCAAGACCTCAGATTTCCTGAGTCTCATAGAGTTTGTGTTCTAGTTGGGGAGTCAGGTGGTAAACTATAAACAAATGAAGGAACAAAATTCATTTCAGACAGTGGTATATGCTATCAAGCAAATAAAACACTGTAATGCAGTGGAGTATGCAGGAGAGGGGATTCAGAGCTTGTTTAGGTTGAAGGGTGAAAGAATCCCTTTCTGAGGAAAGATTAACTGAACTGGAATATGAATGGCAAGACAGAGCAAGATATGCAAAGATCTGGGAGAAAAATGTCTGAGGCAGAGGGAACAACAGGTGCAAAGGCCTTATGCCAAAATGGAAAGATTCTGTGGCTGACCAAAGTGAGCCAGAGAAAGGAGGAAGACAAGACATGTCAGAGAGGTGGGCAGGGACTGGATCATACGGGCCATGAAGGGCATGGTTAAGGGACCAAGTAGGATCTTTCCTGTTTCCTAAGGATTGCCAGGTAGGGTCAAGCTCAGAAAAAAATGATGCTGAGTCAAAGAACCACCAGTCTGGGGCGCCTAGGTGGCTCAGTAGATTAAGCACCCGACTTCGTGTCAAGTCATGATCTTGCAGTTCATGGGTTCGAGCCCCGCATTCAACTCTGAGCTGATAGTGGGGATCATTTGGGATTCTTTCTCTCCCTACACTCTCTGCTCCTCCACCACTTACATTTTCTCTCTCTCAAAATAAATAAATAAACTTTTTTAAAAAAATAGAGAAAAACAAAAACTACCACTCTGGTAGCTGCCGGTGCGGGTGGAGGGACAGGGCTTGCTGGGAGGGGCCATTCCCACGAGATGATATAACACTGACCCAGACACACACCTCCCCTGCCCTCTGCCTCATGGCACTGAGAGGAAGTAAGGCTGCCTTTTAGGGCAGTATTACCCTCTTCCCCCACACCGAAGTCTTAGAGAAGAGCTCCCAATTGAATCACCCCTATAGTTGTGTGAACTTGCAAAACAAACAAACAAACAAGCAAAAAACAACCAGGAAACTGAAACGAACAGGAGGTTAAAACCTTGACCAAATTGGAATAAGTTTACACAATTAAAAATGGCTAAAATAGCATGACATCAAAAGAGTCCCACTTCCAAAAAGAATGGTGTGATGTTTTTCAATGTCATGTAGAAGAGCAGCCTTAATCCTAATGGTCAAAGATTAGACACTGCCCAAGGTTGTTTTCCAAATGGATAAATAATATGTGGTACAATTTAACAGTGAATGTTACACAGCATTCATGAAAAGGAGAAAGCTTTTACCACATACATCAGGATGAATCCCACAGATGCAATGTTGAGTGAAAGAAACCAGTGAAAGAGGGTGAAAGAGGAGACCTGATGGTATATGACTCCATTTCTATAAAGGACAAAAGAGGCAATGTTAATTCATGCTATTAGAAGTCAGGAGAGTGGTAATCCTTTGCAGGGAGATGGGTATTAACAGGAAGGGGGCCGGAGGTCAGCCCCTGGAGTGGTAGAAATGGTCTGTATTTTGGTGGGGCTGGAGAGTAATTAGGTGTAAATATATAGAAAAATACTACTGTAAAATATACACATCATATTTATACATTTGAATGTATGTAAGATATACTTCAAAAAGTGAATTATAATGAATTACAGAAAAACATGTTATCTGTGTCAGGTAACCCTACAGAAGCTTATTTGTCTTCAAGAAGGGGGAGTCCACAAAGCCTAGATGGTTGCAGTTAGAAAAATAAAACTATTCCATGTTTGTACCACATTTCATCATATGTGTGTGACCAGTCCTTATAAATAGTAAGCACTTCATAATGCTGTTATTTCTATTATTATTCGATTTAGTCAGCAGATTGTCATTCTTTATTGCCATGTCATTTGCTCATATTATTTCAAACCTGAAGAAGGTAAAAAAACATCTTATGTTAATAAAGGCAGTACCTACTTTTTGCTTGCATAACTTCTGTCTTCTTAAGCTGACTTTCTAGAATTCAATGTTGTTTGATAGAATAACTTAACTGGAAATTGGCTGGGAAACCACTCTAGGGGAACTAGTTGCATTTCTGTGTTAGTCCTCAGAATGGAATCTTGTGTTCTCACAGGTTTCTTCAGTGCTCCGGGGATTCCTAGACCTGATGCTGGTGAGGGAACCCTCACAAAGAGCCACAGCCCAGGAACTCCTTGGACATCCATTCTTGAAACTGGCAGGTCCGCCATCTTGCATCGTTCCCCTCATGAGACAATACAGACATCACTGAGCAAAGGATTCAGTGGAAGCGCTAGATGAGGACATAAGAATAATTCAGGAGAACATGAGGAACACGAAAGAGTCTTGTGGACTCTACCCAGCTGATTGATGGGACAATGTGATGACAGGCAGGGTTCAACAGACCAGGGCATCTTCTTGTGTCTTAAATAGGCATCTCTCCACCGACAGCTGGCGTGATCATTTGGAACAAGGCTTTAATAAGTCATTATTATATTTTTCAGCCCTTCATCCAGCAAATCAGAAGGACTCAGTACAAACTCCGTTACGATATATCCTAGCCACATGCAGGGTAACGCATAGGATTTTCTATATTGAAAGAATACTTTTCTGGCAAAAAAAAAAAAAAAAAAGAAAGAAAAAAAAGAAAGGAAAACAAAAAGCACTTTTTTCTTAATGGTAGCAGTGTAATGTATTTTGCAATGAATTTGTAATTTTTCTGTACGATAGTTTTGATAATTTATAGTACTTTGATGTCACGTAGCCATTGTATCAGTTGAAGTAATTGTTTACTAGCAAGAGTTTGAACAAAAGCCTTTCCTACTTTTTTATCCCTTTCAGAGAACCAACGATTCTTTAGGAACTTTGAATACTGAATGACTCTCAATCACCGTCAGCTTTAGTAGAATATCTTTCTTATCTTAACAAGTGTCTTACGTGATGGAGGAAGAATTAAGAGTGATGGTGATGGAGGCACACATTTCACTTATCCAACCAAAAATAATAAAATAAAATTTGAGCCACAATATGCCACCATGCTACTCCTTGGGATAAAGCTAAATATGGGGAAAAATCAAATTTTCCTTCAAGGCTATTAGTCACAAGCCAGTATTTGCACAGCAGGGTGGTCCCCAGAGTGCCCTCTCTCAGATAGGTATGGCGTCCCCTTGTGGCCAAATTTCCCTCCACGGGAATAATTTCAGTGCTACGATCATTGGACTCAGTTCCCAAATTGAATGTTTTAAGTAAGACTGTGAGAATTCCAGTCTCACCAAGGGAAAGGAGAGAGAACAGGGCAAGATGTTTGGGTTCGTTTGTCACTGTTTTTAAAACTCTGTATGCTAGCACACCAAACTCTTGTCTGTATTTACCTTTGTACCACAGTATTAATTGCTATTGTTCATGTGTTGTGCTGGAAGTTGAGGATGAATTAGGAAGGGGGTATCTTACCAGGTGTGCTCTGACTTCAGTTGTGACCATGTTATAATGTGTTTCCGACATAGGAGAGATGTACTGCTGACTAGATCTTCTTGAATGTTGATAACAATGAATGACGACTACAATACATTTTGTGTTGCTTGTTGGATGAATTTGCATGTTAACTGTAGGCCAATATAGATTTGCCTTTAAAAACTCTGGAAGAGCTACATAGTCATCATTAGTTTCTATTAATTATGCATCAGAAAAAAAAAGCCATTTGTTACTAAACTGGACAACCAGAGGCTTTTCTTAATGACTTCACATACAGTAACAAAAAGGATTTGAAATGTATGAAAATGCTCTGGTTGCTCTAGGCATAATTAAGAATTTTTGTAATTAATAGGTTGCTAATTATTTATTATAGCTAAAAAAAGGGGGGGGGAAGGCATAAAATGACCTCTACAGATTAGGTTTTCAGTTTTTCCCCCAAACTGGAAATGTCTCACCATAAATAGGATCTATAATTTTGTTTCATAAAACATAGCAAAGCAATGTTTTATGTAAAATATTAAAATATTGATATAAATATGTATGAATAAAAATCTAAATCCAGAAAATGGCCATCCTAAAAGTTCATGGGACAGATTGTATTAATTTAACCAGGACTATGTAGAAGTAGAAAGAGAAAGAAATCTTTTTTTAACCAGAACAAATATTAAAAACCATTGCAGAAAATAGTGGATTTTGGATTCCAAACATTTTCAATGGTGTAATGGAAATTTTTCTGTAATTTTCTTATCACTGGGTATTTTATAAATATTCATTGAGTTTACCAAAAGTTACTGTAGCTTAAAAGGTTTTGTGAGCACTAACTATTGGCAGAAACTGCACTTGCAAATAAAAATAAATGTTTGCCTTTTTCCCATCGTGTTATTAGAACATCCAGTGATTTCCCAAATTAGTTTTCTTGAGTAACCAAGAATGGTTTCTTTATGATCTTGAGGAATGTACATGAGTTAGTATAATGCTATATGTAACATCATGATGACATGAACCAAAGATAAATATTTCCATCCCCGGAGGTTACAGATGGTGTAAGACTGTGGTAAAGATACCACAACTGAGAACAAAATTACTAAATTCTGGAAGGCCATGGGCAAGGAAAGCCAGGCTCATGGCTAAAGACCCTTACACCTTTTCCCTGTGTCAAAGATGCTGAACTGATCTGAAGGCTTTTACCAACAGAGACATAAAAAGGAGATTATTCTGGATCAGAGCAGGTATGTGGCTCTCTGGCAGCTGGAAAGAGAGTATTGGGTGCCTCTTCTTCTTTGGCGGACCAGAGAGACATTGACATTTATCCTGTGATGTTGAGAGGGACACTTGTATATAAAGAGCTTGTTTCTCACCTGGAAATTTCAGGTGGTGGAAACCCTCAGGAAATAGCCTGAGATAGCAGGATGAGAAAGGATGTAGTATATTATGTGCCAGGGAAGAGAAAGTTGGAAGCTTCCTCCCTCAGGCAGGAAGCCATTACAGAACATGGAAGAAGAGGTCCCTTTGTCTATGATAAATAATGGAGAGGGAACAGGGAACATATCAAACCATTAACCAAGTAGTGAGATGCCTCCCTTGGAGAGTGCATTGGAGGCATGCACCATGGGGGAAATTAAAGGAAGATGAGGCTACTTTTCTGCAGGGTGAAGGGCTGAGGGTGGAGCTGAACCTTACTCTAAAATCTGCATATACCATCTACACCAAGACCACTCTAAACAGCAGAGGCTGTAGTCTTCAGGCTGACACAAATGACATTCAGCCTCTCCCCTTCTTCCAACAAAATCTCCAAGGTGGCTGGCTACGCCCAGCTGGGTTACTGGAACCTCCCTTCCTGGCTGCTCCCTATGCATTTGGGCCATGTGTTAGTGTGACACCCCCATAGTTTGCGTGAAGGATCTAGAAGAAAGAAAAGGAGACTAAGAATGCACACTGTATCTTCTGCCACTTCCTATCTACTGCTGCCTCTTTCTCTGATACAAGTTTAGCCCAAGCAAAAGAGAAGGGAGTTATTTTGAATTCGAATGAGATTGATTTTTTTAAATGGATTAGACAGTTGGAATCACACTGACTTATGGTTGTGTCCCCATTACCCACTGGGAAGAACACACTAGCAATTACTGAAAAAATAAAATCATCCCATGAAGTTAACAACTCAATGGGTTCAGATTCTTTGGTCAAACTGGTCAAATGAATAGCACTGTGTCATCAAAGAAACAGTAATGAGGTTCCAGGCAGAGAAAGGATCGATTCAGTCTGAAGCAGGTACAAGATGTACAAGCAGGAGCAGTTCTGTGAAAGTGACACAGGGTAGTACAAATCCAAATTATTCAGGAAAGTCGGTCAACTTGAGCCTTCACATGTGTGCATTTTCAGTTGGATTTCCAGGTCAAATAAATATATTACCTTAGTGTGGGTTCTGCCAAAAGGAGAACCTAAGACAGAGACTTAGATACAAGTACTTTATTTGGGAGATGATGCCAGAAGCTCTCTCACACGGCAGAGTGGAGAAGTGACATGAAGAAGGGAGGTAAGTTTTTTAAAAACCCTTTTTTAATGAGTGGTGTACCACTGTGGGTAACTGGGGCTCAATCCCAGTGAAGACTTTCTGGGAGAGACACTGTAGAATCATTCTTCTGGGGGTGAAAATGTTTGGATATTTATCCACCACCTCCTACTCCTCATTGGTTGATAGTTGTTCCAAGCATATCAACTCCTGAACTTCTATCTTGCCCTATATATGGGCAAAGTTTGTTCCCTTTGACAGAGAGAGGCATGGGAAGCCTGTACAGAAACGCTCAGCACATGGCCTCCAAGAAGGGCTGAGGGAATATGAGACCCTGAGACCCTGACAACATGTCCTACATAAATAAAGTGAAAGACACAAAGAGAAGCCTTGAGAAATTCTATAAAGGTTGCTGATTTATAGATCAAAATAATACTTTTTTAAAGGCAAAGGGATTTCTTAGCCTGAAAGATTTGCCCACGTAGCAAATGTTTTGATAATTATGCCTCACCATTGTCAACATTTTAAAAATATTAAAGCTAGAAGAGACTTCAAGATCTTCTTTCCATGATCCATTTTAACTGAGCCAAACAAGGCTCCCAACGTTAGGTAATGTCAGTACATTAATCTTACTACCTGAATGGAACACACACACACACACACACACACACAGACTTCGGTTCTGTTAGGGCAGGAATTTTTACTCAGTTTGTTCACTGATGTGTCTTCAGCACCCAGACCAAGATCCAGAAAACATATGGTCAGTCAATGCTAACGCATACTTGTTATCTCATTTGTCATATGAGTGTTTGTGAATCCTTCCCCAGCAGACAACCTGACAAGTTCAGTCACTTTTTTCTTTTGAGGTAATTGACATATTAGTTTCAGGTGTATAGCATAATTTGCTATATGTATATGTTATGAAATGATAATTCTAGGTAACATCTATCAACACACATAGTTACAATTTTTTTTCTTAGGAACACTTGCAAGATTTATTCTTAGCAACTTTCAAATATACAATATGGCATATTAATCTGTATTGTATTATTATATAATTATACTTAATAAGTATTATTGATCCATATTGTATCATTAATTATACTTATTAATTAATAAGTATTATTAATTATACTTATTAATTAATAAGTATTATTAATTATAGTCATCAAGGTATACATTATCTTGCAGGACTTACTTATGTTATAAAAATTTAAAAAGTTGTAACTTGGACTCCCTTCATCCATTTCACCCACCCCCTATCTCTTGCCCCTGGCAACCACTGATCTGTTCTCTGTATCTGTCAACTTGTTTTTTTTTTAATTCCACATATAAGTGAGATCATACAGTGTTTGTCTTTCTCTGACTTATTTCACTTAGCATAATATATGTGATTTTTAAAGATATCTCCAACAGGTGCAATGCGTTGATTTCTACTGGTGACACACAGTTCCTGGTTATGCTGTAGTGCTTTGGTGCCTATGTTCATAACTGAAGCAAATGCTACCTTTCTTTTCAGGTTGGTAAAGGCTAAAGGTATAATTTTTTCCCTTACAAGTTCATGGACTCTAATGGTCTCCCCAACCCCTATCAATTGACACCCTCCCCCAGTGGTTTCCTGGGCTGGGGGAGCAGGGAATCCCTGCATAGAAACATACTCTGCATTCAAAATAAATTGACATGGAAAACTGTGGGTGCTAGGTTAAACCCCCCCCCCCCACATCAGTCCCTTTGGACCTTTTCTGAACTCAGATGGCAGGTGACATTTGAACGCGCATGTTAAGAATTGTGCCAGAAAGCATGTCAGTAAAACTAGCTTTTATGGAGCATTTCCAGCATGCCAGCCATTGTTCTAGGGACTTAAATATACTGTCATGAATCCTCAAATAGCTTTGCAAAGATTAAGGAGTAAGCTCCATTTTCAGGAGAGAAAACAGAGAGAAGCCCGATAATGTGGATAATGTTGCAGGTAGGCTGAGAGCAAAGGCTTTTTCACCAGTTTTCATACCCTGCATCAAAATGAACTGGGAAGCATAGTAAAACTGCAGATTCCAGGTCTCACCACAGAGATTCTCTAACGGTCTGGGATGATTCTCTAGAACTGATGTTTTATTTTTCTTTAATATGAAATTTATTGTCAAATTGGTTTCCATATAACACCATTGGTTTCCAGTACTCCTTCCAACAGGTGCCCTCCTCATTGCCCACCATCCACCCTCTCCTCCCTCCCACTCCCCATCAACCCTCAGTTTATTCTCAGTTTTTAAGAATCTCTTATGGTTTGCCTCCCTCCCTAATTTTTTTTTCCTTCACTCCCCCATGGTCTTCTGTTAAGTTTCTCAGGATCCACATAAGAGTGAAAACATATGGTATCTGTCTTTCTCTGCCTGACTTATTTCACTTAGCATAACACTCTCCAGTTCCATCCACATTGCTACAAAAGGCCATATTTCATTCTTTCTCATTGCCAAGTAGTATTCCATTGTATATATAAACCACAACTTCTTTATCCATTCATCAGTTGATGGACATTTGGGCTCTTTCCATAATTTGGCTATTGTTGAAAGTGCTGCTAGAAACATTGGGGTACAAGTGCCCCTGTGCATCAGCACTCCTGTATCCCTTGGGTAAGTTCCTAGCAGTGCTATTGCTGGATCATAGGGTAGATCGATTTTTAATTTTTTGAGGAATGTCCACACTGTTTTCCAGAGTGGCTGCACCAGTAGAACTGATGTTTTAAACTGGCCCCCTGGGATGACTGATGCCAAAGCTGCTTGCAAACTGCTCTTGGAGACACGTTGATTTAAAGCTACATCTGCCTGGTTCTGGTCACTCTGGTGTTTGTTCCCGGGAAGTGACTGCACCCAATGCCAGCTGGGACCACCTCCCCCGTGAAACACCCCTTCCTGAGCACACAGCTTGCTGCCTCCAACAGACACTGCTGGGCTTTCCTACCACCTCTCCCCTCTCCCACCCATTTCTCCCTTCCTGTTTCTCCAGTGTCTCCCACACCTACGCGGCTTTGCCAAGTCTTTGTTAACAGAAAGATTGGACAATTGGTGAGAAGCGAGTGGTTATAGCTTAGAAGGTCTTCTCAGGCTGGAGAACAGTCTCCCCTGCTCCCTGAGGCAGCTTCACTGGGAGCTATTTCCCCATAATGGGGGAATCTTGCAAAGAAGCACATTCAAAATTTAATTCAAACTCAGCCCCCCCCCCCCCCCAATAGAAACCTGCATATGGTTCATCTGGCCTGGCTTTTCCAGGCAGGCAGACCAGCAACCACACACAGCATCGTTTTGTGCCCTGAGGCAGTTGTGTTTAAAACTGCAGTAAAAAAAAAAAAAAATGACAGTTACAGGGGTAATTGAGCATCTGTGGTTTGTCTTTCTCTCTTATCTCTGAGCTTGAGAAGCAATGCAGATACATGAGCCACCATCTCAGCTTGCTATACTCAGGTACAGGAGCTGCCATGAAATGCAGGACAATGGGAATGGCCATGAACGGAGCCCAGGCTGAGATCCAGGGCTGAGTCAGTTCCTCTGGACACCTTGTGTTATCCACCCAGAGACCACTGCACCTGCCCTCACCAGGAGGCTCCCCTTTATTCTACTGAGTTAAGAAAAATGCAGGACTGAGAGAAATAAGGAGAGGATCAAAGAAATTAGGCTAAATTAGGCTCAGTTTGAGCTGAGCTAGTTTTAGGACAACTAAAGATGCTGTGATTATAGCAATTATAGGCATGGTAATGTGGCTTTATATACATACTGCATATTGCAGGTAAAAAAGCCACTGGAATTTGAGAATTAATCAAGTTGGAATCTCGAAAGATTTAATGAATCAGCTTAAACACAGGGATGTGGCCATGGACAACACTGTAAAAAGAGCCAGGGCACTTGTCGTTTTTAGAACAACCTGTGTATGTATGTCAGCCCTCCCCCATAGACTCAAAGTTGTCAGTTTACCCCTGTATATTCAGCACAAGAGACTGCTCAGTAGGTGCTCAAAACCTGTTTGTTGAACAAATGAATGAATGACAATACCAAAAACTAATCATGAATCCTATGTTTTGTGAAAGTAAAATTTTTAAAAGACACAAATTTCCTTTTGTGAAAGTAAAGAGATAC
This sequence comes from Acinonyx jubatus, assembly GCF_027475565.1. Classification (NCBI taxonomy): domain Eukaryota; kingdom Metazoa; phylum Chordata; class Mammalia; order Carnivora; family Felidae; genus Acinonyx; species Acinonyx jubatus. Next base: position 34,752,450 of record NC_069388.1, on the reverse strand, counting down.
AGAGTATTGAGAAGTGTGAGTCAGGTCTAAATTTTTTTTTTCTGAAGGGGTTACAGAGTGCAAGGGTAACTCACTGATACATCTAAGTGACCATTTCTCCCCAGATTTTTGGGTGGCTCCAAATAAATGGGAAGTTTTTAAAAAATACATGAGATGCTAAAAAGGAAAGGGCAATGTCAAGTTCGGGGCACGGAGTGACAAGATGGCAGATGATAGAAGGTATCTCCTTTTCCTTGTGCAATGTCCAACTGTTATGAGGAACCAGGGCTTCTTCCTCACTGGAACTGAGCACTGAAGAGAGAGAGTGCAGGGGAAGAAACTAGCATATTGACAGAGCAGCAAACAAACAAGTAATGAAACAGCAATTGACTGATATTTATCAAGATTTGCTGGGATAATGGACTTCCAAGGATACGCTACTTTTAGCAGTTGAAGACTTGGGGAGATGAACACATGAGTTGCTCTCATACGATGGAGATTGTATGGGTTATGGAGAGATTCCCACCTAACACCGGAGAAAAGAATTTCTCGTACCCTTGCTCAGATTTTTCAAAAAATGCTTATTTAGAAAGTGAGTGAAATTCAAACTATGTCCATTTCTCTAGAAAGTTTCAGCAAATTATATTTTACTTCAAATACAAATCATCCTAGGCTACCATGTTCAGACCAGCTTTTTAATCTGAAGTTAAAAGCCAAATTCAAGACCAGGAAACATCAAAAACAATAGTAGACCAATTACTCAAAAGGCACCATTATTAAAACTATCTTTGTCAAAATAATTCCATGTTTGTTCACCTGGAAAAACCAACCTCCATCTTTCAGCTTCCCTGCCCTTTCTTTGCTCTCATCTTACAGAAATGAAAGCCCATCTTCAACATCCCTCTCTCTTTTCTGAATGCCAAAGAAACCATTTTAGTTTTGTTTTCTTGTTTCAAGAAAGCAGCCAAATGTTAGACAGTAGTGTGTTTTAATTCATTTTGAAAAACAAACTCACATGATTGATTCTTCAGGTCCCCTACTTGGACCTGACACTTTATGAAGTCCGAACAGCTCTGCATAGTTACATTAAACAGGTTCTTGTGCTGCAAAGTCACTGGGTGCAGGTAGCAGTGAAACATTCCCAAGACAATCACTAGACATGCAGAATGCCAGCCAGAAGCAAGGATCACTTTCAGGGGTCTTGCTGTAGGGAGCATGATGCTGTATTTTGTGTGCATTGACAACTGTATAAGGTAGGCCAAGGGAGCGAAGCACCCCCCATTTCTCTGAACCCAAAGGGGTGTCTTTCCAAAAGAAGTGTCTTTCAATCCCTAAACTTCGAGCCAGATACTCCTCTGAGTTGTATGTGTTGCTCCTTGGAGAGTCAAAGCCAAGCCACCATGAGCATGAAGCCTGGCTGACCCCTCCCTCCTCGTTCCCCAGAGTGGAGAGAATGTCTGCCACTTACCCCATGAATCCAAAAGAATCCCCCCCGCCCATCCCTGGGTTTAAGCATGGACGCAGGCCAAGCAAGCCTTGGACACCCAAGCCTGTTGCATTGTAGCTATGTTGGTGTATCCCATGTACAAGGTGGAAAAGTGCTTTTGTTTCTCTACCTGACCCAGCCGGGATAGGGGGATTTGGGGGCTGCCTGCCTAATGGCCCCTAGCCCATGTGCTTATATTGGGATTGGTCCCTAGGGATCTGCACCTGGTTGGCAGTCATTTTGTGGTGGATGTGGTAAATCGCCAGTGTTACCACAATGACGAGGCCTAGGATGAGCCCCAAAATCAGGGGCAAGGTTTCCTCCAACTGCTCCCGCTCATCCACCGGACACTTATGTTCTGAAATTGGAAAGAAGAAGAAAAGAAATCAGCTCCTATCAAAACATTTTAAATCATAAGCTCTCCTATCAAAATAAAAAGAGAAATGGAGGTGAAAAGATTTCTCAAGGAACATTTGGGGAGACTCTTTTATTTAGAAATAATGTTTCCCCAACCAACCATAAGGATGAACCACTTAATATTTCTGCACAAGGTAAAAATAAAATGTATCAGTTAAACAGGGCAACAGTCGGTCATTGGATTCCTGGCAGGTGCCAATAAAACATCCAGACAATTGATTTCAATTTTCAGTTTCAGCATTAAACACAGCCACCATCATTTTTATTGTTGGTTTAATTTTTTAACTTTTTATTGAAGTATATGTACACACAGAGAATTTCACACAATATAGAGCTTTCAAAAAGACTGAAAATATCAAGTGTTGGTAATGATATGGAGCAGTTAGAACTCATATATTGTTAGTGGAAGATGGTACAACCACTTTGTAAAACTGTCCAGTAGTTTCTAATAAAGGGAAGTATACACCTACCTACCTACTAACACAGCATTCCATTCCTAGGTGTTTACTTAAGAATAATGAAAACATATGGACACAAAAAGGCTTGAGCATAAATGTTCGCAGAAACTTTATTCACAATAGCTTAAAACTGGAAACAATCCAAATGTCCATCAAAGTGGAATGGAAAAACAAACAATGGAATATTAATAATAAAAAGGGATGAATAAAAAGGAATGAACACATAACAAAATGGATGAATCTCAAAAATACTATGTTCAGTGAAAACTCTAAGACATGAAGAGTACATATATATGATTCCATTTACATGAAGTTCAAGAGCAGGTAAAACTAAGTCTATGGTGATTGAAATCAGAAAAGTGCTTATATATGGGGAGCAGGACAGGGAACATCCAAGTGTGATGGAAATATCCTGTATTTTGATCTAGGTAAGGGTTACATGGTTGCAAGTACAGGTAAACATGCATCAAGCTATGAGGTGCCTGGGTGGCTCAATTGGTTAAGCATCCAACTTCGGCTCAGGTCATGATCTCATGGTCCATGAGTTTGAGCCCCACGTTGGGCTCTGTGTTGACAGCTCAGAGCCTGGAGCTTGCTTCAGAGTCTGTGTCTCCCTCTCTCTCTGCCCCTCCCCCACTCGTTCTCTCCCTGTCTCTCTCTCTCTCAAAAATAAATAAACATTAAAAAAATGTGTCAAGCTAAATTTTTTAGATTTTTGCATTTTGATATGTGTAAATTATACTACAATTTTAAAAAAGAGAGTGCAGAACTTCATGAGTTTTCACAAATGAACATCCCATGTAACCAGCACCTAGATCAAGAAAGAAAATGTTACCAGCACATTGGTGTTGACTCCATTTTACTCTCTTACCCCCAAGACAGTTTAATAGCCCTTTGCCTCAATTTTTAACTAGAACCAGAAAAACAATTTGGGGCAACGTGTTGGTCACATAGTTTGTAGATCTGAGCAGAACTACATTCCTAGAAACCAGGACATGTTTGCTCAGGCTCCTTTGCTCTTTGTGGGTAACTGATGGCCTCTTCACCAAGCTCATGAGCCACAACCGGAGAAAACAGGCTTTAGATATCTGTTCATAAAAACTAAGTTTTTAAGTCAGGGTGACCCAGTAAACATTTACTGAGCACCAACTGTGTGCCAGGCTCCTCCATGTTGACACAGTCCTTTGTCTCACGTCTCCTGAGGCCAGCAGAAAGGAGAATAAGGCCTGAGCTTATTCTAGTAATTAGAGTCTGGAAGATTATGGACAAACATATAGTTTTTGAAAAGCTGTATACTTGGGGCACCTGGGTTGAGCATACAACTCTTGATTTTGGCTCAGGTAATGATCTCACTGTCATGAGATCGAGCCCCAAGTCAGGCTCTGAGTTCAAGTGGAGCCTGCTTAAGATTCTCTCTCCCATTCCCTCTGCCTCTCTCCCCACTTGTGCACACTCTCTGTCTCTCTCTCTCTCTCTCTCTCTCTCAAAATAAAAATAAAATAAAGGCTGTATACTTAATACACATGGTTCCTAAATTAACTTTCAGTTCTAAACACAAAGATTTTCTCATTTAATCCCCATGACAACCTTATGAGAGAAATACTGTTATTATACCCATTACCTAGAAGGTAGAATGAAGCTAATTTTCCTAGGGGAAATTCAAGCCCCAACTTGAATTCCAACAGCCTAACTCAACAGCACAATCAGGGGGGCAGTTAGCAGACATGAGCTAGGGGTAGAGTTAGGGTCAGTTCAGTAGCAGACCTGACCTACTGGCATTTAGAGGCTACAGAATCAGAAGAGGGGGCAGGAAGAGGGCTTCCGGGCTCTGGGGCTGTGTGTACTGGTCACAGAGGTACGTTCAATTTCTGAAAATTCAGTGAGGGTCATACTTATTACCAAGAGGTATGAGGGTGCTTTCACGGGGGATGGATATGTTGTTTTTTCTGGATTGTAGTGATGACTTCATAGGTGTATTCCTAAGTCAGAATTTCTCATATCATACACTTAAATGTGTGAAGTTTATTGTATTTCAATTACAACCTGAACAAAAGTGTTTAAAATAAATAAGTAAACATACACATACATACATATATTTCCTGATTGAAAAAAGAAGAGATTTTTTTACAGGGAAGATTTTTTAAAAAGACATTTTGGCAAATGTTAAGGAAGGGCTAAGGATCTATTGTTAGCACTAAATTGAGCATTTCTCTTTATTACAATCAGAAGGACTAAAAAGAATCAGTAGGGAACTTTTATTTTTGACTATTTAATTAAATTCTAATGAGTTCCACACTTTGAGTATCGGCCTGCAGCTCAACATACCCATTTCCCCTGGGAAAAGTCTTAAGGTTGTTACAGCAGCACCAGGAACAGCTATGGGCCCAGAGCTCCATACCCAGAAGGTTGCTTTTTCCCCCATGATACCACACTGCCCCTTTGAAGAGAAAAATGAGTAGAAATGAGGTTTCTTGGGGTAGGGATTTTATTAACAACAAAAACTATTTGTTTTCCCCAACAGGCTGTTGCCTGTGAAATGTCAAAGTAGATTGTGGGCTTTGCTCATTTTCTATATACTAGTCGCAAACTTACACTCTGATATTCATAACATGCCCCCTTCAAGCACACCTGACTGTAGCTAATGAGGTAACTTTGGGAAAGCCCCTAGGTCACCTAAGGATAGGGGCTGGTTGCCAGGAGAACTAAACTGGTGACCAGAAAGTTGGAACTTTCAGCCCCCACCCCCTTGATTTCCAGAGAGGGGAAAGTGGCTAGAGCTTGAGTTCAATCACCAATGGCCAATTATTTAACCAACTGTGCCTATGTAATGAAGCCTCAATAAAAACACCAAAGGATGGGATTCAGAGAGCTTCTGGTCAGTGAACACATGGAGATTTGGGACAAGTGGTGGGCTTGGAAAGAGCCTGGAACCTCCACCATCTTTCCCTGTGTCTTACCCTATGCATCTCGTACACATAGCTGTTCCTGAGTTATATCCTTTTATAATAAACTGGTAACTTAGTGAGTAAAATATATCTCTGAGTTCTGTGAGCCTCTCTAGAATTCAAGGAGAAGATCATGGAAACCTCTGATTGTAAGTTGATCGGAAGCCTAGGTGACAGTCTGGACTTGCAGTTGATATCTGAAATGGAGATGGGGAGCAGTCTTGTAGGAGAGAGCCCTTAACCCGTGGGATTTGATGGTATTTTCAGGTAGTGTCAGCAGTGAGTTGAATTGCAGAACACCCAGCTGCTGTCAGAGAATTGCTCAGTGGTTGGGAAAAACACCCACACATCCGAATTGGTATCAGAATCATACTGCCCAAAGTATTATCTTTTTTTTAACTTTTTAAAAAATGTTTTAAAAGTGCTTGTTTATTTTTGCGAGAGAGACAGAGCTCCAGCAAGGGAGGGGCAGAGAGAGAGGGAGAGACACAGAATCTGAAGCAGGCTCCAGGCTTTGAGCTGTCAGCACAGAGCCCAATGTGGGCCTCGAACCCATGAGCTGCGAGACCATGGCCTGTGCCATGACACTTAACCGACTGAGCCCACCAGGTGCTCCCCAGAGTATTGTCTTTAAATAGATAATAACTTTAGCATAGTTATGGGAGAATAACATCTCATATCCCATTCTTCAAGGAAGGCAGAGGGGAAAAGCACAATATATTCTGACCAAAAAAGTTATGGTTAAAATACCATTGTGGTTTAGTTTCGTGTTTCTTTTTTTAATTTTAATTCCAGTGTAGTTAACATACAGTGTTATATTAGTTTCAGGTGTACAATATAGTGATTCAAAAATTCTATACATCACTCAGTGCTCCTCATGACAAGTGTACTCTTAATCCCCGTCACCTATTTCACCCATCCCCTACCCACCTCCCCTCTGGTAACCACCAGTTTGTTCTCTATAGTTACGAGTCTGCTTTTGGTTTGTCTCCTTTTTTCTTTGCTCATTTGTTTTATTTCTTAAATTCCACATATGAGAGAAATCACATGATATTTATCTTTCTCTGACTTATTTCACTTAGCATTATAATTGTGGGTTACTTCTTAAAAATTATTTTTTGTGCCTTAGGAAAAAACCTGAACTAAACTCACCACAGAAAGGGGTATATAAAGGGAGCATTAAACTACAGACATGTCAAAAATAATCATGGGGAAATAAGGGATGTCAAAAATTATCATGAAAAATACTGAATCCCCATCCTCATCCATCCACATCCACTAAGTGGTCAAATAAGGGGACATTCTCAAGTCTGCCATCCCTTACCCACCCTTTCAAAATCCACAGAGCTCTGGAAATCCAGAGCACTTTGTATCATGCATTTGGCAGCAACACTTGAACTAATGTAGGATGCCCGTGATTTCACGCATCCTACTTAGCATGAAGGTTCACGTGTTTCACTGCAAGAAACAGATATATTAATATATTTGATTACAGGGGGCTGCCTGGACTCTTCTGGGGTTTTCCATAATATATGGACTATGCACTAAATTATCTTCCTAAAGTCTCAAAAATCCTGAACTCTGAAACCCATCTATCCCCAAGGGTTTTAAATGAGAGACCGACCGGGAGCTCACACAAGAGGGTCACACATTCCGCATTCAGGCTCAAGCCAGTGGTTTCAAACTCTGCCTCTGACCCCGAGGGGAAATAGTGTTTTACATTGCAACTCAGAACATAGGTAGACAAACATAACCAAAACCAAGTTTTCACAAAACAATACTTATCCTGACCCTATGCATCTAATAATTTCCACTCCAGTCTATTCTCTTTAACTTAAAACAGTGCTGGCCATGACCTACTAAGGCAGGAGATGCCATCTTTTTTTGCACCAGTAATGATGAAACTGGTGCAAACCAGTTGAAAACCCTTCTCAGAATCATGCTTACAAATGCATAAAGATAAAACACACACAATTATGAAGGAAAGATATTACACTGAAATTCAGCTATCAAAATATGTTTAAATAAGTTGGGAGAAAGCAATACATGTACCCCTTTATTAGTACACATACTGGCTGGGCTTGCAAAGTAACAAGAAGCATCATTGTTACTTTGCAAGATCTATATAAGCAAATGGGGGATGAAAATATCTGTGATTTCTATTGGTGAGAAAGTCACCACTAATTATTCATTAATTATCACCACTATCACTACTGTGGGTTGTTATCTTCATTTATGACTGAAGGGAATGTCAAAAATTAGAAATTTGCGAAAAGAAAGATGTAAATTTTTCCCACTGAAATTCACACATTCCCAGAATTCTATCCACAACCCTTATGGACCCCAAGGTTAAGATCCTTTGCCATAAATTGATTATATAACCCACAGATTATGAAACAGGAAGGCTCTAGGCTCTGCCTAGGAGAAGAACATCTTTTGGCCTAGACCACACTAAATCTGGCTTTGGATGCTCAGAGGCCCCTAATTCCCTGTTCACCTCCACAGGGCGTGGGGTCCCTCGTGCCTCTGCCCTGGCTGGGCTCAGGGTTCTCAAGTGCACAAAACAGATCCTGAAGAGGATGGCATATGGCTGGAAAAGACAACAACCAGTCTAGCCATTGGAAAGTACCAGATAAAGACAAATCGGACAACAGAGGGTCAATCTATTGCCAGCTGCCAATTGCCGAATAAGGTACCCTCAACCATAAATCCAATGCTGCTGAAATTCTGATCCATCTTCAGTTCTCGTTTTTAGTCCATGGTTTTGTTTTTTTGTTTTTTGGGTTTTTTTGGTCACTTGTTTGTTTGATGACCACCATTTTTTGTGTGTTTGATGGTTTTATGTCCATCTCAATGGTGTATTTACTCCCTGAGGCGAACCAACCACAAGAACTCTTCATTGTTCCCCAAATGAAAACACTGAGATGGGCAGTGGGCAAAAAAGGCAAGCTACCTGCTTTCTCAAGGTCTGCTAACACCCCAGACTATTCCTGTTCAAGGAGGGGGCTGATTGGGCTTCTTCCACTCTCTGATAGGACAGCTGGAGGGAGGAGTTTGCCCCTCTTCCCATTTTCTCTGGGCTGGGTCTGGACTCCTGTAACCGCAGCAAAATGTGTTTTGTATTTTGAGAAAGAGCATAAATGGGCCTTGGAGACCTTTGGCTGGAGACAAGCAGATACTTTAACCAAGATGTAAGCAGTAGCAATTAAGATAATAAAAGCAGTTGTTGATTGATGCCACTGTGCACCAGGCACATGGCATGCACAAGAAAGAGTTGTATAAATCTTTCTCACAATCCTATAAGCTCTGCCAGGGCAGGAAATTTCATACACCCCAGAACCTACGTGTAACAGACCCATCCAGACAGTGTCCTTGGCAGTCACTTTCTCACACATTGCAATGGGTTTTGCCTACAAGGCAGCTTAGAAGTCCCAGAGAGTCAATGCTCTTCCCCCACCCCAGCAGCCATCAGTGGTGGATAAAAGTTGATGGGTAAATGCATTGTTCCCACCTCTCAGGCTGGATAACTCTGACATGGGTTCTACACTCTCGGGGGTTCCAGCAGTGTCAGCCCCAGGTGCCCACAGTGGAAACCTGCTCACTAATGCATGGGTACTGGTTGCCTTACTATCTCACTTCCCCACGCCCTTCCCAGTGCTTTCTAGAACCACTTCCTAAATAAACTACTTGCACTTACATGCTTGCCTAGGATCTGCTCCTTGGGGAACCCAGCCTAAAACACTATGTTCCAGGAAAGTACCAGGAACACTGAATTCTACAACTGGCTAGTTACATAGCCCTACACTGGGGCTCCACATTCCTGCCCTTGACACAGTTCTCAGCAGTGTTCATAACAGGATTATCTCCCCCTAGATGCATACCCAGGAGACCCTGAGGAGCAACTATGCATGCTGGGAGGTGCTATGTAAGTCACAGGTCTACACAATGCTGTGGATCAGCATCAGCTAAGCCTTCATGCACATGGCAGCCAGCCACAGGGTGCCCTACCGAGGGCTGGTGTACAGAGAACGGTAAGGCACGATCCTTTCCACTATAACACAGATGTGGTTAAAACACAGATGAGGTGGCATCTTCCAATCATGCTGTTAGGAACACTAATAAAAGGCTCATGAATTCAGGGTACTCAACAACGTGTGTAAAGATGCCTCCTGTGCTCACATGTTTATTAGGAGCAGCTGAGGCTCTGAGTAAGCGCTCAGGATCTGACACCCAAAGACAGGCTCTTGCCCCAGCCCTGGCAGCCACTAGAAGGGCAGGCTTCACCAATAACTTCACTTCTCTGAGCCTCAGTTTCTCTGCAGTCATCTGGGATCTCAGCACCTTCTTTACAGGTTTGTTTGTTTGCTTGTTTTTCCCCCTTGAGAATTAAAAAGGGACCAGCCTATATGTGGTCACTTTTAAATGCCTTTTAAACCTGAATCTTTAACAAAGGGAAACAGAGACTGGGTGCCTGAGTGGCTCAGTCGGTTGAGTGTCTGACTCTTGATTTCAGCTCAGGTCATGATCCTAAGGTTTGTGGGTTCAAGCCCTGCATCAGGCTCTGAGCTGACAGTGCAGTGCAGAGACTCTGTCTCCTTCCCTCTCTTCCCCTCCCCTGCTCCTTCTCCTTCTCTCTCTCTTTCTCTCTCAAAATAAATAAACTTTAAAAATTTTAAAACAAAGGGGAACAGAGATACCCTTTGTATTCTGTTATGTTTCTTTTGAAATTATGCATAAAAGTTGCCTTTAATTAAGCCGTTAAAATTCTCAGGTTGATCTGTTGCTTATCAGTGATGCAATCCTCATCCATCACAGCCAGGAATCTCCAGGGGGCCCACAAAGGGACACACTTTAAGGACTTAATTGTGGAAGGACACGTTAATCAACCCCAACTGAGAGACATGAGGTGCTTTGAACTGCAGGGTGGTCGTTACCATACAAGTGTATTGGTTATAGAAATGAGCCAAAGTAGCCTCTGTGTATCGGCCCCTAGGTGGTTTATTTCTTCACTGCAGGCTGAGACCATTAGCTCTAAAGCCTATCATGCCAAACTCAAATTTTTACACATCTAATTATTTAAAAACCAGCCCAAAGAAGCACATTTTTAGCTATTTAGAGCCTGCCTGCTTTGCATACCAAACCTCACCCAACAGCTGTTACCCATTGATAAGATAGGCCTTGGCCTCTGCTGCCCCTCAGAGCTCTCTGACCCAGAGACTCCTTACCGTGCTGCTGAGCCATATTGCCTAGACACGTAAGCCCCCTCCCCAGTACCCCTCTCCCTGCCAGGAGGTCCTTTGCCCTCCTCCCTTCTGGCTGGTGGTCCCCATATGCCTCTCTCTGGATAGTCTCATGCTCTGAGCAGCTTCCGCTCTCATGCAACCCTGTCCAAGCACCACCCAACAAAACTTGTGTATTATTGCCTCTCAAGGTCATATCTTTTCCTTGATCAGCTCAAGATTCCTCAACCACCCCCCCACACAGTATTCCACAGACCAGCAGCATCACCAGGGAGCTTGCTAGAAATGGAGCATCTTGGGCCCCGCCCCCAGACCTACTGAACCAGACTCTGCATGTTAACAAGATTACCACAGTCGTGCACAATGCAGCTACAGATTCCTGTGCACACTGCAGTTGGAGACGTGCTGGGCTAAGAGACTTCTGTTGAGGATAAGCGTAGTAGCCGAGCTCAATGCACTAAAGGGATTTAAGTGATAAAGACATCAACCCCCATTTGAGCTGCTCTCAATGCTGTGAGTATCCAGTAATCCATTTCACTGACCCTTTCTTGCTTTAGAGTCTATTAAACAGGCAGATGTGAAACTTCAGACTGCCAGTATGGCCCCCTTACACAGGGAATAGTTTCTTCGTTGGAAACTGTGTGGCTATAGGTCCTGCACACACGTGCCAAACCTACATATATACCCTGCAGTAGGCTGCAGTTATAAGACCAGATATGGCCCCCTATGGCCCCCTCCCCCACTCCCCCACTTCCCTACGTGCAGGTGCAGGCTACTCATCCAGAGCCTCCTGAGCTTCTTTTCTGGGAAAGCAGGGGCGGGGACAAGCCCCAGGTCCCCAAAAGGCACTTAAAAGGAATCTTTTGGATTCTACCAAATCAAATCAAATGATCCCTTGCAAAACACAGTGGGGGGCAGGTGCTGAGAGGCACAAATGGGAGGAGCCAGGAACAAAGGAACCCCTGCCACACAAAGGCAAACGGATCCAGTGAGTGATTCTGAATGAGGCTTGCCTCCTCCCAGGAGCAGGAGCTTTGAGCCCCAGGGCACCATATAGGAGGGGACATCCTAATTATTACCCAGAAAAGCCTGAGACAAGTGCAGTTTGCTTGTGCTTAATAATACATCTGCATTTAGAAAGTTCTACATGCTTACAAACTCTCTAAGTCTACCCAGCAACCGTGCCCCTCTAGGACCTGTAAGTGAATAAAACCTGGTTTTCAAACAAAGAAGGCCAAGACGTCCATGCTATGAACTTCACTGATTTTCAGGAAACCAGCTCTGGTCCTGATTCAGTGCTCATTTACTCTTATTTTGTATACCATTCTAAACACCGATGAGATTTGATTTCTCAGCTCATCAATGACTATCAGCAACAGTGTAGAAATAACCCAGAACGACTGGGGTGAGGTTGAAGTAAGGACCTAGTAAAAGCAGCCATCACAGCACAGATAGCACCAACCAGTAAAGAAGTGCCTAAGAACAGCTGACCAGTAAAAAACAAAGAGTAATTAGAGACTATGAAAAGTACCCGCATAAACTCAAATGTATCTGTGGTAGGAACCCTGGGGGCTGATTCTACACAGTCCAGGATGTTCATAATGAATTCCTGGTCATCAGTAATCATAAGTCCAATCACATTTAATTATAGTTAATATTTTCAGTTGAAGAAAGACTGTTATATTTTATAAACACTTATGTAATCAAACAGATATTTTTAAAACACTAAGGTCTTGACGCTTGTGAGTTTAATTTCAATTTTGTGAAGATCCATGAAAATGCAGTTAGCCCATCCTTCCCCAAGTGTGTGGAAGTAAGTACTGCACTGACTTACTAAACATATTAAATCCTGATTCATCTGGTATTCAAGCATTTGGAAGTCTCTGTTAATTGTGTCCACAGCTTCAGGATATCAATTCAGCCAAAGTTAACTGGGCATCTACGGTGTACCAAGCACTGTGTTAGGCACTAAAAATACAAAGATGAAAAAAGAAGTAGGGTCTTCTGTCAAAGACAGTTTAACTTAAGAATGTTCAAATGGTCTTTAAATGATCATGGTATTGGGGGAGGGGAGCATATATTCTACTCAGTATAGTTTGAATTGGGAGGGGAATTTTATGAAAGCTGGATTCCCTGGGAAATGATCGAATGATTTGTGTATGACACAGATGGGGATTCCCTGATATCCTGTATGTTCTAATAGTTGTATTCATCTGGGGATCCCCACTCCAAAAGAAGGCATCCATAAAGCAATGAGAATCTCTCCCCATTTCTTAGCCACAAGGAATAAACAGAATATCAAACCATCTTTAACAACCTTCTCCAGATAAGAGAGAACAGATGAATTGAAAAATTGATTCACCCTACGTTTGCCTGGTAAAAATTGTTGCTAGACTCAGATAATTGCAGAAATGTGGACTCCCCTTGTGCCCAACTTCTGCTGGGATGCAGAGAACCAAGAGAATGTGGATGTCCTGAATCTGCCTCAGCTATATCCTGCCTGACCCCCTTTCAGAGACTAGCACAGACTGAGAAGAAGCCTTTCTCCACACCCCAGGAGGAAAAGATCAGGGGCCCCTGCTTTTCTGAAGCCTCAAGGGTAGCCCTCCTCACAAAGGTGAGTGCTAGAGGGAGGCAGGTCTCCATGAGTCTCTCTGTAGCACACACACACACACACACACACACACGCACACACACACACACACCCCTATTGCATTCTAGCCACACAAAAACTTAGACTCACAGTGGTAGAAACTACAGCTGAAACTATCTGAAATAACATGGAGAAGTGAAGGCCCATGGAAGCAGAAGCCCTTCTGTAATCCATGGCTCTCTATGTAAGTGTTTGAGATTTTTAGCTGATTTTTCATTGGGAAATTTGCATCAAAATTATATATATATATTTCCAAACAGTCTTTGTTACCTCTTTCCCTATCAAGGTTCCTCTCTTGGCGAACAAAAAGGAAGAGAGGAAAGAAATAAAAAGAAGGGAAGGACCAAAGAAGGGAAAGTGGGAGAGGAAAGAATGAAGTGAAGGAGGAAGGGAGAAGAAAGAACCATTGAGGAAGGTTGATCAGTTCACAGTCTAAAATATTATAGTGAGAGGAAGTGTCATGTCAGCCTGAAGAAAATACAAGTAGTAACAGCCTGAAACCCTGGCAGGTCCCTTTCCCCATCCACCCTGAAGTCAGCCTTCCCTTCCCTCCATCCTGTCTCCTCCTCCCACACTGATCCCCCCCAACCTACCTTCACTGAAGACAAAATCAGAGATGATGTCAAAAGGCTGGATGTGTACCGCAGACAGAATCATGGTAACTGTCTTCTGTGGATCGCTGGAGGCTAGTGAAATGGTCTGCTGAGCTTGACACTGGTAGGACTTCCCAGCTGGGGTGACCAAGGCAGAGAGGTGATGTGAGTTGGCCGTGTGCTTCCCAGCTGCAGGGAAGGCCCAAAACAATGGTTAGGCCCCTACTTCTGGAAGAATCCTAACCTCCTAACCTCCTGTGCCTCTCTCTCTCTCAGCTCCAGAAACCTCTCTGATCTTCTGTGTTGCCGAGCTGGGGCTGGAGCTCTGCAGAGGGCATCAAGTGGTGACAAAGGACAGGCACTCCCCTTCTTTCAGGAGCAGGGGTTCCTTAAACATTGATTTGAAATTTCTTTTCTGGAAAAGGAGAGTGATACCTAAAAACCCAACTCTGTTTACTATATGCAACCTGAAAATGGAGATTTCAAAGAAACAGAACAGTGATGTGGTTTTCCACATTTCACACTGGCCCACACAGAATTAAAGATCTTCAACAAAGCCGGGCTGGTTGCTGGTGCCCTGGGCAGACTTAACATACATATATACTCTTTGCAGGGCTGCCCCTTTTTCTCCTTTTCAGGTACATGTTTGTTGTTTTTCCCCCTCTTTCCCTTTTTTGGAGAGGAAGGTATCTAATTTAACTGGGAGAAGTGTTTGAATATGGATTTTGATGAAGAGAAGAAAATGCTCTTTTTACTGCAATGATAAAAAGGGGAAAGGGAGACATGATCCGTACATTCTTTCATGTGTTCAATAAAAATCTTTTCCCAACACCAGTGCCCAGGTGATGGAAGGCCTCATTGGGAGATTACACAGTTTCGTAATAAATAGGTTGGTTAATTAATTAATTTGAATGTGGTCTTTGATGGCTCTTGCACATGTGAACATTCTTATTTGGGGAATGGCTGTTGCTCTTGCCACAATATTTTTGGAGGCTCTGGGAGAGTTGGAGCGAGGGCAGGAAAAGCTAATAAATTAGGACACAGTTCAGAATCTGCTCTGGGGTGACTGCAGTCAATGACTGAAGACCGAGTGTGAGCTATAGGGCCACGAACAAAAAGATACTGCAGGCTAACCGAGAAAAGGAGTCACACTGCCCCTTTCAAGTTTCTGCGTATAAGAAGAAAAACCAGGGTGAAGGGGGGAAAAATTTAGCTTCTCGGTGCTCCTTTAAAGGACAAATCATAAGAGATCCTCCTGAAGCAGCCAGGGGGAAGACAGGCCCTCAAGAGATGTCTCATCGAGGATCAGGCTACAGTGACCTACCGGCTGATCCTTAGGCCCGTGGTTCCTTGCTCATCTACAAGGCCTAAAGTCCAGAGGACACGCAGGTGCTCCCGCTTCCTCTACCTTGGAGAGAAAGCCCAGGGCTGACATGGCCTGGGAGCGCAAAGTCAGGATCTGTTTCCATAAATTTCCTGAGGAATTTGGTCTTCATGCCTGGGCTCTCTGCAGTGCCCAGGCTTTCCCAGGCTTCCTCCCCAGCTTTGGAGCCTCTACTCACCACTGACTGCGTCTTTAAAATGGGTCTTCTCTAAGGAGTCATAGACAAACTGGACCTTGCTCAACCTCCACGTCGCCTCGGGTCCTTTGGACGCATTATGACTTTCCTGCCAAGAGGGAGGCGCGCGTCACTCGTCCCCGCGGCTTTTGGGTGAGGAAATCCTGGGGGCGGCCCCCGCCCACATCCACCCAGAGGTGGGCAGAGCCTCCTCTGCGCGTCCCCCTCGGGGTTACCTTTACAAACAGCATTTTGAGCGCATACGCGCGATCCACCCAGAACACCTGCAGCTCCGACTCGTTGTGGCCACAGCGGCCCTTCACCTCAGCTCCTCGGGTCAGGGAGATGTCGGCCTGTTCCGTGATCAGCTGGGAACACATACGCCCCGCACCCCCTCAGCGCACCCGGCCTCCGCGGAGGCTGTAAAGGGCAGCGCATTCAAACTCGGGGTGGCACGCCTGAGCGCTCCTTTGCGCGCGCGCTCGCAGGTCCCGGAACATGCGGTTAGATGCTTGCTCTGCGTGCAGACCCGGCCGTTAGGGAAGCAGAGAAAGGGGGATTACTTTCAAAGCAGGCAGGGCGAGCAGAAGGCGTTACAAGCCGGAACCCCCATGCAGCATTCAGGAGAAGCCTGCAGGGGCACAGAGGGGGAAAGCGGGCGACCCAGGTCTTCCTGGGGCCTTGAAGGGGGATGCCCTTCGCCCCTGGAGCCCTAGGAGTAAGCCCGGAGGGAAAAGGTTCCTTACATCGACATAATTGCTGGCCCACACATCATAAGGGACAATAAATTTGGCTGCGAACTCGGCCATGAGACACGTCGTCCCATTTTCCCGCACCACAAATATATCTTTTTCAGGGTTAGTGGAAAGGCCTGAGAGATTTTCCACTTCTTGTTCTGCCATGATTCCAGCCGTTGTATCTGCGGAAAAACAAACCAAAAAAAAAAAAAAAATCCTCTCGGTTCCGGGCTCAGTGAGCCCACGCGTCGCGGGCACAGGGGTGGAGAGATCGTGGTCTGCAGGCTTTGGGGTGATAAAGTTCCTTGCCGGCTGCTGTGCGCTCTGCGAGCCATTTCCCTAACCTAGCGCCGACAATTTCAACTCCGTTGCTGTTAATTTATGATAAAAATAAAATTTTAAAATTTAAATCCTTACTATTTTGTAAGCCGACTGGTCTTTTCCTTCATCTTAGGCTTTTAAAACCAAATCTTTCTTGCCAATGCTCAGACCCCACGAAGCAGACTCGTATAGCATTCTGTCTGGGATGTGCGGTACAGGTGTGTGGCCCTCTGGGGAATTCCCTGCCTCTGGCGGGAAGGCCCTCCACCCCGCCCGCAAAGAAGAAAGAAAATAACAAAACGTAAGGGCCACATTTTGACCTTAAGCTACTGGTTTTGCTCTGCTCGTTCTATTCTCTGCAAATAGTGCACCCTGCCCTCGCTGTGGCCCAAAAGCTACTCACGGAACAGCATCAGGAGAACTCGAAGTCTACAGACGCTGGAAAAGGCTCTTCCTCGGAGATCCATGCTCGCCGTGCAGAGAATGAGGCCAGATGTGCTGCTGCAGAAGCCGCCTGAGAGGGAATCCCTCAAAGTCGCCGCTGGAGTGAGCCGGGGTGAGCGAGGGGCGGGGGCACCTAGAGGGAGGCGGGGGGAAGCGCGTGTTCTCTGCGCGCTGCCGAAGACTTGGTGGCGGGTGCCGCACCGACCCGTGCAGGCTGAACGCGAGTCGGCTCACTGCGGAGGAACCGACCGAGAGGTATGGGAGCTGTCCACGGCTGCGAGTACTGAAAGGGATCGGTTGTGTTGCAGGAGTGATTGTTGTGGCTTGGCTAGTGCAGCTAGCCAATGAGAATTGGGGGGGCTAAAATTCTCCCTGAGTCTGTTTCCTGTTCTGCAATTGCATCCGCAGAGATGATTGTGTCCTGAGAAACTTAACAGCACTCTCAGACCTATTCGATATCCCTACTAGGTACAGTTATTAGGTGGTGTAGACATCACATCCTTGGAGTCCTGGTTGCTGAAAATGCCTCTGGTTCCTGAAAGAAAACGGTAGAACACAAATTGTTTCTGCTTTGGGGGAGGAGGAGTAGGCAGAAATAGAGAAGGGAAATGCTATGGCAACAGTTTCCTGCATTTGGAGACATCCCCTTCTCTCCTCTGCTCTCAATGAGCTAATGGATTTAAAGTTAAATTGACGCCTCCCTAAATGAGGCCGTCAGTCAGTGCAGTATTCTGGCTTATTTTCTGTGAGTTCTGCTCTCTGACTGCATGAGGGCTCTAAACTCTGGGGTCATCTACCCTCACTCATTATATTGCGACTTTTCTGCCAAGAAGAATGTAAGTGAACCCGAAGTTTGTGAGGGTTGTCTAGGGTCTCTTAGGACACTAATGTCACCTACTTTTGTAAACATAGACATTACACACATATTGCTCTATGGCATCCAGTGGGACAAAAAAAATACTACTGGACTAATTCCTATATTTACATTTTTGGTAGCTTGCTTTTTAAAAAATTTCTTGCTTCATAAATCAGAATACAGCTTTTTCAGCAATGAACATGCTGTCCTCATCAATTGTATTGATGTCCAAATATTTCATGTCTTATAGGATATTTAATTATGTGAATAATCAGTAATATAATGTCATAAAATAAACAATATCATATTAAGGGGGAAATTGCAAAGTATTTTCACATGCACTCTCAAATTTTATCCTCCTTACCACCTTAGAAGGAAGACAAGGGAACATTTGCCTTATGGTGGTTGTACACTCCCAAAACTGAGACTCAGAAAAATTAAATGACCTTGCCTAGTGTCACATGGCCAGTTAGAATTAAAATAGAAAAATCACATGCTTTAACTTCATAGGGACCATCTTCATTTTTCCTTATATAATACTTTGACTCCAAAATATACTATATTTTCATTTCCATAAAATCTTTATTCAATGACCAAATAACAAGCTGAAACCCAAAGTCTGTAATAAGATCAATAGCAATTCGAATTATGAAGTAATATTTAAATCAATACTATATTTTATACCTTCATTTTTATCTGGTATATTTCATTCAAGCATTTTTCAAGAACTTTGCATAAATGTTTATATACAGAAGGACTGAGGCCTTTGTGATTGATAAAAGTCAATTATTATGATTGCGATTTGCAAAATTTACATGCCTTGCAATTTGTCACCTTAGCAATTGCTATTACACATTTTCCTGTAGTATCATAAAAACTTTGAAAACAATGAGACATATGTAACGAAGCATTTATATTCTCTTTCCCTCCATCTTTCCCTCCAGTACTTTAATGAGGAAAGAAATGGATAGATTTTAGTTTAGTGTTCACAATTTATTACCTTCATGACCTGGTACAGATTATCATTTTCCTCAACTGAAAAACTGGAATAATACCTCAGGGGATGGCTGGTTAGGCCAAGTGAACTAATGAGTAGAACATCATTCAAAACAAAGACAAATTAATTTCATCATAAACATTAACTGAATACCTATTACTTGCACTATGTTTGGTGCTCTGGGAACCCAAAGATAAACAAATACCATTATAGAAGTAGAAGAGATGTCTGTGAAAGATTATGACAATTTTTCTTGTGATACATTATTGCAGATGTCCTCATTTATAGATTATTAAAAGATCAACTGAATTAATTGATGATTATCTGCTTTAATAAGAAAACATAGATGGGAAGTATCATGGGTCATTAATCTTAAGTTGTTGTAGTTGATTATTGATTTCATTATAAATCAAATGGTCGTTCCTTTGAAATGGTTTCTTTCCATACCTGACATACATGATCTCTTTGTTGACACCAGAGAGTACTTCAAGAGTTAAAAGAAAAAAGGAAGCAGTTTTAACTCTTTCTTCCCGGAAGGATCATCCTCAAAACATAATTAAATTTCCTTTTAGGTATTTAATCTTAAAGATAGCTTACAAAGATCCATTAACTTATCTATCTGTCCTCAGTGATTCTTATGTTGCAATAACAATTGGATCATTTTTCCTACAACTTTCACCTACATTAATTAAATAACTTTCTAATCAAGCTTTAAAAAAATCTTCACTTCTCTGAAATCAGCAAAGAGCAAGTAAAACTCACCATTAAATCATATTTTAAGATAGTAACAAAGTTTTCCAAAATTTGTTCCATTCTTCATTTATTGAATGGGAGAGAAAGTAGGAGAAGCTAACATAAACAAGTACACTCTTGTGGATAACGGTTGTGTCAATTTTCATTATTGCTGCTGGTGGTCAAAACAAAATGTCAGTGGTAAGTGTAACCCATGCATGTTGCCCTTGGAATCTTCTCTAGATCCTCTATGTCCTTCAAAGGATTCTTTTCAATTTGTGTACTTACTTATTTGGATTGGCCTTAATGAATCACATGCCATTGGGTGGTTACTATTTCACAGTAGTGGAAGAAGAGGCTCCTGTGTGTCTAGACCTTTCAGTTTAGATGGGAGAATAGAAGAAGATACATGAAGATGTAGACTTGTGTGGCACAAGGTGGGCATAGACACACAGAAAAAGGTAAAGTAAGACAGTCATCCCCAGGGTGGGGTAGAACTGACCAAAGGAGGCCTCTTGGAGAAGGTGGGTTTTGAAAAATGTGGACAGATTGAACTGGTATCAAGGAAGACAAGGAAGACAATTGCCCTTGGCACTGCTAATGTAAGAAATATATATTAAATAGGAAAGCCAGTACAAAGATGTAACTCTCCATCCTTCCATGTTTATCAATTTGCATTAAAGAAGAAGTTAGACCCAGAAGTTCACAATCATTTATAGACTACATAGTCTCTAATGTCTTTATGTGATAATGTGCCCTACATATGGTATGCATATGCAAACCTTATTCTAAAAAAATTAAATATTCAAATTGTTAGGTGTATCTCTTAGTCACACAAATAATTGACTTGGATTTGTACAACCAAGCAAAAAATTACAAAAATCAGAAAAAATGCTGATTAGAAACCATATTTGTGAACTTCAAAAGGGGAAAGCTAGGCTTTGTTACAGCTGAAATTTGGCTTGTTGATGTTTCAGTCCACTTTACAGTGAAATGTAAAAATGTACTCTGGCCCTATTATCCCCCAACTCTTCCAACACACACACACACACACACACACACACACACACACTGGGAGCACACAAGGATTAAAGAAGCAGGGATAATTTAACTAACCTGGACAAGGTGCACAGAGATGTCAAGCTGGAATTACTACTTACCAAAACCTTTTCTTGTATTCAGCATATCACTGAATACTTATTTAATTTAATTTATTTACTGCCTTTCAAACCCTTTCTAGGATAGAAACCCTTTTGGATAAGAACTGAAAAGTAAGTGTACACACGAATATTTTGTGCAGAAGTTTCCAAACCCTAGAATATTTGCAAAGAATGAGAAAGTGAAGCGTGCCTCTGATGCACTCAGCTTGCATGACCTTGGTAAAATTTCCCTCATCCTTTCTTTTCATTGGTCTCTCCTGCACCTACTTTAATGAAGCAAGAGCTGTTTCTGCAATGAGGGTAACCAGTGGAGGAGACAAGGCACCAGAATAATGGCTCTTTCATTGGCAAAGTATGTTTATGCTAAGTCCTTAGGAAATGTCCTTTTATGGGTTCATTTAGAATAAATGCCTTCACAGAGGAGAAAATGCGAGGGGGGAGGGGAAGACAAAGTCCATAAAGCAAACCCTGAATAAGCAGATGGTAAGGCTTGGTAGTCATTCTTGAAAAGTTCAGTAGCAAATGAGGCAGTAATTAGTTAACCATTTTTAAACTTGTTTTAAGTTAGTTACCACTAAGTTTCAATGTGTAAGATTTAGGCCTTGGAGTACAGCCCTCTCTGCTTTCCTAGCAGAGAGGAAAAGCTTAACGTGGGAGCAGGGAACTTCTCTGCAAAACAAAACAAAACAAAACAAAAAACAAACAAACAAACAGAACAAGAGTCAATGGAGAAGTTTTAAAATTCTTTAAGGAGTGTTTCTCTGCAAGAAAAACAACTACCTCCATGTGTCTCAGGGTTAGGCAAGCTCATTTAAAACAGTTTGCTGCCTGAATTCTCAGATGCTGCAATTCCTTAAAATCATGTTACCGGCATCTCTGGTCCCCCAGTTAACTACTCTTTTAATTGCCTATTTGAAGTTATCACTTGAAGATGTGTTGGGACTAAGGACAATTTATATTAATTGCCTCTGGGAGGGGAGGGTGAGAGTGGGGTGGCCAGTCTGTTGTGCTTTGAAGGAAGCATTGCTGGACAGAGCTGGAATTCTGGAATGCCCTCAGGTGTTCTGATGTTGTAGGTTTGGGATATGTCTGTGACTTTTTTGTGAAAACACTGCAAAGATGCTCCAGTAACCAAGAAAGAGAAAGAGGAAGGAGTCTTCGGTGTATTGCAAAGGTGCCTGGAATGGCAATCTAGAAAGCAATATGCTAGTTATGAAGAGCGACAATTTCAGGGCAGTAGCTCCGAAAATGCCTTTCCTAAAGGAATTCCTCCAGGACGAAACACAATGCGTCTCTTAGTGACCTTAGTTGAGAAGTGATCTGAGCAATTCCTTCAGGGAAAAACATGCTGTGAATTCCATTATTAAAGCATAGTGTCTCAGCGTGGAAGAAGTGTGCGCTGGTCAGGGCACATGGCCTGTGCCTGTGTCAGTACCTTGGGGTGGCACCGATGCAGGAGAGCCCGGTTGCTCCGGGTTTGGAGTTTTGGCGCCCAGGCTGCAGACTCCAGACCTGGGAGCTTCTGCCCGAGCAAAGGGAGATGCCCGCCACTGCGGGCGCCTAGCTGCCTGCGCCCAGAGCTCGCAAGGACCTCAACCTGAGAAAGACACTGGAGCCTGGCACCTGGGTTGGACTTCTGACACATTGGTGCAGCTGCTCCAGGTCTAGACATGGGACAGAAAAACCCGGTCCAGATGCAAAGGTCAAGTCCACACCGGCTCCAAAGCCGGGATAGGGGGATCAATTACAAGGGTGCTGGGGCTGAGCAAATTCGGCCACAGCGACCGAACCTGCCGGGTCTTTTGTGTCTGGGCGTGGAGGGTCGTTAGGACTAGAAAAAGGAGGAAGAAAGTTCCTAGCAGAGAGCGTGTCCCTGCCTCTCCGGAGACCTTCTTCGCAGCTCCTGCGCCGCACAGGAAGTCTTGCCAAACCCGGTGTTGGAGCGAGGTAGGTGGGCTGTGAGACCCAGGCGCTCTCCGATCCTTGGGCCTCTCGGGTCCTTCCTCCATCCCGAGAAAAGTCGGGAGACTCTGAGGGGGGTGTAGGATGCTGAACTTGGGAAGAGAGGAGACCTGTTTACACAGGCATCCCTTTCTTTTCTTCCTGACCAAACCGCCAGCGCTGTATCCGCACCGGAGGAAAATGCCCCGAAGTGTCCCAGCGGTCTGGATTCCAGAAGAGAAGTCGTGAGGATGCGCGCTGCAGGGCCAGGGGTGCACGGGGTATCACGCCGCAGCTCGGTCCTCGGACAATTCTGGGACCCGCGCGAGGTTTCCCAGACAGAGAACGGATTCTGCTGAGAGGAGATCGAAGCTGAGACAGCACACGAGGCCCAAGTGGCGCGCAGACAGCTCGGGGCGAGCACCCGGGAGCAAGCGGTTTCTGCGGGCGGGACTGGCGGCCGCCCTGGACCCGCAGGTTCCGGACCGGGACGAGAAGGTCAGTAGGTGGACTGGCTCATATGGCCAGGGCTGTGAGGTTAGGTTCGACTTAAAAAAAAATTTTTTTTTTTAATCAATCAATCAATCAATCAATCTGGGTAAGGGGTGGGGAGCAGAGGGCATTCCCCACCCCAGGCTGCAACTGCAAAAAAAGCCCAGGCTTCTGCCTTAACGGGAGTCCCCAGGGACAATGGGGAGGGGGGGGGGGGCAGCCTCTCATCAGCAAATCTCGCGCCCAGACGATGCTCCTGCGCCCCTTCCGCGGATCCCGCCTGGGGTGCAGGTCCAGTCTGCCAGCAGGACGCAGGACCGGCTTTCTGGAGGCTCCAGAGGGCGTCCTGTCAACACCTCTCTCCTCTTCGGTGGACAGGGCCGGGTAAGAACTCTGGGAGGCCCCACACCAGAAGAGCACCGTGGATACCCTCCTCTTAGTCCCCTCAAAATAAAAAACAACATTAAATCCCCTATAGTAACACGAAAAATAACATTAACCTTCGGATATTTCTCTATGGCGAACCTATGGTTATCTTTTAATTCAAAAGCAAATTTGCGGGTGCCTCAGCTTTCCCCTGCCTGTGAAATGCCCCAGGCCCGTGCCACCCCAGGTCTGGCTGTCTGAGGTATCCCCCGGCCCAGCAGCCCAGGTGAAACCCGCACGTGCTGTCTCTAGGCCCAAATCTGTGTCCTCCCCGGGACGTTCTTTGTGTTTCTAATTCTCCCGGGCCAATTTTTTTTTTTTTTTTTCCTTTCAGTTGTCAGAGAAAGAGTCGGATCTATGGAGGTTGTAGCCACGGCCTCGGCCACAGCTTCGGGAATCCCAAGCCAGACCAATGGACCTTGGAGCCCAAAGCACCAAAGCCACCAAAAGCAACGTTCGCCAACCTCTGTCACCCGGAGGTCGGGAGCCTCGGTGGCTGCCGCCGCGCCGTTACTCCCGGGTGACTTTGCGAAACGCACAGATGGGGACGCCTCCGGCCCGGCACGCAGGGCCGGCTGATGGATCGTCTCATTTCCCGACTTGATGGGCCGGAACCTGGGGTGGCGGGGCTGGGGGAGGGGGCCGTCCGCGTCGGGACCCAGCCGGATGGCCGCGTGGGCCGGGTGGGAGGCTCTGGCCGCCGGATTTGGGTTGGGGGATGAGGGTGCGACAAACAGATCTTAGAGAAAAACCTCGAATCCCCCCCCCCCCCGCCCCGCCCCCTCTGTCTCCGTCCCCAGCACCAAGTTATCCCTTCCTCCTTTTTCTGTTTTGGGCACAGGCGCCGCGTCCCGGGTCTCCGGGGACAGCGTGACTGTGAGTGCGGTGGCGGCTCTCCGGGGCTCCGGGCCCCGCCTCCTTCCTTGGGCGTCCGCGTCCGCCTGCACCGCGCTGTTGGCATCCTTTCCTGCGGGTGGCTGCAGGAGGGCAGGACTCAGGAAGGACCCTGTGGGGGGAGGGTGTGAAAGCCGCAGGGGGTGAGGGAAAGCTTTCATTCCGGGTCCATCTAAAGTCCAATTCTGGCCTCGGACTGGGAATTTTGGAGAGAGACAGAGGGGCAGAGACAGGAGAGTCAGGGTAGCGGCGAGGGGTGTTGTAGAAGGGAAAATGCACACCGAGCAGCTTGCATCCCGGCTGTCCTACCCTCCAGGGAGACCTAGAAAGACAGGAGCCTCGGGGAGAGACAAAGTCGGCGGTCCCTGTCCGCGCACCTCTTCCAAGGTTCAGACAGGCCAGGCGTGTGAGGAAGCAGGAGCGAGGGGAGAACGCGAGGCTGCGCTTAGGCGAGGTGAGGACAACTGAAGGGGAGATGGGTGGCATCACTGGGGTTCCTGCTTCAGGGCCGTAACTGTGGGGTGTTTTCCTTTCAGCTTGCCAGAATTTCCCCCAGGTCTCAGGAGCAGGAACTCCCGGCTGTGCTCCAGGTGTTCATCCCAGGGCCTCATCAGGCCTGCCATGAGGAATCCCCGTTCTGGGCGTGCTTTTGGGTTCGGTAACCTGCCCTACTCCCCTCCTGCTGGACAGTGGACCACTCTGAAGGCCCCTCTGGCCAGGAACCTGCCACAAGGGTCAGGGCATCCAGCTAGTGCACTGCCCCAATACTAAAGTGTGGTCTGTGGACCCTTAGCATCTCCCCCACCTGGCTGCTGCACAAGCTCCGGCCCCACCCACCGCACTGCAGCAGAACCTGCGTGTGAAAAGGTTACCTAGGGGACTTGTACACTTCTGCAGCTGGAGAAGCCCTGGCCTAATTTCCAGAGCCCGAGTTGACTCCTGCTGACTCCACACAGTGTGTCTCCCGCTTCATCTTCATCATCTGTCCAGTGAGAGGTGTTTCTGAGGTCCCAGGGCAGCTCTGCAGCAACCCCTGAAACCACTCCACCCCAAGGAAATGAAAATCGCTAGTTAGTGGAGCCTGGCAGGAATACAGTTTTAAGTGTCCCCAAATGATTCTAATAGCCAGGAAGAACTAGTAGAGAATTAACTCCCTTTGCAGATCAGCTGAGATATGCCCTGGAGCCTACACAATACTGTGAGTACAACGGTTCAGACCCCTGGACTCTATAGCCAGATTCACTCTGGCCCCAGCAGATGTGGCCTTGAGCGGGCTAATGAGCCTTGCTATGCCTCCGTTTCCTTACCTGTAAAATGGAGTTGATAATAATGCTCTACCACAAAGAGCGGGGTTCGGGTTTAGAACCAAACATTTAGAATCAATTTCAATAAATCTTAGTTTATAATGCCAAATAGCTCAATCTCTCATTTTAAGCCCAAATCACAGGCTACTTATTTACCTCTCCCCTCCCCCACCCCAAGGGGCTTTCTTCCAGGGCTCAAAGGCTTGTTTTGGCTTCAATATTCACGTCTATTTCTCAACATTTTAAACATGAAAACTAACATTTTAAATCACTTAGCAACTTACTCAACCTGATTTTCTGCAAAGTTGATTTTGCCACTTCCAGAAGTGCCAGTAAAGTATGCTTTTAGCTGTGTGGCTCACCAGGGAAGCTGCTGAAGAAAAATACCTGGAGGGCTTGTTAGGAACAGATGGCTGGGCTCCACCCAGAGTTGCTGATTCTGTGAGTCTGGGAAGGGGCTGAGTAATTACGTATCTAACAAGCCCCCAAGTAATGCTGATGCTTCTGGTCAGAGGGAACCACACTCTGTGAATCACAGTGCCAAATGAACGGTCTGCTCCAAGCCTGGTGGAAATCTTACAGCAGCACGGTCCATAGAAATATAATGCAAACTACAATTCTAACTTGAAACGTTCTGGGAGCCACATTTCATTCTTAAATTGTTATGTATTTATTTTCTATTGAAATATATTTGACATATAACCTTGTATAAATTCAAGGGGTAGATATGTTAATGTGATACATTTATATCGTAATATGACTGCGGTTGTAGCAATAGTTAGCATTTCTGTCACGCCATATAATTATCGTTTCTTTTTATGTGGTGGGAATAATGAAGATCTAGTCCCTTAGCAAGTTTCATGATGATACAATATTGTTGTCTATATGTGTGGTCTGGATCTCCAGGACTTATATATTGACTAGTTGAAAGTTTGTACCCTTAAACAATATCTCTTCTATTCCTACTCACTGGTAATGAATCACCATTCTACTCTCTGTTTCTATGAGTCTCGTAGCCACATTTTAAAAAGTAGAAAAGAAAAGGGTAGAATCAATTTTGAGAATAGATTTTATTTAATGGAATATATCCAGAATTAACATTTCACCATTGAACTAATAACAAACACTGATGAGCCATTTTATTTTATTTTTTTTTTACTTTTTAAATGTTTATTTTTGAGAGAGAGACACACACAGAGTGCTAGTGGGGAGGGTCAGAGAAAGAGGGAGAAACAGAATCTGAAGCAGGCTGCAGGCTCCAAAGTGCCACCACAGAGCCCTAAGTGGGTCTCGAACTCACAAATGGTGAAATCAGACCTGAGCCGAAGCTGGACACTTAACCTACTGAGCCACTCAGACGCCCCATGATGAGCTATTTTATATTTTGTATTAAATGTAAATGTACTTTGTATTTTTGTATTAAATGTTTGAAATCTGGTGTTTCTAATCTGGAATAGCCACATTTCAAGTACTCAACAGTCACACAAGTCTGGTGGTTTCTCTAGGAGACAGGCATGTCTAGAGAATTCTTTCAACTGGAAAGAGATGGACATGAATTTCATTCTTCCAGGCCATGATATTACTGGTGTGATGATCAATCAGGTTCATGTTCTGAAAGGATGTTTAGGGGACATCTCTTGTTTTGCTTCCCCAAGCTCCGGCATCCACGTTCTTTAACTATATCCTACTTTGCTAGAAGGAAACCCTATCTGTAACTCAGGCCATGGGATCCTGGCACTCTTTTTTTTTTTACATTTATTTATTTTTGAGACAGAGAGAGACAGAGCATGAATAGGGGAGGGTCAGAGAGAGAAGGAGACACAGAATCTGAAACAGGCTCCAGGCTCTGAGCGGTCAGCACAGAGCCTGACGCGGGGCTCGAACTCACGGACCACGAGATCATGACCTGAGCCGAAGTCGGATGCTTAACCGACTGAGCCACCCAGGTGCCCCAATCCTGGCACTCTTGAATCAGCTATTGATTTCTGATTTAGGGATCAATATCTGACTTTACAAAGGAGGATGAGGTATTTCCCAGGTCTTCTTGGGAAAGGTATTCTTGTTCTCCTCTGGACTTAGTTAAGAGAATATAAGGTCTGGAGCTGCTAAAGGTGACAATTTGAACTTCTGTCATGAAGAAACAAACTTTCTAGTAACATAGGGAAGACCAGAACTGAGAAAGTGAGTGAGAGAAACCAGCCCATGGGACTTGATTCCTTAACTCTGCCCCACTTAAAAGCCAGCTGTGATTCAGCCTATCTATTCTACCTTTTAAAAGATAGGGAGGGATTCATTTTAGAAGATTGTAGGTATCACAAGCTGGGCTAGAGTGGCAATTTGCATTTGTTGGACAGCTTACTCTATCATTTAAGCCCTTTGATGCATTATTATTTTCTAAAAACATAGCAGGAATGTAACTTTTAAGGTAGCAGCCCATTTTGGGAGTCCTTTTTCTTAAGAATGTTCTGTGTATGAGTTGCAATCTATTGTGCCTTGACACTAGGAGGCTTGATAAGAGATCAGGATCTGATGTGGTCCAAAAGGCTGCTCTTCACTTTCCCTTTGAAATAGACCTTCACAGGAGTATGGATGAACACAGGTATTGTTCCTTGTTAAGTGGCTATAATAGTACATTTCACACACCTCTGACTATAGTTGAATATATTACATTGTGGTTATTTTTCTATTTTCTCTGCTAGACAAGAATTCCTTGAGGGCAAGGATCACATTTAATACATCTCTGTATTCTCAACACCTACAATAAGGTCTGGAACCCCACGGATGCAAAGTAAGGTTTTCTGATTTACACAGTTCTGTCAAGGCTTTGTTATTTCCCAGAGTCACACTGCCCACAGGTACACGGAAGTAAAATACTTGGAAATCATCATATTCTACAAGTATCTGTACATTACCAATGGCTGATGTCCATTATAGAAACAAACATTTGTGGGCATTTATCAGACTGTTCTAAGCTCTATTCTAAACAGACAAAGACACTAGGCATTTTCCTGTCTTTAGACTTTTCCCCTACTATTCCTTCAACCTGGAATGCTCTGGTCACCCCCTCCGTTTGTCCATGAATCTGTCACTCACCTCCCTCACATCTGTCTTCAAATGTCCCTGTCTCGGAAAGGGCTTCCCCGGACATCCTGTTTCCAAAGACACCCTGTCTCTCCTGACAGCTATACCCCTCATCCTACTTTGTAGCTTAATTTTTCCCCGTATAACATATCACTTTTTTTTAACCTTTCTGTATTTCATCAAATCTAAGGTTGTCATGTTATTGTAGAAACACACTATTATTTTATGCACCACCAAGAAAAGATGCCAATTAAGCCATGGTATGCCATCAATTAAGACTTATTTTGACTTCAGATCCTAAAAGTGAGGGAAAAACATGTGGTTTTAAATCAATAAAATACAGTACTATGAAGTATAGCCATTTGCATTATTGTCTGGCCACTTTCAGTAGAACAAGTATTTTGATCTTTTTTTTTTAAACTTCTAGTTTCTTAATGCCTTAAATACTCACTAAAACATAATAATCATTTAAAACTTTGTTGAATGTGGAAAGATAAAGCCTGTTTCTTTAGAAGTGAGACCAGAGATCAAGAAAATAGTTAGGAGGCACTTGGGTGGTTCAGTTGGTTAGGCGTCCGACTTTGGCTCAGTTCATGGCTCAGGTCATGATCTCGAGAGTTTGAGCTGTGCTGACAGCTCAGAGCCTGGAGCCTGCTTCAGATCCTGTGTCTCTGCCTCTCTCTGCCCCTCCCCTGCTCACCATCTGTCTGTCTGTCTGTCTATCTCTCTCAAAAACAAATAAACATTAAAAAAAAAGAAAAAGAAAAAGAAAACAGGAAACAATATAATAAATGCTTAAGTGGAAGATGGCAGGAAATTTTCTTTGGAAGCTGAGAGAAATGTGTCTCCATTAGCCTGACAGTGGGGGGGCTTCCCAGGGGAGGTGATGGTCAAGCTAGTCTAGAAAGGTATGGAGGCACATACTATAGGGGAGGATTTCCCAAGCAGAAGGAATAGCGTCAAGGCCCAGGATATAAATGAGTACAAAAGTTAGGAGAACCAGAGGGTATTCCATACGACCAAACTGTGTGTTGTGTCTAAAGCTGTGGTTCCTAAACTTGAGCATGCATCAGAATCACCTGCAGGGCTTGTTAACACACAGATTGTTGGGTCCCACCCCCAGAGATTCTGATTCAGTAGGTGTGTGGTGCAGCAAGAGAATTACCTAGATTCCTAGGTAATGCTGATGCTGCAGGTACAGGGACCCCATTTTAAGAACTGATGGAGTAGAGGGTGGGGCTGGAAGGTTAGAGAAGGGATCAGTCATTTCAACTTGGGTACCATGGCTTGGAGGCTGCCATAAGCTGACCTGCGGTGTGGAAATGATTGAGGGGTGGAGGAAAGTAAGGGGCTCTTTTATTTCTGAATACAGCTTTCTGAGATGTCAGTGAAAGTGTGTGCAGGAACTCTTATATAGTTTCATAAGTTCAGGGGAAAGTCAACAGCTTTTTTTGTGGATTAGTTTGCCCTCTTGTTCTTTAGAGGAGCCTGGTACAAATGACATGTAGTGTATTTGTTCTCTTTCAATATTGTCATGGGACAGGCCCAGAAGGCATTAAAAGCGATTTTGAGACTAAAAGTTGCGAAAAGTGAACATTCTGGGAATCGAGTGTTTATACCAAACACGAGATACAGAACAATTTTAAAGAATCACAGGTTGGGGTGCCTGGGTGGCTCAGTTGGCTAAGCATCCAACTGTTGATCTGACTCTTGATTTCTCACATTGATTCAAGAGATTCTCTTTCACTCTCTCTCTGCCTCCTCCCCTTCTTTCTACTCTCAAAAAAAAAAAAATCACAGGTTAGCTGGAAGTTGCTGCAGAGAATTTCTGCAACCAAATTACTGTTCCAATGAGGAACCCAAGACCCAGGGAGATAAAGTGCTGGGATACAACTCCCCTGCTTCCAGCTTTGATATCCCCTTCAGTAAGAGTGAAAACAGGGCCCCAGAACTTGTGCTCTTGGCCAGACTCCCTCATCCTTACATACTCCTCAACACTCACAGCCTCATGATCACCATCTTCCTGGAAACCACTAAGACTATTCTCAATGTCAGACACCCCAGGGCACTAGCTCCCCACCCCAGCTGCTTCTAATATGGCTCTGAAAACCCCCTTACTGATGTCATTTCCCCTCTCCACCCCCATATTCTGAAACTCACTATCAGCATTTCCCATAAATCCTTAATTTCTCTGAAAATTCCCCTCACCTGCTTGCTCTAGCTCAGATCTGGATCTCATATGAGGACACCACTCTCTGTGCATCCCTCTCAAGAGAGGGCTGTACCCCCAAACTCCCCATGCTGTGTCTGAATATGGATGTGTGTCTTCTTTACTCCTCCTTGATGTCTTCCCAGATGATTCTCTTCTTTTTTTCTAACTTCCTTATTCCCCCAGCTTTGAATTTGATGTCATCAGATTGTAACTCCAGTACTTTTTCTCGTACCACCATGCACTGTCACCACCTGACCCAAACCTGGGGCATGTTCTCATTCCCTGGATATGTTAGCTATTGACTCACTATCACCCTCTGTCATTCCTACATCTTCTTGGTGGTTTTGATGTCCATTGAAATGACTTTCTAACAGCAAAGCCTCTAGTTCCTCAAGCTCCTGTCTACCAATGGTCTTGCCACGTCTTCCCTCAACCACTTAACCCACATCCCAATTTTATTCCAGTCCCTGCTCCATTTTTATGCTTCTCTTCATAGCACAGCTCTTCGAAATAATTGCCGACACCATCTCCACATTCACTCTTCCCATTCTCTTGAACTTGCTTCAGCTGGGCTCTTATTCCCATAATCCACTGAGGCTGGTCTTGTTGAGGTGTGATGGTCTTTTGATGTGTCAGCTAGGTTAGGCTAGATTATTCAATCCAATAGCAATCTAGGTGTTGCTGTGAAGATAGTTGTAGATGTGATTAAAGCCCATGATCATAATCAGTTGATTTTTAAGTCAGGGAGATAGTTGAGGTAATCTGGTGGGCCTCATCTAATCAGGTGAAGGACTCAAGTCTTCTCTGAAGAAAAAAAAAAACTTTGCCTGTGAACACAAGCTTTATCCCATGCCTGAGATTTCCAGACTATCTTTCCTGATGACCTGCCCGATGGAGTTCAAACTTGCCTAGACAACCCTCACGATTGCATAAGCCAATTCTTTGCAAGAAGTCTCTTAATGTGTATCTTCTACTATTTCCTCTTTTCTGGTTGAATCCTAACTGATGTATGAGGTTGTTCATGATTTCCAAGTTGCCAAATCCCATCACAAATTCTTGGGTCTTACCTGACCTATCAGCAAAATTTGACACAGTGATCATTTCCTCATCCTTGAAGCATTTTTGCCTTGGCCTCCAGAGCACTGCCCTGTCCTGGTGAGTCCAGCGGATCTCTGGCTTCTTCACAATTTCCTCTGGTGGTTACTCCTCATCTGTCCTAACTGTTAATGTTGGAACGCTCAGTCCTCAAATCTATTCTCTTCTCTTCCTACACTTAGTTATATCATTCCATCTTGTTTCTTTAAACGAAATGTGTACATCGACGGACCCAAATGTTCACCTCAAGTAAATCAAATGCCTACTCAGCATCTCCACTGGGATATACAAAGGCATTTCCAACTTAACATGTTCATGATAGTTAATTTTATATGTCAACTTGGCTAGGCTGTGCTGTCCAGATGTTTGGTCAAACGCCAGATTAGAGGTTGTAGTAAAGGTATGTTTCAAACATGTGATCAACATTTAAATCACTAGACTCGAAACAAAGCAGATTATTCTCATAATGTGACTGGGCTTCATTCGATCACTTGAAGGCCATAAGAGAAAAGCCTGAAATCCCCTGAGGAAGCAGGGGTTCTGCCTCCAGACTACCTTCAAAACACACACACACACACACACACACACACACACACACTCTACTTGTTCTCTTTCTTTGGAGAACCCAGACTAATACAGTGTCTCAAACCAAACTTCTAATTTCCACCTGCCCCCACTTCCTAAATCCCCGCTTCCTCCCAACTTTCCCCACTACAGTTAGCAGCAACTCCAGTTATTCAGATACCACATTCAATTCATCAGCAAATCCTGCCATCTCTCCTTTCAAACTAGATCCATGATTTGACCACTTCTCATCATCTTTATTGCAATCTCCCTAGTCTCTGCCACCATCACCACTTACCTGGATAAAAACCTAGTTAACCCTCTGTTTGTGTCTTGCTCCTCTCATAGCTTTTCTTTACATGGACTCAAGAATGACTCCACGGTGTAGGTAAGACCATGTCACTCTCTTTTCAAAACTCTGAAGCGGCTTCCTGTTTCATTCAGATGAAAAAACCAAGTTTATACGGCTCTATATGACGTGGCCACTATTGCCCCTTCTACAATCTCTCAACCTCCTCATTCTGTTCACGTTCTGGACATTCTCCTGCCTCAGGCCCTTTGCTCTTACTGATCCCTCTGTTAGAAATGCTCATCACTAATGATGAAGTTTGGCTGTAAAAGATGGAAAACCCCAAATAACTGTGGCTTAGACAAGATAGCAGTGTATTTCTTTTCTTTTTAATTAAGTAGTCTTCATGCTCAGTATGGAGCCCAATGTGGGGATTAAACCCTGAGATCAAGACCTGAGCTCTGAGCTGAGATTTAAGAGTCCGACACTTAATGGACTGAGCCACCCAGGCACTCTGATAGCAGTGTATTTCTGTCAAAGAAAAATCCAGGGATCATAGCTCTAGGGCTGGTAGGCTATTCTGTGGTCTCAGAGACTCAGTTTTCTCCAACCTAGAAAGGATTTCATTCTCAGACCTCCTAATGGTCAGGCCACCATGAAGGAGCAAAAGGTACAGGAAGAAATGGGTCAAAAGAGAGACAACTGATAATCTTTTAAGGAAGGTTTACTAAAACTTCCTCTGTATACTTCCTTGGACATTCCATTGCCTAGAATGTAATCACATGGTCATACCTTGCTTTAAGAGAGCCTGGGAAGTGTGGTATTTATTCTGGGGAGACATGAATCTAATGGAAACTCAGAAGTTCTATTCCTAAAGAAGATGGACAGAAGGATATTGAGAGAAATGCCAGAAATCTCTATCTCAGCATCTATTAACAAGGGAAAGATGCCCAGTGGGGCTTGGAGAAAGTGGTATGAAATTAGATTGGAGAGACAGGTAGATGTGGAAGATTATTTCTAATGACAGTTGCCAAATATCCCTCCCATTCTTGAACATTTATGTCACTCCTCTAATCAAGAGGCATATCTATCTTCACCGGCCCCCACCCCTTGAGTCTGGGCTGACCTTGTGACTTGCTTTGACCATTAGAATGTGGTAGAATTGATGTTATGTGTTTTGGCTTGGGCTTTAAGAATACTGGTAGCTTCCTTTTCTGCCCTCTTGAGATTCAGCTGCCAGAAAAAGACACTCGAACTTGCTCACTAATACTGAGAGACCCTGTGGAGAGGGAGAGGCCAAGCCAGCCATCCTGGCTGAGGCACCAGGCATGAAATCTGTGTTGGACATTTCAGTCCCAGATGGGTTCCCAACCAAACACAGCCATACAGATGATCCTAGCCTATACCAAATGGAGCAGAGAATGGACCAGCTGTTCTTTTGTTGAACATGATGAAATATAATAAACTGTTACTGCTTCAAGCACTAAGTTTTAGGATGGTTTGTTATGCAACAATAGATAACTGAAATAGCAGGGGTCAGATCATGCAAAGGTTTATATTCTCAAGAAAGGTGTTTAGCTTTTATTTTTAGTGCAGAGGGAAGCATTAGAGGACTTTAAATAGATCAGTTACATGATCTGATTTATACTCTAAGAAGGTTACTCTGCTATTGTGTGGAGAAAGGGTTGTAGGGGCTCAAGAGTGGACAGAAATGAAGCCAGGAAGCTGCTACAGTTGTCAAAGTGAGAGATGGCAGGTGATGGTGGCTATGACCAGGGCAATTAAACCAGTAGGGCTGAGAAATGGTTCCATCCCACAAATATTTTAGAGGAAGAGCCAAGAATACTTATTTATTGATTAGACCAAGGGACGACAGAAAGAGAGTAAGAAAAATTGTTCTTATATTTTTGACCTGAGGTTGGGAAGACAGTAATACCATTAATAACTAAAACATGGAAGAGCAGGTAAAACAACAACAACAACAACAACAACAAACCCAACAATTAGGAATTCTGTTTTGAGTAAGGTAAGTTTGAAAGCCCTGTAATTTATCCAATGATGGCTCTAAGTGAGGATCAACAAGGAGGAACTACTGAACATGTGAACTAATGACACTGATGACTAAGGATCTTTCTTGTTATTTCAAGGTAGGGCTGTGTTGCTTTGCCCTGCCCCTTAGTTTAGGGTTCGCTTTCTCATACATGTGTGCAAAATATTGGTGAACCCAAATATTAGACTTCCACATTGGGAAGTGAATTTTACAAAGCACATTGTCCTTGAGACATAGTTTCACGACTTTCTTGGCAACTGGCATGCACACGCAGTGGGCCTGGGATGATTAATGGACAAGATTGTTCATGACCCACTTCTGGGCTATTTCTTCCATTATAAACCCTTCAAACTCTGTAAGGCTGGCTGGATTTTATTTCAGTTGGAAATACTACCATCCTTTGTCTTTTTTTTTTATTATAAAACAAAACCAAATAACCCTTCCCTTAAACCCCATGATCTAGTCATATCTCTAGCTGTTTTGTTATTCAAATATAGTGCATACTATAGCATCTGTGTACCTGCCATATTTGTTGAAATATTGATATGGAGGGGAGCCTGAGTTAAATTTGTGATGGAGGGGCGCCTGGGTGTCTCAGCTGGTAAAGCATCCAACTTTGGCTCAGGTCATGACCTCACGGATCATGATTTGAGCCCCGCATCAGGCTCTGTGCTAACAGCTTGAAGCCTGGAGCCTGCTTTAGATTCTGTGTCTCCCTCTCTCTCTGCCCCTGCCCCACTCATCTGACTCTCTCTCTCTCTTTCTCTCTCTCTCTCTCTCAAACATAAATAAACAGTTAAAAATTTTAAAAAAGATTCATGATGGGGAATCATGATTCAAAGTTGAATAGCTCTCATTGGTTTTGGTGATCAATTTTGATCATTCAAGAATAACTTATTAAGGAATATTCATGGCTTTTGTTGTTTACATGTCTCAGTAATAGGCAGTGAATGAGAAACGAGGGAGCAAAACCTTCTTTATGCTTTTTCCTGATTGACTAATCTATTAAGCAGAAGTCAAGACTCATCTTTTTGCACGGCATTGAGGAGTTTGTTCTCTAATAGGGAAGTTAAGACACAGACACAGACA
The DNA here is from genome assembly GCF_027475565.1 of Acinonyx jubatus. Classification (NCBI taxonomy): domain Eukaryota; kingdom Metazoa; phylum Chordata; class Mammalia; order Carnivora; family Felidae; genus Acinonyx; species Acinonyx jubatus. The sequence continues at coordinate 34,716,436 of NC_069388.1, read as the reverse complement.
TGCAACACACTCTGGCCACTGGAAGTACCTTTATTTCTTTTCTAATCAAAATAAATCTAGTTTGGATCCCCTCCACTAATCCCACTAACTCTTCAAGGCTGAGGACCAGCCCAGTGTGGCAGACACTCCTGGTGCTGCTCTCCTACACGTGTGGTTTCCCCGCAGCATGGAGAAGCTTGTTAATGCCTCGTGCCTTGAGCACCTGTAGCCTCTTTCCATGGGCTTTCTCCAGCCCCAGAAGTTTGCTCAGCTCATAAGGGGAAGGCAGAAGTGCTCTAAGGTTACTACTCCTGTGAACAACTCTCTTTCAGTGAGAGGAGAAGACTGGAAGCCACATACCCCTTGTCTTCGCCCCTGGTGGGACAATTCTGAGGTGAGTGCTAATTTTCTTCACAAAGTCCCCCAGAATTGAGTCCCAGTTTTCTGTAGCATTAACAGCCCCCAGAATTATGCCGTTATTGATCAACACCCCTACCCCAATGCCTCACTATGTTTCCTGGGGTCACCTCCCCAAAAATACTTGTACCTGAATTCTTGTCTGAGGGTCTAGTTTGCAGAACACACAGACACCCAGCGTCACTTGATTGTCTTCCTCCCCTGAGGTACTGGGGGATTGGGGAGGTGGCCACTCCTCAGACCCAGAGTCTACTGCTACCAATGTTACTTGTTTCACCCAGCATGGACTGGGCTCCATGTCCAAGGCAGTCTTATCTCTTGGCAGCTCCCTTCCTTCTAAAGGCTTGGAAGCAGCTGGGTGGCCTGCCCATCTGAAGTTCTGCTTCTGCCCAGGCCCTGGGTTTCAGAAAGCCAGTGTGTCTGAGGGCGCCAACAGCCTGTTATGGCTTCCCTTCTCCAAAAGCTGGAGAGGTGGGTTCTTGCCACTCCACTCCTCAATGCTCCATCCCCTTACCTCTTGTCCACTCAGCTTAAGTGGGCTAAAACAAGGGCCCAGCAAACCTTCTCCGTAAAGGGCAAGATAGTAAATATTTCAGACTTTGTGGGGCATACAGTCTGTGACAACTATTTAGCCCTGCTGTTGTAACATGACAAACATAGGTCATACAGAAATGGATGAGTGTGGCTGTGTTCCAATACAACTTTATTTATGGACATTGAAATTTGAATTTCATGTAATTTTTACAAGTCAAAAACAGATTTTCTTTAAACTTTTTTCTAATTCCTTAGGAATGTAAAAACTATTTTTAGCTCATGGGCCATACCAAAGCAGGTAGTAGCCAGGATTTGTCCAGTGGGGCCTAGTTGGCTGATCTGTAGGCTAGACTTTCAAAAGCAAAGTCCTGTTTAGATTTTATTATGCTGCTGAACTTCTTTTTTATTGGTATTTTTAAAATTTAATTAATGTTAGGAATGTGTTGAATTTATCAATTCTTGATATATTACCAACAAATAAATCCTTTTAGGGCAGGAATAATATCCTTTTTGCATTTTTCCTATAGTACCTTGCTTGATGGTCTGCATAAGTTGATTTATAATAGCACCAAAAACAGGGAGCTTATTATTCTTTATTGTACTTTGTGCTGTGGGACTCAATAGTTTCCTCATTTAAAGAAGAAGTGATAAAACCCACACTAATAGGTTGCCATGACAATTAAATGACATTGTGTCTGTGGCAATGGTTTGTCAGTTATTATTATAAAATGTCAGGTGGTATTGTGATTGCAGTTTATAGTTATAAGATGGAATGATCTCTCACAGGGTGGTGGTTCTGTAGCAAAGAGAAATTTGGAGGCTGAGCGATAAATGGATTCTATTCTTTAATCTCCCACCGTATAGTTTTGTGACCTTGGATTCAATAATTTCTCCATCTGTACAATGGTGATAATGTTCTCGACTTGCCTGTAACATGGGGTTTAAATGAGAGAGATTGCTAAATGCTATAACCATGTAAGATTTAACTTTAACATTTGGGGTCTGTGCTAGAAGGGTGTGTGTGTTTAAAGGTGGTTAGGCAGAAATCTAAGATTGGCGACCAATATTCCTGCCCCCTTGTGTACATACTTTGTGTAATCTCTTCCTCTTGAGTGTGGAGAGGGCTGCATATGATGAATTTCACTGCATTGATTAGGTTATATTACATTACAAACTTGAAAGAATTTTGCAGATATAATTAGGGTACCAAACCAATGGACTTTGAGTTCATCAAAATGGAGACTATTCCAGGCTCATCTGACCCAGTCAAATGAGCCCCTAACAGGGACTGGGCCCTTCCTGGAAGAGGAGGGATACAACAGAGAGATTGTGCTTCTGGCCTTGCAAAAGGAAGCTGCCATGTTGAAAGAGGATCCATAGATCATCTGTGGCAAGGAGCTATAGGCAGCTTCTAGGACCTGAGAACCCCCCCTGAACAATAGGCAGCCACGAAGGGGGAACTCAGTCCTGTAACTGCAAGGAACTGAATTCTGAAAACAACCCCTTGAATTTGGAAGGGTATCCTGAGCCTCAGATGAGAACATAGCCCAAATGACCCTTGATTTCAGCCAGGTTAGACACAGAGCAGAGAATACAGTCACTCTGCCTAGACTTCCGACTTACATAACTGTGGGGTAATAAGTGGGTTTGCATCTCTTGCACTGTTGGTGGGAATGCAAACTGGTGCAGCCACTCTGGAAAACAGTGTGGAGGTTCCTCAAAAAATTTAAAAATAGATCTACCCTATGACCCAGCAGTAGCACTGCTAGGAATTAACCCAAGGGATACAGGAGTGCTGACGCATAGGGGCACTTGTACCCCAATGTTTCTAGCAGCACTTTCAACAATAGCCAAATTATGGAAAGAGCCTAAATGTCCATCAACTGATGAATGGATAAAGAAATTGTGGTTTATATAGACAATGGAATACTACTTGGCAATGAGAAAGAATGAAATATGGCCTTTTGTAGTAATGTGGATGGAACTGGAGAGTGTTATGCTAAGTGAAATAAGTCAGGCAGAGAAAGACAGATACCATATGTTTTCATTCTTATGTGGATCCTGAGAAACTTAACAGAAGACCATGGGGGAGGGGAAGGAAAAAAATTAGAGAGGGAGGGAGGCAAACCATAAGAGACTCTTAAAAACTGAGAATAAACTGAGGGCTGATGGGGGGGGGGGTTGAGGGGGAGGGGAAAGTGAGTGATGGGCATAGAGGAGGGCACCTGTTGGGATGAGCACTGGGTGTTGTATGGAAACCAATTTGACAATAAATTTCATAATAAAAAAAAAAGAATGAAACCATGGTTTCTACTCAGTGTCTTCAGGGACACTGAGGAAAAAAATAAGTGGGTTTGCAATAAATTTGTGGCAATTTGTTATGTTCCAGTAGTAGACTAACACAACATGAACTTCCTGTCTAAATAAGGCAATGAAAGTAAAGCATGTAAGAGTAAAAGACAAAAGTCTAACAGACATGGTCTGGGTCATAGGTTAGGTATCCATTCTTAGAAGGGAAGAATGAGGGAGGGTGTGGGTGTGGTGGGATGGGGGCTTCATGGACAGAAGATTCCTGAGATCAGCCTTCCCAGCATGGAAGGAAGAAGAGGAGGAGTTTCCTTGGGGAGTGTGGGACTAGAACATGGGGATTTTTTGCCTCCGTGTCCTATGAGGCCAGAAACACAAAGGAGAGAGCTTCAAGAATGAGGTAATGCCTCACTGACTCTGTCAAGCACTGCTGAAAGTTTCCGATGAGCACGTTAGAGGAGACCACTTGGCTAGGTGGAGGTCGTCCATATTTTGAGCAATGTCATTGGGCATGATGGGAGCTTCAAAAGGGAGTTTACCTTTACATTAAGGGCAAATTGATATTCAACAAGCGTACCAAGACAATTCAACCAAGAAAGAATAGTCTTTTCCACAAATGATGCTGGTACAACTGGATATCTACCGGGAAAAGAATGGAGTTAGACCCACGTTTCACGTCACATACAAAAATGAATTTGGGACGCCTCGGTGGTTCAGTCAATTAAGTGTCCAACTTTGGCTGAGGTCATGATCTCAACGGTTTGCAGGTTTGAGCCCTGCAAGAGCATTGGACTCTGCTCTTAGTACAGGGTCCGCTTCCGATCCACCTCTCTCTCTGCTCCTCCCCTGCTTGTGTGCACACTCTCTCTCACTCTCAAAAATACATAAACATAAAAAAATGAATTGAGAATGGAGCAAGAACCTAAATTTAAGCACTACAACTACACAACTCTCAGAAGAAAAGAGGTCTAAGTCTTAGTGACCTTGGATTAAGCAATGGTTTCTTCTGATGTGATACCAAAAGCACAAACAACAAAAGAAATAAATTGGACTTCATCAGGATTAATTACTTTGGTGCTTCAAAGATCCCATCAAAAATGCTAAAAGACAACTCTGAAAGGGAAGATAGTTTTGTAAATCCTATAGCTGATAAGAGATTAGTATTTCAAACGTATACAAATTCTAATAACTCAATGATAAAAAGACAAAACATCCACTTTAAAAATGGGCAAAGTCTCTGAGTAGATATTTCTGCCAAGAAGGTATACAAGTGGTAAATAAGCCCATGAAAAGATAATCAATATTAACCATCAGGGAAATGCAAATCAAAATCCCATGCGTGCTAGAATGGCTATGATCAAAAAGAGGGTTCCCTGTTCTCCACATCCTCACCAACACCTCTTGTTTCCTGTGTTGTTAATTCACCCTGATACTTATAGCAGAATTAACAACAATAGCCAAATTATGGAAAGAGCCCAAATGTCCATTGACTGATGAATGGATAAAGATGTGGAATGAATATATATATATTCCACATCATGGAATTGTGCCTCTTGTGATGAGCACTGGGTGTTGTATGCAAATGATGAAGCTCTGAATTCTCCTGCAACCAATATTGTACTGCATGTTAACTAAAATTTAAATAAAAATTTTTAAACACAGGTAATAACAAGTGTCCCCAAAGAAATCAGGGCCCTAATGCATTGCTGGTTGGAATGTAAAATGATACAGCCACTTTGAGAAACAGTCTGCCAGTTCACAAGGGTTAAACACAGAGTTGCCATATGACTCAGCTATTCTAACCCCATGTATGTACCCAAGAGAAATGCAACCATATGTCCACACAAAAAGTGTACCTGAATGTCCATAGCAGCATCATTCATAATCGTCTCAAACTGGAAGCAACTCAAATGCCTGTCAACTGATGAATGGGTAAATAAAATAGGGTATCTTCCTTTAAAGTTTGGTATATTGAAAAAAAATGCAATTACCTTTCTGAACATATCTAATGTATATTATTAAACATCATACTGAAATAAACTTTGTTAGTAAATCATTAATAGTATATCAGCCTAGTACATTTTTTTCAGAATTTAAAAATTATGTCTTCATATACCATGCAAACATAATGAAGTGATAGGATTTAAACATTTCTAAAAGGGGTTATAGACATTATGTATTCCTGACAAGTAAAATTTGCAGTCAAAAAAGCAATCCACACTTAAAAGAATATCACTCATTGAACACTCATGATATGTCCAGAACTGGATGTTCTTTGCACTTAAAATCTCATTTAAGGGGTGCCTGGGTGGTTCAGTCAGTTGAGTGTCTGACTTCAGCTCAGGTCATGATCTCATGGTTCGTGGGTTCAAGCCCCACATTGGGCTCTGTGCTGACAGCTCAGAGCCTGGAGCCTGTTTCAGATTTTGTGTCTCCCTCTCTCTATGCTCCCCTCACCTCCACCCTGCTCACTTTCTGTCTCTCTCTCTCTCTCTGTCTCAAAAATAAATAATAAAAACAAAAATAAAATAAAACCTCATTTAATTCTGACAGCAGCCCTATGAGGTAGGTGATGTTATGCCCTTTCTATAGATGGAGGCGTAAATTCAGTGAGGTTAATTAAGTAGCGTGCTTGAAGTCCGCAGTTGGGTAAATACTGGAGTTAGAATTTAAACCCTAGTCATTGTGATCCCACATTACACTGGTCTTTGTCACACTGACCTCTACAAGCAGAAAGTTCTGTATCTCTTAGTTGACTGCAGTTTCACCCATTTCCACTTTGCTTGACACTATTATTCAACTTTATTATAAAATTGCTTGGGACTATTCACGTCCAATTTATTTATCTTACCGTCTCTTTTCAGTCCGACAGCTGCCTCTAGGTGGATCTTTTTACTCTTTTCCCTAGGTGTGTCTTTTCTGATCCTTGTCAGAGGTTTTCTCTTATTGACTCTTGTGTTTGTTCAAATAATTTTCTGTTGCTAACTTGGAGAGTTGGCTTGGACAAAGCTGGAAGGGAGGAAGAAGAGGGGATCTTCTGCATCAAACTCTCTGTCTCCTCTCATTCAGCACAGACTTTCTTTTCCTTTTGTGAGAGGTGTGGAGAAAGTCCTGTTTGAAATTTACACTCAAAACTCTCCTAGATAATGCTGCCACTTAGCTGGTTCCCTCTTAGCAATAGGCTTCAGAGGTAAGCTTTGTTATTTTGGCACAATTCCTTCTGATATTCTGAATATATATATGCAATTTTTTATACTAAGTTATATTTTAATTTTTCCCAATTTGCTGTATACCATTAACTTATATCTACTGTCCTAGGTATGTTTTTAAAGCGTGGTTTTCATTAAGATACATACATGCAGCAAAGTACACAAAGTTTAAGTGTATAACTTGATAAGTGTTTACTTAGGTAAACACCCACACACCCATGACCTAGCTCATAGTTATAGACCAGAAGTTTTCAAAATCTTGGTCTTAGGACCCTTTCACACTCTTAAATTGTTAAGAAACTGAAAGAGTTTTGCATAGGTGAATTCTTTCTGTATTGCTATGTTAGAAACTTAAAACAGAAATTACTAAATGTTGATCAATTCAGTAAAAATAACAATGATAAATCCATCATATTAACATCGACTAGTGTATTAAGTTAGCACATTTTTATTAAAAATAACTTTTCTAAAAACTTGTGAGAAGTGTGGTATTGTTTTACATGGTCACAAATCTCTTTAATGTCTGGTTTCATAGAGGTCATCTGAATTCTGGTATCTTTCTTCAGTCTGTTGTGAGATGTGATTTTCATTGAAGTATATGAAGAAAATCTGGCTTCCCACAGAGACATACTTGAGACAAGAAGACTTCAGAGTCTCTCTGAAATACTCTTGGAGACACGTTGGTGCACAAAGGAGTGCTTGGTGCATGCTTTGAGAACTAGTTCTATAGATGATTCCCCTTCGCATTGAAGAAACCACTATTCTGACCTCCCCCTTCAAGATCAGCATTATCTTTTCTTAATCCTCATATTCCCAAGGCTTGGCTATATCAGCTAGCTATCACTAAATAACAGACCATGCTAAAACTCAATGACTCAAAATAACATTCACTTACCATTTCCCATGAAGTTGATGGGCTGTTTGGGTGGGTTCACCAGTGTGAGAAAGGCTTGGCCAGTCTCAGATGCATGCTTATGCATCAGTTGTCAGCTGGTGGGATGGAGGAGATGATGACTTTCCATGAGTTTTCCCTGTCCATCAGAGCCACCCTGCACTTTTTCTCATGGCAGTGGCAGAGATCCAGGAGAAGGAGAAAAATATGCCTCTGCTTGTGTGAAGTTTGCTGCTATTCTATTGGCCAAAGCGAATGACATTGCTAAGTCCAGAATAAGTGCAGGAGAGCACTGCCAAAGGACATGGGCACAGAAAGGCATGAAAAATTGGGGCTACTAATGCAGTCCATCTACCATACTGGCATGGCCTAAAAGCATAATCTTAGATAATTTTTCAAAGGTATGTATTATTAGTAAAAAACTAATTGAAAATGTAGAGCACAATAGTAGCCTTCTAATTTTTTCTTTTGGGATGTATGTACCAATTCTGCTTTTTAAAAATTTAAATTCCAGGGTAATTAACATACTGTGTTTTGTTAGTTTCAGGTGTACAGTATAGTGATTCAACAAGTCTATACATTACTCAGTGCTCATCATGATAAATGTACTCTTTATCCCCTTCACCTATTTCAACCATTCCCCCACACCCCTACCCTCTGGTACCCATCTGTTTGTTCCCTATTGTTAAGGGCCTGTTTTGGGTCTGTCTCTTTTTTTCTTTGCTCATTTGTTTTATTTCTTAAATTCCACCTATGAGTTAAATCATATGCTATTTATATTTCTCTGACTGACTTATTTCACTTAGCATTCTACCCCTTAGATCCATCCATGTTGTTGCCAATGGTAAGATTTCATTCCTATCTATGGATGAGTTTATTCCATTGTGTGTGTGTGTGTGTGTGTGTATAACCACATCTTCTTTATCCATTCATCTAATGATGGACACTTGGACTGCTTTTGTAATTTGGTTATTGTAAATAATGTAATTGGTTATTGTAAATATTATAGATAATTCTATAAACATAGGGGTGCATATATCTTTTTGAATTCATGTATTCTTTGGGTAAATACCCAGTAGTGGAAGTACTAGATCATATGGTAATTCTATTTTTGAGAATTTTATTTTTGAGAATTCTGTTTTTGAGGAACCTCCCCATACTGTTTTCCACAGTGGCTGTATTAGTTTGTATCCCCACCTACAGTGCACACAGTTTCCTTTTTCTTCACATCCTTGCCAACACTTGTTGTTTCTTGTGTTTTGGGTTTTAGCCATTCTGACAGGTGTGAGGTGATAGCTCATCATGGTGTTGATTTGCATTTCTTTGATGATTAGTGATGTTGAGCACTTTTTCACTTGTTGTTGGCCATCTGTATATCTTTGGAGAAATGTCTGTTCATGTTTTCTGCCTGTTTTTTTTAATGGATTATTTGCTTTTTTGGGGGTTGAGTTGTAGAAGTTATATACTTTGGATACTAACCCTTTATTAGATATGTCATTTGCAAATTGCCAATGCAAAATAAACCTTTTTTAAAATTTTAAAGTGAGAGGCATCTGGGTGGCTCACTGGTTAAGCTTCTGACTCTTGGTTTCGGCTCAGGTCAGGATCTCATGGTTTGTAAGATGGAACCACTCATTGGCCTCTGCACTGACAGCACAAATCCTGCCTGAGATTCTCTCTTGCCTTCTGTTTTGCCCTCTGTCTATGCCTCATCCCCACTCATGCTCTCTATCAAAACAAATAAACTTAAAACAATTTAATAATAAACACTTTTAAAGAGAAAGGAAAAGAGTTTTATTCTAGCCAAAGTTAGCATAGCTATTCAGGATACACAATCTTCACAAAAAAGAAAGTGCTCTAGAGAAGGAACATTTGGCACTGGATTATATATGTTTTTACATAAAAAGTTACAAATCATGACATAAAACATGCCAGAGAATAAACTTTATCTTATGCTTTTAGTATATGTAAGTTTGCAAGATTCAGAGGTATGGGAACTTAGGGAATTGTTTTACTCTTATCTTTAGTTTGAAACATTTCTTTTGGGTTATTTGCTAATGAAGCAGATAGACAATGTGTGCTTGGGGGCAGAAATGCTTTGAAATTTGGTTAAGTCACTCTGACCTTGGCAAAAGTTAAAGTATAGCTTCCATGGAAGCCCTAGGAGGAGGGCCCACAAACATTAAAAGTTGAAAATTTCCTTTATAATTTCCCCCTTTTGATCAATAATCTTTCCTCAGAGAGCATTGATGATCAACCTTTTGTTTTTATGTCCCTCAGTGCCAAGATGCCTGACTTATCTACTCTGGGTCAATCAAGTTCCCTTGTTGCTAGGTATGAATATATATACCATTCTAGGGTTCCTCGTTGGGGTGGGTGGGGAACTTATTGTAACATAAATGGTGGGAAGTTTAAAAGTGATATATGTTTTCTATTAAGTCCAATTGCTGAGTAAGTATAGTATGTGTGCTTGGTTTAGATTGTCTGTTTTTGCATTTGGTACAGTAATTATAACAGAGATACATGGACAGTAAAAGAATTCAAATAAGTCCAATTTGCAGGAATCAATGTGATGTTGGAATAGACTCAGGAGAAGAAAAATCCCAAGAATCCTTTACATACATCTTGACAACAGACTAAGGAAATGTATGATTATTAATGAGAAAAGATGAAACATGTACGCTGAGCAAGCATAGAAGCACTATGTATCACACATTCATTTTGAGTGGAGACTTAGTGTTGGAACAAGGCTAAATTCAGTCCCTGACATCAGGAGGTTATCTTAGGACAAGGAGAAGGGGCTATGGTCATGCTTTAAGAGCTGGTATAATCTGGATGGTGTCTCAGTCTTGTTGTCTCAATTAAGGAATGCAGGGCCTTGCTTGTTCATAGGCTGGATCAGTATCAGTTGACCTTGAGTGCAAGCTTTTGCAGAGACAGCTAGTGAGTGTTAGTGGGGTCTGAAAAGACACTATAGCTGAATGGGAGAAATAGTTCTTGGAAAAGCAAGCTTTAAGTTTTTTGCTAGTTTCAAATTTATGGGGCATGGTTTTAATTCCCCTCTGAGTTATGATCATTCCTCAGTCTTGAAAAATTGGGATGATGACCACTCTAACTACTTCCTTATTTCCTTGGGTGAGGTAGGTTTTGGGTAAAGAGCAGTTTTTGTAAATCTTAGCTGTAACATGCCTATATGCAGGGCTAAGCAGAAGTTTTTAACCATAGGTCACAGCAGCAAGGGAAATAAAAGCAACATGGAGTCAGACATGCTGATATTTTTTTCTGTTATAATTTCTGTTCTAATTTCCCATTGTCAATCCATTATTCCATTTCTCTGGAACACGGTCAGAGATCTGGCTTCTATAACTGCTTCAAGATGAATTAGAGTGCAGTAGGGGCTTTGGAATGGAAGGGTTTGACATGGTGCAGGATGCAAATTTGGTCTCTTTTTCTAATGAAAGGAGTATTCAGAGATATTTATTTGAGGACTTGGATACTTTCTTTTTTTTTAAATTTTTTTTAACGTTCATTTATTATTGAGAGAGACAGAGAGAGAGAGAGACAGAGCATGAGCAGGGGAGGGGCAGAGAGAGAGGGAGACACAGAATCCGAAGCAGGCTCCAGGCTCTGAGCTGTCAGCACAGAGCCCGATGCGGGGCTCGAACTCACAATCCAGGAGATCATGACCTGAGCCGAAGTCAGTAACTCAACCAACTGAGCCACCCAGGTGCCCCGAACTTGGATATTTTCTAATATAGTTTGGAACTATCTGACACCATTAAAGTTATCCCCAGTATATTCTAAGGAATAGTAACAGTATAGTCAAACCCAATTTTATCATTCCCTCTAAATTGACCTGTTATTTTCTTAATGTTTTAATTTATTTTTGAAAGAGCACAGTGGGGGAGGGGCAGAGAGGGGGGGGGAACAGAGGATCTGAAGCAGGCTCTGCGCTTACAGCAGAGAGCCCGATGTGTGGGGATCAAGACCTGAGCCAAAGTTGGATGCTCAACCAACTGAGCCACCCAGGTGTGCCCAAATTAATCTGTTGAGAGGTATTCAAAAGAATAGATCAGTAAACTGGTCCCAGCCACCTTGGGTGTGGTAGTCAAGGGCTTCTTGTAGCCAAATGGCTTGCTGCCTGATTGTATTCATATGGATTCTTATTTCCCAGGAGGAGTTAATACAGGTGCATTAAGTGGTATCAGTCATCATATAGATTCTGCCTTATTCAGCAAGCAATTAGGTAATTAATAAGAGGTATTTCAATGGAAACAAAAGGAAAACCCAAGTTAATGGTTGGACCAGATTATAAACCCAGTGTCTGAGTCTCTAGTGCTGCCAGTAAGAAGGTTTTTAGGTGTCAGTCTTGAGGTATCCTTAAGGGTGGACTGGGAGCAGGCAGTGGCAATCGGATGGATTTCTCTGGTATGTAGTTCAAATGTCTCTGGTGATCCTTGAGTGGCTCATAAAGCGACAGGCACTAGGATTGTCTATATAAAAGCTATTGTGGCAGTTTCTCCAAAGTTTGTTTTCTTTTTTTTTTAATTTTTCGGAAGTTTATCTCAAGTTCTGAAGTTTATCTCCAGCTTCAGTATGCAGGGCCTCAGGAAAAAGGCAGTTTTTGTTCTTAATGAATTTAAGACAAGACAATGGGAAAAGATGGGAAACCTTAGTTTGTAGAGTCACAGCCAGATATTCAAGGAAACCAGAAGAACTCAGGATCCAGCCGAGTTTTACGGGCAAACAACAAACACTCAAAGACAATCAGAACTAGAATCTAACATCTACGAACATGTGTTATTGAAACTTAATTTCACTCCAAGATCATCTTCATTTCCTGTCAAAGACAATCAAATTAGGGCTAATTTGTTTGTGAAATAAGGCTAGTTTTAACAAACTTGGCCTAATCATTTACATAAGCACATCAAGAATACTGATTGACCATATAGGTTCTTTTAAATCTGCATTGTTGGAACTTTAAAAAAAAACTTTTTATGTTTATTTATTTTTGAGAGACAGACTGGAGGAAGACTAGAGTGAGGGAGACAGAGAATCTGAATCAGGCTCTGCATTGACAGCAGAGAGCCTGACATGGGGCTTGAACCCACGAACCACGAGATCATGACCTGAGTCAAAGTCTGACGCTCAACTGACTGAGCCACCCAGGCGCCCCTTGTTGGAACTTTTTATAAGGAATCTCAAATTGAGCCTTTAACAGCTTTTTAAGGCCAGAAGCTAACCCAAATATTTGCATCAGACATGTCTTCAATACTTGCAGATTTGGGTGAATTCCTTTCTTCTCCAGTTCCCTAAAACATTTTGAGATTCATGCACCTGCTAGGAAGTGACATTCTATTTTTTTAAGTTTATTTATTTATTTTGAGAGAGAGAGAGAGAGAGAGAGTGCGCGCGCGCAAACAGGGGAGGGGCAGAGAGAGAGAAAGAGAGGAACAGAGAGAATCCCAAGCTGTCAGCATAGAGCCCGAATCCCAGGAACCATGAGATCATGACCTGAGTCAAAACCAAGATTCAAATGCTTAACTGCTTCATGAACTGAGCCACGCAGGCACCCCAGAAATGGCATTCTTTATTCAGCTTGTAAGGTTACTGGGAACCCTGTAAGCAAGGTATCAGGCCAACATTTCCAAGGGGCTCTATTGGCACCATAAAGTCAACCTTAGTTCCTTAAAACTCTCTGTTCATATCTGAGTTTATGCATGTATCTTTTAAATATGACATTTCAGTCAGAGCCTTGGTAATATAACCAATATTTCCAATGGTGTCCTGTTACAAGGAGAACAGATTCTCACTGAACCTATGTAAATAATTACAATTCGGGGTGCCTGGGTGGCGCAGTCGGTTAAGCGTCCAACTTCAGCCAGGTCACGATCTCGCGGTGCGTGAGTTCGAGCCCCACGTCAGGCTCTGGGCTGATGGCTCAGAACCTGGAGCCTGTTTCTGATTCTGTGTCTCCCTCTCTCTCTGCCCCTCCCCCGTTCATGCTCTGTCTCTCTCTGTCCCCCAAAAAATAAGTAAACGTTGAAAAAAAAATTTAAAAAAAATAATTACAATTGCCATGAAAGAAAGAATACTCGTTGAGAGTTTCTGAATTCTGGCAAGTTCAGATATAGAGAAAGATAAATGTTCCAATTTGTTCACAAAGAAATACTTTATCATATTTCTGTCATAGATAGCTTAAGAGAAAAAGTTTCCTTGAGTCTGGGAGAGCAAACATTAGAGAACCAGCCATGTTTCAAACGAGAATCATGAAAACCATAATCATCTTCCTTAATTTATTTAGTCTCATTATTAATTCTTACTCTGAGTGTAGTTTTCTTACTAGTTCTGGAAATTCATAGTTTTAAGATATTAAGGGTATCAGAAGAATGTATTTGTCAAAAGTCTTTTCCACAAATCTCCTTGAAGTTGAAACACATTTTGCAAGAGCATCAGAACAATAAGTGTAAATGGCAAGACTAAAAAATTGGCCATGGTTAAAGACCTGATGAGAGTGCATTACAATGCAGTTGACAAGGAAATGTGGTTATTCCTGTGACACACAATATTTTAATAATTAGAATGTTAAGTGATGACATTATACCAGGGTTTATTAAAATTTTATTTAATTTAATAATTTAATTTAATAATTTAATTTAATAATTTTTGGAACAGTGATAGCATTGACCTACATAATAGAACCTAAGAAGATCTATTAAAACATTTGTTTGATAATGCTTCCCTTATAACTTAACATATCAAATAAACAAGCCCAATTAGTCAAAAAGACTTCCTTTAGAATTTGAATTTTGGAGAAGTTTGTTAAAAATCTTTAGAATGTTTTAAAGCACATGCCTAAAAAGGATTACAGATCATTACAAAACTTAAAACTTAATTGTCAGTTTAACCCAAGGTGGCCAGCAGAGATTCTATGGAACATTCTATAGTTGTTAGCAAAACTTAGCTAGCTCCTTTAATATTGAAAAGTTTCAGTTTTCTAAGTAATTAAAGACCTGATTAAAAAACAAATACAGGTTGGCTCTCTTTATCATTTTCTGGCAGCCTCAATTACATATGGCAGAATTTTAGCTCTTAGAAATTTTAGTCTGCAGTGAAAACTAATTAGTAACCAATCGTGATCTGTTACACCAGAATTTTTTAGAATGGCAAATTTATTAATATATTTCATAATTTGTAGAAATGTATTTTTCATAGTAGAATGGCCAATAAAGCATAAAACATGTTTACTAACAGACCCGAGTATCTTCAGTTTCTCTGTAATAAGAAGTCCAAAGCAGATAAGCCTATGGTTAATTAATTAATGTTTCAGTGCTTTATCTTATTTCAGAAAGACTTAGACATCTGATGAATTCAACCTAATTTATCATTTAACCTAGCAAAACATCACAGTTTTGGGTTACTAAATATTTTGAAAGCGGGGCACCTGGGTGGCTTAGTCGGTTTAAGCATCCAACTCTTGATTTCCTCTCAGGTCATTCTCTCATGGTCATGAGCCCAGTGTCATCTCTGCGCTGAGTGTGGAGGCTGCTTGAGATTGTCTCTCTCCCCCTCCCTCTGCCCCTCCCTGCTTTTGCTCTCTCTCTTAAAAAAAAAAAAAAAAAAAAAAAGAAAGAAAGAATTTGGAAGCTATTCAAAAGTTAATCTACAAACCTTTTTGTTTATTTTATTTATTTAACCTACTTGTTCTTAATAATTATCCATGAAAGCTTTGAGACAGACAAAATCAACTATCATTTTAAGTCATTTTTTTCTTTTATTTTAAATTCCAGTATAATTAACATACAGTGTTATATTATTTTCAGGTATATTATATAGTGATTCAGCACATTCATACATCACCCAGTGCTCATCCCAAGTGCACTCCTAAGTCGCCATCACCTGTTTCACCCATCCCCCTGCCCACCTCTATAGATAAGAATCTGTTTGGGGGCACCTGGGTGGCTCAGTCAGTTAAGCATCTGACTTTGGCTCGGGTCATGATCTTGCACTCAATGAGTTCAAGCCCCGCGTCGGGCTCTGTGCTGACAGCTCAGAGCCTGGAGCCTGCTTCAGATTCTGTGTCTTCCTCTCTCTCTGCCACTCCCCTGTTTGCACTCTGTCTCTCAAAAATAAATAAATGTTAAAAAAAAAATTAAAAAAAAAGAATCTCTTGGGTTCTTTTTCTTTGCCCATTTTTTTGGTTTGTTTTTTAAATTCCATATATGAGTAAAATCATAAGGTATTTGTCTTCCTCTGACTTATTTGGTTAGCATTATACTCTCCAGATCCATCCTTGTTGCAAATGGCATGACTTTGTTCTTTTTTATGGCTTCCATAGTTTGACTATTGTAAATACTGCTGCTATAAACATAGGGGTGCATGCATCCCTTTGAGTTAGTGTTTTTGTGTTTTGGGGATAAATACCCAACAGTGCGATTACTGGATCCTAGAGTAGTTCTATTTTTAATTTTTTGAGGAACGTCCATACTGTTTTCCACAGTGGCTGCACCAGTTTGCATTCCTACCTACAGTGCATGAGAGTTCTTGCTTCTCCACATCTTTGCCAACACTTGTTGTTTCTCGTACTTTTGATTTTAGCCATTCTGACAGGTAGGAGATGATATCTCATTGTAGTTTTGCATGTCCCTGATGATGAGTAATGTTGACGATCTTTTTGCTTGTGTATTGGCCATCTGTATGTCTTTTTTAGATAACTATCTGTTCATGCCTTCTGCCCATTTTTTAATTGGATTGTTTGTTTTCTGGGTGTCGAACTGTGGAATTTCTTTACATATTTTGAATACTAATCCTTTGTCAGATATCACTCACAAATATCTTCTCCCACGCAGTGGGTTGCCTTTTAGTTTTGTTGATCATTTCCTTCACTGTGCAGGTTTTTAATTTGATGTGGTCCCAATAGTTTATTTTTGCTTTTGTTTCCATTGCCATGGGAGACATAGCTAGAAAAATGTTGCAATGGCTGATGTCAGAGGAATTACTGCCTGTGTTCTTTTCTGGGATTTTCATGGCTTTAGGTCTCACATTTTGGTCTCTAATCCATTTTGAATTTGTTTTTGTGTATGGTGTAAGAAAGTAGTCCAATTTAATTCTTATGCATGTAGCTGTACAGTTTTCCCAACACCATTTGCTGAAGAGACTGTCGTATTCTTTCCTGCTTTGTTGAAGATTAATTGACCATATAATTGCGGGGTTTTTTTGCTTGGTTTTCTACTCTGTTCCATTGATCTATGCATCTATTTCTGTGCCAGTATCATACTGTTTTGATTATTACTCCTTTGTAGTATAACTTTAAGCCTGTGATTGTCATACCTCCAGTTTTGCTTTTCTTTTTCAAAATTGTTTTGGCTATTTGGGGTCTTTTGTGATTCCAAATAAAGTTTAGGATTTTTTCATTCTAGTTCTGTGAAAAATAGTGTTGGTATTTTGATAGGGATTGCATTAAATATGCAGACTGCTTTGAGTAGTATGGAAATTTTAACAATGTTTGTTCTTCCAATCCATAAGCATGAAATGTCATTCCATTTCTTTGTGTCATCTTCAGTTTCTTACATTAATGTTTATAGTTTTCAGAGTACAGATTTTTCATTTCCTTAAGTTTATTCCTAGGTGTTTTATGATTTTTTGGTGCAATTGCAAATGGGATTGTTTTCTTAATTTCTCTTTCTGCTGTTCCATTATTAATGCATAGGAATGCAACAGATTTCTGCACATTGGTTTTGTATCCTGCAACTTTACTGAATTCATTTCTCGGTTCTAGGATGTTTTTGGTGGAGTCTTTGGGGTTTTCTATATAAGATATAATGTTATCTGCAAATAGTGAAAATTTTACTTATTTTTTTTTTTACATTTATTTATTTTTGAGAGAGAGAGAGAGAGAGAGAGAGCGCGCGCGCGCGCGCGCGCGTGCACGCGCACAAGTGGGGGAGGGGCAGAGAGAGGGAGACACAGAATCGGAAACAGGCTCCAGGCTCTGAACTGTCAGCACAGAGCCAGACGCGGGACTCTAACCCACGACCCGCAAGATCATGATCTGAGCTGAAGTCGGAAGCTAAACTGACTGAGCCACCCAGGCGTCCCAAGTTTACTTCTTCCTTTCTAATTTGGATGCCTTTCATTTTTCTTGGTCTGATGGCTGTGGCTAGGACTTCCAGTACTATGTTGAATAAAAGTGGTAAGAGTGGATATCCTTGTCTTATTCCTGACCTTAGGCGGAAGCTCTCAGCTTTTCCTATAAGAGTATGATATTTGTGTGGGTTTGTCATAGATGGCCTTTATTATGTTGAGGTATATTCCTTCTAAACCTACGGCTTTTATCATGACTGGATGTTGTATTTTGTCAAATGCTTTTTCTGCATCTATTAAAATGATCATATGCTTTTTTATTGTTTTTATTTCTTTTTTTAATTTTTATTTTTATTTATTTTTTTAAATATGAGCTTTATTGTCAAATTGGTTTCCATACAACACCCAGTGCTCATTCCAAAAGGTGCCCTTCTCAATGCCCATCACCCACCCTCCCCTCCCTCCCACCTCCCACCTCCCCTCAGTTTATTCTCAGTTTTTAAGAGTCTCTTATGCTTTGGCTCCCTACCTCTCTAACCTCTTTTTTTTTTAAGTTTATTTATTTTGAGAGAGAGAGAGTACAAGTCGGGGAGGAACAGAGAGAGAGAGAGAGAGAGAGAGAGAGAATCCAAAGCAGGCTCCACACTGTCAGTGCAGAGCCCAATGCAGGGCTCAAACCCACAAACCACAGGATCATGACCTGAGCCACAACCAGGAGTCACACACTTAACTGACTGAGCCACCCAGGCACCCTTTTTTATCCTTTCTCTCATTGATGTGATGTATCATGTTGATTGATTTGCGAATATTGAACTACCTTTGCATCCCAGGAATAAATCCCACTTGATTGTGTGAATGATTTTTTTAATGTACTGTTGGATTTTGTTTGCTAGTATTTTGTTGAGGATTTTTGCATCTATGTTCATCAGGGATATTGGCCTGTACTTCTCTTTTTTTGTGGTATCTTTATCTGGCTTTGGTATCAGGACAATGCTGGCCCCATAGAATGATTTTGGAAGGTTTTCGTCCTCTTCTATTTTTTGTAATAGTTTCAGAAAAATAGTTATTAACTCTTCTTTAAATGTTTAGTAGAATTCACCCATGATGCCACCTGGTCTTGGACTTCTGTTTGTTGGAAGTTTTTTGATTACTGATTTAATTTCATTGCTGGTAATCAGTCTATTTGGATTTTCTGTTTTCTTCCTGATTCAGTTTTCAGAGGTTATGTGTATCTAGGAATTCAACCATTTCTTCTAAATTGTCCAATTTGCTGGCATGATGGCATATAATTTTTCATAATTGACTCCTATAATCCTTGTATTTCTGTAGTATTGGTTGCTATTTCTCTTCTTTCTTTTCTGAATTTATTTGAGATCTCTCTATGTCTCCCTCCCCCTCCCTCCCTCCCTCTTTATCAGTCTGGCTAAATGTTTATCAATATTGTTAATTTTTTCAAAGAACCAGTTCCTGGTTTCACTGATCTGTCCTATTTTTTTAAGTTTCTGTTTGCTTTATTTCTGCTCTAATATTTATTACTTCCTTTCTTCTGCTGGGTTTGGGTTTTGTTTGTTCTTCTTTTTCTAGCTCCTTTAGGTGTGAATTTATCTTGTTTGAGATTTTTCTTGCTTTTCTTAAAAAAAACATTTTTTAATGTTTATTTATTTTTGAGAGAGAGAGAGAGAGTAGGGGAGGGGCAGGGAGAGAGGGAGACACAGAATCTGAAGCAGGCTCCAGGCTCTGAGCTGTGAGCACAGAGCCTGACGTGGGGCTCGAATCACGGAGTGCGAGATCATGACCTGAGCCAAAGTCAGATGCTCAACTGACTGAGCCATCCAGGTGTCCCGAGATTTTTCTTGCTTTTTGAGGTTAGGCCCATATTACTATAAACTTGCCACTTAGAACAAATTTTGGTGCATCCCAAATTTTGTGTTTTCATTTTCATTTGTCTCCATGTATTTTTTTCATTTCCTCTTTGATTTCTTGGTTGACCCATTCATTGTTTGGTAGTATTGTGTTTAACCTCTATGTATTTGTGTTCTTTCCAGATATTTCTTGTGGCTGATTTCTAATTTCATAGTGTTGTGGACAGAAAAGATTCATTGTATGACTTCAATCTTTTTGAATTTGTTGAGACTTGTTTTGTGGCCTAACATGTGATCTATTCTGGAGGATGTTCCATATGCACTTGAAAAGAATGTATATTCTGCTGTTTTAGGATAGAATAATCCTAAAATAATAATCCTATTAGATCTATCTGGTCTAATGTGCATTCAAAACCACTGTTTCCTTATTGATTTTCTGTTCGGATGCACGATCCACTGATGTAAGTGGGGTGTTAAAGTACCCTACCATTAGTGTATTACTATTGACTACTTCCATTATGTTTGCTATTAGCTGCTCTATATATGTGTGCCTTCATGTTGGGTGCATAAATATTTACAATTATTGTATCTTCTTGTTGGAATTTTCCCTTTATGATTATATAGTGTCCTTCTTTGTCTCTTATTACAGTCTTTATTTTTTTTTGAAGTCTATTTTTCTGATATAAGTATTGCTACCCTGGCTTTCTTTTCACTTCCATTTGCATGATAAATGTTTTTTCATCTCTTCACTTTCAGTCTTCATGTATCTTTGGGTCTGAAATGAGTCTTTTATAGACAGTGTATAGATGGTTCTTATTTTTTATCAATTCCATCACCCTATGTCTTTTGATTGGAGTGTTTACTCCATTTATTTTCAAAGTAATTACTGATAGCTATGTGCATATTGCCATTCTGTTGATTATTTTATGGTTGTTTTTGTAGTTCTTCTCTGTTCCTTCCCTAGTTCTCTTCTCCCACAGTTTGCTGGCTTTCTTTAGTGATATACTTGGATTCCTTTCTATTTTTTTGCATATCTATCACTGGTTTTTGATTTGGGGTTACCATTAGGTTTATTTATAGCATCTTCTGCATATAGACGTCTATATTGACTTGATGGTCACTTCAATGTGAACCCATTCTGAAAGCGCTGCATTTTTATTCCTCTACCTACCGCCCCCCCACACACACACATTTTAGATACATGGTGTCATACTTTCTATCTTATTATTTTGTGAAGCCCGTGACTGATTTTTATAGATATACTTAATTTTAGTGCTTTTGTGCTTCCTACTTTTCTCACTCCTGTTTTTGGTCTTTCCTTTCCACTCAAAGTGTCCTCTTTGAGCATTTCTTGCAAGGCTGGCTTATTGGTGATGAATTCCTTTAAGTTTTGTTGGTCTGGGAAATTCTTTATTTCTCCTTCTATTCTGAACGATAACCTTGCTAGATAGAGTAATCTTGATTGCAGGGTTTTTTTTTTTTTTTTTCTTTCAGCCCTTTGAACATATCATGCCATTCCCTTCTGGCCTGCAAGGTTTCTGCTGAAAAATCAGCTGATAGCCTGATGGTTTCTCTTCTGTGTAATGTTTTCTTTATTCTTGTCACTTTTTAAAGTCTCTCTTTATCACTGCTTTTTGCCATTTTAATTACTCTGTATTTTGGCGTGAACCCTTTGGGTTTGTTTTGTTGGGGGCTCTCTTTGCCTCCTGGATCTGAGTTCCTATTTCCTTCCAGATTTGAGAAGTTTCCAGGAATTATTTCTTCAAATAAATTTCCCATGCCTACTTCTCTCTTCTCCTTCTGGGATCCCTATAATTTGAATGTTATTACACTTGATGGTGTCACTGACTTCTCTTAATCCATTTTCATATTTTATTATTTGTTTCTCTCTCTCCTGTATAGCTTGACTGCATTCCATTACCCTGTCCTCCAGGTTGCTGATCTGTTCTTTGGCATCCTCTAATCTATTTGTTCCCTCTAGAGCATTTTTCTTTTCAGTTAATGAGTTCTTCATCTCTCATAGATTTTTGTTTTCTTTCTCCTTTTTCTATGTTTTTTCTCCTTTTTTTGGGTCCTCCACTCTTTTTTCAAGTCTAGTGAAAGGACTTGAGTACCATCACCCTAAATTTTCTACCAAGCATATTACTCATCTCTGTTTTGTCTAGCTCTCTTGCTGTAACTTTGTGCTTGTTCTTTCATTTTGGACCATATTTCTCTGTGTCCTCATTTTATCTAACTCTGTGTCTGTTTCTATGTGTTTGGAAAGTCAGATATTGCTCTTACTCTTGAAAGTAATGGTCCTATGAAGAAGAAATCCTGTAGTACAATGTCCCGTGTTCATCAGACCTCGGAGCTCCTGTGTGTGTTGTGTGCTCCATAATGTTGTAGTTGAGCTGGGTTAGCCTTCAGTCCAGTCCTCTGCAATGGCTCTCATGGCCTGTTTTGGGCACCATTTGCTCCCTGTGTTAGTGGGCCAGTCTGGGACCACCTTGGGCTTGAGTTGAGTCAGACCAGACATTTGTCACAGCTGAGGAAGCAGCAAACTGCAGGGCACTTTCCTTCCTCTGAGAAGCTTTTCTTGGTGGGTGGGGCCTGTATTCAGACCAGATGTCAGCCCTTAGCTGGATGCTGGGACTGCAGTCAGACTCATGTGTATGGTTTTCTCCCTGTCTTTCTGGGAAGGAGTCACTTTGTGGTGACACTTGCCCCTGTTGGTGCTACTGGCATATTGCCATGCTTATGGTACCACTTTGAATAGACACCTGCCACAGAGGTGTTTGAAGGGGCAGGGTGCACAATGCTAGCAAGATCCACAGTGTTTGGCTGCAGGAGGAACCTGCAGCCCTGGGAAAACTGCCAAGGCCAGGATGGAGGGAACAGGTCCCCAGAGGAGTGCAGAGGAGTTTTTTAGAAAGCTAGATGATAGTGTTCCTGCTGCTTGGTTCCCACAGGTATCTGTGTACCTAGGCTAGGGACTGGGAAAGGAAATGGCACCTGCCAGCTCTTTTGCTCTTAGAGAAGTCTTTCAAAGATCCTGCCCCTCCAGCATATGCTCTGAGATTAGTAAGTAAATCTTCTTCCTGTACACCCTAGGCATTTTTGCAAAGTGCTGTTTCTATGCTGTATCTCAGCAGGGCTGTTTGTTCTGCTGTCTCTTTAAGGGCAGAGACTCAGTTGACTATCTTCCTCCAACTCTCTCAGACCTGGGCCCACTGATTTTTAAAGCTCCCAGTGGTAATCCCCACTTATTTTGAGAACTCTTAAAGTTCATTCCCTCCTGTTTTCAAATTTTATGAGGATTCATCTTCCCAGTGTGGGTCCACTATGCCTGAGGCGCCTGGCCTGAGGGTTTTCTCCTTTCCCACCTCTTTGCATCTGCAGTATCTTTCCCTCTTGTAGACAGTCTTGTGGCTCCAGTTAGCTCCCCATTGCATCTCTGCCCTTTCTACTCTTTAATGTGGCTCCTTCTCTACCCTTATCTTTGGATGATCTATTCTTCCAGTCTTTGGGTCATTTTCTGGGTTATTTATATTGATATGGGTGTTTTCTAGGTGTATGTATAGATGAGGTGAGCCTAGGATCCTCCAGCTCTGCCATCTTCCCCCAGATTCCAATAAATATTTGATCAATGAATAAATTACTTCATTGCCAAAGTTGTGACCAGAATAACCCTTCATGTGGTAGTCAAGACTTGTAGATCAATTTATAATAGTGTTACAGCCTGTAGAGTTTAATATGCTGTATTATACACACTACATCTAACACGTATACCAAACTTTTTCTTTTTTTTAATGTTTAGTTTTGAGAGTGTTAGAGAGTGAGCAGGGGAGGGGCAGAGAGAGAGGGAGACAAGATGTGAAGCCGGGTCCTGTGCTGACAGAAGAGAGAGCCTGATGCAGGGCTCAAACTCACACACTGTGAGATCATTACCTGTGCCAAAGTCTGATGCTCAACTGACCAAGCCACCCAGGTGCCCCTATCAATTTTGTTCTAAGGAAAAGCAAAAGTAAATTGTAAAAAGTTGTGTGTGAATTTTGAGAAGCGTAAATGCATACATTGCTTGAAAGGGATAAGTAATAATTATTTTGATGGACCAATATGACAATTCCTTATTCAAATTTTATGATATCAAAGCTCAAAAACAACCAAAGGTCAAAGACTTTTACCCCCCGTTTTTCTTTTGGTACATTCTGATTCACCTAAAGCTTTGGTCAAGGTGTGACTAATTAGGTAAACAACATTAAATTGGCCTCCTTAGGAAAATATTTCTATATTTTAATCTTGGTGAAGACTTCAAAGGGTCTCAAAATTTTCCAGGATGAAGTAGCTTTGGGACTGTTACTCACCCCAAATTTCCAAAAAAGTTAGGAGGAAAGAAGAAGAGGAGGAATCATTATCACTTATGAAGATAAACACAGCCACCTATTTTTTTTCTTACGATGTGAAAAAAAAAATAATGCTGCTATTTTTAACCATCTCCCTGCTCCCTTCCCTAATATTTTTTCATTATTCTAACCTATGGAGCAGAACACTTTTCATGAAATATTATTAAAGAAATGGCTCATAAAAATTCATCCTAGAGGCATTACCTAGGATTTATTATGACATTAAAGATGCAATTATTAAAGTTTGTGTTTGGGATGCTGTTAAATGCCAAGCATCAAGAACAAGTTGTAGGAAAGTATGGTTTCTCTCAGATATACAGAAATGATGGTGGGGGAGAGGCTATTGAGGGTTTGGAATGAGGGATCCCTAAGATAAGCTCAACACTGAAATAACATGAGACATTTTCTTTTCACTCTCCACAATCACACTTAATGTTGTTGTGTCTGTTGAGTGCCTGTTGGCCATTGTGATAGTCATGTTGTTTTGAAAGGATGCTAACAGTACCACTTGAGGAAAATTGTTTTCTTGAAATTGAGATGACAACGCACAAGAAAATTTATTTTAGACCTTCGCTCAGGTTTTCAAAGACATTGCCCGTCTAAGAGGCCACACAGAGACAGTTACAAATCCTTCATTATACCTCACAAAAAATAATTTAAATAGTCATTTTATAGTTATTTACTACCTGTTCTTTGCAAATAAAGCCTGAAAAGAGTTTAGTCTGGGCTGGTGGAAATGCTATATGTTTAAATAGATTTTAAAGTATAAATGGATAGATTCAGAAGGGGAGATTCTTTCTTCCTTGGGGGGAATGAGGGAGCTTTTGGAAGTGACATTTTTGGAGATGGGTTCTTAAGGATTGATAGAGCATCATTATGTTATGTGGCTGGAAAAGATGTGTGCTATGTGTGTGAATAGGGAACAGTGATAAATGCAGATTGACTAGGTGAATAGGTAGGTTGGGGTCAGAAACTGCTGATATCAGTAATTTCAACATTATTCTTTAGGTAGTGGAGAGGAATTCAACATTTATAAGCAGAAGGGTAATATAATCAGATCTGTCATTTGGGGAGATTAGTCTATGTGTAGAGAGATTTGAAGGCCAAAGAAATTCAATAGGAAGTTACCAAAATTAAGGAAGAAGAGAAATTTTAAGGGAAGAGAGGGAAGCTTCCAAGACAGGGTAGAATTCCTAGGTTTCATCAACAGATTGGATGTGAGAACAAATGAGATGGGGCAGAACAAGATGGACCCATGGGTTAGCTCCTGTTATGGGTTTTTAAAATAGGAAGGACAGGTAGAGGGGTGGTCACTGTTTCTTATTAATTACACACAGTGTGCATGTGGGCCATTTTTTAAATTCTGAAAATCCGAGAGGAAGGACCAGTGCTTAGTAGAAGAAAAGTCAAGGCTCAAGTTATGGATTTGAGATTTTATACAGAGAAGTAGAGGTTGAAGGCATAAGATCACATGAAACAACTAAGGGAAAATACATATAGACAAGATTCTCTGAAGAGATGGTGAAAAAGATTTCTTTCCTTTTTGTTGGGGGTGAGGGATGCTGGTAATATTTTGATATTGAACAATAATGGGTTGGTTTCACATGCATTTTAATTTCTGAAACTTTTAAGATTATTAAATTTTACATTATGAACTTTATAATGGAAGTATATCTCTATATATTTACATATAAATATTTCCAAGATATAGTGTAAAGTCCAAAAGTAAATTGCAAAACAATATCTACAGTATGAACCCATTTATATAAACATCTCATCCAAAAAAACATGAGACAATACTACATATTTGTGTATGTAATTTTCACTTGTGTTAAAAATAAATATATTTCATTTCACTTATATAGTAATTCCAGGAATTCTTAACCATATCTATGTCAGAAAAGTCTTATTGGGTCAGTTTTTTCTTGGTTCTAGTTTTGGGCCGACAAAATTAAATGGAGGTATTTTTTCAGTGTCAAATTTACTCCAACAGAACTGACCTGGCTGAAGAATTTTGCCTCTTTAAATTAAATTAAATTAAATTAAATTAAATTAAATTAATTAAATTACTTTGTTTCTTAGGTATTAATTATAGCCATATATATATATATTACATACTATGCAATAGTTATATATACTACATATATATTTATACTAAATGTACTATATTATATGGTACATACACATACCATATAGATATACAGTACATACATATGCCATATATATTATATACTACATATGTAGACCATATACATACATAGAATATGTATATATACATATATATACACAATATATATGTTTTAATTCCAATATAGTTAACATACAGTATCATATTAGTTTCAGATGTACAATATAGTGATTCAACAATTCTGTACATTACTTGGTGCTCATCATAAGTGTTTTCTTAATCTCCTTCATCTGTTTCATCCAGCTCCCCCGCCCCCACCTCCCATAAGCAGATGGTTATTCTCTATAGTTAAGAGTCTGTTTTCTGTTTTGTCTCTTTTTTCCTCTGTTCATTTGTTTTGTTTCTTATATTCTACCTATGAGTGAAATCGTATGGTATTTGCCCTTCTCTGACTGACTTATTTCACTTAGCATTCTACCTCTTAGATCCATTAATGTTGTTGCAAGTGGCAAGATTTCATTCCTTTTCATGGATATGTATGTATATATATATATGTATATATATATACATACCACATCTTCTTTATTCCATCCATCTATTGAGGACACTTGGGCTGCTTCTATAATTTGCCTATTGTAAATAATGCTATGATAAACATAGGGGTGCATGCACCTTTCTGAATTCATGTTCTTGTATTCTTCAGGTAAATACCCAGTAGTGGAATTACTGGATCATATGGTAATTCTATTTTTAATTTTTTGAGAAAGCTCCATACTGGTTTGCACAGTGGCTGCACCAGTTTGCATTACCACCAATAGTGCATGAAGGTTGTTTTTTTTCCTCCACATCCTCGCCAACACTTGTTTCTTGTGTTTTTTGGGTTTTAGCCATTCTAACAGGTGTAAGATGATATCTCATTGTGGATTTGATTTGCACTTACCTGATGATGAGTGATGCTGAGCATCTTTTCATGTGTATGTTGGCCATCTGTATGTCTCTGGAGAAATGTCTGTTTATGTTTTCTGCCAATTGCTTAATGGAGTTATTTGGATGTGTGTGTGTGTGTGTGTTGAGTTGTGTAAGTTCTTTATATATTTTGCATACTAACCTTTTATTGGATGTCATTTGCAAATATCTTCTCCCACTTTAGTTTTTGTTTGTTGTTTCCTTTGCTGTGCAGAAGATTTTATTTTGATGTTGTCCCAATAGTTTATTTTTGGTTTGTTTCCCTTACCTCAGGAGATATATCTAGAAAAATGTTACTGCAGCTAATATAAGAGAAAGTAATGCCTGTGCTCTCTTCTAGGATTTTTATGGTTTTAGGTCTTACATTTAGGTCTTTAATCTACTTTGAGTTCATTCTTGTGTATGGTAAAAGAAAGTGGTCCAGTTTTCCCCATGTTATTTGTTGAAGAAACTTTTTCCCATTGCATATCCTCTGTCAAAGATTAATTGACCATTTAATCATGGTTTTATTTCTGGGTTCTCTTTTCTGTTCTGTTGGACTACATGTCTATTTTTATGCCAATACCATACTGTTGATTACTACAATTTTGTAGTGCAACTTGAAATCTGGAATTGTGATACCTCCAGCTTTTCTTTTCCAAGAATGTTTTAGGTATTCAGGATGTTTTGTGGTTCCATACAAATGTTAAGATTATTTGTTCTAGTTCTATGCAGAATACTGTTAGTATTTTGATAGGGATTGCATTAAATCTTTAGATTTCTTTGGAGAGTATGGACATTTTAACAATATTTGTTCTTCCAACCCATGAGCATGGGATGAGGTATCTTCCCATTTGTTTGTGTCGTCTTCAATTTCTTTCATCAATCTTTTATGGTTTTTGGAATACAGGTCTTTCATCTCCTTGGTTGTTTATTCCCAGGTATTTTATTATTTTTGGTGCAATTGTAAATGGATTTGTTTTCTTAATTTCTCTTTGTGCTGCTTCATTATTGGTGTATAGAAATGCAACAGATTTCTGCACATTGATTTTGTATTCTGTTACCTAAATTCATTTATCAGTTCCAGTAGTCTTTTAGTGGAATTTTTGGGGTTTCCTATATACGGTATCATGTCATCTGCAAAAAGTGAAAGTTGTACTTCTTCTTTACCAATTTGGATGCCTTTTATTTTTCTTTCTTGTCTGATGGCTGTGGCTAGGACTTCCAGTACTGTGTTGAATAAAAATGATGAGAGTGGACATCCTTGTCTTGTTCTTGATCATAGGGGAAAGCTCTCAGGTTTTCACTATTGACTATGATGCTAGCTGTGGGTTTTTCATATATGGCCTTAATTACGTTAATCATGCTTAGATGTTGTACTTTGTCAAATGTTTTTTTCTGCATCTACTGAAATGATCATATGCTTTTTATCCTTTGTCTTATTGTGATGTATCATGTTGATTTGCAAATATTGAATCACCTTTGCATAGGGAATAAATACCACTTGATCATGTGAATTATTTTTTAATGTACTGTTGGATTCTATTTACTAGTATTTTATTGAGGATTTTTGTATCTATATTCATCAGAGTTATTGGCCTGTATTTCTCTCTTTTCTGTTGTGTATGGTATCTTTATCTGGTTTTGGTATCACAATAATGCTGGCTTCATAGAATGATTTTGGAAGCTTTCCTTCCTCTTCTACTTTTTGGAATAGTTTAAGAAAAATAGTTATTAACTCTTCTTTAATGTTTGGTAGAATTCACCAGTGAAGTTGTCTGGTCCTGGACTTTTGTTTATTGGGAGTATTTTGATTACTGATTAAATTTCATTGCTGTTAATCAGTCTATTCAAATTTTCTATTTCTTCCTGATTCAGGAAGGTCTAGGAATTGATCAATTTCTTCTAGGTTGTTCAGTCTGTTGGCATATAATTTTTCATAATATTCTTTTATAATCCTTTTATAATCTTAGAATTATAAAAGAATTATAAAGGATTATTTTATAATACTTGTGTTTCTATGATGTTATTTCTCTTTCATTTCTGAATTTGAGTTGCTTTTTTAAAATATTTATTTATTTATTTGTCTGTCTCTCTCTGTCTCTCTCTTTCTCTGGATGAGCCTGGCTAAAGGTTTGTCAATATTGTTGATCTTTTCAAAGAACCATCTCCTGGATTCATTAATCTGTTGTATTTTTTTTAGTTTGTTTCCTTATTTCTGCTCTAATCTTTATTATCTCCTTCCTTCTACTGGGTTTGAGTTTTTTCTTCTTGTTCCTCTAAGTGTGAGGTTATGTCATTTGAGATTTTTCTTGCTTCTTGAGGTTAGGCTCTTATTGCTATAAACTTGCCACTTGGAACAACTTTTGCTGCATCCCCAAGATTCTGGACTATTGTATTTTCGTTTTCATTTGCCTCCATGTTTTTTCATTTCCTCATTGATTTCTTGGGAACTCATTCATTGGTTGCATGTTATGTAACCTTCATGTATTTGTGTTCTTTCCAGATTTTTCTTGTGGTTGATTTCTAGTTTTGTAGTGTTGTCAGAAAATATATGTGGTATGACTTCAGTTTCCAATTTGCTGAGACTTGTTTTTGTGGCCTAATATGTGATCTATCCTGAAGAACATAACATGTGAACTTGAAAAGAATATATATTCTGTTTTAGGATGGAGTAATCTGAATATTATTTGGATGATCTATCCATTGATGTAAGTCCCCTACTATTATTGTATTACTATTGATTACTTCCCTTACTATTAGCTGCTTTATGTATTTGCATGTGCTCCATGTTGGGTGCATAAATATTTACAATTGTTATATCTTCTTATTGAATTATAGTGTCCATCATTATCTCTTGTTACAGACTTTGTTTTAAAGTCTATTTTGAATGATATAAGTATTGCTATCTCAGGTTAATTTTCACTTCTATTTGCATGATAAATGCTTTTCCATCCCTTCACTTTCAATCTTTCTGTATCTTTAGGTCTGAAATGAATCTCTTATAGGCAGCATATAGATGATTATTTTTTTACCCATTCCATTACCCGATGTCTTTTGATTGGCGTTTTTTTAATGTTTATTTTTGAGAGCAAGAGAGTGGGGGAGGGGCAGAGAGAGAGGAGGGGCACAGAGGATGTGAAGCAGGCTCTGTGCTGACAGCAGGTACAATGTACCACTTGTATCCTATCTTTAATACTTGCTTTCCCTTACCTACACCTCCCCCACCCCCCCGCCCCTGCCAGCCCCTTAAGTCTTGGGATTTGATTAGCTTGTACAATATTTTTGAAATACTATTTCTTGGATTCCAAGATACACATATTTTCACATCTCTGAAATTGAGATGTCTTATAATCACAGGATGATGTGTCCAAGTTTAATTGGCAACATGTTTTCATTCTTCGTGGCATATAGAATAATGGTGCATCTTATAACCAATGGTATCTTAGATCTGATGAACTATAATACTTCCCAATGAATTTATTTTGGCAATCTGTTTCTTTTTTTCCCCACCAAGCCTTTTATCCTCACAAAAGGGTAAGAACAGTCTGCTTATGAAGTGGGAATAGTCTTGTATGGACATTCCAGTCAGTCAGGTATAGGAAGTTCTATATCCTTTCTGGACTGAGGAGACAGAGAATGGACTCAAGGGTCCTGACTCCCAGATTGAAACAGGAAGTCCTGCTGGGTGGGAGAATCAAGACGTAGTAGAAACCCAGGTTGGCCGGGGGCCCAATATAAATCAGGATCGCCTCTTGCTACTTGGGGCACTGCTCTGACAAACTGCAAGCCTCCTGGAGAAATATCATGACACTGGAACATGGCACCAGTAGCTGACAAATGGGCAAAGCAGGTATTTAAATGGACTGGTGTTAGCACCTCTGGTATTCCAACAGCTCACAAGAATCCAGAAGTTCCTGTGCATCCCCGAAGAATGCTAATATAAACTGAGTTCAGGGTGAACACTTGACTGAGAAGAGACCTTGAACCACTGGATGGAAGGATCCATTTTTCAGGGCTGCAGCGCAGGGCAGTTAGGAGACCAGATGCTCCTCCCCACTGACGTCTGGGAGAAAGGCCTGCATGGGGCTGGGACTCTAACAGGGGGTTTGGCTTTGAAATAATTGAATATGCCTCTGAAATAACTTGTTTTTTTAAGCTGGAAAAGGTTGAGTTACTTTAACTGGCCAAGATTTTTTTTTCCTTCATAAGTGAGAATGCAGAATGACTGCAATCTGACCTTCTAATTGAAAGTAAAACATCGTTTTGTTGTACATCTTAATCCTACAGGGGAATCTTTTTTGAGGTTGGGGCAAAATGTCTCAAATACTGGGAGTAGTCTAAGTTAAAGAAAAAAGCAGCTCTGGATAGAACACTGGGAAATGGAAATATTTATGGCAGTGTAAAAGGATGAAAAGGCAGAGAAGATCAGATCAGACAAAGGGAAAACTGGGAGCAAGGGAAAGAGAATCAATTGCTGAATTCACCCAAGTGCCACAGAATGGTGTGCTAAGCTCTTGTTAGAAGTCTTGATGGGGGGAGGAGGGCACCTAGGTGGCTCAGTCTTTTAAGCGTCTGGTTGAAACTTGAGCCCTGCATCAGGCTCTGTGCCAATGAGAGCGTGGAGGCTGCTTGGATCCTCTGTCTCCCTCTCTCTCTGCCCCTCCCCCACTCACACTAGCTCGTTTTCTTTCAAAAATTAAAAAAAATGTCCTTTGATTGGATGAGGAGCCATTTGGAATTCTTGAGAATTGGCCATCCCAATGTGGTGCTACATTAATAGCCATAATTTTCCATGGGATATTAGTGCTGAAAGACATATGGTCTAACCCCATTGTCTTCCAGACCAGCAAACAGGGAACCAGAGAAATTCCACAGAAACCAGTTCAAATGATACATAGGAGATAAAGAAAAACACGTACATCAACAAATGCATCACATTTGGGTGTCAACCAGAATGAGCCGGTTTCGTTGTCATTCGGAGGCAGGGGAAATGTGTGGGGGCACGAATAAGCCTCCTTTAGAAATAACGAAGGGCTCATTTATGAAAAAGGCAAAAAGTCTGCTGGAAAGTATATACTTTGACGGATGGTAAATGTGTTTTCATTTTTTATTAGAGAAGTTGGAAGTTTAATTTCAATAGTGATGGTAACATCGTTTTCTCTGCTTTGTTCAGGGGAACACACAGAATCAATTTGTACAAGCATATACAACAATTCAGTTGGTGTTTTGTGTCCTAAAATCAGTAATCTGATTAGTTCTAGACTACCAAGTTTCCATGCGCTCCTCCCGGCTTGGGCGGCATGGCTTGATTCCCCACAGAATACTTTTTCATGCACTGTCTGCAACACAACTATGGCAGGCTTAAAGACCATGCAGATTAACACTGTAGCAAATTGTTTTGATATTTAACAGACGTAAAAAGGTTATTTCCTGATATGAAATTCTGAAAATCTGCATAAATATTTTTGTGTAAAATTAAATTAGTTATGTATTTTTTTGAAACTAGAACTTGAAGTATCAAGAATGCCCACATATTCATATACACATATATATAGACTTTTTCATTATGCTAAAAGTCTTCATAGTCAAATTATATTCTGTGCCATACATTTTATTAAACCAGTATTTATTTGGCATTAGGTTAACTGTATCTGTATGGATTAGTCTTAACTGGTGCTTGTGTATCATGCAAACATAGTTCTGGTATTCCTGTTTACTAATCTCATCATGTGGCAATACGTAGATGATTCTGCTCTAACAGTGTGAAGTAGGAGTATAAATATTTTATACATGGTCACATTTACAAACGTTTGCCAATTACCACTTCACAATCTTTATGGTGTAATAGTGTATTATAATGTCTGGAATCGGCAGAAGCAATTCCTATAAAGCAATATCAGATGTAAACTTTCTTAACATGTGCCTAACAGAGTTCTCCCTTGAGCACTGATGAGTTTTGGCACAGGTACACTGTTCTACTGTTTTTTATTCTAATAATTTCCACAACTTTTACAGGAACTTAGCTTCTTACGGCATGGCAGAGACATGGCACTTACTGATGAGGTAACTCAGATGTAGAAAAATTCTGCGAAATTTGTCTAGCAGACTGCCACTTCTGCTGATGAATTTGTAGACAGAGTTGGTTTTTTTCCCCCTAGTGCATGCACTTGATATTCAATCGCTAATGCACTATTTTTGCTGCAGCTCAAACATGTCCTAATGCATCACAGAGCAGAGTTGTGGACACCAAGCTCATTCACTTGTGATGGTATTTTATAGCAAACATGTTTAAGTTGTAATATCAAGGGTGAAACTCTGCCTTATTGGGCTAGTAATTTGGGTGGGTTGGGAGCTACTTATGGTTGGCCAAGGAGATCCAATACTCAAAATGTTAAATAGAAATATGTAAGTCTCGGTGGTTTCAGGTAACATCTTGGCTGGGCATAAAGGAAACCCACAGACAGCAGCCTTCTTGCGTGAACTCTGTGTTGGGAAGCTTGGGGGTGATCTTTTGATGCTGTGTGGTTTTGGGGCTTCAGTTTGCGTTCTGGAGTTTCACACTACTGTTGCTGGTCTGCGGTCCATCTCGGCTTCCAACTTCACCATCTGCTGCATCTCCTTCGCCTGTAACATCAGAAACATGGCCTTACGTGTTGAAATTCTCGCTCAAAGGCATGTAGCCGCCCCGGCCTCTCTTCTCCCGTAAATTCCATGCTGTCACTATGTCCCTTGCTACTCAAAGTGAGGTCTGTGGACCAGGACCTTGTGAGAAATGCACAACCTTGGACTCCAAGGGACTCCATCCCACACCTGCTGGATCAGAATGTGCATTTTGACAAGATCTTTAAGATATCTGGATGCACATTAAAGCTTGTGAAGAACTAGTTCTCCATAGCACCAGGAAAACCATTTGAAAAGAGGCTAAGCCAGGCCTTCAATAGACTACCTCACATCAGACCATTTGATTTAGATTCTACAGATGGACATGTTGCCTTGGCTGTGTATAATTTGAACTTTTAGAACAGGTGTTTCTTATGCACAGTATTTTCCCCAAATAGCCTGAAATTTAGTTAACTCCCTAAGAATCTGATGGAGAAATTTAGTTGGGAGCATATCACATTGATTTGGCTGGAGTGCCTTGCAAATACAACATCACAGGAATGTGTAGGGTTCCTGGAATCCTATTGTCCAAAACTTATCCCTCTGGGCTCTCACTTCAAGGTAAGTTTTTATGGGCTTCCCCAGGAAGTAAGCCATGGTGAACTTGGTCTCCTGAATTAAGACTGTCACTAAGACAACCAGGGGTTTTGGGAGGTAGAAAGGAGTCAGATGGGGGCAGATTCTGTGTTTGGCAGTATAGGGAAAATTAATTGGCTTATTTCAACATTTACTCTCCAGCTGGTTCCTGGATGCTTATGCCCAAGCCAACCCATGTACTTTTTGAGGGAATAAGAAAGCATCCCTTTCCTCTTTGTGTGACATGCCCCTTTGAAATAAAGGACATTTCAGAATGCAAACATGGTAAAGACATAACTCAGAGGACTCTGAAGTGTGTTGATGTTACTACTCAGGTCTGCTTAGGTATTCCAACTAAATAGAAGGTCAATGGGGGGGGGGGGAGGTTGGTCAAATCTGAATAAGCATCTAGAGGTCCCAAAGAGGCCCTGTTACAAAACCAGTATGACCCATGGACCATACAGTAATTTTCTTATTATTTTTATATTGTGGCTTCAAGTTTCCTTTTGGCAAAGAGGATAGAGTAGTACCAAAGAATTTTATCTTTCTGCTCAAATATGGGATGGACGGTTCCCTCTACCTAGATATTCTTCTATGCCTGAAGTATACTAATACTCTAATAGAGAAATGAAGAAATGGAGAAAAATATACAAACATGAAACCATGACACAAACGGTATTCATAAGAGAGGACAGTGAAACATTATCAGCACTAGAAATTAAATACTTTTATGTTCAATAAATAGTAACAAAAGATTCCCTGTGCTTTTCCCCATTTAGCATTTAAAGGCACTACTGAACACGGTCATAGAACGAAGAATCATATGACAATAAAGGACTATTCTCAGAGCTAAGTTCTCATAGAAGCAGGGTGACCATGCATTCCCATTTGGACAGTTCCAGTTTATGCCTGTAGTCCTGGCAATTATGAACATCACCCTTTTCCCTCTCAAAATGATCCTGGTTCAGATAATAAATTATACGGTCACCTTACTTATAAGAGGTGATTAGGGTCCTTGGCAGACCAGATCTAGCAGAAAGCATGACAAGGGTCATAACACTCTATAATGTTTCTGCACACAGACCATAACTCTGTCATTAAAAAAGCACCAATGAACTTTCTAGTAGGGTGCTTTAAAATTAATTGCAGTCATATTAATGTTTGGGAGAGATCTGACCTCGTGACCCAGAGTTAGCTGTGGTCAGTCCAAATGACAGTCATATATCACTGTTCTTGATGTGTAGGTATATCGTTATTAGCATGACTTGAGTTTCCTAGGTCTGTAGTAGGAAACGTTGGTTCCAACTCCCTCAGAAATCATTCTCTAAAGATTTTGGGCATGTCAGTTTGTATATTACATCAGAAGTCCAAGCATGACATGATCAAACTTTTACATCCAAAACCTTGAGATACTACTTAGCTATAAGCAGATATGAATCATAAATGGAGATCGCCCCGAGAACACTAGCATAGCTGAGAAGGAAAGCAATGTCTTGCTGATTAGAGTTTCAGTCCTACCTTGCGTTTGGGACACTGCATGGCAGGATTTCAATAGCTGTTTGTACAAAAATAGTAATGTCAAAATTGAGTCATACATATAAAACAAAATAAATGAATACTGAAGTGAACTTGAAAAATGAATGTAAAACCATATACAGAAAAGCAAAAAAGCTAAGAATAAAACATGTATACACCCATCAGTGACAAACTCTCCCCAAATTGATCTCAACAGAAAAAAAAAAGAACAAAACAAACAACCGATGCCTAAGAGCCCAGACTGTGCTTCTCTTCCTCAGCAGTGATTGGAAGGGGGAGAACCCACCTTTTAGCAAGAACCCTCACTTTATTAAATGGTAGGGTTGATGACAAAAATCAATTTTTAAAGCTTGGGTGTGAAAGTAATGGAGCTGTTGATGTTTGGAATGGTACATGTGAGGATGATGAGATACTTGGGAAAACTTAGTAGAAAACGAGTCCCTGACCTTTGGACTTTTAAATGAAGCATTGGCTGACCAAGTAGGCAAGGCCATTAGATGGCTTAAAAAGAGCACAGGAGGTTAGGATCTAGAATCAGGGCCAAAATATATTAAAACATGACTTGTTTCCGCCCCAGTGCCCTCAACGCTGGTGTAGCTAATTAAGGAGATCCATTCCACACTCTGCTTTGCAGGGATGGGGTGAACCTCTGGGAGTTGGGTCATAAGGAAGCAGTAAGAAGCCTTAAAGGGAGATATAAGGGATGAATGTTAAAATTATTTTATCTTTGGCTTAGAAGCAGAAAGTGGTCTTTGGGTTTAACAAAGGTTTGGGAGACTGTTCTAAAAATTTAGGATGTCTGGAAATAAGGGAACTTTTCTGCCAATGAAGTGTTTAATTGGCTATGAAGGGAGCTCTCCTACCTGGTTCCAGCCCATGCCTATTATGAGGGAAGAAATGGAGTCACTCACTCTATCTTTTGCACTATGCCTGGGACAGTGTTGTAACACACAGAGTAACTGAGAGCTCTCTGACTGTTAAGTTCCAAACAAAACCACACTAGAAAGATCTGGGACTGGATTTTTTACTGAACAGGGCATGTTTTGGTAAAGCAAAGCTTAACACAGAAATTCAAGTCCAAATTCTACCTTTTCTGGAAGCATCAATAGGATACTGTGAATTTCTTGTCATAGAATCTCACTGAATCTTCATCAAATCTCAAGCTTTCTCATATTCTATGCTTTCCTAAGCTTCTGTGACTCAAAGTATCAGTTGTGGGTGGTAGACACTGCTTACAACATATTGAAATGCATTGTATCAATTTTTGGATCAAAAAGCCACTATCCTCCCAATATTATCAAGCCAGTTATCACTAATCCATTATATTTTAATGCAAGAACTCTGGGGTGGTTTGAATTACCCATGTATTAGGATAAAAGCTCCAAGTGATTTTTTTTTATTATGTACTTTGGCTCTGAAATAAAAAACACTAGGTAAGCATATTCTCTAGCTCTGATATTCACCACTATTGTAGTAATGAGTAATTTTTAGCACATTTACATTCTTTAGTCAAACTTGTTGCTAAGCAACACAGTGATTTCCAAGGAGTTTCTTAATTTAGTTAACTGCCTTACCTTCATTTTGCCTTCTTCTGAGAGGCATCGTTATCCCCACCCAGCCCTGAATCACAGAAGTAGGTTCTAACATTTTGGAGATGGTGGCTTTACCTTTATTCATATTCCCATTTTGCCCATGGGAACACTTCCTGAGAAGTGCTTTAAGACCAACAACATAAGCTAGGTAACTCGTACCACAACGTGATGTATCTATGAGATGGTCAAATGAATTGGACCCACAGGACAATAAAACATTTATTGTCCCCCTTGAGGATCTGTGGACTATTCATGAATAGAAGCATTTAGCTGAAAAGGAAATGTGAAACATAACTCAGAAGTATGTTGATGAATAAAACTTCTGTCCACCAAAAAGTAACAAATCTGAAACCAGAAGTTGGATTTACTTGTTACCCAACTGCAATACAAAAAGAGAAGATTTAAGGGTTTTGTTTTACTTTCTAAAAGATACATTTTAGCATAATTCCAATCGAAGTGTTTTTCAAAAGGAGCCATTTACTCTGAGAAATACATCTTAAAGAGGATTGCTTTGTAGATGAGGAAATAGGAAAGAACAATGTAGTACACGTTTCATCAAAACCTCTTGACAGTTCCTAGATAGAAGTAAATTATCTAGATAAAAAAACTTCCAAACCAGCATACCTAAAAACTGAAATTTGAACTAAGATAGACTCAAATTTAACCTGCCATGGAGGGTCATTTTGTCTTATAAGCTGGTGGTAGTGCCATCATACTGAAATGAGACTGGATGGCCAGTGGACTGTAGCCCATTTGGGAAGGACCCCACCTGCACTATTCTTCGGGTAAACATACATATATATCTTGGTGTTGGTATATGCCCGATGGCTAACTAAAGAGTTGGGTTTGGGGTAACTATGTGCCTTGCTGGAAAAAAACAAAAACAAAAACAAAATACCAAGAATATGGTATCCACTCACGTTAGGTGGCTTGTAGAGTTTTGGGCAGCTCCTTTCCTTGGGTCCCACTAGTAAGCCCTAAGGTGGTTTTATGACTTTTAAGACTGAAGTTGAAACCAGGTGGTTTCTCTCATCTGCTTTTAAATAGACTATCACATGTGCCTAGGTTGCAAATTACAAAGCTCTAAATGAAAATGGAGACATAATTTGTAACCTCTGTTTTCTCCTCTCAGGGACATCACTATTAGAATCATCACAACCTATTCCAAAGACGACTTCAGAGTCTCTTCCTCCCATGGCTACATTCCTCTCCCATTTCAGAAAAGGGTATTTTCTGTTCTTGTTTGATGCAATGGGGAAAATACAGTAAAAGGGATCACATCCTAGCCACCCTTCCATGCTGCTACTCAGGCTATGGGTTTTAGCAGAAGGGTCACTATCTGCAGGTACGGCATCCACCCCCAAACCTGGCTGGCTGTCTATGTCTTTTTATGCCCTTTAGGTAAAATACCTGCTCATTCTGTTTCTCTAGGAACTCCAGGTGTTCAAGCTGGACTTTTTTCAACTGATCCATTTCTTTGGACTGTTTCATGGCGAGCTGCAAAAAAAAAAAAAAAAAAAAAAAAAAAAAAATTCGGATAAACTTTGGATGGAAGAGGTATGACCGTTAAGTTTACAATTTAACCCAGGGAGATAATTATTTAAAAAAATCATGAAAAGTAGTCTGACAACTGGAAGAGTATAACCCCCTAATTCTTACTGGGAAGATCTTTCCTGCTAAAACAATAGAGTACTTAGGTGCAATTAAAACTTGGCTCCCTTTTCCATATAAAATAATGCCAAATTAATATCTTAAAGATTTTAGTAATAGATTATTTAGTTCTCAGGGAGCAGACAAGAGAGGCTAGAATGTTTACAGAAAAATCAAATTAAACAAATTAGCCAGAAGACTGATATCTAAGCGTGAGTTATTGTTTACAGTGCCAAGAGAATTATAAAATACTTACTCTCTTTCTTTCTTCCAGAAACTTTTTGGTGTTGCTGCTATTTAACTCCCTGACTCTCCTAAAAGTAATAGGTACAAATATCAGTTGGCAGCTGACATTGAATAAAATTGACATAATATTAAAGTCCTATTCCATTTAACTATATGGATGGAATTACCACTTTTCCTAATTTTTGTGGAATTTTGAAACCTATACTGTACAGTGGAAAATACAAACATCTTTGTATCCAGTCAGATTACTCAATATTAATGTTTTGCCATAATTGTCTTGTATTTTTAAAGGAAACAAAGTGTTAGAGATATAATTAAAGCCCCTTTTGTATTTTTCCTGATTCCAGTTTCTTTCTCTCTGGACATAACCACTATTTTGAATTTGGTGTGGACCTTCCCATCTATGTTTTAATATTTTTATTCCAAGGGCACCTGGGTGGCTAAGTCGGTTGAGCATGCAACCTCGGCTCAGGTCATGATCTCACGGTCTGTGAGTTGGAGCCCTGTGTCGGGCTCTGTGCCGACAGCTCAGAGCCTGGAGCCTGTTTCGGATTCTGTGTCTCCTTCTCTCTCTGACCCTCCCCATTCATGCTCTTTCTCTGTCTCAAAAAAATAAATAAACGTTAAAAAATTTTTTTAATAACACATACAGGTGTTTCTCAAATTTTCATGCACCTACAAATCTAGTGGAGATATTGTCAAAACCACTGATTGCTGGGCCCACCCCCAGGGGGTCTGATTTAGTGGCTTTGGGGTGGGGCCTGAGACTCTGCATTTGTAACCAGCTCACAAGTGATGCTGCAGGTCTGTATTGTTTTGTGTATTTTCCAAATTTACCGAAATGGTAACATATTCTGGGTTTATTCATGTAACTTACTACTTAACCTAGAATTTAGAGATACGGCTGTGTTTAAAAGCACTTCATTATTTTCATATGCCATATGGGTTTTTCCATTTATGAAGAGACTAGAATATTTCTAGTTGGCCATCAATGACAAATGGTAATGATCTGGTGCACAGGATCCTGTGATGTGTGGCACAGGGGCTATTGATTAAATAAGTATAGTGATAAATAAGTATGCACAAGTATCTTCTTGTGCATATGAGCAAGGATTTCTCTATGGTATAGACCTAGATTTGCAGGTTGGTAGGGAATGAATGGCTTCACCTTTACTCCAAAGCACTTGTCCTTATTTGCACTCACAACCAGTGTCTGAATGCTACTTTTCTGCATGTCTTTGCCTGCTCTTGGTACTACCAGGCATTTACTTTTGTGTCAGTTAGTTTTGTGAAATGGCATCATTACCAGGGAGTGATCTTCATGACTGAATAGACCTCTGAGTGAATTTCTCTAATAGCTAGAGGTCTATTGTGGTTATCTTGTTCTTTTTCAGTCAATTTTGGACATTTATATTTTCCTGGGCAATTGTCCATTCAAGTTTTCAGACTCACTGGTAGTATTCTCTATAGTAGTCTTCATTTTCAACAATATTATTTCTGCAGTTATGCCTCCTTTTTAGACCTAAGATTACTAACTTGTGCTCTTTTTTCTTCTTGCGCAGTCCTGCTGGAGGTTCACTGATCTCGTGGGGTTTGTTTTTTCAAAAAGTAAGCCTTTGTTTTTGCTGACCATCCCTATTGCTTTTTGTTTTCTACTCTGATACTCTTTTATTTCTCCCCACCTGCAATCTTTGGGTTTACTCTAATTTTATTACTCTAATTTGGGCATTTCTAATTTTATACTCTCTTGGGTATGTAACTCATTAGTTTGCATTTATTTAAAAAACTCTATACAGCTAGGCTATAATTTTCACTCTAAATAGCACTTAAGCTACCTGCTTTTCTTAAGGTGAAAACAAGATAGGGGCACCTGAGTGGCTCAGTTGGTTAAGCGTCCGACTTTGGCTCAGGTCATAATCCCATGGTTCATTGGTTCGGGACCTGTGTTGGGCTCTGTGCTGACAGCTCAAGGCCTGCTTCAGATCCCGTGTCTCCCTCTCTCTCTGCCCCTCCCCTGCTTGCATTCTCTCTCTCAAAAATAATCATTAAAAAATTTTTTAAAAAAGGTGAAAATAGTATAGCAACTTTCAAATAAATAATACAGTACTCTTAGCTATAGTCACCATGCTGGATATTAGATCCCCAGAACTTAATCCTCTTATAACTGGAAGCTTGTACCTTTTAACCAACATTTTCCCATTTCTCCACCCCGTTAATTCCTGGAAACCAACATTTTATCTGCTGTTATGAGCTTGGTTTTTTTTAGATTTCATACATAAGTGAAATCATACAGTATTTGTCTTTCTCTTATTTCACTTAACATTATGCCCTCAAGGTCCACCCATGTTGTCACAAATGCCAAGATTTCCTTTTTTTTTAATGGCTGGATAACATTCACGCACACATGTGCATGGAAAATCATTTCTTCTTTATCCATTCATCGGCACTTGGGTTCTTTCCATGTCTTGGCTATTTGAATAATGCTGCAATGAACACAGGGGTGCAGATATCTCTTTGATATAGTGATTTCAGTTCCTTCAGATAGATACTGAGAAGTAGGGTTGTAAGATCATATGGTATTTCTATTTTTAAGGAAGCTCCATATTTTTTTTAATAGTGGCTGCACCAATTTACGTGGTGCCAACAGAGCAGAAATGTTCTCTTTTCTCTACATTGTCACCAACAGTTGTTCTCTCTTGTCTTTTTGATAAATAGCCATACTAACAGGTATGAGGTTTTATTTCACTGTAGTTTTGATTTGCAGCTCCCTGATGATTAGTGATCTTGACCCCTTTTCATGTATCTGTTGGTCATTTGTATGTTTTCTTTGGAAAAATGCTATTCAGGTCCTCTGTCATTTTAAAATCAGGTTGTTTTGTTGTGAGTTGTAGGAGTTCCTTATATATATATTTGGATATTAATCCCTGATACATGGTTTATAAATATTTTCCCCATTCTGTAGGTTCCCTCTTGATTTTGTTGATTGTTTCTTTTGCTATATGGTTTAGCTACCTTCCACACATTGATAGAGAGTACTTGTATTGTCATTCAGTTATAAATATTGCCTAATTTCTGTTGAAATGTCGTCTTCAACTCAGAAATGGTGTTTTTCAGTTTCTTTTTTTTTGTTTTTTGTTTTTTCAGTTTCTATATATCTTTCATAGCTATCTGCTTATAAATTTTTAATTTCATTTCTAAGTTCTTTCTTAAAGTGGACACCCAATGCGTGTGTTTAGAAGACAACCATTTTGCACCCAGAAATTATTTAAAAAACCAGCCATTTGTAGATGTTCTAGAACCACCTATCACTGGAGACAGAGTTATAATAAACAAGTATATTACATCAAAGTAAAAAAATTAAAAACAAAGTGGACGGAAGTCCACTTTGTAACATACTTGAAAAAAATGAAAAAGAGCTGTTTAATAATTAGCACATTTACCCTACTGAATTCTGTATTTCACTTTGGACAGTCGAAAATAATTCAAATTGATGAGGTTTTATAATGGCTGGAATATTCTGTTTTTGAGCTAAAGTAGACAATGTCATTCCCACGTATCTAAGGCTCTTAAAAACTCCTTTTCTGAGAATACATAAACTAGACCCACAATAGGATGTTGCAAATAAGTATTGATTAAGCTGAGTAATAATTTCCCTAGATACTCCACATTGATTGGGAAATTTCTGAGGCCAACATTTTAAAAAGTCAATTCATTTCCAGGTCATGCTACTGTGAAATTCCATGACCTATTGATGACCCATTCTCAATTGTACTTAATTCAACAAAACTTCAGTATGAAAATGCACTGGATGGTATTACACTTTATACCTGATTGTATTTCAAGTTTAATATCATTATTAATAATGGCGAAAAAAATCAATGAAATTGAGGAAGTTGGACAGCAGTTCTTGCCCTGTTCAAAACAAAGAGGAAACATCAGGTACCCACAAAAGTCCATGTAAGTGAAACACGGGTGCTTTCCTCTGCAGCTGCAAAGTTCTCCAACAACTCAGCTAAGGGAGAGTTAAGTGACTTGAAGCCCTAAACATGCTCATGTCTCAGTCCCAAGAGATAATCTTCACTTTGCTCTGTATTTTGCGATCACTGGGAATCAAGTGCTATTAATTACCTCTCTTGGATAACATGACTATTGATGTCCTCTCAAATCCCCTACACTGCCTTTGCCTAAAGGGCTTGCATCTGGGACCTTCTCTGGAGGTCACATAAACCTTCCCCAGCTCCAGGAGGCCAATGACTGACTAACACAGAAGTACAAAAGCCAGACCACCCTGGTTTAAAGGGATGTGTGGTACAGATCTTACTACAGAGCTTAGGATCAGCCTAAAGAGGGACTGTCGCTGAGAACAACATATCCTTGCTTAGTCCCTGCCTTTGACCCTTCCTACTTTTCCTACTCCTCTTTTCTGAAGATCCCTTTCTCAGTAAATGACATGCACCTAAATTCTTGTCTTGGTTTCTATTTCTAAAAAAAGCCAACCAAGATAAGGTCAAGCCAGAAAATCTGACTAGGGACCTTGGAGATGATCCCTGATATCAAGGACAGCACAGGGCAAATCAAAGGAAGACCTTCCTCCTACACCCGCTATTCAGAACCACCCAACCAGACTGGGCTTATACCTGAGCAGGTGAGATGCTTGTGGGATGGATGACCCAATGGAATGTGGGAAGGATATTTTGCCATATTTTATACAATTTTGTTTGTATATGAGCACACATATACTGAATGTAAATTCAATTGATTGTTTTACTGGTGGTAGTAAGCAATCAGAAGACAACCATTCTATAGTAACAGTAAATCTTCACAGCAGTTATAATAGCCGAATCCTTAGTCAAAACAAACAAGGATTTTGTATTTCAAATGTGAGTATGTGTGCATGCACACACATACACATTACTGAGTCTATGCCTCCTAGTCAATGCTACATGCCCACAGTGAATGTTCTCAGACTTACCTTTCCCGTTCTGCTTTATTCTTGATAGATTTATCTTGGCTGATGGCTTTGCTATTTTCCATAGAAATCTTAGCTTGGTGTGCTCGCATTTCCTTGCTTTCCCTAAGTATTAAAAAGAAAACAAACAGGGGTGGGGTGGGGGAAATGGGAAGTTAGTGTTTATCAGATTCAGAGTTTGAGTTAGGGAAGATGAAAAAGTCCTAGAGATGGATGGTGGTGATGGCTGCGTAACAGTGTGAATGTACCTGATGCCACACAGTTAAAAACAGTTAAACTGGAAAATTTTATGTTATGGACATGGAACTATAAGAAAATAATAAATAGGGGCATCTGGGTGGCTCATTTGGTTGAGCGTCTGACTCTGGATTTCAGATCAGGTCATGGGATTGTGTCCCGCATGGGGCTCAGGGCTGACAGCATGGAGCCTGCTTAAAAGATTCTCTCCCTCTCCCCCACTCGTGCTCTATCTAAAATAAAAAATAAATAAATTCATCCAACCATTCATTCATTCTACATATAACAACAGTCCCACTGTTGTTTTTTCCCCATTATTGAGCTCATTTCCCCATTCTCACTTTTTTTCC
This sequence comes from Acinonyx jubatus, assembly GCF_027475565.1. Lineage (NCBI taxonomy): Eukaryota > Metazoa > Chordata > Mammalia > Carnivora > Felidae > Acinonyx > Acinonyx jubatus. Next base: position 34,671,876 of record NC_069388.1, on the reverse strand, counting down.
CCCATTATTGAGCTCATCAAGTTATTTTGCATCCTGTGAAAAGGCAGGAAAGAGCCTGAATCCATGAGATGTGGAAGTGGGTTACCTACTGAGAAAGTAACAGTGATGAAATGGGATGAAGAGACATTATGTTTGCCCATAAAAATATAAAGATTTTTGAGCTTTGCCCTACATTTCTTGGGACCAGATGGTCTGGAAGAGAGACAGAGGATGTTGTGACCCTCACAAGTGACCTTCATGTTTTCTGACAATTCATGGGAATGAAGGAGACTAAATGATTTCAAATAAGCACAGGAAGTAAGAAAAAAAGGTTGTTGACATAAGGTCACGTGTGACAGAATGTCTGTGTGCACATGACAAAGACTCCTGGGTTACTTATGTGTGTATTAAAGGTACACAATTTAGAACACTGAAATGAGTATTATTAACAGAGAGTTTTTTCTGGAACCTAGGGGGGTCTCCTTGAAACCCTGGCTGGAAATGAGTGACCAAGGAATCAGGTGTTCTAAGTAGTATCTGTACTATATCAAAAGGGATAGATAACACTGATCCCCCAGATGCAGGAATATGCATAGAAACTCCTAGGCCCAAGAAAATGGCTCTCAAATTCTTCCTCAGTTTAGTGTTAGTAAATCAACCATTTCTTTATTCATTCATTCGACAAACATTTCTCAATGACCGAATGTTGCTGACCAGTATTAAAAAGGCAGTATTTTTATTTTGAAAGAGAGAGAGAGCGAGCGAGCAGGGGAGGGGTAGACAGAGGGTGAGAGAATCCCAAGCAGGCTCCGCACTGTCAGCATGCAGCCCAACATGGAGCTTGATCCCACAACTCTGGGATCATGACCTGAGCTGAAATCAAGAGTCATACGCTTAACCAACTGAGCCCCAAGAAGGCCAGATTTTTTAACCAAGAGCCACAGCTGCGATGGTGAAGAATGCACACAAACACAGGGTGCTTGAGAAAAGCTTAAACACTGCTGTTACTTGGGAAAACGCCCCTGCCGTGCATTTATTTTTTTAAGGTAAATTAGTAAATAGCTTATGCTCTCTTCAAATAACTTCCTAAGCAATGCAAGAATTAGTTACCTTTTTTCTTTTGGACAATGCCTACTGTTGAGGCTAACTTCTTTTCTTTATTCAACTACAAGAGAGATTAGAATGGAGTGCCTCAGCCTGGGAAGTATCATTGAGTGAGGGTAAGATACCTACAATCTGGTATTGCAGCAGGGGTCAAAGGCAGGGTACCGAACAGACCTTTTTGTGTACCAAATCAACAGCATCTCTAAGGGAAAAAAGAAAGACAACTTCTAATCCTATACAACTTAATAGAATGCTTTAAAATTGATAGCGTATAGGACATGAACCTACAGCAAACTTAGCATGGTATACCTCATTTTCTTGCTTTGAAAGAGAAGGGAACTATGGCAAAATGCTTCACATTCTCAGGGCTGCATCTGTCACTCCAAAATGAGGCTGGGAATTCATGAATGCACTCAGATAATTTATGCAGTTAGCATTTAAAATTTTTTGTTTGCTTTGTTTGTATAATGCTTTTCTATTCTCTACTCTTTTGTGTATATCAATAGATCCTAACAGTGGCATACAGCAGGCATGAAGGGAGAAGCTAACAAGCTATAACAAAGCTGGGATAAAAAGACGTAATTGACATCAACACTCTTCTGCCCCGGGTGAAAGTCCAGTTCATCATTTGCGGTATTTTAAATGCGACATTCCATTTGCTGAAGCTGGAAGAAACCCATATAAACTGATACTTCTTTGCTGTTTCTTGATTAGGCCTCTCTTTCTAAAATTCCCAGAATTCCTAATAATGTAAAGGGTCTCACCACATTTAGCCAGGGAGTGACCAGATCCAATCTGAGGTAGGAGCTGAACTGGTCGGTTTCTGTCTCCTGCTGTGTCTTCCTTTCCTACGAGGCTCCAGGCCACTTTCCAAAGCCCATTGTTAGTCCTACCACCCAGTGGAGCCTCCATGACCCCTCCGGAAGCAGCCGAGCTCCTTTGTGCTGTGCTGCTTTTTGGTGTGCATCCTATACTATTTGGAATTCAACTTAATTGTTCATGTGAGCGTTAATACCTTGCCAACACTTAAAAAATTTTTTAATGTTCATTCATCTTTGAGAGAGAGAGAGAGAGAAGAGAGAGAGAGGGTCAGAGAGAGAGGGAGATACAGAATCCGAACAAAGCAGGCTCCAGGCTTTGAGCCATCAGCGAGCCCGACGCAGGGCTCGAACCCATGAACCCTAAGATCATGACTTGAGCCAAGGCTGGACACTTAGCCAACTGAGCCACCCAGGTGCCCCAACCTTGCTAACACTTGTAAGCACTTTGATGGCAGAGGCCATTTCTTATAGCTCATATTTCTTATCTCAACTGTATGACGTGATATGTGTAACAGCTCAGTATCCTATGTCAAGTTGATCTTGTTTCCTACCTTGGCTCATACATATACTCAATCCTATTACAAAATTAGGAGTTCGCTCTGGAGAAGGCTCACTTGCCTACCTGTCATGGGACAGTTTTAGCTGCTGGGTTTGCTGCTCGTGGGCGGTGATCAGTAGCTTTCTCAGGAGCTCGCACTGCTGGCTGAGGTGCAGGTCCCGGATTTCTTGCTCCTCAGCACTGTGGGTGTTAATCATTTCTGACCACTCCTTTGTGTGCTGGGCCACTATCTCTTTGACCTGTGTGGGGAAAAGGGGATGGTGCCATTTGGAACTGTCACAGATCCAGTATGAACTGAAAACACAGCATCAGTCCTGTATTTCAAATCTCACCTACCAATTTGGTTGGTGAATCAGTAGATACTACAACAATAAAAAAAAACAAAAAAAAAACAACAGGTACTAATCCATGGGAATCAGGAGGTCACAGCTTATTAAAATAATCGATCACTTTGGGTCTAAATATTCAGCCATGGACTGTGACTTCACTGCCTAACTTGTCCATGTTCCCTTTTGTCCAGACCTTGGGCTCCTTTACTGATTTGATCAGATTCTCCCCAGCTCCTCATGCCTTTCCAGCTTCATGTCCACAAGGCCACAGGTCTGAATGAAGAGCTCTGTATTCTCTTATTCCTGGATCATGACTCACTGTGTCCACTCTAACAGATGCTAGGGTAGAAAGTCTTCCCCTCCCCACATCCATGCTCTTTGTAATGTGGTTTTGTACCTTCCCTCATATCAAGAGCTAGAATCCATTTCCCCACCTCCTGGAACCTGGCTGACCTTGTGAATGGATTCAGCAAGGAGACAGTAGCAAATGTGGTGCAAGAGGAAGCTTGGAAAACGCTCCCCGTTCTGCTGTCTGGAACTCTGAGGCTACCCTGTGACAGAGCCTGTGCTAGCCTGATGGAGGACGAGAAGTCATGTTGGAAAACGCAACCAGCAGCCAGCTAGCCGCCAGATATCTGAGTAGAGCCATCAAGCCCAGCTGTCTGCAGACACGAGTGAGCCTAGTCAAAGTCAGTAGAACTACCCAACTGAGTACAGCCCAAATTCTGACCCACTGAGTTTTAAACTAATAACTGGTAGTGGTCTTCAGCCGCTACATTTTGACATGGCTTATTATGCAGCAAAAGCTAACTGATATCAATGCAAAAACTTTTACTTTCCTATTTGTGCAAAGCTTCTGAAAATCATGGCATGCTGCAGAGACATTAATTCTCAAACATTCCAGCTAAGAAGAGAGAAAGAGAGTGAAGAACAATTCTCCAAGACACATGGCTTACTGCCTGTGTCACTTCAGGGTAGAATGGACACAAAATGCATAGCACCGAGAAGCTCAGCTTGAACAGTGGCGCTGCTCCACGCAGGCAGCAGGGCCGCTGGGCTGGATGAGAGCTGCGTGTAGACTGGTTTGACCAAAAGCTAGAGCTGGGAGCTTTAAGAGTCCCCCTACCCTCTTTTATAACTATTAATGCTGGAGGAGTTATTTGTGTTCTTGACTGGAACTTAGTGCTCAGTTCCCCAAATATCTGCAAACTAATGAGTCTCCCAAGCTCCCATTTTCTTATGCAATATGAACAGTTGAAATCATCTCTTAGAATATCAGCTTTTCATTTTTTCCCCCATCCTAAACTTCCACAGCAAAGTTAGAATGGAATAAGTATCAAAGAGTAACTCAGTCCCTAAGTTGGGTGGGTTTCTTGTCATATGTTTTTTTTTTGTTTTGTTTTGTTTTTAAATTTTTTTTTTCAATGTTTTTTATTTATTTTTGGGACAGAGAGAGACAGAGCATGAACAGGGGAGGGGCAGAGAGAGAGGGAGACACAGAACAGGCTCCAGGCTCTGAGCCATCAGCCCAGAGCCTGACGCGGGGCTCAAACTCACGGACCGCGAGATCGTGACCTGGCTGAAGTCGGACACTTAACCGACGGCGCCACCCAGGCGCCCCTCTTGTCATATGTTTAATGTTACTTTTATAGGGAAGCATGTTCTGTATTTTATACAATATTTCCTTTTAGTCAATGTACTGTTTCGCTTGATGCCCCTGAAGCAGGCAACATAGATACATAGAAATGCATATTTCAACAGATGAAGGAAAAGGTATTCCATGAAAGGGCTCTTCTCAAAGCCACTGAGTCTGGAACAAAGGTGAATGCTGAGATCCCTTGACTTCCCAGACTAGCCCCAAGTTATTGTTACTTCTGATTTATATTAGGTAGGGCTTGTAAAAAATTACAAAGTATCTTCTGCAAATCTAGGCATTTTCTTACCTTAGATTTGTGATCTGATGTCAGTGTCTGAATTTTAATTTCTGTTTCTTTTTTCATTTCGAGACAATTACTTCCCCTGCAAATGGAAAAATCACAAATGTGTGCCAATGTTAGATATCTTCCCATCCCATGAGCCTTTGCTTCAAAGCTTTCTAATGAAGACAATTTGTTCATCAAACATGGGAGGCCATGGCTCATTGGGCAACATCAGTATTTCTAGTAACAGATGTATACCTTACAAAATATCTGTATCCTGATTACTCAATTCAACCATTACACAAAGAGACACTCCAGACCTAACAATGACTTCATTGTTAAGGGTATGTTGTCAGAGTTTCCATTTTGGTTCCTGCTTTTCTTTAGGCTATTTTTCATTTATTCAATAAAATATTATTTGAGATAAAAACTAGAAAATAGGTCCTCGGCCTTGAAGTGAATTTTTAAGCTCTTTCTGGTTGTAAAGCCAGATTTTTGTCTTTTACACATGCCAGCAAGGCAGAAAATAGAGTTTCTTGGCATCATAGGGCAATTTTTGCTTCTTATTCTATTGTGAGGAGGAAATATACAAGGCAATTTCCCAGCAACCATTACTGCTTATTTCAGTGATTATTTTTTCCTTTTGTAATATCTATAGCACTGCTGAAACCAGAACAGGTTCTGAGCTTGTCTTCAGCATATATGCTCTGATGTATTATGCCCTAAGTCGGAATGCTTCGCGATATTACTGAGAATGTCTCCGAGAGAAGCATTATTCTAAAAATGCTAGGACTTCATCAAAACTGTTACCTCTCAAGGGCTAGCACTCAGTATGCTTTCTCTTCAGTCTGCTATTTGGTGAGCTTGTAGCATCGCAGAAATATCTCCTGGGCTTAATTCTAGACAAAATCTTTTATACTACTAAATGCAATGATAGGTTTTCTTTAACAGTCTTATCTGGGGACATGGGCTAAAGATCCTTGTAACATTAAAAACTAAGATTGTATTTTTGTCCCCAAGAGTAGATCAACCTTAATATTTATTTTATGGTGATGCAAAATGGTTTCTGTAATTTCAAAATTTCCCAACTTCAGCTTGTCCTTCCTTTCCCCTCCATTCATCTTAAAAACACCTGAGTTTTCCGCCTGGGTGGAAAACACAGGAGAGACATTAGTTACTGTGTCATCTACCAATGGCTGTCGAACGTGAATAAAGCTCTTCTTTTCCACCTCAATCCCTGCCTTCAGCTGAATGAATCTCTTAATTCCCAGGAAAAACTTTTAAAGAACACACAGTCAAGACCAAGTTCTTCCTTGGCCTAAACAGTCAGCTTCCCTGTGGGAAAAGACAAAATATAAAAAGGTGAAAAGCCTCCGGAAGGAAATAAAGAGCCATTACCCCTTCTTCTTCATTGCCTTCTCTAGGATTTTCTCATGCGTCGACTTCTCTTTGTCATACTGTGCCACAATTTTGTCAACTTGTGTGCAATGCAGCTTCTGCATGGTGCTGTGCTCCTGAAGAAGAAGAATCTGTAGTTACAAGCTGAATCTGTAGTTACAAGGACTCTTCCTGATGGTTAGTAAACTTCACCTATGTTGGGCTGGAATGATTTTCACCAGCTTTCCCAGAATCTTGGTTTAGAAATCAAGGAGTAACCAATTCTGAGAACTGGAAGGATTTCCAACCTCCCACCCAACACAAGAGTTTCTTGAACAGGGATATTCCAACAAGGGAGTCCATAGCCTCAGCCTAATGAATGTGCCCCCCTCAAAGGGCATCCTGCCTACTACAGGGCAGCACCAATCAGCCTCAAGTCCTGTCTTCTACATATACATGTTCTTCATAGGACTTCTACGGTTCATCTTGTTGTGCTGAGACACCTAATGAGTCCACAGCCCCTTTCACACATTGGTCCTCAAATACCCAAGTTCAGCTCCCATATTTTCTCTCTTTCACATGCTAACTATTCACATGTGACATGGCTTCTAAACACCCAGCACATTTTGGAAGGTCTTAAATACCATCACTCAATAGTGAGAATTGCCAGTGGGGTTGTCACTGTTATCTGACTGCAAATCCTCATCACTGGGATCTTCCACTGGCTTCCTCACCTAGGTGCATTCACGAGGAGAACATAGTGTCCAGGAGCTGTGGCCATAAGTTTTACAGATATTTCAAATATTTCCCCATCTGCTTCCTGTCATCATTGAAGTTGGGGCTGCAGCACTTAGAAAAGAAGAGTTTTTCCATAAACATTCTTTCCTCCTGATAACTTAGCCACAGTCAGTGACTTCTCTGAAGTCAGATATCCTTAGCTTCTCAGCAAGCCAAACAGAGAGGAAACCAGCACAATCAGTAATACCTAACTCTAAGTGATACTTGATGTTATATCCTAGTCTTACTCTTGAGAAACTAGGCAGATGGGATGGTACTGAAGACTGGAAGGGACAAACGTTGCTCAGGTTATGTAACCCCCCTCACAGTCCTATTTCCTTTTACTATTTTAGAGAGAGAGAGCACAAGCCAGTGCACGCACGAGTGAGCATGCCTGCATTAGTGGGGGAGGGGCAGAGAGAGAGAATCTTAAGCAGACTCTATGTTCAGCACGGAGCCCATCATGGGGCTAGATTCCAAGACCCTGGGATCATGACCTGAGTCAAAATCAAGAGTTGGACGCTCACCTGGGGCACCTGGTAGCTCAGTCGGTTGGGCACTGGACTTCGGCTCAGGTCATGATCTCATGGTTCGTAGGTTTGAGTCCTGCATCGGGCTCTGTGCTAACAGCTCAGAGGCTGGAGCCTGCTTCAGTTTCTGCGCCCCACTCCCCTGCTCACATTCTCTCTCTCTCAAAATTAAATAAACATTAAAAAAAAAAGAGTTGGATGCTCAACTGACTGAACCACACAGGCACCCCTCCTTTTACTTATTTTTTAAATTAAGTGACTTAATTAAAAAAAATTTCTTCCTAAGTTAGGCTAGACTTGAAGGAAACCTAATTTATGAATGTCTTTAAAAGATTTCATAATTTCTTTATCCATTCATCAGTTGATGGACATTTAGGCTCTTTCCATAGAAACTTAACAGAAACCCATGGGGGAGGGGAAGGAAAAAAAAAGAGGTTAGAGTGGGAGAGAGCCAAAGCGTAAGAGACTCTTAAAAACTGAGAACAAACTGAGGGTTGATGGGGGTGGGAGGGAGGGGAGGGTGGGTGATGGGTATTGAGGAGGGCACCTTTTGGGATGAGCACTGGGTGTTGTATGGAAACCAATTTGACAATAAACTTCATATATTGAAAAAAAATAAAATGAAATGAAAAAAAAGATTTCATAAAATATAAAAGAAGTGATTTTTAACTTTTCCAAGATTTCCTAAGTTTCCCAGCACTGTTAGTCAATTAACATAGGACTTGAACTACAATTTGGTTATACATGTATTTTTCAGAAACACGTTAGTGCACATGTTCCTGGAATTTTTGTCCATTTGGATAAATATCTTTGGGAGAAGTCGTGGAAGAGGGTAGTGCTGGGTGGGGAGGTTCTCAGAACAGAAATTGACAACGGGGACAAAGGGTGGTCCAGGGTGATGCTATCTTGCTGTGGATTTGGTGTCAGGGAATTGTATGCAACAGCATCTTGCTTAAGCTGTGGTTGAAACACCTCATAAATCTAACATTCTCAATGTATGTGCACTTGGTGTTATAAACACATTTCAGCCAGGGTTTTTGCAATGTGGCATTGAGTTCAGGACATGGGATCTTCAGTCTCAAATCCTGGGGCAAGTCACTGGGCCTCTTGATCTGTTCATCTTTGTAAGTAACTGGGAGAGCAATACCTAGTTCACAGGGATGTTAGGACTAAAAGTAAATATAGTATCAATCCTATTTCAAATGTCTGCTATATCTTATTCAAACTATAATAACCTGTTTATATTATTCAATATCCATGATAATATAGAGTGACTTGGGATAAGGGACAGCAATTAGAATAATTAAATCAGTAAACCTTCCCTCCATGATGAATCAACTGCCTCAGGAATCAACATGTTAACGTATCCTTATTTGAATGGATTTAACTAAGCTTGCGTTGCTGTGGACAAAAACAAGCCTACCAAAACGCTCTATTATTAGTCTTCCTTTTAAGATTTAAAGGCATTATGCCTGCTCTGTACATGTGTTAATCTTCCTGGGCAAATAAATAAGAGGCTCTTTGCAAGTGCGGATTCAAACATGTTAAGAATCTTTCCTATGTAATCTTTCTGCTTTCCTGTTTCTTGCAAGTATCGAAGGGAGGGTGGAGAAGGTTGTTCCTTTAAATATCCTAGCACAGCACAAGAAAAGGAGAGGCTTTGAAGCTTGGAAGTTGACAGACTATTTCTTAAGGAAATATTCTGGTGAATCTTATTCACCCAATTAGATATGAATGAGGCTGTTTGTGCCAGAAAGGTGTTCATGATGGATTCCAGTAGGTAAGATAATGCTCTACAAGGGTAGGGCAAGTCTTTGTACGTGGCACAAAGGTTGGTACATAGCAGATGCTCAATAAATGTTTGCTGTATGAATGAAAAAAAATAGCAAGGGAAGACAGCAAGAGGACTTGGAATCTGGTCTTAGCTCAGCCAATCAGTAGCCAAGTGGCTTTGTGAAACACACACTAATCTTTCCAGCCCTCACTTTATTAGAAAACTAAACAAGATCCACTTGTACAACCTAATTTGTGGGTTGGTTATGAGCTGCAAAATTACCTAATGTATGCAGAAATAATATGAAAGTTTAGAAGCATATTGAATTGCAATGATTACAGGTAATACAAATAACAAGAAACTTGGTCTGGAAAAATGATCTCTGTGTTTCTCTATGTGCTCAAAATGATTCCTTTGTGGTATGCAGTGATCACAGAAGTGTTTGGGGATAATTAGCTTTCCAAATACCAACTTCTTTTACAAAGGAATGGGGTTCTAATTACTGATTATTGTCTGATTGGGGGTTAAGATTCAGCTTCCCAAAGTATAAAATAGAGGAACCAGGAAATAATCTCTCAGTCCATTTTCATGCAGAACACATCTATCATTGACTTTATTCTTTGGTCATTAATTAAATCATGACATGCCATGGAAGAGGCATACATATTTTTTCATTCATTCAGGTCAAGAGTATCAAAATTAAATGTGTTCATTGAAACATCAATCTCAATTGGGACACTTTGGGGAGAATGCATGTACAGCTTTTAGCAGGATTTGTACATTTCTCATTGGAGTGAAGAGTACACTCAGCTTCTTTAGGGAGAAACTTTTGCTACAATTCATTCTTGTGACTGATGGGGCAGTGGGCGTGAACGACTGCACCACAGATCCTGCTGGAAAATTGGAGTAAATCATGTTTGCTCAGCATGTGACTCTGAGGTCAGCAGTAAGCTGCCTCCGTGGGTGTTGCTGTGTCTCGGGCCCTTTCAACTTCATAACAGACTTATGGGTCTGGCATTGAGGTCTTATTATGAATTACAATTGACGAGTTAAACAGCACTCTTGATGTTATCAGCTAAATTGCTTGTATAGCAAAGAACAAATTTTCCATTAGTAGCTTTACTGAAATGCCAAATGTTAGTTTCTCAGGCATTTCATTTGACTCATCTGATGGTGATGTTGCAAACGGCTATCCCAGCGGACGCATCCAGTCTATAAATGTTAAGTCCACTCCTCAAACTCACATGTGCTTTGAAAGAAAACTGAATTAGGGGCCAATATTTAAAGACATGGAAGTTCATCTAAGAGTCCAGATTTTATGAGTCCCCTTTTGAGAATGAAGCTGGCCCATGGACTCTCAAGGCACCAATGGCAGGAGCTAAGTCTGACGTGCCTCTTGAATGGGAATGAATGTTCTTCTGCTTTCCGTATCTGGCCAACTTCCTTCTTATTTGGTCCTATAGGCATTTACATTGTAATTATTCCTCTAATGTGTTATTGGGGCTAGTTAACCAACTTTGGGTTTTATTGGCTTTAAGAATTTGACCACATCAGACAATTGAAACGTATGCCCATTTCTTAATGAAAGAAACCCTATTTCTGGACTCCACTGAGTCATGTATTAGGGGAGATGACTGTTGCTTAGTTTTGTTTTTGCTGTGTCTCTTCTAATGGACACTTGAAAACCATTTCCCTAGTTTCCATTTCAAATGGAGAGGTGGTTCTAGAAAGTGAGAGACACATAAAAGTCTGATTGCCAGCTGCACTCACAGGGTCAAAAACAATGGCCATTGACCCCTGCCATTTTCTAAAATCTAGGCATGTTAGCTAGCATCCTGATCTCATTTGAGGCTCAAATGGTCATTATCCCTGATTTTTCTCTTAGTATCCTAAAAGCAGCTCACATGCCTATTTCTGTGGCTCTCCTGCAAGTGATAGATCCTCTTACACCAGAATTCCTCTTCTATCCTGTGGCTAACCTTCAAGTTTGAAAACAAGATTTCTTTTGCATATTACATTTGTGTCTTAAGCCACTGGGATTTAGCTCATGGATTCTCTGCTTCCCTGTAGGTCTAAGAAGTGGCATTATTTACCTCAGCTGATGTGTAAGAGTGGAGAGTCCCTGCAGTAATAATATGGACTAGGTAAGAGCCTCTGCTCTTAGCTGCCAACTGCTAAGGTTGATGCATGGATGCTGTGGTTGGCAGGGTACAGCCTGGGCCAGGTTCCCTCCTCAATAGTTACTTTATAACCCAAGGCCTTACAGTAGCAAATCTCAGCCCCATCTTAGGTTGCTTCAAAACAGTTAAAAAGGTTTATAGATGTTTCACAAAAAGGCTGGGGGCATTTTTTCTCGTTCAACAACAGGTCAAAATCTGTTTTTTTAAGGAGGACTGGTCTACAGCTTGAAGGCAAGTGGGGGTGGGGGTTCCACTAGGGGTCAAGGGACAATGAAGAGTGCCAAATAATATTCCTAAAGAAACAATTCTCAAAATTTAATTTTAATATGTGAAGGAGAGGAGCTTATTTATTTCCTAGGCCTCTTCTTGGTGATTATAACTAAGTCTCAGATGCAAGCATATACATTTTTTACAAAGCCTCCAGCTCCTGGCCCAAGGATCATATGTTGAAAAAAACAGTTCCAAAGGAAGCCAAGATATTTGTGTCCTGATAGGATCATGATGGCTCTTAAAAACCTTTTACTAAGACCACCAAGAATATGTGAGAAAGAAAAATCAATGTGTGAAAATTCAGGGGTAATGGAATTCCACTACTGGGTATTTACTCAAAGAAAACACTAATTAAGAAACATATACACATCTCTATAGTTACAACAACCAAAATGTGGCAGCAATGCAGGTGTCCATTGGTAGACAAACAGATAAGGAAGATGTAGGGTGAGTTACTGTGTGTGTGTGTACATAAACATATATGTAAGATGGAATATTATGCAGCCATAAAAAAGATGAGATCATGCCATTTGCAACAACATGGATGGACCTAGAGGATATTATGCTAAGTGAAATAAGTCAGGGAAAGACAAATACCATATGATTTCACTCATATGTGGGATCTAAAAACACCAAAAACAGGGGCGCCTGGATGGTTCAGTCAGTTAAGCGTCCAACTTTGACTTGGGTCACAGTCTCATGGTTGGTGAGTTCAAGTCCTGCACTGGGCTCTGTGCTGATAGCTCGAAGCCTGGAGCCTGTTTCAGATTCTGTGTGTCTCTCTCTCTCTCTTCCCCTCCCTCACTCGTACTCTGTCTCTCAAAAATAAACAAACATGAAAAAAAATAAGCCAAACCAAATGAATAAATAAACAAAAAGCAGAATCAGACCTATAAATACAGACTGATGGTTGCCAGAGAGGACAGGGTTGGGGGGATGGGCAAAATGGGTGAATGGAAGTGAGAGATAGATTCTAGTTATAGAATGATAGGTCACAGGAATAAAAAGTACAGCATAAGGAATATACTCAATGGTACCATAATAGCCTTGTATGGTGACAGATGTAGCTATACTTGTTGTGAGCACAAAACAGTATTAAACTTATCAAGTCCCTACCTTGCAATGCTGCAACTAATTTAACATTGCATGTCAATGATACTCCAAAAACTTGGAAAAAAAAGGGGGGGCATGAGTTCTGGGGTCAGAATTTTAGTTCACATCCTGGGGCAGAGGGAGAGAGAGAATCCCAAGCAGGCTCCACACTCAACACAAAGCCCGACACAGGGCTCGATCCCACGACTCTGGAATCATGACCTGAGCCGAAATCAAGAGTGAAACGCTCAACACACTGAGCCACCTGGAGTGCATTTTTAATAAATGTGGATAATGTGGTGAGTTGTAAAAGGTGTGCATTCAAAGTAAGCAAATGAGGCTCGTTACCAGCATTAACTAGTTATATTACTCTAGGCAAGGGACTCACCTCCCTCATTTTATTCATGTCTAGAATGTGGGCAGGGTCAATTGGGTTTTGGGGATACTGTGAGGATTTGAGAATGTATATAAAATGTGTAATACAAAACTGGCATTAAATAAATGTTAGCCTTATTAGTAGTTTTATATAAAAACATTACAGAATTCAGAATTCATAAATTATGCTGCCGAAGCAGTCTGAATAAAAAAGTGGGTCCCCTGTGTACCGAATGTAGGAGAAGGGATTCATTCATAAGCTTATAATCACACACTTGTAACATGGACTTTTGTGGTGCATAAGGATATGAAAACAAGCTGTGAAATGCACTGCCCTGTTCAGAAATACTTCTGAAAAGCACTCTGAAAGGCAATAGGCAAGCATGGGATATTTTACTACCATGTCAATTTACTCTGTTCCTCAACCTAAGGAATTTTGAATGCTTCCTCCAAAAAATGCTCCCTAACGCAGTTATGAAGGTCCACACAATTCAGATTTGCGGATTTAGGGAGATTTAAAAATCTTCTTTTAGGTGTTGGTTCCATTATAATATGGGGCTCCAAGAAGCTCCTCTGTTTTCTACAAATGAAGGCAATGTACAGTCTTTCAGCCATCTGGGATCTACTGGTTATGACACAACATGGAGGCGTCCCTGCCAACAAGAGTGAAGAAATGGATTTGGCTGAATTAAGTGCAGTGTTGTCTGAGGGGAAGATCCACCAAGGTCAGCTCTAAACTGTCTCACAGAAAAGTAATTTTCCACCTATTAATGGACTGAATGTTCTGTCTCCCCTCCAAATTCCTATGTTGAAGCCCTAATTTCCAACGTGGTGGAATCTGAGAGGGGGTCTTTGGGAAGTGACTAGGTCATGAGGGCAGAGCCCTCATGAATGTAATTAGTGCCCTTATAAGAGACATGAGAGAAATGTTAGCCCTTTCCACCATGTGAGGACATAGCAAGGAGGCTATCCCAAATCCAGAAAGGGGGCTCTGAATCTGCTGCAACTTGACCTTGGACATCCAGCCTCCATACTTTAAGAAATAAATGCTTGTTGCTTAAGCCGCCCAGTCTACGCCAATTTGACGAAGACACCATCTTGGGCACTTTTCTGATGAAGCAGATGGGCATGTTTGCCAACCTGAGTCAGTCTGGACTCAAAGGTTCAGAGAAGGATATCAACAGATAATCCTTCTCAGTAGTATGTAGGTCAAGTTCTAAAAAATTGAGGATCATCTTTCCTCAGTAGCTGTACAGGTAACCAGTGTACTGACATTGTCCAAACTAGATGGGGATTTTCATAACAAGCTGTGTGCTGCCATTGCATTTGCTGCAGCGAGGGGAACTTGTTTACTTGTCAAAGCATCTAACATCCTTCACAGAATAATGAGGTAAGAGTATGGGTTCTAGAGTCAGATGGCTTGGGTTCAAATTCTGGCTCTGCTGCTCTCCAGTGCTGGGACATTAGTTCAATTCCTTAACCTGCCTAATCCTTAATTTCTTAATTTCACATGTAAAATGGAGACTTAAACAGAATTTGCCTTATAGGGTGGAGAGTATTAAATGAGACGATATATATAAAGTTCTGTGCACAGCATCTGGAAAATACTTTGCATGCAAAAATTCTAGCTGCCATGATTATTTTTATTATGTCACAGTATATGTCTCCTGGTCATGCCTCAAGGAAAAATTTAATGAGGGTGAGGTTAAAAGTAGAAGTTTCCAAAGAGCCCACAGGCCCCTGAGATGTCAGCATCAATGACAGAGATCCAAGTTAAATGGAAAGAAAATCTGGGGGATGATGCCTTACCATGTGGCTACCAACTCCATCCCTAATAATCAAAAGTACGTTGCATTCTTCCTTATTTCCTTTTCTCCCTCTCTTCTGCTGCCTTTCCATACTCTAGGTTGTTGCCAACAACCAACAAAATTGAAAACACTGCTTTAAGCAGCTTTGTCTCCTACACTTCTGAAAATCTGTGGCAAGTCTCCCCTATGGGCAATAAGAAGGAATTCTACTCAGTGGACTTATTCATGAAATTAGGAGCAAATAGTCTGTGGAGCAAATGCACTAAACCATCCATTCAATAATACAGGGAATATTACTAGGCCAAGAATAGGATGAATTTCTCAAAGCAGCACAAACTTAAATTGGGGCCGTGAGCTTTGAATTTAAAAAACATTTTTTAAATGATTATTTATTTGAGAGAGAGGCGGGGGGTGAGGAAAGGAGAGAAAGAATCCAAAGCAGGTTCCATACTGCTGGTGCAGAGCCCAATGCAGGGCTCAAACTCACGAACCGCAAGATCATGACCTGAGCTGAAATCAAGAGTCAGATGCTTAACTGCCTGAGCCACCCAGGTGCCCCATGAGCTTTGTGCTTTTAATATCCAGAGTGATTAGGAGATAGGCCATTCAAGTCCAGCTCTAGAGACATGCCTCGGTTCGAGGTCTGAGTCACAGTACAAAGTAGAACTCATGACAAGTTTAAAAGAACTCAGAAGTCCTTTCAAGAAATTAAGTTTCTCTTGCTCCGGCTGCCCGTAATGGAGGAACACACACATTACCCTTCCAGCCCCAGTGGCTGTCATGATCCATCTTGGGAAGGAAAGAGGTATCGTGTTTTCCTCCTTTCTCTGTGAGGAGGGACTGGGAGCAGGATGATGGAGTGCTGTGAAGTGTTCAGCCCACACGAGAACTCCTGAGACCAGCTGCTGCTCTTCTCTTAAATTTGCAACCAGCTCTTAGAATTTCTCATGATCACTGTCAAAAAAATCTCTTCTTATGGGCGAAGAGAAAAAACAACTCTATTTCGGAAGTAGGTCACTGAGCAGAGTTTACATAATGGGACAAGTGAGAAAAGCCCTCTCTCTAGGAGCCATGGGTGAGAGAGTCAGGGCTGGCTAGCACCTCCCTCCATGCCCTGTGTGTGGCAAATGACTTGCCAGTAACCCAGGGGATTTGGGTGCTTCTAGCCGGAGACTGAGCTGGTCTTTAAAATAGTGGGACCTAGCCAGACTCTTGGATAAAGTCTGATTATTAAATAGTTTTAAAGTTTATTTACTTATTTTGAGCGGGGGCAGGGGGGAGGGAGAGAGCACACAAGCTGGGGGAGGGGTAGAGAGGAGTCTGGATGCTTAACTGACTATGCCACCCAGGTGCCCCATGATTATTAAACAATTTTTAAATGGGTGAAGCTCTGTTATGCTTCTGAGGTAAATGTCAGAAATGCAGATTATAAATCAGTGACAACCAATCCCAAATGGATTCTATTTTTAAACCTCATTTCCTACCAGTTAAGATCAAGGTACTACTGCCCAGTTGGTTGGTGTCAGTTTCTAAGCCATGTTTTTGCCTGTGAAGAATTCACTGGTCCATCACACAGAACAACAGCTTGAGGTTTTCATCTGAGAGCTAAAAGACAAACCAGCAAACAAAATCACACACATGTATGCACACATGCTCAGCACGATGTACCTTAGCATGTTTCTTCTTTAAAGAATTTAGCTCCTTCTGTTGTTTCTTTAAATGCTTCAAGTAAGCCTGTGGAAGAAGCAAAGAGGGCCCAAAATCAATTTTTTTGTAGCCACAATGAATACATCTGGTGAGAAACCAAAATATATTGGTTTCACCAATATAGGTAATGGAAGAGTGCTTGCAAAATGAGCAATTTTACCTTCATCTGCTTTAAATCTTCTATCCTCACTTGAGGGATAAGTTCGATACCTTAAAAAAAATTAAAGCACTGTGTGTATTAAAAATTAAAGAGAATAACTGATAATACAAAATTCATCACTTTGAAATCTCATCTAAAGACAGTGAAGCAGCTTTATGTGGATGGTAATGGGTATAAGCATCTTAATTTCTTATTACAAAGCAATTAAATAGACAGTTGGCATGCTTATCATCTTCGTTCAGGTTCCTTACGAGCAGAGCCTGAGTTGGAATTCCTTGTGCACATGACTTACTAGGGAAAGGTGCTCAGGAGAAACCCTCAGGGCAGTGAGAGAAGCAGAACAGGGCAGAGGAAGAAGGTACGGTGTATTTCTAGGGGAAATCCAACCTCAGCCTGACCCTTCAGAGAGCTCTTTAGAGTACATAGCCCTCTGGAGTTGTTCTACCTCGAGGTAAGAAGACTGGACTTTTGTAACCCCGTAATAGTCAGCCACTGGCTTCAGAGGTTGCACAAAACCTTCCAGGTGTTTCCAGACAAGGGCACCGCCACAGTCTGGGAGGGCAGTCCTCTGAGAGAGTTGCAGGTGTGATTTGAAATCAGCCAATACAGGGGCACCTGGGTGGCTCAGTTGGTTAAGCGTCCAACTTCAGCTCAGGTCATGATCTCATGGTTCGTGAGTTCAAGCCCCACATCAGGCTCTGTGCTGACAGCTCGGAGCCTGGAGTCTGCTTCAGATTCTGTGTCTCCCTCTCCCTCCCCCACTCACACTCTGTCTCTCTCTCTCAAAAATAAACATTAAAAAAATTAAAAATCAGCCAATACACATAGCAGCTGGGGCAATGGAGTGCCAAACTACAGCATCTATTAACACTACTTTTATCTTTGTATATCATACCAGTCAACTACCTCCCAGCTCTTTTCTCACCTCATCGTCAAAGAACAAAATATTTTTTTTCCCAGCTTCTTTCACCAAATTTAATTTTTAAGCAATATGCTATTGAGCACACCCATGCCTTCAACATACAGGAAATCCCGAATTCAAACTGTTTTATAACAGCTATTATTCTGTGTGATGGACCAGTGAATTCTTCACAGGATGCTGTCATAAGGACCCGGAGTAACATACTAAATTATCCTGCTAGTGAAGGATGCTAGGCCAGGTGTCGTCATGGCAACCACAGTGGTAGAAGGATCCCCAAACATTTTCTGTTTGACTGCAGATTTTCATCTTAGACAAACAAAATGAATGTGTGCTCTGTACTATAACTGATTTCCATTAGAATTCCAAAAAATTAGGTATGAGATATTCAATCAAGAAAGGTAGGATTGAGTCCCAGGCTCTTGTTTTTCAGTTTTACTTATTTTAAGAAGATGCACACAGCCCATGTGAGGGCGAGGAAGTGGGAAAAGGAGTCATGGCTAAGAGGAATCAGTCTTGTGATCTAGAACATTTATGATAAGGGTGTCCAGGGACCACAGGGTTGCTCTTTGACCTCTGAAGTCTGACATACAAGCTAACTCCCGGCTTTACTGCCAAGAGTGAGAGGCCGTGAATCCTGGCTCCCCAGCTTTGTCTTCTCTTCTATAAAATGAACAGAGTATTGGGGTGCATGCAAGATCCCTGGAGGGGCTATATAAAGAGTTGACCCAGTCCAGTGAGACTTCTTTTTCGGTCTTGGTTAAAGTAAATCATTATGGACAGGAACCTATGGGAACACGAACTTGGTTTCTGCATTTTTTGAGACAGAAACAACTTGTAAAAATTATATTTCCTATAAAGGATTTAGCCAGGAAAAACTCACACTCCACAGAACCAGGATTGGTACATGCTCAGTTCCCTCTGTTGGCCTACAGAAGTGGGTCTAATAGAACTTTTGGCGACAGGGGCCGTGTTCCATATGTGAGCTGTCCAACAACGGAGAGCCACTAGCTACATGTGACTGTTGGGCACCTGAAATGTGGCTAGTGCAGCTGAGGTGTTCAAGGGTTAATTTTTAAGTTTAAATTTAGATAGCTACATGTGGCAGGTGGCTACTACACTGGCCAGTGCAGTTCTACGAGTGGGGTTAAGCACTACACTTTGGGCACCAAAGATTTTGGCTAAATGGAGGTTTACTACATAAAGTTTTTGTTCTTCTCAACAAAGCTCAAAAATAACTCATTTTCTCCTAAGCTGTAATTTGTAGATCAACTAGGAGTTTAGTTTTATTGATTCCTTATTCTTAAAGAGAAAATCAAGCAGCATTGGTGCAGTTATTGCTGTCTGGCTGTGTGTCTAAGAGAAACCATTAGAACTTTCTCACCTCCACAGATGTGGACAGCAAATGCTGCTTGGCTTGGACCTGTACACCTTGCTCTCTCTACATCAGGCCACTCTAGTTGACTTTCAACTGCCAGCACCTGCATTTTCCTGCCTGAGGAAGTTACCTGAGGACTCTCCCTCCAAAACATGCTTTACCACCCTTTGGTCAACCTAAAATCATTAGGGAACTGATCCCTCCTATGGGAGCTCTCAACAAAAGGCTGACTGTAGTCAAAGTATATGTTCCCCTGCTCATCCAGGAGGATGCCTCTGAGGTTAGTGTCCAACACTAGCCCTCAGAATGTTCCCAGGGGCACTGAGTTCCAGGTGCCTCTGTGGAGCCTGAACACACTCTGACTACCGGCTACCTTCTCTACCTTGTGTCACCTCCCCAAGCCCCTACCTGTGTACACTGTACCTTGCCCCCCCCCCCAATAAATTACTTGCATTTGAAACCTTGGGTCTGCTTTGGGATGACCTAAATTAAGACAGCTCTCTGTCTTTTTTTAAAAGTTTATTTTATTTATTTTGAGAGAGAGAGAGAAAGAGAGAGAGAGAATATGAATGAATGAATCCCAAGCTGACTCTGCACTGTCAGCGTAGAGCCTGGTGCGGGGCTCGAACCCATGAACCATGAGATCATGACCTGAATGGAAACCGAGTTGGACGTTTAACTGATTGAGCCACCCAGGCACTCTAAGACAGTTCTCCATCTTATGGAAGAAGGTTGCTTTCACAAATGACACCTCTTCTTACAAAGGTCACTGGAGTATTTTATTTCTTGACTCCCCTGTTCATAGATAGGAGTAGGAAGAAAACCCACAAACTTCCCTCTTTCACTTCTATGCCATTCTTCTAAAAGCCACCATGCAAATAAATAAAATAAAATAAAATAAAATAAAATAAAATAATAAAATAAATAAGCCCTTCACTGAGACCAGGTTCTGCTGAGCATGGTTACCTCCACACGTGTCCTTCGAAACTGTACATTAATCTTCTCCATGAACTTCATCTAGCTCATGGTTTTCCTATGTAGGCATTCCCAAACATCCAGTATAGTGATTCAATATATCCATGAGAAGAATACATTTCATTACTTTCTATTCAAGTCAGATCTAAGTTTCAAGGCCCAGCTCAATTGGGATCTCATTTATAAGTTTCTCTGGGACACTTGCTGGAAGGGATGCCCTCTCCCCTCCTGTTTCTAAGGGTCAGCTCTCACTGACCACTGCCTGGCCTGGCTGTTGTGTGGGACCCCATCTACATTACCCCTCTAGCCACATGAGGTCCCTGAAGGTGTGAAGGCATTTCTCACAGAATCTGGTCTTGTCACATACAGTAGATTTCCAATTTTCCTAAATAAAAGGCCAGAAGGAAACAGCATGTAGACCCTCTTTCTCAGGGTGCCTGTTGAAGAGACTGGACTGGAGATGAGAAATGCTTGGCTCCTTCGTATCTTGTTTGAAACCAGGGGTGAGACAGTTCTAAACATAAACATGTTCCTTCTAGAACTAGGATTGCTTTTGCCTTCTGTAAACTGGTCATACTGCAATTTTTCAGGCCACTTGACTTACTAAAATTACTAATGTCTTTATGTACTAGGGGGCATGATACAAGCACTTTAAACAAAAACTCTCCCATTTCCTACTGTCTCTCTCTGTTTGAACGGCTAATGTTAATAACGACCAGTACTGGAATGGAATGCCTAAAGCCTGTATCATGGGCTTGCTTATATCTCCAGGGAAGAACAGACAAACAGCTGCAGGCAAAGCACAATTTGGGCTACTTCTGTGCAGTCTCATTTTCTAATTTGTTATACAAAGCTCCACGCACTCTTAGTTTCCTGCTAAATTACTATGCTGCCATGGTTTGGAAAAGCCTGTCATTTCTTACCTTAAACTGTAGCACTGTGTGTAGTTAAGGGTACAACTTGATTCTCTAACATGGAGGGCACTGAATTCACACGTAAGTGGGAAATATACATACTGAGTAAAAAACCACTCAAAAAAATTCTTATCACAGTAAGAAAAATGAGTTTAGTAAATGATTCATGATCAAGGAGGACATTCAAAATGTATAATTAACAGTGTGGTATGGGCACCATCCAATCAGAATGAAAGCCCAGCCAGTAAGCATGGAAGTCAACTTTAAATAACCAATATGGTTGTGTCCCTACATACCAGCTGAATATTAGCACTTGGGGCACATAATTCTTTGTGGTGACACTTCTTAGGATATCTTATTTCACCCACAGGTAACCATATCGAATTGGTCTTCAAATGCCCATCTGACAATTTCACAAATAATCATGGATGCTCAATATCTACCCATGCGGGCAAACTGCCAATAAGGGAATCTGGAAATATCAGAACAATGATGATTCTGTTGGTTCATGAGCCCACTGCCTGTCTGGTAGGCAGAAGAGCACAGGGATGAATTAGTGAAGTTCATTGTGTGGAATTCTTTTCATCAAGGAGACTGAATTCAAACATTTCCCAAAACTACAGATTTTGTACCCAGTGCCCTAAGGTGCAGGAATCTAGCAGATGAAATCCAAATGTTGACTCCCTGTTAAACACTCAGGAAGATTAAGCAGTTGGTCCAATCTGCAAGAAAGCTTGCTGCTCTGGGGTTTTATAGGGCAATAAAATGAGCAGTACTCGCAACTCTAATGATCTTCATAAAGACCCTTCAAAAAGACTCTAAAATTTCCAGAACACACAAGGAGCTCAAACACCTCCCCTTTACCTTTCTTGGCTTCCACTCCAGACCCCAGGGCCGCCGTGGTGGTTGGTCTGAGCTCAGAGCTGCTCTGCGGGGTCACGTTTGCTTTGGCAGTGTTGGCCTTTCCTTTCTTGTCATTCTTAGAAGTATCACTGGGCACATCTGCTATGTCACTCTGGAACAGAAATGTTTGTGTTAAGCCGGATGTAAGCCACCTCACGTTCAACTG
Source organism: Acinonyx jubatus (assembly GCF_027475565.1). NCBI lineage: Eukaryota > Metazoa > Chordata > Mammalia > Carnivora > Felidae > Acinonyx > Acinonyx jubatus. The sequence goes on along the minus strand of NC_069388.1, from coordinate 34,649,860 downwards.
TCTGGTGCTTTCTCTATCTTACTTAATCCAGTCTGAACCACTCAACAACTTCCCTACAACTCTCTTAATGGATCTTTGCCTGGCAGGAGAAAAGGTGCAACTCTTTTACAAACAGGGTATGGTAAAGGGAGCTTTAAAAACAAAAGAACAAACAACACAAGTGCACTGAAATGGGAGAAGGTGGGATGCAAGACTTTCATAAACAACAAAGAAATGTAAATGTCAATTTCATTAATTTGTTGAGTTGGGTTAACGGGTATTGTAGTGTATCATAAAAGCATCCTGTATTTTAAACATTCCTCAAAGCACCATCGATTTCCATTTATTAAATAGGCTACACTTTTACAGTCCCTTGAAACTATTTTGTTGACTAGATAACTTCAGTTTTAAAAACACTGAGGTTTGCTATATTAACTTATAACTTTCTCTTGCTGTTATCATCACTGACCACCAAAATTCCCCAACTTGGCTGTCTTTAGTCAACTGCTACTTACAGTTTCAATGCCCATAGCTCTCATTTGGTCTGCTCTCTTCTCCGTAATGGAAAGAAATTTCTTTGGATCTGATAAAGCATCCACAATATCTGGGGGGGGGGGGGGAAAGCCAATGAGCTGTTGATTCTGTCTTACTATAAACATCCAAGAAAATTCAACTAATAAACAATTCATAATCCTGGACCCGGGTTATGTCTTCTGTTAAGTACCTTCTCCTAGGAAATAAGACAAAGTTTGGAAAACACAGCCAGTTACAGGAAACAAGAAAGAAGGAAAGGCAAGGATCAAAGGCCAGATGACTTTCTCTCTTTGGGTTTCCCCCCGAATAACGATGACAGTGTGGCAGGGCAAGTCAATTGCCCTGGGTTATTGACTAATTTGTGTGACTCTGAGTGGGTTGATTCATGTCCTCAACTGTGTTTCTTCATTCGAAAATCAGGGCTGATACCACCCACTCTGAAGGTGTACTAGGAGCATTCAGTGAAATGATAAATGTAAAAAGAACTTGGCACACAGTAGGTACCTCCAGTATCTAAGTCTTAATTTTAGATAAGAAGGCTAATACGTATTTAAAGCCAATTTTGGTTCCATGGTAGTTGAAATGAAGTATTTCCCCAGCATTTTCTCAGATACACCTGGCACTTAAAAACAGTAAAACTTCATTTTTTATATAATGTCATTTGAAGAGTTTCAAGTACCTTCTAGTAGAATCTCATGTAATTTTGCATTATTTACCAATACTATAGAAGTAATAATTATTCTCATTACCTTAAAACAGTACATAATTTACCAATTTCAAAAATTGTATGTGTGTCAATTTCTTCCTGTAAAATCAGGCTCCTTATAACATTCTTAAGATAATTTTTGTTTAATTTTTTCCTTTTTGTAATAGAAAGTACATGTGCATGATAAACAAACATATAAAATATAAAAATCTCCTTCCCTGACACTCCTACAGCCAGTGTATATTGTTATCTATTTCTTGTATGTATTGCAGTAACATCCTTGAACATTTCCGAGCATACATTTGCAATGTCCATAGCATAAATGACTAGAGGTTAGAATGATGGGTAAGGGTATTTGTTCTTTTGGTAGTTACTGACAAATTGACCTCCAAAGACGTTGCATCAATTTATTTTCTCCTACCAAGGGTATATGAGAAGGTCTAAATCCAGTTATCACTTATGTCCTTAAGAACTCTTTTTTCTCCTAATGGGGAATGTGAACAAATTTAGCTCTTAAATCTTGCTTAGGAAAAAATAAGAGATAATCATTTTCTTGGAAGTTAATATTCCAGAAAAATATTTACCTTTTTAAGTCCTTATTATTATGAACATTTTCAAAGATACATAAAAGTGGAGAGAAAGGTAAAATAACCCCTCACATACTGATGAAGACCTAACAGTTATAAACAGTCTACTACATTTCCTTCATCTATCATCCTTCCTTTTTTCTTTCTTTTTCCTCTCTGCTGACACATTTTAAGGCAAATTCCAGACATTATAGCATTTGATTCCTAATTACTTCTCTACGCATCTCTAAAAAGGGGTGTTTTCTTTCAGAACCAACCATACCAACACTTTATCCAACAAAGTTGGCAGGAATTCCTTACTATAATAAATGGCCCATCTTAATATGTTCCCTATTTACAATTAATTTTTTTGAATCAAGATAGAGTCCATTCTAGGTCTCTGATAACTATGTCTCTTAAATTTACTTTCATCTAGACTAGTCTCTGCTACTATTTATTTTTCACAACGCATAGATTTGTTGAGGAGACTGACCAGGTGTCCTATGAAATGTCCCACATTCTGAATATCAATGTTTCCCTGATGTGTCATTTAGGCTTGACTTTCTCTTCTTCTAAGAATACTCCAGAGGAGGTACTGTGACTGCTTATGGGTCACATGAGAGCAGATAAAGCCTGACTGCCCCACTTGTTGTGGTCTACTCAGTGACCCCAGTTGTTGGGTCAACTCATTGAATTGGCTCAGGGCTTTTAGTCCATCTGTGTCTGACTCCAAAATGCCTCCTCCTTCCACCTGTCTACACTGTTATGGGGCAAGGTGAAACTCAAACCATGCCCACCTAACCCCCTGCCCTTCACTTGGAGAAAACCTACCTGGTGTAGGCCTCCCTGCACGTGCCCACACTGGATATACTTTGCCTTGGTTTCCCACTGGCACATCTCAGTAGATGATCCATAGGGCTGGCTTGTTAGGAAACAAGTACTTGCTTATCCTTAATGGTATACCATTAGTTTGAGGGCCTGGGGTGTTTATGGCATTTCTGAGAGGTTACTAGTAGTCCTTCCAGTAGGAATAATAGATAGGGCTTTAATCACTTAAAGCCCATTATAAAACCAACAAAGACCTTAGAGTGTGAAATGATCCATAACCCATCCAAACTAACCAAGCTACTTTCATTTTTGTATATTCTTGTGCAATTTTTTCCACATGAATACATATCTTGTATGGTTTACTTGAAATTACCCAATCTGTCTTTTCTCATTTATTAGGTTATACCTGTATAGTTTTAAAAATTACTTTTAGTGAATGAATAATGTCCCATTGAGTTTATGTACTAAACTATTCTCTACTGCTAGATATTTAGATGGACTTTCAAGTTTTTTCTTTTTTTAATGTTTATTGTTGAGAGAGCGAGAGTGAGCAAGAGCAAGAGAGAGAGAGAGGGAGACACAGAATCTGAAGTAGGATCCAGGCTCCGAGCTGTCAGCAAAGAGCCCGACACAGGACTAAAACCCACAAAACAGGAGATCATGACCTGAGTCGAAGTCGGACACTTACCTGACTGAGCCACTCAGGCGCCCCACAAGTTTTTTTCTTTTTATGAAAGATGACTTTGCAAGAAATAGGTTAGTACAAAAACAGATTTAGCATTTTCTTTTATCAGAAAATTAGTGATTCAGATACATAAGAGATATGTATCTCTATATAAGATACAACTTATATACTTGATAACAAGATATGTTCCTAATAAGCTTTAAAATAGTTATTTAAGAATAATTAATGGAAGGAACAAGTACTAAGCAAGTACAGCAGAATTAAGAGGGTTCAGTAGGTTCAAAAATGCCCTTCAAAATTCATGACTGTCTGGAACTTCAGAATGTCCCCTTATTTCCGAGTAGGGACTTTGGGTATGTAATTAGTTAAGGACTGAGATAGGATTAGGATAGGCTCTAAATCCAATGATTGGTGACATTATAAGATGAGAAGAGGACACACAAAGACAAAGAGAAAAAAGGCTAGGGTATGATGAAGTCAGAGAATGGAGAAATGGAGCTACAGGCCAAGGGATGCTAAGGCCTGCCAGGAGCTCAAAAGAGGCAAGGAAGGATTTCCCCAAGAGCCAAGTCTTTGATGCTAAATTTCTAGTCTCCAGAACTGTCAGAGAATAAACTTCTGTTGTTTTAAGTCTCCCATCATGTGGCAAATTTGATTACCAATGGTAACTGATAAAAAAAAATCTTTTAAGGAGATAGAAATTTATTGAATACGCTGCAAGGGAGCAGTGGGCAGGACAGCAAAAAGGAGACTGCCTGAGAGGAGGAGGTGATGGTGAGGAGCCACAGTTATAGAGCAGAGTGAGGGCTTATAGGAAAGCATGAAATTTTCCCTTTTCTCATAACTGTGCTTGTTTTTAAGTAGCCCATTGGTTAGTTAGGGCCTATAGCTATTTTGAGGAGGCTCACTTAATGAGCCCGTTTGCATCGGCTTGGTGATGGTCGCTGTGGGCCCTTCTGCCTTGCTCAAGTTTTCATTGCTCAAGCCTGTTGCCTAAAAGTGGACTCTATACTTCCCCCTGACAGATCGACAGTGGCAAATCTTTGGCATTTGGGCACAAGTCTCAGCTTCAGTAACTTCTTCCTGCTGCGTGAGGGGCGTAGAGATGTCCCTACCTATGGGTCAACATTGGTCAGTTGGGAATTTCTATGCAGGAATTACAAAAGGCAGAGGCAGCCGAATCCAAGGTAGACAACATATGTGAATCGTCTTCAGCTTGAAGTTATGGCAGTGAAGGAATCTTCTGTTCTTGGGTGTATCTTTCAAATAAAACAGGCTTTATCATTGTTAACAGGGAGCATCCATCCATCAGCCCCTAGAGACCACCCCAACGTCCTGTCATGGTTTGATGAAAGAATATTTTGAATCCCAGAGTGTTCTTCCTGTTTCTTGCAGCTATGTCATGATCCCAGCCTTGAGGGTCGATTGTGTACAATTCTGATCTTGAATACAGGTGCTATATTTTATAACATACAGTCATGACACAATACAGTAAACTAGGCTATATATTGCTTTGTATTACAAGGACAAACTGGCTGAGATTTCTGATCAGCCATCTGCTGTAGGATTATGTAGATATAGCCTAAATTATATATCAAAATAAGATGCTGCAGATTTATCCATTAGTTGGATAAATATCATTACTTAAACCTATCTTCAATTACCAATATTAACAATTCTAGAAGCCACTGGGGAGTTATGTTCCCGGATTCTGAAATCGTGCCTTATTATTTGAGTTTAAACGAGATGCCTTTTTCAGTTACATATGCCTTTAAAATTTTTATAATATACAACTCAGTAGTGTTCTTGATGAAATGGCAACAAAAATACGCAAAGTAGAAATAAGGCTTGTTCAAACTGAATCACATGGGACAAAAAGATGATGTCAAAAAGATAAAATACCTGGAACAAGGCTTAGGTTAGCAGGTTACTTGAGACAAGCACTTCATTCTTCGCAATTTTGAATAAATCAGATACTCCTAGGACACGGGATTTTGCCACGTGGTGGCAGGTGCTCATTCTGCAGCTAGAGTAATACATCCACGCAGAGGGTAGCCAGTGGGATAGTTCCACCAAAATTTTTCAGCAAAAGGGCTCAGGATTAGAGAGTCAAGACCTGACGAGGCCTCTTTAAGGTAATTTTCCTTTTATAACTTAGTTTCTCCTCTGACTAAAGCCATATATATACCTGACATTTAAAGAATGATTTACACACACATTATACATGCACATATTATATATACATTTATATATAAATATGCTGCATATCAAAAAGGGAAACCACTTTTTATTAACATTTAAAATAATTTATAACCAGAGAATGAGAAGCTGTCCCTCAAATATCTCATACCTCTAATATGCTTGTATAACTCTATGGGAAAATGTTATTTTTCCTTCCTTCAGCTCAGGAGAGCATATTCTTGGCCAAATATTTGCATATTCAAGTAGACCTGTTATCTCTCTTTGGTGCCAATGTGGCATTTCATGGACATCCTCCCCTTGTACTGGGGGAGCACTGTGGCTGGTTACGTAGTTCTCTATTCCACAGGACAATCCCCTGTGGCAAGAATGAAGTTGAAATGCTGATCAACATTGACCTGTGTGCTAGGCGTGTCCAGGGACAGGGCACACTGACCTTCTAACAGGGTACAGAACTGCGCATGCAAGAGCCTGACCCTACAGAACCCACAAGGGCAAGCTGAAATTTCCCAGATGCCTGGAGGCCAAGGCACAGGCTCTGGAACCTTTCTTTTCAAAAAGGAACCAGTCTGGGGCACCTGGGTGGCTCAGTTGGTTAAGCGTCCACCTCTTGATTTAGGCTCAGGTCATGATCTTGTGGTTCGTGGGTTCGAGCCCTGTGTCAGGCTCAGCACTGGCAGAGTAGGGCCTGCTTGGGATTCTCTCTCTCTCCCCACTCTCTTCACCCCTACCCTGCTCATGCTCTTTCTCTCTCAAAATCAATAAACAAACTTAAAACAAATAAAATTTAAAAAATAACAAAGAACCAGTCTGCCTTTTCTCATTTGCTTCTTTCTTCCGAACTTAACAGAAGTTTTACTTATTTATACTTAAGGAAAAAAACCCACTATTTCTAGGTTGAGTGCCATTTCCAAAAGTCTGGTTGCTCGTGGTGAAGACTTTCCATGTATATTCGTTTTTTCACTCCTCCTTCCCTCCCACCCACCCTTCCTCACTTCCAGAGTTGAAAACATCAATTTAAGCATCCCCAAGAACTGAAAAGAAGGTAGCAATTCCTCAGCACAGACTTCCAGATACTTGCAGTCTTTATAAGGGAGGTCCATCTTTGTCTGTTTGCTTGTTTAACCGCTGTTTCTCAAGGCATTTAATTTGAGTGCCTTGGTGGTGAACACCAACCATGGCACCTAGATGGCCCCCTCTTGGCTCAGATCCTTTCCTGTTTTCCCCTCAACGGTTTCTATCTTATCAAGAGGTAAAGGCAGCAGAAAAAATATACATTCCCCAGATCTCTGCAAAGCAATGCTAAAAAAGACCAACAAACCCCATAACTATGATTTTAGATGAGGTCTCTTACCTTCTAGCAAATGATTAATCATTGACCAAATTCCATTTCTAGAATGCATAGAGATATGTTAGGTGTAGGTGGGGGTGGGGGAAGACTTTGTGGTTAAGTAACACTGGGAGATGCCTATGTGTCCCCCTCTTCTTGGGCTCCACAGTACATTTCTAGGAATGATGTAATAAGGAGCCTGTTTAAATTCACCTCACCTGGCAACTCCTGAGCCAGTTCTCCATAATCCATCCTGCCCCCTTCTCTGGAGCTTTTCTTCTTGGTGTTCTTACCAATATATTCTGTAGTTCAGAGGGAGCCATAATAATGGATACCACTGCAACGCGACTCAATTTTCCAACAAATGTTTGACAGAAAAAAAGTGTTTTAGCATCCACAAGGGAGAGGAGGAAATGGAGCGACCTTTTACTCTATCAGAAAATCCTGAGATCATGGCCCAGCAATGGCATCTTGATTAACAACTTTCCTCCTTTTGAACCATGTGATGTAAGAAGCGGCCCACTATCTTTGCAGAAGGTTTGGAAAACAACCCTGTAAGATGCTGGGCAGAGACAGCAAGAAACACCCACCCCCAGGCCCCATGATGGCTCTTTAATCACAGGGCAGGCAGAAAGGAAGAACAGGCAAATAAACAAAAGGGCTACTTCATCTTTCCTTGCACAAAAGGGCCTAGGTGCAGAAGAGAAGACAAAACCTACAGCTCTAGGAGCAGTGATAAGCGCTGCTCAAGGAACTGGCGGCGAGCAGCTCACGCAACACATCTCAGAGTGACATTTAAATATAATGCTGATGTGCCATATATTCTGGAAGCATGGCATCAACTCTCTTATTTGTTCCCCTTACCACTCAGTAATAAGATATACAAATGATCAAAAACAACAGTGAGTGAGAGAAATACTAATGCTCATTTAATTGCCATCTGCTTTGGAACTGCTTCCCATCACAAACAGCAGTGGCTTGCAGTGATAAGGCCGCTGCAATGGCTAAGCGCTGAGGTCCATGGCATTTGCACTTACAGATAAGGCAGCAAAGACAACCCCACGTCTCCAAGGCTCACTGGATTTGACAAAGGAAAACTGACCTTAGCACCCAGCCTAGCACTTTCCTATTGTGTGAGTGTGGGAGTAAACAAGAGGGCTATTTTACTCTATGTTTAGTAGAAAAATAATACTAAAGAAATTAAATGGAGCCTTTTTGATTCATTCCTAGTCATCCCTGTCTTAAATGTCACTGCCTGTTTTCACATCAAATTTCAGTTTCTGATAGTTAAGAGATGTCATCTCTCTTCTTCAGCCCAGGGACATTTTACATCCATGCAGCTTAGGAACAGAACCATCTGTGGAGAGAGCTCCGAAGTTGGAGCAGCCATATTTGCTCTGTGTTTTTCCTGTGTGTCATGGGAGTTCTTGCTACAGCAAGGAGGAGAAGCAGTTGCACTAAATTCCCTGCCTCTGTCGTCTGACAGGGCAAGGAAAGAAAACCGGAAACTGACAGGAGAGGAAAAGGCTCAGGGGGAAATACTGGGTCAAGACTCAAATCATTTTGGGAGGGAACTGGGGCAGCCCAGAGTTCAAGGTGTCTAAAGATCACCATATGCATGAAGGCAGAAGGAATTATGGGCAATCGCAGAAGTACCAAATTGTCTCTGTAAGGAGGGATTCTTCATCCCCTGGTGACCTCACAGCACAGAACTCCAATAAGTAAGTGACCAGAAGCTCCTGTCAATGCCCAAGCCCTCCCCCTAAGGAATGTCTTAACTTAGAAAAGCCTTTTAAGGAACATTTTTCTTGTTTCTATAAAATGATGCCACCCACCCAACATTACTGAGACTTAAAATACATTTAAAAACTATATAGAACATGGAGTTGCTGGTGCTTAAAGAAAATCATGGTCACATTACTAATGCGTTAGAATTCTGAAATTTTGTAGTAGGCATGGAATTAAAAGATTTTCCTTATGATGGTGAACTGCTTATGACAAAATAGTCTACTGCAGCAAAGTAAAGGGTAAAGTTAGGGAGAAGAAAATGTAACTGGTGGATTTTTCTTTAGCTTGTTAGAAATAAACAGAAATGAAAAGAAATTAATGGAAGGGTTGCTATGGTTGGGCACTGTACCAAGAACTCACTATATCTTCACCTATGAGCTGGGGACTGCTGTTATCCCCAAGCCTCAGTGAGGACACTACAGGGTAAAATGTTCTGCAGAGCTCATTCCGGGTCACACAGCCAATGAGCCGTGGGGGCTCCAGCCAGCATCCTCACGTACCTGCTAAGCGGCCTCCATGAAACAGCAGGCCAAGAACGATAGACAGTATTTGAATCCCCAACCATTACCTTCATAGAAGTTTATGTAGACATTGAGATGTATTTGAGACCGCTTTGGAAATTATGAGAGAACTTGTAATTAAAATTTACTTTGAAAAGTTACTTCGAAAAAAGAGAAACCCAATTTAAACAAGCCCACGAAGGGTACTAGAGAGGTATTTTAAGGGAAAAGGAACACAAGTGAGCAAGAAACACACGAGATACACTTAGTCTGATTCATAATTTTAAATTAGCAAATTGAAAAATGATGAGATGCCAATTTTACTACCATTACTGAAAAATAAAATTTTTCTTAGAACCCAGAATTGGCCATAGTGAGTACAGCATGGGACTCTCAATCTCAGGGTCATGAGTTCAAGCCCCATGTTTGGCATGGAGCCTCCTTTAAAAAAAAAAAGAGAGAGAGAGATAGTGCTATATACATATAATGGAATATTATATAACCTTTAAAAAATAACTCAAAAGCCTTATATGCATTGGCAGGAATATGCTCCATGATATATTATGTAAAGAAAGCAAAGCACAGAACACGGTATATTGGATTATCTTTTTGGATTAAGTTAAAAGGGAAATGTATGTTTGTGATACATACATACATATATACACACAAATCTTACATTTATGTATATACATATTAACATATACACAGATATGCTTTGTGTTTTATATTCCTATACTTTTTGAAGAAATTCATGTCCTTTATTTAAAAATGTTATCAAGAACTATTTAGGTAGCAGGATAATAGGTTGCTTTGGTTTTATTTCTTTTTTCTCAATTCAAAATAAATATGTACATATTTTAAACTCTCCTTGTGCCATTTTCATATTACCTTGCTTTTATAGAAAAATAGGGCAAAATACAATTTTTAAAAATTTACAGAGGTTACATATGCTCACTTAAATGACCCAGAAGTAATAAGTGAAGTCCCACCGTACTGGATAGTGTGTTCTCTGTGATGTTCCTGGACATTACCCATTGCAGTGGGCCAGCGCCACTAATCTCTTACCCCCACTCTCAAAGGGATCACTACTCTTAAAGTTGGGTGTATATCCTTTCAGAATTTTTTCTGTGCACTTTAAGCATATGTATAAAGATGGTAAAGGTTCTTAGCAAATAATAATGGGATCATTTTGCAATTTACTTTTTCTCTTGGTACTAAATCACTGTCATCTTTCTATCCTGAACACAGATCTAAGTCATTATTTTCAATAGATGTATGGTTTTCTACAGAATGGCCATCCACATTTAACCAGTCTCTACTGATGGATATAGCTGTTTTTGATCTTTTTTATGCAAATAATGCTGCATGAAATTATAGCATAAAAATTTGTCTGTTTTTAGCTATCTGATTAAAGAAATACATAATTCCTAGGCTAAATATTTGGTGAATTATAAAAGTTGGGATTGCATTAGCTTGGTCAGGCACAAATAAAGTCTTACTTTTCTAATCTAAACTAGTAGAGTGGTTTCAGACAAACTGACCTCACCTAAAAGCTGAGAAAATATAATTTATCAAATTACTTAGTGTCCTGAAAATGTGCATATTCTCCTTAAGGGGTCAAAATTATTCAACAAGAAGAGCACACTCCTCTTGCCAAGTAACACTGGCTTTTGAGGACACATCCTCAAACATGGAACAGAACTTTGGTTTTAGCACCATGTACCCTGTATTTCAGCTTCCTCAGAATGCATAAATAAGTCCAGCACTTTACTTATGAAGGCCTTGGCTTGGGCTGCTTCTCTGTCTGGAAAGTTAGTTTACCTTCCCGCTGTGATTAATCTTTCAAGGTCCAAATGGATTAGTCTAATCTTTCAAGGTCCATAACGGGTAAGTATAACGGATTATACTTATTTATATATGTGCACATGTATATGTGTACAAGGCTGGAAAATTGAGGATAAGTGTACGTGACTTTTCCAACTTTATATCTCTTACCCATATAGTAGGTACGAATTAATAATTGTTGACTACATCTTTTCCTTTGAGAAAAACATTTTAAGTGAATACACTAAGAAATTGTTTTTACTGATGAAACTAGTAAATGTTAACAAAAGTTCCAGCTCTGGGGTGCCTGGGTGGCTCAGTCAGTTAAGCATCCGACTCTTGACTTTGGCTCAGGTAATGATCTCACGGTTTGTGAATTCTAGCCCCACACTGGGCTCTGCATTGACAGTGCAGAGCCTGCTTAGGATTCTTGGTTTCCCCGCCATCTCTCTGCCCCTCCCACCATTCGCTTGCTTTTTCTCTCAAAAATAAATAAACAATAAAAAAACAAAAACAAAACAAAAACAAAAAACAAAAGTTCCAGCTTACACCCTGCTGATGGGTTATCTGGCAATCTGTATCTGAAGTTTTATTTATTTACTTATTTTTTTTAAACTTTTTTAACGTTTATTTATTTTTGGGACAGAGAGAGACAGAGCATGAACGGGGGAGGGGCAGAGAGAGAGGGAGACACAGAATCGGAAACAGGCTCCAGGCTCTGAGCCATCAGCCCAGAGCCCGACGCAGGGCTCGAACTCGCGGACCGCGAGATCGTGACCTGGCTGAAGTCGGACGCTTAACTGACTGTGCCACCCAGGCGCCCCAGTATCTGAAGTTTTAAATACACATACGACTCCTTACACTTCAAAGAATTTATCTTCAGGGAACAATCATGAATATTTCCAGAGCTTTACACATTATTATTTATAAGAAAAAATGGAAATGGCTTCAATGTTTATCAATAACTAAATTATGGATAATACAGATTTCATGACATGGAAAAATATGGTCTATTAAGTGAAAAAAATGAACTCTCTGAAGTAATGGGTCCAAATGAGTATATACAGTAAGATCTATTTAATTAAAACAGAAGACATGAGATTGAAAGTGAAGGGACCAATATGGCAACAGAGCTGTCTCTAAGCAGTGGATTTAGTGGATGACCCTTCCTTCATTCTTTGCGCTGTCAGAATCTCTTTTCTGATACATATTTTACCTACTTTGCCTTTTACAGAATAAGACCTACTAAACATATTTGTGGAATGAATAAATCCATATTATCTTTCTTTAGCCATAAAAAAGATTTTTTTTTCCCCTTGAAAATGCTAGTGTGCAAGGATACGGTTTCATTTTGAACCTTTTCCTATGGAATCAACATAGAATTTCAATGTTCTAGAGAACAGGGAGTCTACAGATTTCCTATTGTCGTGGCTCGGCACATAAATGTTCATATCTGAATGTGGGAGCTTAGTTAAGCAGATGAAATAAAAACACACTGTTTAAGTCAAGAGGCCATAAAGAAAATAAAAAATTTAGAAAAAGATGGTTCTCATATTCTTATGTTGTTATCCTCAGGTAAGTCCCTTAAGTAAGTCCTCAGGGTGTCTGCCCTCAATTTCTTAACCTATAAGAGAAATGACCAGAGAATTCTGAATAAAGTCTTTGAATGTCAAATCTGAGATTCAGACATCAACTGTGGAATCCCACACATGATAACATAGTACAGAAATTTCAAATGCTTCTGATAAAAAGGAAGTGACTATAATGATGTGTTGGGAAAAAAAATATGTGAGACTATTTTTTAAAGGGATTATTCTGAATCAGTACATACACAAATATTGACACTGGTAATGAGCTGCACTATAAATACAGATGTTTCTTTAGCACAGAACTACATGTGTCCACATCCCTTCTCAACAACTTCTGGACTCTACAGAGAGTTCTTGACACAAAGTAGGAACTCAACAAATCATGCTTTCCCTTTTCTAGTCCAATTTCCCCTTTCCCTAGAATGAATTAGAGAGTTCCATTTGAAAAATAAGCCATGCAGAAGGAAATTCCTTAAGTATTCCACCATATTTGTTTATACAACCATTTCTAAAACGTATTAGGTGGTATACACCACCTGCTGTCTAAGCTCAAGTATTTGGAACATGATGTAACTCATCTGCTGATGCTTATGGACATCACAGCCTCCTAAAGATACTCGTTAGGTCCCCCGTCTCTTTTCTCATCCACTTACTAGCCCCACAACACCCCTCTTTTCTGTGCTCTTAAATCAGCTACAGTATGTTCTGGCTTCTGATACAGGCTTCCTTTTTAAATAAAAAACAAAGGAGGAGGAAGAAGGAGTCTTTATTTTGTGACTGAAAAAATCCTCATGGCTCACATCACTCTTGAATCTGCAATTGGGTTGTTAAAGCTGAGGATTAGAGAAAATATTCCCACCAGAGACTCAAGCATTATTAAAAAACAAAACAAGGGGCGCCTGGGTGGCTCAGCCGGTTAAGCGTCCGACTTCGGCTCAGGTCATGATCTCGCGGTCCGTGAGTTCAAGCCCCGTGTCAGGCTCTGTGCTGACTGCTCAGAGCCTGGATCCTGTTTCAGGCTGTGTTCTGTGTCTCCCTCTCTCTCTGCCCCTCCCCTGTTCATGCTCTGTCTCTCTCTGTCTCTCTCTGTCTCAAGGATAAATAAACGTTAAAAAAAAAAAAAATTAAAAAACAAAACAAAAACAAACAAAAACAACCCACAAAATAACTCCCAATCCCCAAAGCTGGGATGTGTTCCAGCTTACTATAGAAATTATTGATTTTATTGTACTGTTAGCCACACATACGTTGTGTGCACACATTTTTGAGCCTTGCTATAGGATATACCGTAATGATAAGCACTTCACAAGAATGCTAAGAGGGAGGCAGGAGGAGTATGTTTACAGGCCAGGAAATGAATGTTTGAAAGGTTATGTCATTGTCCCAAGGTCACCCAGCCAGGAGTAGAGAGTGAGAATTTGCACCCTTGGTTAATTTGATACAATCACTCTGCTGTACCATTCCCTTAGAATTCAATGCACTGGGAGTAGAGAAGATCTTTGTTATCTTTTAATGTTCTTGGCTTAATTTAGGGTAATAACAAGCTAATATGTTTGGGTGTAAGCAAAATCCTAGGTTTGGTCCAGGTTTTGATTTCTCCCATTGATTTACCTTAGTAAAACCACAAGTCTTCTGTGGGAAGACTGGGATGACTGGGAATTTTTGTGGAACTGAACACTCTGATGAATGTGGAAGAAAATCCAATCATGTGGATATTTGAGTTCAATTTAAATTTTTTAGTGATACCAATTGAGATCTATGGTTTCATATGACTTATGTCTTTTTCTCCCTTTGAATGATGATGTAAGAAAATCCCTCACAAACATATTCGTAAAAATGGATAAACCATATAAAACTGCAGTATTTTAAAATAAGAAAGAACCTTAAAGGTAATCCAGCCTTGCCCTTTAATTTATTACTAGGAAACCTGAAGTTATTATCTATCTTTGATTTCTTTGAGGCTATAAGGGTTGGCTGCACTGGTAGGAACAGGTATATATATTTTTAACCACTGGTGAAATTTTTTATGATCCTATAATCTGGACTTCTTAACTTACCTCCAAATCCATCAGGCACATATGTTTTAAGAACAATATTGCAGAAAATTGTTGGCAGTGATAATGGTTTATTTCCCTCATTTCGAAGAGAAATGTGTCGATAACCTGCTTGGAGGCCATCCAGCGGAAGAATCCTCTGGCCTATCAGTCTATTGTTGTCGTCATACACAGCTATTCTCAAGACTGCCAGGTCAGGGAGGATCACCTGCAAACAAAGAATGATACCTTTCATGGATTTTTTTGGAAAGCAGCTCCCAAGAGCCCTGACTCTAGGAATCTGGACCATATCCACACTGCTCTTAAATGTGCCTTTATGGTGAAACGATGCCCTTGATCAATTTGCATTCCTGAAGTACACTGTACAAACTGTAGTGTCCAAGCCATTGAGAAAGCAATTGAACAGGTTTCCTGGAAATCATCTCATTGAAATTTTTAGATGAAATGGATGTGAAAAATTATTAGTTCAACCCTTGTCATCTTTCCCAATCTCCATGCATGTAGTGGACAAGAAAAAGGAGACCTTGAGAGGGGCGCCAGGGTGGCTCAGTCGGTTAAGCATCAGACTCTTGATTTCAGCTCAGGTCATGATCTCACAGTTCATGAGACGGAGCTGTGCACTAGGCTCTGCACTGACAGAATGGGGCCTGCTTGGGATTCTCTCCCTCCCTCTCTCTCTGCCCCATTCCCACTTGTGCTTTTTCTTTCAAAATAAATAAAGTCTGTTTTGTTTTGTTTTTAAAGGGAGACCCTGAGAGATCAAGTGACTTTCCTTAATGTCAGAGACTGTAACATCTGGGCCCGGAATTGGGGCTCTTGACTTTGAATCCTGTGGTTTGTCTCCTCCCTGGGCTGCTTCTGACATCCAGCTCTGTTTTTAAGATTATGGAAAGTATCTCTGAAGAAACGCTTTGCATATAAAGGACAATGTATGTAGAAATTTGGATTTTCCCTTTCTCTTGCACTTCTCAGTTGTTTCTTTGAACTACTGATCTTCTGTAACCTGGTTTCTGTAAACCAGTTAGCCTATTCTGAAGCTGCTAATCCTCACTTTTGTTAAGATAAGAAGCCAGTTATCTGTGTTGTGGGACATACAAATGGAGGAGAAACACCTGGAAAATCTCTGCCTAAAGAAGTGAGAAACTATTTTTTTTAAATATATGAAATTTAGTGTCAAATTAGTTTCCATACAACACCCAGTGCTCATCCAAAAGATGCCCTCTTCAACGCCCATCACCCATCCTCCCCCCCCCCCCCCCCCCCGGTCAATCCTCAGTTTGTTCTCAGTTTTTAAGAGTCTCTTATGCTTTGGCTCTCTCTCCCACTTCAACCTCTTTTTTTTTCCTTCCCCTCCCCCATGGGTTTCTGTTAAGTTTTTTTTTTTTTTAAATATATGAAATTTATTGTCAAATTAGTTTCCAGTGAGAAACTATTTTGGATAGGATAATAAAGCAAGTGAGAAAGAAAACCAGATATTCTTAGAGACAACACAACCAATGCATGGGGTTTTCAATACATCTTACACTGACAAAAGAGAAACAAAGGGAAAAATTATTACAAGATTAAAAACTGAATCATTATAGGGAATGGTTGTGATTGGTCTTAGGATCAAGATATAGAATTAGGAAACCTCCCCCAAACCCAAAACAGACTGTGGGGGTGGCAACAGGTGACATGCTTTCTGGAAGCATAGGGCAATACCAACTGGCCTAGTTAAGGACAGTTATTGGCCTTTTGGGTGCACCATCCTACCTGTCCTCTTGGCTAAAGGAGCACTGCAAGTTACCAGCTGCTGCCTTGGCAGAACAGAACTTTCCAGTGTAGGATGATGTCCATCCGTGAGGACACATTCTAAGGAGATTGCGAACCTGGACCGTGAGCATTGCCACACAGAAGGTGGGCTCCTTGGAGGAGGAAAGGGGAGCCAAAAGGACAAGGACAAACATAACAACAATCACGTCATCTCTAGAACTCATCCACTGAAAGAAGAGAAAAAGGAGACATTTTGGGTTGCCTAACTGCCCCTATGTCATATAGTGTCTATACACTAAATTGTGGCCCCTAACTTAGCAGAGCGAGTTTGACACATTGGAAATGCCCTACCTTCCGAAACACAAATGATTCTTCATTGTAAACTGGATTGAGTCCATTGTTCATCACCATGCGAGTTCGGAATTCCTTACGTATGGTGTCAGTGGGTAAACCATACATATCCACTTCTACATATGTACCAATTTTCTTATCTGATAAAAACTGACCTGATATGACCTGCAGCAACACAGAAATAGGATAAGAGAGAAGTCTGTGTAATTATCAAGAGCAAAGAATAATCTAGAAGAAATTTTCTGTCCATCTTTAGAAATTTTAGTTATCTATGAAAATAATATGTTAATTGCTTACTAAATTAAGACACTATTGAGCAAGTAGTATATGCAAAAAAACTCAAGACAGAGGTTCTGACTTTGAGAACCATCTATAGAAAGAAAGAAGAAAAAAAATAATGAACCATATAATACAAAAAAAAAAAATAATGTCTACAGCAGCTTAATTCTACCTAAGTGCCCACATGTATGAAATGAAGTTAAGGGTTCAAATATGTTCTAGGATCCCATCATAGCTCTGAAATTCTGCCATTTCATACCTTACTGAATTCTTTTATAAGTCTGGGAAAGAGACGCACTGAAGAAAAAAGGAATGCTAAAATTTGCCCCTTATCCTTTACCGATATTGACAATGGTCAGTGTTACAGATTTATAAAGACCAGCATTAAATTCCATCTATTGTAACGCCATGGAGAGACTATTTTTCATTTACTTTCCAAAGGACTACAGCCACTTATCATTTCCACAATATTGAGTACCTGATAATTTTGAAAGTTTTTTGAGGTAAAACTAGCACACAATAAACTGTACATATTTGAAGTGTATAATAAGATCAGTTTGGACTTATGTGCACATTTGAGAAACTGATGGTTTTGACTTTTTCAGAATGTCATGTAGTTGGAATCATACAGTATATAGTCTTTCCATTTGTTTCTTTCACTTTGTAATAAACATTTAAGTTTCCTCTATTTATTTTCATGACTTGCTGGCTCATTTCTTGTTAGCATTGAATAATATCCCATCATCTGGCTGTACCACAGCTTACATATCCATTTACCTACTGAAGGATGTCTTGGTTGCCTCCAGTTTTTGGCAATTATGAACAAAGCACTACAAACATCTCTGCATGGGTTTTGGTGTAGATGTAAGTTTTCAATTCATTTGGGTAAATACCAAGGAGCATGACTGCTGGATTGTAGGGTAAGCAGCGCCACTTTGCATTCTCGTCAGCAACGAATGACAGTTCCTATTGCTTCACATCTTCCACTATGTACTTTTTTGATCTGATGTCTTCCTAAAAGTAGCTAATAGTTTTACTAATGACCAAAATGTATCTCTTAAGAAGGGGGAATTTTGAGTCAAAGCTAAGAGCAACACATGGATCCTACATCTTGGCATAAAATATTTTACTGTGATATTTTAAGTCTTTTCCAGGGCCATCTGCATACACATTTATAGAATACTGTGAATAGCAGGGGCCTTACCTGCACTGAGCAAGTGGCTGCAATAACACCGTCGACAGGAGTTTCAGAGAAGGGATCAAATGTTCGATCGGGCCGTCTCATGAAATCTGGTTTGAGAAGGTACCTGGTGGGACAAAAGCATAGAAAAAGTTTATTAGTTGTGTTTACAAAGATTGTAATACCCTTGCTTCGGGACACTAAGTACTTCCTTTTCCCCATATCTAAGTTAGGAGCTAGACTTTTAGGCAGATGATTCTAAGGACTGAATAAACTATTCCTGTCCTAGGGATAATCCTAAAGAGAAGCAGGAAAGAAGGAATGATTTTTAGATTCCAGACTCCTTGACATCTAGGACTTCCTGATACTATTACATTCTCTTGAACTTTTTTTGTCATGGAACTCTTTAGATATTTACTCTTATATGCACAAAATAAAACTCAAAGAACAACAATGAAAAACCAACTATATGAGCTATAGTTATTAAAATATGAAGAGTACATGATATTCTACTTCTCTGTTTTAATTACTACATTACATTATGAGATATAATGCCAAGTTAATAAATATAATTTCAAAGTACCGATATGCATAAAAATATTTTGTGAGATCTATACCAACAGTAATGAGATATGAAAATATTTGGTTTACATTTGGTGTCAGAGTCACAGGTACCATTAGTATTACTGTGAATTGTTGTCTATGTTCACAGTCAAAAGAACCACGCAATTTCAGTTAGAGGCAGGTGAACATAAAGATGTAATTACCTCCCCATTTCTGGGCAGCGTAATTAGGCAAGAAAATGAAATAAAAGTTACCTAGACGGAAAAAAGGAAGTAAAACAACTTCTATTCACAGATGACATGATCTTGCATATAGAATCTACTAAAGGAATCTACCTAAGGAATCGACTAAAAAATGATTAGAACTAGTAAATGAGTTCAGCAAGGCTGCAGGATACAAAATCAATATACAAAAATCAATTGTATTTCTACACACCAGCAATGAACAATCCAAAAATGAGTTAGGAAGATTCCATTTATAATAGCACCAAAAAAGAATTACTTAGGAATACATTTTAAGAAAATAAGTGCACGTACTTTGAAAACTACAAAATATTGTTGAAAGATATAAAGAAGGCCTAAGTAAATGGGAAAACATCTTGTGTTCACGGACCACCAGACTTACTATGGCTAAGACGGCACTATTTCACCAGACTAATATACAGATTTGATCCCTATCCAGATCCCAACTGACTTCTTTAGAAATTAACAGGTGATCCTAAAATTAATATGGAAACTTAAGGACTCAGAATAGCCAAGGAACCTGGAACAAGAAAAACAAACTTGAAGGTCTCCTAATTCTCAAAACTTTCTACAAAGCAACAGTAATCAAGATAGTGTAGTACTGGCATAAGGATGCACATATAAATCAATGAGACAGAACTGGGAATCCAGAAATAAATTCATATATCTACGGTCAATTGGTTATTGACAAAGATGCTCACACTAGTCAACGGAGGAAGGAATATTCTTTTAAACAAATGTTGCTGGGACAACTCTAACCACCACATGCAAAACAATAAAATTGGCCCTTCTAACATCATGTACCAAAATTAATTCAAGGTGGATCAAAGACAAAAATATAAAAGCCAAAATGATAAAATCGTTAGAAGAAACATAGGGATAAATCTTTAGGACTTGGCAATGGATCTTAGATATAACACCAAAAAGCACCACCAACAACAATAAAATAATAATAAACTCAGCCTTATCATAAAAACTTTTGCTCTTCAAAGGACACTATCAAGACAGTGAATAAACAAGCCACAGAATGAGAGAAAAATTCACAAATCATATATTATCTGATAAGAGGTTTGTGTCTAGAAAATGTAAAGAATAACCCAGTTAAAAAATGGGCAAGTGATCTGCATACACATTTCTCCAAATAAGAGAAACAAATGGCCAAAAAGGAGATGAAAAGATGCTTAGTACCACTGATTATCAGAAAAATGCAAATCAAAACGATATGTCACTAAACACACACATTAGGATGGCTATAGTAAACGAGTCAGATAACAGTAAGTGTTGACAACGACATAGAAGTGTTGATCAGGACTGGAACCCTCCTACATTGTTGGTGGGAATGTAAAGTGACACAGTGCTTTTGGAAGACAGTCTGGCAGTTCGTCCAACAGTTAAATATAAAGTTGCCATATGACTCAGCAATTCCACTCTTAGTATACACCCAAGAAAAATAAAAACATACCTATACAAAAACTTCTTTGTGAATATTGTAGGAGCATCATTCAGAATAACCAAAAGATGGAAACAGTCCAAAAGTTCATCAGTAGATGAATGGATATACAATATGTGGTATATCCACACAATGGGAAATTATTCAACAATAAAAAGAAATAAAGTACTGATACCGGCTACAGCACAGATGAACCCTGAAAGCATGAGGCTAACTGAAAGAAGCTGGTCACAAAACATTATAAGAATCCATTTATATAAAATGTGCTGTAGAGACAAATACAGAGACAGAGAGTCGATCGTGGTTGCTTAAGGCTGGGGATAGGGAGCAGGGGATATTGGGAGGTGATAGCTCAAGGGTATGAGTTTTCTTTTTGAGGTAAGGAAAATGTTTTGAAATTGACCTAACTACACAATGTCTGCCCCTCATGCCCTTTGGTTACAGTCACATAATCATACCGCAGCCAGATTCCATAACCACCCTGAACTAGTATCAGACAACGTCATCTCTCTAAAAAAAAATTTTTTTGTTAGAAAGGCCTATAGCTGAAGATAGAAAAATTCCATACTCAGACAAGCTGTAGACAGAGGGCAATAAAAGCACTTTCCCCAAAACAATGCATTTACTTTTAAGTGTAAAAGAATCATAATTAGAGGGATCAAATCTTTCCCATTCTTTAGGAGCATAACATTTACTAATTTTAACTCTAGATGATGTCAAATTTATTATCTTTTAAAATATAACCAAAAAGGATTCTGAGGTGTGACATTTCTCCTTAAAGAAAAATTCCAAGTCACATTTTATTTTTTGGCTTTGAGACAGCTGCCATTCATTGCTATCTTCTAAGTTTGAATAAATGTTAAAGAAAATAACCCCACATTCAACTTCGATGTTATCTTCAATAAAGAACCTCCAGGGGACAACACTGATTTTTAAATCAGGGATATAAAAAGTCTTCAGAATCATTCAAACATAAATGATGATTTTCAACTTTCACCTGTCCCCAAGGGAATGCAACCCAAAACCTTACTTTAAAAGCTCTCACTGCACAAAAAAGATACTGTTTTCTATATTCACAGAGATTTAGATTTGGGCCTTTTTTGTGGCTAGTGTTAGTCACTGGTAACTATGATGACACAGAAAAACCTGAAGACTCAGCTACAATATCACACGTACTACTTCAAGTGAAGCCCACTGGCTTCTGCAAAGTATCAGACATTAGCTGATAATGGGAGCATTTGGATTCCAGTTGCATGGAATGAGGGATTCTTCCTCCTGAGAGATGTGTGGGCAATGGCTGTCTGGAGGTTCAGTATTCCACACTCCCTGCAGCCATTTCTGAAGGGACTCTTCTCACCAGAAACACAAAATTGGGGTATTGATGAATTCCTGCTGCCAAAACCATTCTTCTATGTTCCCTGCTCCCATATGTGCTTAGAAGGAAACTAATCTGTCAGACAATGAACTGATCCAAAATAAGAAATGCCAGGGGAAAAGGGCAAGAAACCGAAGTCTAATTCTCCAAAGCAGGCAGCCTTCAGTGTAATGTATATACACTTTAAAATAAAAGAAAGCATGTACAAGTTTGACAGGCCACAAGGTAAGCCTTGGCTTGGGGCTGACACTGAGCCAGCTTGTCTTGAAGGAGTATTGATTCTGGGTCTGTGGTGGCCTGCTGATGCAGCAGAGATTGTCAGTCACTGCCAGGGACCCCCGGGCATCAATGGGACCTGTGTAGTTCCACAAGGCTCTGAACTCAGAAGGGTTTTGTGCTTAGTTTCATGCTCTGCAGCCACTGTCTGGAAATTCTTAATAATTTGTGAACAAGGAGGCCCTCATTTTCATTTTGCCCTGGGCCCCACAAACTAGGTAGCCAGCCCCGCCTGGTATTTTTTGGTATAGAAAATTAATTCATTCCAAGCATCCAGGTCTGTGTGACAGACAAGGGGATAGGCCAAAGCCAGTGACATTTGAAGGGATCCAAGGATTTTCTGTGGCCTTTTGTAGGGACTCAGAAGGCAAGAGAGGAAGAGAAGAAAGGCCTTCAGCTAGGTGGTTAGACAGGAGTCGTAAGAATCAGAAGATGGGGTCATAAGGAAGGACAACCTGTCTGAACACACCCGAGATAGCATCAACTGTTCAACACTCCATTATTTCCTTTACCAACAAGAAAGCAAAATGGTTGATTTTAACTATAAGATGTCATGGATTTCAAGACACAAGTTCCACAAAAAGTGTGCATCACTGAATCATAAAACATCCTACTATTTTGATACCCATCATCCAATTTTTTTTGATTTTTTCATTGTTTAAAATTTACATCCAAACTAGTTAGCATAGAGTGCAACAATGATTTCAGGAGTAGACTCCTTAGTGCCCCTTACCCACTTAGCCCATCCCTCCTCCCACAACCCCTCCAGTAACCCTCAGTTTGTTCTCCATATTTATGAGTCTCTTCTGTTTTGTCCCCCTCCCTGTTTTTATATGATTTTTGTTTCCCTTCCCTTATGTTCATCTGTTTTGTTTCTTAAAGTCCTCACATGAGTGAAGTCATATGATTTTTGTCTTTCTCTGTTCCATCCACATAGTTGCAAATGGCAAGATTTCATTCTTTTTGATTGCTGAGTAATACTCCACTGCATATATATACCACATTTTCTTTATCCATTCATCCATCGATGGACATTTGGGCTCTTTCCATACTTTGGCTATTGTTGATAGTGCTGCTATAAACATGGGGGTGCATGTGTCCCTTCGAAACAACACACCCGTATCCCTTGGATAAATACCTAGTAGTGTAATTGTTCGGTCATAGGGTAGTTCTATTTTTAGTTTTTTGAGGAACCGCCATACTGTTCTCCAGAGTGGCTGCACCAGCTTGCATTCCCACCACCAATGCGAAAGAGATCCTCTTTCTCTGCATCCTTGCCAACATCTGTTGTTGCCTGAGTTGTTAATGTTAGCCATTCTGACAGGTGTAAGGTGGTATCTCATTGTGGTTTTGATTTGTATTTCCCTGATGATGAGTGACGTTGAGCATTTTTTTATGTGTCTGTTCACCATCTGGATGTCTTCTTTGGAGAAGTGTCTATTCATGTCTTTTGCCCATTTCTTCACTGCATTTTTTTTTGGGGGGGTGTTGAGTTTGATAAGTTCTTTACAGATTTTGGATACTAACCCTTTATCTGATACGTCATTTACAAATATCTTCTCCCATGCTGTCGGCTGCCTTTTAGTTTTGCTAATTGTTTCCTTCACTGTGCAGAAGCTTTTTATTTTGATGAGGTGCCAGGAGTTCATTTTTGCTTTTGTTTCCCTTGCCTCTGGAGACATGTTGAGTAAGAAGTTGCTGTGGCCAAGATCAAAGAGGTTTTTGCCTGCTTTCTCCTCTACAGTTTTGATGGCTTCCTGTCTTACATTTAGGTCTTTCATCCATTTTGAGTTTATTTTTGTGGATGGTGTAAGAAAGTGGTCCAGGTTCTCTTCTGCATGTCGCTGTCCAGTTTTCCCAGCACCACCTGCTGAAGAGACTGTCTTTATTTCATTGGATATTCTTTCCTGCTTTGTCAGAGATTAGTTGGCCATACGTTTGTGGGTCCATTTCTGGATTCTCTATTCTGTTCCATTGATCTGAGTGTCTCTTCTTATGCCAGTACCATACTGCCTTGATGATTACAGCTTTGTAGTATAGCTTGAAGTCTGGGATTGTGATGCCTACTGGTTTGGTTTTCTTTTCCAAGATTGCTTTGGCTATTCGGGGTCTTTTCTGGTTCCATACAAATTTTAGGATTATTTGTTCTAATTCTGTGAAGAATGTTGGTGTTACTTTGATAGGGATTGCATGGAATATGTAGATTGTTTTGGGTAGTATTGACATTTTAGCAATATTTGTTCTTCCTGTCCAGGAGCATGGAATCTTTTTCCATCTTTTTTTTGTCCTCCTCAATTTCTTTCATAAGCTTTCTATAGTTTTCAGTATATAGATTTTTCACCTCTTTGGTTAGATTTATTCCTAGGTATTTTATGTTTTTTTTGTGCAACTGTAAATGGGATCGATTCCTTGATTTCTCTTTCTATAGCTTCATTGTTGGTGTATAGGAATGCAACCAATTTCTGTGCATTGATTTTATATCCTGCAACTTTGCTGAATTCATGAATCAATTCTAGCAGTTTTTTGGTGGAATCTTTTGGGTTTTCCACATAGCGTATCATTTCATCTGCGAAGATTGAAAGTTTGACCTCATTCTGGCCGATTTGGATGCCTTTTATTTCTTTGTGTTGTCTGATTGCAGAGGCTAAGACTTCCAATACCATGTTGAATAACAGTGGTGAGAGTGGACATATCTGTCGTGTTCCTGACCTTAGGGGGAAAGCTCTTAGTTTTTCCCCATTGAGGATGATATTAGCATTGGGTTTTTCATATATGGCTTTTATGATCTCGAGGCATGCTCCTTCTATCCCTACTTTGCTGAGGGTTTTTATCAAGAAAGGATGCTGTATTTTGTCAGATGCTTTCTCTGCATCTATTGAGAGGATCATATGGTTCTTGCCCTTTCTTTTATTGATGTGATGAATCATGTTAATTGTTTTGCAGATATTGAACCAGCCCTGCATCCCAGGTATAAACTCTGCTTGATTGTGGTGAATAATTTTTTTAATGCATTGTTGGATCCGGTTGGCTAATATCTTGTTGGGGATTTCTGCATCCATGTTCATCAGGAAAATTGGTCTATAGTTCTCCTTTTTAGTGGGGTCTGTCTGGTTTTGGAATCAAGGTAATGCTGGCTTCATAGAAAGAGTTTGGAAGTTTTCCTTCTGTTTCTACTTTTTGGAACAGCTTCAAGAGAATAGGTATTAACTCTTAAATGTCTGGTAGAATTCCCCTGGAAAGCCATCTGGCCCTGGACTCTTGTTCTTTGGCAGATTTTTGATTACTAATTCGATTTCCTTACTGGTTATGGGTCTGTTCAAATTTTCTATTTCTTCCTATTTCAGTTTTCATAGTGTATATGTTTCTAGGAATTTGTCCATTTCTCCCAGATTACCCATTTTATTGGCATATAATTGCTCATGATATTCTCTTATTATTGTTTTTATTTCTGTTGTGTTGGTTGTGATCTATCCTCTTTCATTCTTATTTATTTAGGCCCTTTTCTTTTTCTTTTTGATTAAACTGGTTAGTGGTTTATCAATTTTGTTAATTCTTTCAAAGAACCAGCTTCTGGTTTCGTTGATCTGTTTTTGTTTTTGGTTTCGATGGCATTAATTTCTGCTCTAATCCTTATTATTTCCTGTCTTCTGCTGGTTTGGGGTTTTATTTGCTGTTCTTTTTCCAGCTCCCGATGGCGTAAGGTTAGGTTGTGTATCTGAGATCTTTCTTCTTCTTTAGGAAGGCCTGGATTGCTATATACTTTCCTCTTATGACCAACTTTGCTGCGTCCCAGAGGTTTTGGGTTGTGGTGTTATCATTTTCATTGACTTCCATATACTTTTTAATTTCCTCTTTAACTGCTTGGTTAGCCCATTCATTCTTTAGTAGGATGTTCTTCAGTCTCCAAGTATTTGTTACCTTTCCAAATTTTTTCTTGTGGTTGATTTCCAGTTTCATAGCATTGTGGTCTGAAAATATGCACAGTATGATCTCGATCTTTTTGTACTTACTAGGGCTGATTTGTGTCCCAGTATATGGTCTATTTTGGAGAATGTTCCATGTGCACTGGAGAAGAATGTATATTCTGTTGCTTTAGGATGAAATGTTCTGAATGCATTTGTTAAGCCCATCTGGTCCAGTGTGTCATTCAAAGCCATTGTTTCCTTGATTTTTTGATTAGATGATCTGTCCATTGCTGTGAGTGGGGTGAAGTCTCCTACTATTATGGTATTACTATCGATGAGTTTATGTTTGTGATTAATTGATTTATATATTTGGGTGTTGCCACATTTGGCACATTAATGTTTACAACTGTTAGGTCTTCTTGGTGGACAGACCCCTTAATTATGATATAATGCCCTTCTGCATCTCTTGATACAGTCTTTATTTTAAAGTCTAGATTGTCTGATATAAGTATGGCTACTCCGGCTTTCTTTTGTTGACCATTAGCATGATAGATGGTTCTCCATCCCCTTATTTTCAATCTGAAGGTGTCTTTAGGTCTAAAGTGGGTCTCTTGTAAACAGCAAATAGATGGGTCTTGTTTTCTTATCCATTCTATTACCCTATGTCTTTTGATTGGAGCATTGAATCCATTGACGCTTAGACTGAATACTGAAAGATATGAATTTATTATCATTATGATGCTTGTAGAGTTGGAGTTTCTGGTGGTGTTCTCTGGTCCTTTCTAATCTTTGTTGCTTTTGGTATTTATATATGTGTGTATATATATACACGTGTATATATATATATATATACACGTGTATATATATATATATACACGTGTATATATATATATATACGTGATACACACGTATATATATATATATACACGTATATATATATATATATATATACGCGTATATATATACGTATATATATATATATATACGCGTATATATATACGTATATATATATATTTTTTTTCATCTTTTCTCCCCTCAGAGAGTCCCCCTTAAAATTTCTTGCAGGGTTGGTTTAGTGGTCACAAACTCCTTTTTGTTTGTCTGGAAAACTTTTTATCTCTCCTTCTATTTTGAATTTTATCTTGCTGGATAAAGAATTCTTGGCTGCATATTTTTCTGATTCAGCACACTGACTATATCCTGCCACCCCTTTCTGGCCTGCCAAGTTTCTGTGGATAGGTCTGCTGCAAACCTGATCTGTCTTCCCTTGTAGGTCAGGGACTTTTTTTCCCTTGCTGCTTTCATGATTCTCTCCTTGCCTGAGTGTTTCATGAATTTGACTATGATAGGCCTTGTTGATGGTCAGTTTTTGTTGAATCTAATGGGGGGGGGTCCTCTGTGCTTCCTGGATTTTGATGTCTGTGCCTTCCCCCAGGTTACGAAAATTTTCCGCTATGATTTGCTCACATAACCCTTCTACCCCTATTTCTCTCTCTTCCTTTTCTGGGACCTCTATGATTCTGATGTTATTCCTTTTTAATGAGTCACTGATTTCTCTAATTCTTAAATTGTGCTCTTTTGCTCTTAAATCTCCCTCTTTTTTTCTGCTTCCTTATTCTCTATAAGTTTGTCCTCTACATCACTGATTCTCTGTTCTGCCTCGCCCATCCTTGCTGCCACTGCATCCATCCATGATTGCAGCTCAGTTATAGCATTTTTAATTTTATTCTATTTTTTACTTCTTTTATCTCTGTAGAAAGGGATTTTAATCTATTTTCAACTCCAGCTGGTATTCTTATTATTGTGATTCTAAATTCTGGTTCAGACATCTTGCTTGTATTTGTGTTGGTTAAATCCCTGGCTGTCATTTCTTTGTGCTCTTTCTTTTGGGGTGATTTCCTTCATTTTGTCATTTTGAAGGGAGAAAAGGAATTAATGAGGTAGAAAAATTGAAATTAAAAAAAATTAAAATTAAAAAAATATTAAAATTAAAAGTTAAACACACACACACGCAAATGGAATAGATGATGCTAGACCCTAGGTGTGTTTTGGTCTGGGTGTTGAAAGTGGTTTGACAGATTAGAGAAAAAAAAGCGAGGGGGGGGGGAAAGGAAATCATTTGAGAATGTGAAAAAATGAATACACTAAGGTAGACTAAAATGAGATGATGGGGGTAAAATAGAACTTAAAAAATATACACAAAAGTAAAGGATATAGTAGAAAAAATTGAAGTATTTTTAATAAAAATTAAAAATAAATGATTTTTTTCTTTCTGTATTTAAGAAAAAAGAAATGAAAAAGAGAAAAAAGATAAAAAAAGGAAATCATTTGAAAATTTGAAGAATTACACTGTAGTTGACTAAAATAAAATGATGGAAGTAAAATAGAATTTGAAAAAATTTACATAAAAGCAAAAAATATAGTAAAAAAATTAAATAAAAATATTTTTAATATATATTGAAAGTAAAAGTGAAGTTTTTCTGTTTCTGCATTCAAGAAAAAATAAATGAAAAGAGAAAACAAGAAAAAAAAGGAAATTGTTTGAAAATTTGAAAAGGTTAATACACTGAAGTAGACTAAAATAAAATGATGGAAATAAAATAGAATTTGAAAAAATTTACACAAAAGTAAAAACTATAGTTTTAATAGGTCAACTTATAAGATATCAGAAAGCTTATTGTATGTAAGTTTGGCTTAAACTCATCTTTCATGAATAGTTGAGATAAAAGCCTTATGTAGTTCCCTATTAGGGTTATTGGAAATTGCTAACCACCCTATCTCACTTCTGTGACCTCGCCTGCTTGCTAAATAGATAACTTAGGATGCAAAACGCTCCCCCACCCCGTCTACTGATCTGGCCTAGGCAAGACCAACATGTAAAAAGTCACATACTCACTGCCCTACAGCATCTCAGGTGTCTAACTATGATTGGTCATTTTAAAACCTCTTAGGACAAGATCTTTAAATTGATAGGTTCCCGCCAAAACTGATATCTGTGTGTCACAATATAATTGGCTACCATGAAATGCTGTAAATTGTAATTGGTTAACCAAATAATGATGTATTCTGACTTGCTAAAATCCATATAAGCCCACTGCTGCCTTTGTTCGGGGTCATTCTCTGCACTTTTCTCCTTAAGATCAGGAGATCAGGTTTGGCCCAGCCGTGAATAAAATCTTGTCTCGCTTCTATTTGGCGGCTGGTGGTTTTTTTCGACAGCACCCTCCCTGTTTCATAGTAATAAAGAAAAATATTTTCAATAAAAATTGAAAATAAAAATGAATTTTTTCTCCTTCTGAATTTTGTGGTTCAGGTTGTGCAGATTGTTGTGTTAATCCTCCAATCAGTTTTCTAGGTGTGTAGGATGGTTTAGTGTTGGTCTGGCTGTATTTCATGGACGCGAGATACACAAAAACTTCCACAGTGTTCCGCCATCTTGGCTCCTCCGCTTCTTATTTTCAAGGAGCTTCTGCTCAGAGAACAAGTGATACAGTTTGTATGGGAAGAAACATTTGCACTGTAAAAGCCACAGGAGTTGTTTTGATTTTGCAGAGACCAGGGGCAGGTGCACCAGGCAGAGTCGTCTCTCAGGTTTTAGATCACAATCTCCTGGTCATTTCTCCCAGGTGGTTAAAGGACCGTGGTGGTGACTGTGCTGGCATGGATGCCACCTCGAAGAGCTCTGACTCTGCCTGGCTGACCCCATCATCCAATTTTCTGCGAAAGCCTGCAGGCTTGAGAAATTAATTTGCTCTATTTTGTTTTATTAGGAATTACAGAAATGCCTCCCATGTCTACACCTTTAAAAATGAGTCTGTTATAAAGTACTGCTCACTTTCCTACTAAAAATCACACTTACTGAGCCCAATGGCATGGCTTCCCAAAACATCAGCCCACAGAGCAGACAGGGATCCCGAGACAGGCTCCCAATGTTTTGTTAATGTTGATAGATTCAGAAATTATACATGTTTGCTTCCATGCCAATGTTCTATATAAAACAGCTACTGTTTGCTACCATAAGTCTAAAAAGGTACCAAAAGCCTCTTTACAGAAACCCAACCCTCAGCCAACCCAACAAGGAGGTTTTAAAAAGACCCTGCGGGGGTGGGGGGGGTGGGGGGGTGGGGGGGGGAGAATTACAGGGGAAATGTAGTCAAAGCCAGAGTGCCTTTGATGCCCTCGCTCCGTGGAAATGCACCCTGTGTGGCCAGCCCTGTGTCTACCAGCCATGACGATTCCATCATGGAGGAGCAGAGAAACACACAACTGAGAAAGATTTCTTCCCTTTTTCCTGTGGGCGACAATCTTTGCCTCCAGGTTGAGTGTAGGGAAAAGGGAAAGGTTGGGGGTGGTGACATGTGACTGATCATTATCATCAATGCCTCTTCAAGTTGGGCTGTCTTGCTGAAGGATCTTAACTTTCTAGCCCCTCTGGTGGGACTTTGGCTTTTGGTCACATCATCTCAGACACTTCATCACAGAATTCGGGCTATGGGAGCACTCTCCTTGTTTGTGAACGCACTTTAAAATCAACAATGGTGCATAAAAACAAGACACAGATCATAACCACGGTGAAACAGAAACTCCTGTAAAGAAATGGAGGTTAACTATACAACTCCTGTTGGGACCTCTTTATCTGGAAACAATTCCCCTCCTTAAGTACTAGCCCTGGGACAGCTGAGGCAAAAGGGGAAAACTTTAGTGTTACTAGGCCCCAGGGAAGGTTCCAAGGAGGGAGCCCCACCAGGGCTGACTGAGGTATGGTATGAACCACAAGGGCTGTGGATGCCTCCCCAGACTCTGTAAAGGCCCGATTTGGACACAGCTCTTATTTACTCTTTTCTGGCCTCAGTTTTGTGATCAGCC
Source organism: Acinonyx jubatus (assembly GCF_027475565.1). Classification (NCBI taxonomy): domain Eukaryota; kingdom Metazoa; phylum Chordata; class Mammalia; order Carnivora; family Felidae; genus Acinonyx; species Acinonyx jubatus. The sequence continues at coordinate 34,619,038 of NC_069388.1, read as the reverse complement.
ATAAGGTCTTAAGCTTTTCTTAAGCCTCCCTTTGCACAGAAACTTGCAGTTCAGGAAGTACATTCATACACACTCCCATTCATCCTTACCAAGCCGCTGCAACAAACCCGGCGAGGTAGGTATTACTGTCTTCATTTTATGGAGCAGAAAATTGAGGCCCAGAGTTTCACACACCTGCCAGGGCAATGCAACTAGCATGCCCAGGAGCTGGTGCTCAAAGCTGGGCTTTAGACTTGAGCTTTAACCACCAGGTCGCACCTGTCCCGTGCAGCCGAACTGCCTCAGCCTGCCACTGGGGGTCCATCCATCAATTTATCTGCACAATCTCCTGGTTATGAACATTTTGCATTAAAGCAACAAAACAGCTTTAAAAAACTCTGGAATGCGTATTTAGTGGTTTTCTTTTGAACTACATAGTTTCTATTTCCTTTTATCATGGACCTAGAACGTACTAGTTCAAGGTGTACAATTTTAATTTCTTTCAAAGCACACAGCAGAGGAAAATATAATGTATTTCCCAGATACATGTGTCCCAGGTGATTTGGAGAATAGGACCATCACTCAGGGGCGTAGGTACGCTGGCAGAGAGCCATCTGGTAAGCAGGAAGAGGTGTGAGTGTGCACTTCGAACCCACAACTGCTGAAAAATTTTATCTTGACTGGCTGTTTTTTTGTGATAAAAATGAGGTATTCAACCAGGGAGGGCAAGAACTTCCTGCCAGGAGTATTATGGATGGGGTGGTACCTTGCTGGATTAATTTAGAGGCTCTGGGACAGATGCATGGAGGGAAAAAAAAATGGCGACACGGGTGTTTTTTTCATCTCTACAGAATTTAACTTCACATTTTCATTTAACCTTTCAGTGTTTCAGTGGAATTAACATTTCCTATTTCACTCTGCGGTTCACACATTTTAAAGAATGCCAGTGAAGTAAACTAGACAATATATGTAGCATGATTTTTTTGACAACTGCTATTTACAAGACATGCAAAAGGATCAAGATAGGACAAAGCTTTCTGCCTAGGTGTGTTAAATTCATATTGACACCCATGACTTCATTACATACTAAATCACCTTCATTCCTCTATGGGTCCTAGGCAAAATACATATAGCTAATATTCATATTTCCAGGTAATGTCCAAGTGAGCAGGGATCATTATCTGTCATAGCTGTAAAAACCTCCACTATTGACCTCAAAAGTGAGAGAATTAAATTCTAGAGTGTGTATGATAAACCACTTAACTTATGGTTCAATTTTTTTTTTCCAAAAACTTTTTGCAAATCTGCTTAGTAAGTTGGGTAGATGAAGCATGTATACTTGCAAATAGAATCTATTTAGGGATTTCATTTGTATCTATCCCATCCCACAAACCCAGCTTAAATTGAGCAGCCCCTAGTTAAAAATGACACAGTTTCATCATAGCTATAGTATAGAGTTCAGGAACACGGTGACAGCAGTTTAAATCACATTACTCACCCGCATGATCCATTATACTCAAATTTTCCCTGATTCAATTGCATCGCTAAATCTGTCAAGAGACAAAAATAATTTAGCATCTCATCTCGTGGACAAAGAAGATCATGCCGGGTGATTTTAAACAATGGAAATCAGATACTGATCCTAGGCCGAAATGTCCTTTTTAATGTGGCAAGGTACTTTTGGGTCTGTTTAGAGCACACAACTCTCTTCCATGTTGAAATCATCTCGTGTTTAAGTTAAACATCAAATGTGTTTTCACAAAGATCATGGTACAATTGCTTTAAAAATTGGATTCAATATATGAGTCAGATTCAATATAATAGATTCTATATGTATTCAATATATTGGATTCAATATACGAGTCAGTTCCATGAGTGTTGAAAGTACAGATGTCCAATTTGATATAGCTGGGGAGCATGTGCCTCATGATCACACAGGAAAGGTATGCTGGAGATATCCAGTAGGGTCACAGGAGTACAAAATTTGGTTAAAAACAATAAAAAAAAATAGATAGCATCATGTAAAAATTGGTGGCTTGTTCCTACTTTCAGATTTAGGGAGAATTCTTCCAGTGGGGCCTATGCTGGCAGGGCATGGCTTATGATTTTTCTCTTGCAAGTAGATACAATCTTTTCTTTTTTCATTAGAAAAGAAAAGTAATAAGCTGATGGATATTTTTTTCTTTTTCAACATGTTGTGGTTAATCCTAACATTATAAAATAAAACCTAAGCTGACCTAGTGAATCAACTGGTTTAGGATCTAGGATCATTTAACCCATATAATGGACTGACTCACTAAAACTGAAAATACAACTTGACCTCCCCCCTCCTTTTTTTTAAAAGTAAAATCAGCTGTACCCTTTTGTCTCTGCTATAAACACTATGGGATTATACTGGTACCTGGTCATAGTTTAACATAGCAAGGATTGATAGGGATGCTGTACAGACATTTAACTCCATTTAACCCCCACTGAGGAGAAGGAAATACAGTTAGGCCACACTTATGGCAAAGGGATGAAAGTCAAAAGACCCTTCAATCAGTCCAGATAATAGGGAACAAGGAGCATAGAAATTCTCAAAGTATGGGGGTACCTGGGTGGCCCAGTCTGTTGAGCGTCTGACTCTAGATTTCAGCTCAGGTAATAATCTCATGGTTTGTAATACTGAGCCTCCTGTTGGGCTCTGCACTGACAGCATGAAACCTGCTTGGGATTCTCTCTCCCTTTCTCTCTGCCCCTCCCCTACTCACGCTTATGCTCACGTGTGCCCTCTCTCAAAATAAACATTAAAAAAAAAAAAGTCTTCAAAGTATGGTAGATGGACTAGAAAAGGAAAATACTCCCAAATCAGGAAACATGGGAGGCATCTCCTTATATAGCAAAGGACTGAACAAGAAAAGGTTTTTATTTTTATTTGTTTTACCAATTTTAAGGACCACACTATGGAATTAACCATAGCACGTGAATCGGTTTTGTGGCCTATTTCTTACGTCTTTTAGGTAGATAACTAGAGTCCAGTGTTTCTCTACCTCTAATCTTAAAATTGTGATCCTAGGCTCTGAAGCAAACTCCAAAAAGTTTTTAAAAATTGTTTATGCATTTAAAAAATTGACTCCTCTCCTTCTGGACGGGAAGAAGATCATATATTGGAAACTTGCCTTTGGGTATACTTTGGAAGATTAAGTTATAGATTAGTACCTCTGTGAATATATGAATCTTTACACACTGTTTTAATTGGAGTCCATGCTAGAATATTTTTCTGTACTTTTATGGTGAGGTGCCACTGTGTTGATATCTGCTGAATGTTAACAGTGGGAAGGGTACTTTCCAAGGGAGAAATGAGTCACCGTTACTGTATAGAGAGACTCAAATTTTTCCCATTTAATTTGGCCTTTGAAAATGAAGATAAGTTTGATCCAAAAACTAGAAAAATTAGAAATATTCTGGAAAAGGGGACAATGTTTGGCAGATTGGTTATGGTATTTATGAAGAGAAATTCAATTTAAACCAAAATATTTTGCTTTCTACCCTTTTTATGGCTCTATTTTGGGTTTTTCGTATCTCACCATTACATAAATCCAACATCACATTGTTTTGCCATATGTCTGCTTCCTTTAAAAAAAATGCCCACGGCCAACTGATAGCAACTGTTGGCACCATCCTGTCAAAATGTTCTCCTGGAATTCGAGGTCACTGGACATCAGTTCCTACCTGGGGTCTGATAGTTGAGCGAAACCATCTGGCAGCCAGCGTTCCAGAAAATCTGAGGCATGTAATTACTGGAATCGACCCGGCCTCCCTTGGGGTAAATGCGGCTCATTTGCCGTTTGTTGTAACTGTGTAACTTATTAAGGAGAATGGAAAAAAAAGAGTATTCCAGAAGCAATAAATAAACAAAGACCTAAAACAACAATGGTCTAGACCAACGATAACAAAATGTAGATAACAGCAAATTTCACATTTGTAAGTGGTGCTTAGGAGAAAGACCATAGTCCACTGTGTAGACTATAAAAACATTTCACATTTGGGCAGATTTTCACAGTTGCAGAGGTCTTTCACACATATTATTTTATTAGCTCTACAACCACAATTATCTATTAGGCATTTATCTGCTTTAGAGACTACTGCCAAACCCAAAGCACAGCAGCCGTTCATTCTATTCACTACATAAGGATACTTCACAAATTCAATCGCGTGTGTCTTCAAGTAGCCTAGACCAACGGACTCATTAAAAGAAGACATGTTATAATGAATATTGCGCTCTGTAAAGAAAAATAAAGACGCACTCAGTGATGGTCCCATCCAACCTCACGGAAAGACAAGCAATAAATGTAATTACATCCCAAATCACAAGGCTTTGGAGGCAGATGTTCCATTACTGTATCTGCAGCTCCTACTTTCATTAATGTCCTGTGGATAGACACAGCTGACTTAAATAGTGATGGATTAAATTTGGCATCATTAAACAAATTAATGTGTACATGTCCTCCACAGCCACCCCTGAAATATTTATATTGTATGGCAATGGTGGCTTCTCCAGACCACAAATGATTATGAAAGTTTAAAAATATACATTTTTGGAGGTCAGGTTTTTGATTAAGAGAGATCTTATGAAAATACATTTAACGCAAAAAGCAATACTAAGCTCTACTAATGCTAACCAATCCACAGTATCTCAGAGCCACCTTGTGGATGATGTAGGGAATGACAAGGCAATGCCACTGCGTGCTAAACACGTGGGTAAGAGCATGGTCTGTGACACAAAAATAAGGTAGAACAGCCCCTATACCCAGAAAAGAAAATGGTGACAAGTCAGATCACAGCTCATCAGCATAGTAAAAGCAGACAACTAAGGCAAGAGAATTTAACCTTTGGGGTTACCTTCAGCCACATGGAAACCTTGAAATTTTACGGGCTGTGCATAGTTGATCATTGTAGACAAATATGGATGGATATTAGTGGTAGCACCTACATATTTATAAGATGCCATCCATGCCTGTTCATCTTCTACAGTAACCAGGCCCTATAAGCACAAGGAAAGGAATATGCACATTGAGGACTTCAGTGGGACAGATGCATGCTACAGACATCCTCACTAAAGATGATCTGCACACACCAATTGAAAGATAAAGACCTTTTCTTCCTCAGCTTTGCTAAAGGATCATTATAAAAGTTCATGTTCAGGGGCGCTTGGCTGGCTCAGTCAGTAGAGCATGTTACTCTTGATCTCAGGGTTGTGAGCTTGAGCCCCATGTTGGGGTGGAGCCCACTTAAAAAAACAAGTTCATGTCTATCATAGTCCCTAATAACATAAAAGGAGATCATAATAAAATATAAGGCTTATCTTACATTTTTTTAAGATTTCAAAACTACTTTAAAATATTCAAGAATGTATACTGAGGATCACAACAATCTATGAAATATATATGGCATATATCATCATTTCTCATTTCACAAATTGTGACAGAAAGTGGAAAAACAACTTCAGTGTGTATCAGAATCCCTGGAGGGCTTGTTAAAACATAAAGTCCTAGACCTCATCCTCAGAGTTTACAATGAAGTGACTGTGGGGTGAGGCCCAGTATTTCCATTTTAACAGCATTTTTAAGTGCTAATGATGTGGCTGGTCTGGGGACCACACTTTGCTTAACAATGGTCTAGAATTGAAGCCACATACGTAAGTAGTTTACAGTATCTTTTTAAAGAGGTTATTCTGAAAATAATCTGATAACCCACTACATAGGACATGTCAACACTGCATCATTTTACAGAGAGGAAACAAGAAAAATTACTTTGATTTATTTCTTGGTAAGTCAGAACAGAAAAAAACATCAAAAAATAATGCAAATGATCAACATTTTGTTGAGAACTTTGAAAACCTAAATTTCCTGCAGAGACTGATACAGGAGGACGAACCAAACTGCTCAGTTATGTGAATCCGTTCATTAGTTAAATGCTCAGATTTTATCTGATGACTTAATAACCTGAGCATTCTAAATCATCAAACTGATTTCACCAATAAAAACCTGAGATAAATAATCAAATAATATAACTCGTTTTTATTTTTAGCCATTTCTTTATATGTCTTGTCCACTCAAATAAGAGCAGAGACCATGTCTGATTCCTTTCTTGGGTGTTTAATGATAATAAGTAACACCAGGACAACACGTTGGGCACTGGGCTGAATTCCTGCACACACAACTTCATTACTGCCAGTAATCATGTGGAATAAAAATTAGAGTCCCACCCATTGAGCATGTGAGAACACTAGGGCCTTGAGGATTAAAATAATTTGGTCACAGCTACTTAGCTAACACACAGCAGGGACCAAACATCAACCCCTGCTTTGTTGACCCCAATACTTCATGAAATTCTAAAAGAGAATTTCATGAATGTCATGGGAGGGTCTGAGATCAGACATGTCCCTAACTACTCCAAACTTACTATATAGACAGTAAGAAGATAAGAGCCTCACTCCAAATAAGATAGGGCCCCACAGACAGCCAAACATGATATTCTGAAGTTCTCAAGTATGGGGATTAAATTACCAGGCAAATTTTTGTCTTTGCCATCAGTATCATTACTATAATAAACCATGTGCATTTACTCAATAAAACCACTGTGATATCCTGAAGAATGCTGAAGAAGGCAAAAGAAACTAAAAATGTATCTTTACTTTCCTTATAATAAAGTCGATATCTAGTAACATCCAATACAGGTCCAAAATGTATGTAGTGTGAAATTAACTAATGATCTTTTAAAATGCCAGTGTAGTCAGAACCAAGGTCACCTTGCTAGTATACTATCAGATAGATCTGATGACCTCTTAGGTCATTTTTATTTTCAGATTCAATGTGTTGATGATTATGTACTCCTATTATAGGAATGAAATCTCTAATGTCAACTAAGTGCCTGACTGCACTAAACCCTTATTTTTAGGGAAATCATCTTATTCACCTGCCCTGGTTTTGATTTTTATCAGGATTTAACCATTTCATCACTGTGAAAAATTCTTTCTTTTGAAAACTCTTATAATTAGATGCATTAAGCATGTAAATATTATACTCATAAATAGTAAGTCTGATATTCCATTGGGAAGGGGGAGATATAGAGTTAACATTTAGTACAAACTGTTCAATATTAGAGAGCCACATATGGTATTTCATAATAAACAAACTGCACAAGGAAATTTTTTTACCTTTTTGTTGATTTCATGTTCAAGGTCATCTGAAGCCTAAATTAGAGAAAGACAAAAATTTGTTTACTTTTCTAAAGGGCAAAATTCCAAATTTACTAGCCATATGTATGCAAATATTTAAATAGATATATGTAAGCTTGTTATTCTATTTGTTAAGGTGGAAAGTTATTGAGGACATAAGGCCTTGGCGAAAGCAAGTACTGGAAAAATACAACAGCCTGTCTTACATACCAGAAAAGCAAATCCTAACACTATCTCTCCTTTGTTGATAGTCTTTGCCTATTCAGATGTTTCCCTTTTAGTAGTTTAATCAATTATTTAGTCATGGGGTTTGGGAAATAATTGATGTGGCCAACTCTTCTGACACATAAAGGGCAGACAAGCATGAATGGATACTCTGTGGCAATTCAACACTCATGTCTGGACATTGGTAAAGGTTTTATGTGGTAAGGTAGCATCAAGGTAAACATTGAGTCTTGGTAAGCATCCAGTAGTATCCAAGTAGTCAAAATACTATCAGACAAGGGTGGGTGTGATGAAAGTGTCTCTTTTGCTTTGCTCTTCAAATACTCTCCCATTTTCCTACTACCAAATACATATACCCATGCATTCTTCACTGTCTTCAATGATGGGATCCCTGCTCCCATCAAAGACCACACCCTCACGTCACCACCATACCATTCCATTCTTACCTCCTCAGGAAACTAACAGGCAGTTATCCTCTCTCTCTCTGGCAAGACTAATCTCTCCTTCTCCATGGTGCCATGTGCAATATTTGCAAACCTACTTCAGATTCATTCATTCTAAAAATAACACTCCTTTGACTTCTCAAATTGCCTTTAGCCACCAGCCTATTTCTTGCTTCTCTTTACAACAAGACTTCTTGAAAGTATAGTCTCTACTTGGGATGCCTGGCTGGCTCAGTTGGTACACACCTCGGTGTCATGAGTTCAAGCCTCATGTTGGATGTAAAGATTACTTAGAAAAAAAAGTATAGTCTCCAGTTATTCATATCCATCTGCTTCATTGGCCCCCACCACTCTATTGAAACTTCTCTTTTCAAGTCAGCAATGACCTCCATGCTACCAGTCCAATGGACACTCTTGAGTCTCTACTCGTTTAATCAACAGCAGTCAAAAACCAACCACTTTGCCAAGGGCTAGGAGGTGGGAGGAATGAGATGTTGATCAAAGAGGACAAACGTCCAGTTATAAGAGTAGTAAGTTCTGGGGATTTAGTTTATAGCATGGTGTCTATTGTTAATAACACTGCATCATATACTTGAAAGTTGCTAAGAGAGCAGATCTTAAATGTTCCCACCACACACACACACACACACACACACGTAATTATGTGAGGTGATGGATATGTTCACTAACCTTATTGCGGTTATCATTTCATAATGTGTACAGGTATGAAATTATCACATGTACACCTTCAACTTACACAGTGTTATGTCAATTATATTTCAATTAAGCTGGAGAAAAGAAATCCCAACTCTCTTCACTTCTTCTCTTATCCCTGTTCTCTTGGCTTCCTTGGTCTCAATAATTTCCCTCCTACTTCTCAGGGTGTACCTTAGTCTTCTTTTCTGACTCACCTTCTCTGCCTCTTCCCATGATCATCATCTTCTGAACTCCTAGTTTGTATCTCTAGCCTGACCTCTCCTCTAGTTCCAGATACACGTCATGACGACGCTAACTACAATGGCGAAGATGAAAATGATGATAATGTAGCAACAATAATGAATGCTTTCATGGGAATGACCATATGCTAGGCCCAACTCTAAGCTCTTTACATATCCTAAACCCATCTACTTTTCATAATGGACCAATGAAATAGGTGTTATTATCTTAATTTTGCTGTTGAGGAAACCAAGACACTGAGAGCTTAAGTAACTTCCCTGAGGCTACACAGTCAGGAAATGTCAATGCTACATGCACTCAGATGGCTGCTGCCCCTGGATCAGCTCACAGGCCTCAAAGATCCTGTCCTGTTTGAAACATTGAGTTCCTTATCTTTCAGTCTTCTTTACTTTCCACCCAGCTCCTTAAACTCAGACCTAGAGAGTCATCTTGCTTCCTCTTTCCCCTTCACTCATCCACATTCAATCCATCAGCAAGTTGAATCATCTTTGCTTCCTCAACAGATCTTCAATCCACTCAGTCCTGCTTCCAACTGTCCAGTTTAACACTCCGGAGTCTGGCTGAGTACAACAGCCTGGCCTAACTGCTCTTCCTGCGTTCACTCTTGCTTCTTTTTAATCTCCATATGGTACCTACGGTGGTCTTTAAAAACTATCAGGCTGCATTGCTCCCTTCTTTAAACCTTTTCAAAGGCTTCAGATTTCACTTAAATTAACATTTGAGTTTCTAAGAGTAACTTCCCAAATCCTGCATCATCTAGTTCCTACCTTCCTGTACCATCTCATCTTGTTTCACTCTGCTCCTCATTCAATCCACTTTGTTCAGTGTCTTTATTGCTGTTACCCCACAACTGGGGCCCTTTCTCTACTCTGTGTGTGGCTGGTTCCTTTGCCTTTGGGGATCTGGCTTCCTTATTCCCTCGACCTCATTACTCTCCATTTTAGTACTCATTTTTAGTTTCAGAATAGCACTTATCACAAATTGTAATTATAGAATTGGTTGTTTATTTGTTGCCTGTTTCCTATTCCCTCCCGGTAAACTCCCATCAGACTATAAGCTCCATGAGAGCAGAAACGAAGCATGTTTTGACCTTTTTGGGTTGTTATGGCCTAAACTATGCCTGGCACATAGTCGGTACATAATAACTTTTTCTTGGCTGAATGGTTGGACGGACGGAAATACTTTTATACTTATCCTACATTAAGTGGGAGATGCGATACCTAACTGGAAGGATGGATTTTCTAATGAGGGCTTGCTTGGGATGATTGGAGTCATTTTTCTGATGACTTCAACAGGTTAACCTTTGCCACCAGGATGCTGTTGTCTCTCTATTCACCTATAATAATGTAATACATGATTTACCTAAAGGACACTGGACAAAATAAGTTGTGATCAACAGTAGGCGCAGCTAATAAGCAATTCAAATGTCCTTTCTAACTTAAAATTGTTCATGCATGGATTAACATATGGACTCTGGTCACCCAACTCAGAAGGGGAATTATAGGCTACTTTATTTTCTGTGGTTGTCACATTTTGAAAACTTCCTAACTAACAGCTGCTACCTCTTCTTGAGAGTCATAACAAAAAGGGATGCCAAGACTCCGACCTTCTTGACACTATTTGCAACAGCCTCCTTGTGACCCAAGTCATCAGCAGAAAGTTCACTTCCAAATTTGTATTCAGGGTGAGCTTCCTCCTCTTGGTCAGCTGTGTCAAAGAAAAAAAGAAAAACAATGAAGCCAAATTACTACCAGTCAGATCATCTTCATAATCTTGGGTAGAACACAAACTCTTTTACACGGGAATGAAGCTAACTGAAAATGAGAACATTTAAATATGCAATTCTTTCAAATAAAGCTTTTACTAAACTCTTACCTACTCAAGGCCAAGGAGCACATCTTGTTAGCTGTTATTTCTCTTGCGCCTAGCATGATATGTGACATGTGTGATGCTTAATACGTTTTTCTTAAGTGACTGATCACTTCCACCCCAGTATACTAACCCTAAAAATTAAAGCCTCGATCACTCAAGAATATCTGTAACTTACAAAGGGTCTTCTGATCTTCCATGGGAAGATACAAGAAATAGAAAATATACTTGATAATTAAGAAAAAAAACCAGACTAACTGTCCACTTATAGGTTACGAGTATAGTGACTTGCGGCTGGGAGTGGTGTAACATAAAAAAGAAAGAGCTTGAACTCCACACCTGAAAAACAAACAATCCAGTGAAGAAATGGGCAGAAGACATGAATAGATACTTCTCTAAAGAAGACATCCAGATGGCCAAAAGACACATGAAAAGATGTTCAACGTGACTCCTCGTCAGGGAAATGCAAATCAAAACCACACTGAGATACCATCTCACGCTGGTCAGAGTGGCTAAAATGAACAAATCAGGAGACTATAGATGCTGGAGAGGATGTGGAGAAACGGGAACCCTCTTGCACTGTTGGTGGGAATGCAAACTGGTGCAACCACTCTGGAAGACAGTGTGGAGGTTCCTCAAAAAATTAAAAATAGACCTACCCTATGACCCAGCAATAGCACTGCTAGGAAGTTACCCAAGGGATACAGGAGTGCTGATGCATAGGGGCACTTGTACCCCAATGTTTCTAGCAGCACTTTCAACAATAGACAAATTATGGAAAGAGTCTAAATGTCCATCAACTGACGAATGGATAAAGAAGATGTGGTTTATATATACAACGGACTACTACTTGGCAATGAGAAAGAATGAAACCTGGCCATTTGTAGTAACGTGGATGGAGAGTATTATGCTCAGGGAAATAAGTCAGGCAGAGAAAGACAGATACCATATGTTTTCACTCATGTGGATCCTGAGAAACTTAACAGAAGACCAGGGGGGAGGGTAAGGGGAGAAAAAAGTTACAGAGAGGGAAGGAGGCAAACCATAAGAGACTTTTAAATACTGAGAACAAACTGAGGGTTGATGGGGAGTGGGGGAGAGAGGAAAGTGGATGATGGGCATTGAGAAGGGCACCTGTTGGGATGCACATTGGGTGTTGTATGGAAACCAATGTGACAATAAATTACGTATATATATCATATATATTTTTGCATGTATGTATGTATGTAGGTATGTATGTGTGTGTGTATGTATGTATTTATATATAAAGACCTTGGAAGGATTGTATTGCACCTGTAAACCATTTGTCAAACCTGGCTTAGGTTTGGGAGACTCTAAAATCATTCGTTAAGCTCATGCTAACAGGGAGGCTGGAAGTGGGTGCTAACTGAAGCTGATGCCCCAAGAGCATGGCCCAGGCTGTGAAAGGAGGCACAGAAGCACTCAGTCCACCAGTCCAGAGAGGGACAAACTCTGGTATCCTCTCAAGGCTGTCAGTGGAAAAAGAATCACCCATTGAAAAATGAGCTACATGCTGGTGTGAGATCTGGATTCCCATGATCGCCATTCTGCAAAAAGCTTGCATGTAAGGAATCTGTCTAAAAACCAGCCAGAATCAGGAGACACCCATAGGCCTCTGGACAAGTCCAACACAAATCCACCCTGTCACAACACAGGGCACGAGGGACCCCTACTGGACAAAAACAGTGAAATGATTTCTGAGAATGGACTCTCAAGAGCAGAGTGGGAAACAGACCCATAATTGGAGATTTTTTTTTTAGATCATGTTTAAAATGTGCAAAGAACTCCAGAACAAGAATAAAAGAACAACTATTTCATCATCAGTTGCAAGATGCATTTTTTTACATATTAATATTTCTGATGTTATAATGTGTTTTCAATTGTAAAATGACATTTTACAATTAATTGGAAGCATCTCTCTTTCTTAGTCATAAATAAAATAATGGTGTCTTTCAAATGATGATACCTTAGATTTGGAATTTCTTTTTGCAAAGTATTATTTCAGACACGGAAAAAAGTGAGACAAGAGAGACAGACACTTTCCTGTTTTGAAACTGGTATTCGGATGCATGGATACTGTGGAGACAGATGATTAAAAAAAGAAAAAAGTAGGTCATAGAGGCCTTAGGCAGAAAAAAAAAGGATTTAAGAAGTTGGAATAGGTCTTTAAAAAATCTAGTCCAGTGTGTCCACTTTATAGATGAGGAAATAGATTCAGACATATGATTTATAAAACCAAGGTCACAGAGTAAAATACGGGCCTATATTTCTCTGGATTCTTAGCCAATGCTTTTAACAGGACGCTAAGTTTCCATGACCATTGAATTTCCGTGACTTACAGTCTATAACCAAGACTTTGAAACTTCCCACCATTAAATTTCCAGTTCATATATCTCATAGTCTAACCAGTTCATATAGCCAGATATAAACTACGTGAAGTCAAGGAATGTGGCCCATACAAGTGGTACAGACTTGACTTTAAAAGAGGTGTGTGAATGAATGGTACCATTCCCTGAGTGTGCAAGAATGCAGAGGCATACCCACAACCACATCCAGTTTTGGCATTCCTCACTGCTCGTTTTACAGTCCTGGAAGCCACGGATCCTTCTGAATCTAAATCCAGCCTAACAACTGGGGAAATGCTCTCACAGACTAAGAGCCTCTTCTATTTTTTTACAGCCTCCCGGCAGGGTTACTCTTGAACTATGCTTGGCTTCCTCTTGCCTGCTGTGTTGAAGTATTTAAATTAGAGAGTCTAGTCATTCATGTATAGTAGGATCATACTGTGACACCAGGGTAATTATAGCCAACTGGTTGACCAGAATTAAGCCAGGTATCACTGAGGGAACCTAAGAATCATAAATATAACTGGCACAGCAGAAACTTCTATGCCCTGAAAGAGAAATTCAAGTGGGTGATTTTGTCCTCTCAGCCAATTTTCTACATGTACGCTATCCCCCACATGTCCCAATATCATTTGTTAACATTTAATCAAAATCTCAAGTATTTTTTGGAATAACATGGGAGCCCCTAGAGCCAAATATTTTGTAGGAATCATTAACATATGCATAAAAGATGGGAAGTACCCTTATGGATGATAAGTGGAATCGAAAGGACCCTCAGTTTGGATTATTTTGTGTGTTCAGGAAATTTTCACATCTTTGACTTTCATCAGTTACATTTTTTGTTTAAAACAATGTAACAACAATTTTGCATATTGGTGTTCTCTTCATATTCCTGTATGTTAGAAGGGCTGTATTATAAGGTACAAAAGGTCTTGAACTTGGAGTCAGGCAATTCTGATATTGAACTATAATGCCATTGCTCACCAGCTGTGGGGTCATGTGCAGAATCCGTTACCTAAGCTTCAGCTTCCTCATCTGAAAAAGGAGTGTAATGATACCAATCTCATTGGACCATACAAGGATTAGATAAGGCAGTGATGTAAACCGCTACATTCACAGTTGGCACAACAATGGTGGTTGCTATTCATATTATTATTACTTTCCCTGTTAATTTAGTCTATTATTCTGCAGTTTGTTTTACTGGATTGTGCAATCTAGTAATGTCTGACATGCTTTCAACTACCATCTATAAAACTTAACCTGAGTTAAGGAACTCATTTTACATATTTTTCATCTTTTCAAATCTTAGAAGTATTTTACTGACCTTTTGAAATAATATTCAATATTTTATTCTTAAATCTTGATTAGGCTTATTATTTGCAAAAGAAAAAGTGAGATAATAGAATAGGCACTGTGGTTGATAGCATTTTCCAAAGACAGCTGCAAGAATATCTGCTCTTGTATGTGATCTTGCCACTCACCTACCGCCCTCAAACTTGGGTGGGCCTTAATCTTGCTTTGATGAATAAAATATACAGGAAATGATGATGTGCCTGTTGTGGGCACAGTTCTTAAGTTTAGCAGCTTCTGCTTTCTGCCTCTTGGAACACTGGCCCTCAGGATGCTTCATCTAAAGATTTGGCCATTGGGGCCCTTGGGTGGCTCAGTTGGTTAAGCATCCGACTTCAGCTCAGGTCATGGCCTCACAGTCAGTGAGTTCAAGCCCCGTGTCGGGCTCTGTGCTGACAACTCAGAGACTGGAGCTTGCTTCTGATTCTGTATCTCCGTCTCTCTTACCCTCCCCCACTCACACTCTGTCTCTCTCTCTCTCCAAATATAAATAAACATTAAAAAAAAAAAAAGACTTGGCCACCATGTTTTGAGAAGCCAAACCACATGGAAAGGCCACATGGAGGTGCTCTGGTCTGTAGACCCTAAGCTCACCACCACAACTGCCAGCCACACAAGTGTGCCACCTTGGACAACCAGCCCAAGTGAACCTTCAGATGACTCTAGCCCCAGATGTCATCTGCCTGAAAATGCATGAGAAACTTAAGGGAGAAGCACCAACCTGAGCCCTAGATGACCTACCCAACTAAAGAAATAAAGTGTTATTTTAAGCCTCTAGATTTTGGGGTGGTTTGTTTCACAGTAATAGATAATTGTAGCAGTCATCGATTAAATAATTCCAGATACCTCTGTCCTCCTAGAAACTCCCTGCCATATACAACATATGAAAAGTAAGTCATGACTGTTCTCTGGGAGTGGAGTGGAACCCATGGGTTGGACATGCAACACAAACCATCGTTATGAAGTCAGTTCCACAGGAAGCCATCTTTATTAAGCTGTCTTTATTACCGAGATTAATTCTCACAGCTTTCAGATTTTCACTTATAATATCAAGCTTTCCTAAAATCTACTCTCATTATTTCAGATATTTATAGAGTAATTGAAGAGAGTTTCTGCATGTGTCTAAATTATTTAGCCTCAAACCACTACATAAATCCAAGGCAGTGTCCAATCAACATACACACAATGTAAGGCCAAAGCATTTTGCTAATCAATTTTCATACCACCTAATGAACAAACACTTTTCTAAAAATATTCCAAACATCTCGAAGGACCCATTTAAAATCAAACATGAGGGTTATATGGCCCTATATTATGGTTTTATGGCTATATGGCCCCAGTAGCAAATATTCATCTATTTTAAGCAAGGTTACCTTTGCTAAAATTATCTACTGCTATTCATAATTCTGGTGAACTGGTGATTTGAAGGAATTTGAACTTGAAATTTTAATATTGGCTTTGAATTTCCAGTTCATTTCATGTGTGCATACAAACCAATCATCTACCTGAGGGTCTCTACCCATGTTCCCTTCTATTATCTCGCCTTCTATTTTAACTCGCCTTCTATTATCATCATTAACAACACTGACATTTATGTTTTTGTTTACAGGAAGGGATTGCCAAATGTTCTTTTTATTCCAACCCCTTGCCTTCTACAGCAAGGATTCTTTGGCTGTGAATTTCTGCTGAGCAGCTGAAGGCACAACAGGAAGGGAGATGACTCAGCCATGAAAATCTAGTGCCTAGGTAAACTAGAAATAACATTGGGAAAAATACCAAAAAAAAAAAAAAAGATTAAAGCTTGGTGCACAAATACATCCTTGACTACTAGAAATTAAACCCTCACATTATCCAAGAGAGTCTATGGAGACAAATTCTTTCCTTTCTTATTTTAAAATTTTGGGGGCATCTACATGGCTCAGTCAGTTAAGCAACTGACTCTTGATTTCAGCTCAGGCCATGATCTCCCAGTTGATGGGTTCGAGCCCCACATGAGGCTCTGCGCTGATGCTGTGGAGCCTCCTTGCAATTCTCTCCCCCTCTCTTCTCTTTGTTCCTCCCCTGCTTGTACACTCACTCACTCACTCTCTCAAAATAAATAAACTCAAAAAAAATTTTTCTATGTGGGGCACCTGGCTGGTTCAGTTGAAGGAGCACACAACTCTTGATCTTGGGGTCGTGAATTTGAGCCCCAAGTTGGGTGTAGAGCTTAAAAATGAACTTTTTTTAAAAACTATTTTTGTGACACTTAAGTTAAAAGAAAACCAACTTACCACTCTCTATTTCCTCTTCATTATCATCCTCTAAGATGTTAACCGGGGCAGCAGATTCTCCAGCTTCCATCATGCTTTTCAAAGCTTCAAGCTGTTCTGTCATTAAAAACAAACAGGAAGGAGATGGTGACAGGTGCTCCATCACTTGCAAAGCCTGAGCTTGAAGATCAACACTGAGAAGGAAATGTATTGTCTGGGCTCCCACTGGCTACATTCCTAAGACCGTAGCAGATCGCTGCTTGGACGTCTCAAGGGACTTGCAACAACCACACTGTCTACACAGGGTGAAGAACTAATGGAGCATGGGTGAAATGCCAAAGTTCTGGTCATAAGTTTGAGAGGAAGGCTCAGTCACTAAGAAAGATGTTAAGGCTTGGTAATAAAGGTGCGTCATTTGAATGTGATATAGAAGCGACGGAAAAGAGATGTGCACAAGCGACTGAAAAAACTTCAGGAAGAAATATCTGCAAGTGACAGATCTGAGACAATTATCCTCATGTATAAAGCTTTGATAAGTCAGTAAAGATAGATGAAGTAATTTTAAAAACGAGAAAATGTGTAGAAGCATATTGTAAATGGTGATATACAAAGAAACTAGTTACCAAAAACATAAATACCAAAAAAACTCAAGTCTCATTTCCCTTCTCCCAGTCAGCCACATATACATATAAGATGGCCAACAGCCAGCAGTAAGAATATCCCTGGAAAGCAGGCATCCTCCTACATTATAGCGAGAATGTAAATTGGTACAATTTTTCTGAAAGACAAAGGTAAATCACAGTATAAAATGTGTATATGCTTTGGCCACCCAACTCTAATTGCACCAATGGATTCCAACGAGAAGCTGCGTAAATGTACAAAATGAACACGACATGTGTCTGTCACTGTCGTTTCTACAGTAATGAACATCCATCAGTTGGGACTGGTCACATGGTACCATATCCCACATAATAAATTCTGTATAGTGTTTCATACATTAGAATTATAGTTAGCAAGTTGTAACTTTAGTATGAGCTTAAGTATACTTAATTGGTTGAGTTAAACATAATAAAAAATCAGTATATTTAACATGATCCCACTGGTATGAAAAACGTACGTCTAAACATATACATGTGTCTATAGTACACGTACATATGTGTAAAATATTAATGTAGTGCTATTTTATTGTTTCCTTATGTTTTCCTTTGTTGTTTCATTCTCCTATGGTATTATTGCTTTTGTAATAAACTATAAGTACTATATTAAAATTTAGAATACCTAGGGTAAAAATACAATGCGATCATACCATTAGTTAATGCTTCACTCAATTAAGAGATGGGCTAAAAGAAAATATTTTCCAAGATTTCCAGGGAAAATGTCTACATAAAATCATTTCTCTCCCTACACACACATATATACATTCACACATTCACTCAGGATCCCTAGATATGTAAACCTCACACAGGCAAACTGCAAACGGTAACTTTTGAAGAGGACTTTAGAGCAATAAAATGATAAATGCTAGTTCCTTCCATCTCGATAAATTCTAAACTGCCTCTTCCCACTTTCTTCTCGTTTTGCCTTGGGATCACTCCAAATCCTGCATCCTATGAATGTATGAATATGCTTTTCCCACTGCAGGAACAAGTTGATGTGGAAACTGCACTTAAACGTACACATGGCCACTTTGCTATGAAAAGTATATGTAACACCACTGTGCCCCTTTCGTCCCCTAAATCAGTGGTTTGAAAATTTATTTCACTCCAGACAGCTGAATTGTCCAAACACAATGAGTGTATGCCTCATTATTGATGTGTGTCTTTGACTTACTTTTTTCGACCTCAGGTTTCAGCCGTTTATTTTTGATGAGTATTTTTCTTTTGAGGTCATTGGGGGATGGTAAGGGCCTGCCTGGTTCGAGCTAGAGATAAACAGAAAAGGCTGAATTAATGATGTGCTTCACTAGTTTCATTCCCGGCCCAGAATGAGCATGGAAACCAGTGTTATACAGCCCAATGTCCACTAGATGGCAGTCAGCACACTTTTATGTTTTCATTCCCCAGCCTCAATTAGCCTACTGCATGCAACTTTGCCCTAGACTGCAAACCGGACATCTAGTCTCCCAGAGGTATGCACAGCCACTCCGCCTTCCCCAGTGGGACCTGGGTCTGACCTGGGGTGCTGTTGGGGGAAGGGCTCCTGTTTAGCCTCAGGTCTTGCTCTTTTTATGCATTGGGTAAAGTACACGGGATCGTTGTGATAGCTGGGGTCCTAAGTGCTTTCCCAGGCAGAAGTCGAGAGGCTCCCCTGATCCCCTCAAGTGTTGGGGCTGTATTAGTAAGACTGTTTGCTCAGTAAACTGATGCAACCCCAATACCTGGGATTGTGGTTGTGTGGGTTCAATAAGAGAATCAAGAAGGGAGTGGTCTTAATTACTGAAACTTAACCTCTACTGTGGTTTCGTTTGCTTGGATTTATGTCTGCAAAGGAGATGTCCTTTCTTTTATTACCTCTGATCCACACAACTGTGCCATATCTACTCATCCATTCCCCCTTCCCCCATCCATGCATGGACATACCTACCCACCCATCCACCCACCCATGTCTTCCATGCATCCTTTCATTTTTTTCAAAAGTGATTTTTCTACTACTTATTACATGCAAGGCACTGTGCCTTCCCATGTCTGTGTTGCCTCAAAGCTCTTTGCCCATATTCTGCTTCCTTCAGAAGCCTGCTGAATCTTGTCTATTCCCTAGCGATCTCTCTTGAACCTGGATATCTCTAATAAATATTCAATAGGTTGTAGGCCATCTTCCTTTTTAGCTATGGTTTTATGTTTATGCTCTATGTCTCCCACAGACATTTAGTTCAGGGAGGTCTTACTCCCACGTGTATTACCTACGCTTCCCACAACACCTTTCATGAATGTGCATGTCGTTCCATAAAGAATACGGTGGTCTTTCCATGGCAGCAAGCACCTTAGCCCAATCAGAAAAGTAAACAGAGGGTCTACATAAAACAAAAATAACATAAGGGGTGTCTGGGTGGCTCAGTGGGTTAACGTCCGACTCTTGGTTTTGGCTCAGGTCACGGTCTCACGGTTCATGAGATTCAGTCCCACACTGGGCTCTGTGCTGGCAGTGTGGAGCCTGCTTCGGGTTCTTTCTCTCCCTCTTTCTCTTCCCCTTCCCCGCTTGTGCTCTTTCTCTCTCTCTCAAAATAAATAAACTATGAACTATAAAATGAAATAAAATGAAATAAAGTAAAATAAAATAAAACTAAACAGGGCTGTTTCTTAGTTTGGGTTCCCTCAGAATCACTCTCAGAGACAAGGATGTGAATATACCTGTAGATTACTTGGGCGGCAGCCTCAGGAAGGGCCAACAGAGGAGTGGGAAAGTGAAAGAAAGAAGGCAGGCACGGGGGTGTTATGAGGCGACTTATCACTGAGGGGGTCAGAGTGTGGTCCCCTGGGGAGCCCTGGCAGACGGTGCAGAACAAAGAACGTGCTGCTGAGCGGTCCCTCCTGAGGGAGGACTGAGGGGCCCAGCGGGAGGGCTGTCTGGTCTCTAGCACCTCAGGCCCATCTCTCACACACGGGCAGAGCAGGCTCCAGTGAGCAGAGGACCGCACCTCATGCAAAAAGCTGCAGGCACAAGCAGCTGCAAGTCAGGCCAGTGTGCAGGGAACAGGGAGGCTTGCAAGGATGCGGGGCAGGCAGGCTGCAGAGTCAGTAGGCTGAAGGTAATCAGGGGTGGGTGCAAAGGATGCAAATATCCTCGTGTCCTATATTTTTTTCAGGTTTTTTTTTTTTTTTTTTTTTTTTTAACTACTGCAGAGTACTTTATACTTCATCCTGTTGGCTTGCTTCTACTCATACCATCTTGTGACAGTGGATCTTTACCACTTTGGAGGTTATGGACCCTTGCAAAAATGTGATGAACTCTGGAATCAAACTATATACCAAAAAAGGAAAACAAAGCAAACAAACAAACAAAAAGAAACGCAAAACTGTGAGCAATTTAGAATGAATTCACAGACCTCACAAAGACTATCTGCGGGCCACAGGTTAAAAATTCTTTGCTTTATGAAGCAATCAGCAGGTGTAAAAATGAAACTCAAAAATGCATGTCTAACACTTGCCAAGTATTTGTTGTGGAGTTGGGACATTGGACTTCAGACTCTTGTGACTTCTTCCATCTAGGGAGTTCTCACCACAATGGTCTTCCATTTGATTTACCTGGAGAGGCTTTTTTAAAAACACCATGCTCAGGCCTTACCCAGATCAATTAACTTAGAATCTCTGAGCGGGTCCCAGGCAAAGGTATTTTTAATCTTCCTTATAGATGATCCTATCATGCAACCAACTAAAGGACAATTGCTGAGTATAGATTCTCTGCCAGGAGGCATTTTATAAGACTTTAGGACAGAGATCTCAGAAACCATAGAGACCTTGAGACCTTCCAGATTAAATTGGGCTACATGTTTATTTTATGTCTCTCTCTTCACATCTGTCTGAAGCACTACAGCTTTCTGTATCAATTAATTTAAATAAATATGAAGATCATTAGTCCTCTAGCACTACTTGACCCTTTAGAAATGAATTTCAAAACAAATCCATTCAGGTTAGAAATACAGTTTGCTAAAAATACATACTGGATGTGATTCAAGTGCTTGTTTCAACAGGAGATCCCCAAATAGATCTTCGCAATATTTGGACATCTTGTACTGTTGATATTTGCTGGAGAGAGAGAACTGGCATTTGTAAATTCAAACATCCATTAACAGTACAAGAATAAGAGACATCCATTCCTAGATGATTAAAAACTCCCACTCTGCAAAGTACATGCTTGTCTTCCTACGGCTAAGGAAGATGCTCTGTTATATACCACGAACTTTAACTGGTATAGTTTAACAAGTAGATTTTGCCTCCCCAAATAAGAGCTGGTACACAGAATAAAAAATGGCTTTCAAGTTCATGAAGTCTGAGATCAAGTACACTGCCAAATCTTCCAACTCAATGGAACCTTGAACAAGGTGTCCAGATCTCTGACCTTTTGTTTTTTTCCTCTTTCTTTTTTGCATAAGATCAAGTGTCCTATTTCACAAAACTGTACAGCATTTAAAAAGATGTAGAGCAGGAGTGGGGAATGGGTAGTAGATACTTAGAGGAGATTGCACCCTTATACCTGCAGTGATTTTCAAAGGAGAGAATTACAGGATATTCGGATGTGACAAACGCAGTTTCCTTGATGGCTTGAATAACATCCTTTAAAGATAAAAAGTGTAAATGAGAGAGGAGCAAACAACAACAACACAATTAAGGCACCTGAAACCATTCAGAGACCATTAATTTGAGCTTTTCAGAAAGCCAATTCTGGCAAAAAGACCTGGAGAACCCATTCATCTTGCTACTTTCACACGTTGAGTCCCCTTGTGGTTCGTTAGAGCCCAGGGACCAGTTTATGGTTAATGACCCTTCCCTCCCCCCCAAAGCTCTCTCTGACTTTGCTAAAATTATGGGGCTAGTAACGAACAAGAAATTTCATCTAAATCACATGCTGGCTTCTTGCTTGATAATCTGGCAAGACAGGTTCAGAGTTTCCCTTTCTTGCTGAAGGGCAGGTGAGGTTTTGGTACAGCGATTTTCACAGCAGACCACTCTTTCACCTCTCCTGCCTAGAAAAGAAATGTATTGGTGATAACCTAAGGATTAACAGAGGCTTTTATTGGCTTTCTTCTGTGTTTGGGAGTCTGTTCTTGGCTACATTTCATTAATTTGATGAAGATTCCTGTGAACTGATGTGACATTTACAACATCCCCTGATTCCTATTAGCCTGATGAAAGTGGTTGGAGGGGTAGGTGACCAGGAAGTGGGGGTTCTCCATGGTCAAGCAACATGTGAGGTAAAACAGGTGTTCTAGATGTCCCTCCCTGAACTAGAAGCTTGGTCATTTGAAATAACCTTTCAATGTGCTGAGCATGTCCTTCCCACAGATGGCTGGCCTTGCTCTCGGCTTTAGAAAGCATGGTTTCAAACCAATGTTTCTTTTTAAAAAAAAATTTTTTTAATGTTTATTTATTTTTGAGACAGAGAGAGACAGAGCATGAACAGGGGAGGGTCAGAGAGAGGGAGATACAGAATCAGAAACAGGCACCAGGCTCTGAGCTGTCAGCACAGAGCCCGATGCGGGGCTTGAACTCACGGACCGCGAGACCACGACCTGAGCCGAAGTCGGACACTTAACCAACTGAGCCACCCAGGCGCCCCTCAAACTAATGTTTCTACAACCAGAACATCATACTTGGTAAAACTCCCCACATTCTAACTGGCTTGTAGTTAACCACAGGGAAAATAGCATCATTCAGTTAAATGAGAAAATATTTTACAATAGTAATCTCCGGAAGTCCAGTTGAAACAATAATGCCTTAGGTTAGATAAACCAGGGAGTATTTTAGTGAGCATTCTTACTGATGTGGGAAACAAAGGCAGGAGGAAATGGCAGATAAAATTCGGTTTCCTTATAACCTGCAGCCCATTGACAAATACTTGAGGCAAATACAGATTGTACCATTTCTCCCGGAAGGTCCTACTGTCCTAATGTTAATGCTTTGCTAGAGGGAAAACAACCTTAGCTTGACAATAGCTAGGCCTCCAGTATCCCATGAGTCTTCTTTAGCAAATGAAAATCCTTTGGAATCTCCCCCTTAATTTTACCTCCCCCCAACTCCCAAGTATGTAATCGCTCTCTCTTCATGGTCCAGGGGGCAGCTCTTTCTGCCCATGGGTCCTGTTCATGTACTTGAATAAAATCACCTTTTTTGCACCAAAGATGTCTCAAGAATTCTTTCTTGGCTATTGGCTCTGAATCCCACCACCACTCCAAAACCTCATCACTTATGGCTAAGGTGGTTCATTAATTATTCTTGCTTAAAGTCCCTTCCTAGTAAAAATGTCTATGACCTTGATTGTCCATTTGAGCTGAGCAAGAATTACTCCTTGAGGAGAATTTTGGCTCTTTTCATGGGTTCTCCTTTGCTCACCTCCAAACTGAAAGGAAATAGCCTTCTTTTTAGCTAAGCTTCCTTACTGGGCTCCTTAAATCTCTAAAGAAGACATCAACCCTTCCCAATTTGGTTGGCTGTGCAAACTCATGGCTTCCCACTTGATTATACCCTTGGTACTTCTCAGGGAGTGTAATTCCTTCTCACAGAGCATAATCTTGAATTCACTGCTGCTCAAAATTCACCAGCATCTGACTAAGAGAAATGGTGTGCATCAAGTTATGGGTATAGGGACTAGGCATCTGTTTTTATAAATACCTCTGGTGATTTTCCATACGTAAGCAGAGTTGAGAACCAATGCTGCAGATGTTGAAATAACTATTCCAAATTACACCAAACTGACAGAGATGGATGTACCTGAATATTGGCCAACCACAGCACTGGCCAACTATGGAACTTCATTTTTTTAACTTGTCCTTTGGCAGGCTATCAATGGAGCATATTAAGGAGCATTCTAAGCAACCAACCTCCAAACTGTACGGAGAAATCACCAGAAGGCCAATACTGAAATGCCTGTTTATGTAACTGTAGATTCTCCTCTTTGAGGGTCCATGGGGAAAAGTCTTCTCTCTGGCATCAGGACTGGGAACAACTTCTTTGGACCAACAGCCCTGTTTCTATTTTCTGAATCTTGTGAATTATGTTTGTCTCCTTGCACTGAATTCTAGAAAGTTTGGGGCCCATTTGTGGTATGGTTTGGCAGTTTATAAGACTTATTATTGAGCATTCATAAACTCTAACCTCATTTACTTTCTTACTCTTATAGGCACTATTTAGAATCTATTTTATTTTCTGTATTCTATTTATTTTTTATGCCAATTTTAAGTCCTTCAGAAATAATGCAAAGTAAGCAAGAAAACAGAAAAGAAAATGAAAGACTTTTTAAAGTAATTAGAATCAGGGGGATGCTGGCAGAGAAAACTCATTATGTAGGACCCTCATGGTGTTATTAAGTAGAGAAAGCATTTCTTCTTGACTTTCTCTTCAAAACCAGAGGAAAGGAATATGAAGGTAAAATACTTGAGAAAATGAATAATTTGTGTTCTCCACTTCATCTATTTCTACAATAATCTGGAAAAGACTACAGCTATGTGATTTTAAAACTTACCTTAAAAAGGATATCCGTACACATTGCTTTTCCATGAGTTATTATTGGTTCCTGGTCTTCACCTTTTCCATCCCAACAGTCAAGTTCAACACACCTGGGCAACAGAGTGAAATTACAATATTGAACCCTTACCATAAAATAATGTGTGCAAACTGAAAGAACAGACATCAAAATAAGTTGTTTTCTTATATAAGTAGAAAATGGAGGGCACCTGGATAGCTCAGTCAGTTAAGCATCTAACTCTTGGTTTCAGCCTAGGTCATGATCTCCTGGTTCATGGGTTCAGCCCCACATCAGGCTCTGCACTGACAGCATGAGCCTGCTTGGGATTCTCTCTCTTTCTGCTCTTCCCCTGCTTGCATGCTCTCTTTCTCTCTCAAAATAATAAACTTAAAAAATATGTAAGTAGAAAATGGAATGAAATAATATGATTATTTCACGGAGTTTTTGGGTTAAAATCACATTGTATTCTGTACTGAGTTGGTGTCATTAAAAAGGGACTGTCAGAGATTAAGACAAACTTGAGATACAACAATCAGTGGGGGAATGAAATTCCAGTTGTGACAAAGCTACAACAAAGGACAGTTGGGAACAGCTGGGGACATCTGAGTATAGGCTAGGTTTTAAATGATGTGAAAAAATAATTTTTAAAATTTTATTAGATGAAATGATACTGCTTTGGCCATGAAAGAAAATGTTCTCATTTTGTCAGGTATTCAGAGACAGAAGTGGTGATGTAGGTAATTTCTTGTAGAATATTTCCAAACACAAAAAACTGTCATTAAAAATAAAGTACTAGCTATTGATAACCAAAAAAAAATTATAATGTAACTGCGCTTCTTATTTTTCACCTTCAGCATTATTGCCGTATTTTAAGCCTCAAATATTTGCCAATTTCTATAGAAGGGAAAACCATTTTCAATAATATTCTCAGAGAATGGCATTTTAGAACTTTTAACATTAAGTAAAGCTAAATCTGCTACTGCTTCTGGCCATAAGAAACTTAGCATGACTTCTTAAAATAGGTTTTTTTTTTCCTTCAATTTTGAGGGGGATATTTATTTATTTATTTATTTATTTATTTATTTATTTATTTATTTTGAGAGAGAGAGTGCACAAGTTGGGGAGAGGAGCAGAGGGGGAGGGAACGAAAGATGTAGACAGAGTCTTAAGCAGACTCCATGCTCAGTGGAGAGCCTGACACAGGACTTGATCCCATTACCCTGGGATCATGACCTGAGCTGAAGTCAAGAGTCAGACGCTCAACTGACTGAGTCACCCAGGTGCCCCTTGAGGGGGGGGATATTTAAAAATTTATAGTAAAAAATATCTTTTGGCCCATAGGAGAATTCCAGAGCTTTCTGGAACAGAGATTATCTGTTCTTTTTCAAGGTTACATGACCAACGTAAGCTATTAAAGAAAAGAAAAATGTCCGAAATTTTCACGCTGAACAATACTTCCTATTTTTTAGAAAAAAGAAATTAAATGGAAACCCATCATATTAAAAAAAAAAAAAAAGAGGCGCCCTGAGGTTCTGACCTGCAACCAGCCAGGAGAACCTGTCTGTACATTTCTACGGAAGACTTTCCACCAAACTGTCGGCCAGTGAGATAGGTGTTATGGGAAGAACTGATGAAGTAGTGGGCCAGAGGATGGTCCATTTCTTGGTAAAGTTCTAAACGATCCAGGAAGACAGGGGCATTTTCATCTGACATCAGATATCTGCAAAACCCATCGCTTGATATGAGGCCTAGGGGAAAAAACAAGAGTTAGTAGACATATGGCTCTGAAATACAGAGTTGAGACAGCTTGAACAGGAGTAAAAACTTCTTCTCAGTCTCTTCCCCAAGGACCTTCATCCTTCAGAACTTGAACAAAGCTGCACACTACAAGGAACCTAATGCATTCCACAGGCAGGTGGCTTTTGTAGGTATGACGGCAGAAGCACACGGTTCCCTAAGCACAGAAGCACAGCTCCAGGTGTGGCGACCAGGGGTCAAGGGACCTTTGTCAGTTCTGCTTCTATCATGCACGCCTTATGTTCCTGGGTCTCAACCTCCTCTTCTGTCAAATGGGCATAAATACTGACCACACCTGCTTTCCAGGATTGTCCTGAATGGTAAATGAGAATACCTACAAGAGGGGCTCCTAAAGAAGTAGAAAATATACAACTGTAGGGCACTACTGTTCTCACTGGACTGGAGATGAAATTAATGGCCTCTCTGGGTTTAAACAATTCATTTCTCCTACAAAATAGGGTGTGGGACTGATGAGAAGAGTACGCAGTAGGCATTGAAATACTGCCCCAAGAGCCCCATTGTTCATTTCAGTCACACTTTTCTGATATAGGGCAGGTCCCTGTGGTCTTCTCAGGAGAAGCAATTTATATTTCTGCATCACAGGGTGCCTGGGTGGCTCAGTCCATTAGGCGTCCGACTTCATGATCTTGGAGTTTTTGAGTTCAAGCCTCGCATTGGGCTCTGCACAGACAGCATGGAGGCTGCTTGGGATTCTCTCTCTCCCTCTCTCTGCCCCTCCCCCACTTGGGCCCATGCATGTGTGCACACACACTCTCTCTCTCTCAAATAAACTTAAAAAACAAAACAAAACAAAACTCTCTCCATCTCTTACCCTGTCAACCATCAACTGCCTCAGCTTTTTGTTTATAGCTAAGCATTTGCAAATTATGAACTGATTTCAGGCTTGCAAAAAAGAACATAATAATAATGTATTAAATAATAAATAACTATGGACCCTTACACCACAGCTTCGTAACATTTTACCTTACTTGCTTTACGTTTCTCAGAGGAATATATAATTACAGATGCCTTTGCAGCACCCTGTGTCCCTGCTCTCCATTCCAGTCCCTCTTTCTGCTCCCTTGCAGACAACCACTTCCTTTTTGTATTTAACATTCTTAAAATGGCTTTGTAACTTTACTACATATGCATTTATTCTAACAATGGATAGCTGTGAATATTTAAAAACTTATATAAAAGACATTTTATTATTTGCATATGCAACTTGCTCTTTTTATATTTTCTTGAACTTATTCAGCTCTTGAGGATTTGTTTTTCCCTGAATAACATAGTAGTGTGTATAGTAGTAGCACGTTGTGGTGGGCACGTGTAACGCATGGTAGGTCCGTGTATGAATATACTAGTTCATTGTCCATTATTCTGTTGATGGATATTTAGGTAATTTCTAACTATAAAAACATACTACAATAAAAATTTGTGCAGCCCTCCTTGGGCACAGAGCCGTTCTAAGAGCAAGTACTTTTTTGAACTGTCAGCACAGAGCCCGACGCAGGGCTTGAACTCACGAACAGGAAGATCACGACCTGAGCCAAAGTCGGAGGCTTAACCGACTGAGCCACCCAGGTGCCCCCTAAGAGCAAATAGTTTTTAAGGCACTGAGACAGATAAAGTGATGGGAGAAACAGACAAGTCCTGCCTTCATGAAACATATTATGGGAAATAAATTAACAAATACGTATAAGTATAATATAATGTTATGCAAGTGTTAGAAGGAAACAGAAAGCAGGGAATGAAGGTGATAAAGAGTGACCAGGATGCTCTATTAGATACATGGCTAGCAAAAGCCCTTGTGAGATCACATTCACAGATAGGGAGCAAGCCACATGCACATCTTGGGGAATGCTATCCCAGGTAGAAGGATCAGCAAATGCAAAGACCTTGATGTAGGAGTGTGTGACTGAGGGGACAGGTAGCTGGGAATGAGGCTGGAGAGGAAGCCAAAAGCTACATTGGTTGGACTTAAGTCTTTGCTAAGTACTTTGAATTTTTTTTTAATGTTTATTTATTTTTGAGAGAGAGAGAGAGAGTGTGAGCAGGGGAAGGGTTAGAGAGAGCGAGACAGAATCTGAAGTAGGCTCCAGGCTCTGAGCTGTCAGCACAGCTGACACAGCTGTGGCAAACACAGCTGTGTTAAGCACAGCCCCGATGCGGGGCTTGAACCCGTGAACCGGGAGATCATGATCTGAGCCGAAGCAGACACTTAACCAACTGAGCCACCCAGGTGCCCCTTTGCTAAGTACTTTGGATTTTACTGTGTTGGGAAGCCTTTGGCGGGTTCTGAAGAATGGAATAACGTGATTGGATTGAGTTTTTAAAGGTTTAGTCTGGCTGCTGTGTGGAGCATAAACTCTATGCCACTGAGTAGAAAGAAGACTAGTTAAAAGTCAACTGGCTTTGTCTAAGAGGACATGATGTAGGCTTGGATACTCTGATGAAGGCAGAGATGGTGAGAAGTGATTTATTCAGGACTTATTTTGAGGCTAGATCTTGTAGGTTTTGCTGATGGATCAGAAGTGATGTGAAAGAAAAAAGAAGTCAAGGAAGATTCCACGAATTTGGGGTTGAAGATTTGGGTGAATAATGGTACCATTTTCCAGGCTGAGAAAGGAACAGGTCTTTGGGCAGGGAGAATCAAAACACATTGTACATATACATTTGAAAGGCCCATTTAGTATCTGAATGGAGACTTCCATCATAGGTCTGTAGTTGAAGTCAGAGGTTATGAGTGGAGAATTTGAAAGCTATGTGTGTACAAGAAACGTAAGCTATTGGCCTGGATGAGTGCACTTCCTCTGACATCCGGGGCTGGGAAAGATATGGGTGATTCTCTATTGTACATACCTGGAGGTGGAAAGGCTGGGAGGTAGGAGTCGCCTATCTTCTATTTTACAATTATTGCCAAAGTATTA
The DNA here is from genome assembly GCF_027475565.1 of Acinonyx jubatus. Lineage (NCBI taxonomy): Eukaryota > Metazoa > Chordata > Mammalia > Carnivora > Felidae > Acinonyx > Acinonyx jubatus. The sequence goes on along the minus strand of NC_069388.1, from coordinate 34,589,473 downwards.
TTCTAGCTGGTTATTTGACCAATTTACATTCCTCCCAGAAGTTTGTATCTAAGAATGCCTTGTGCACCACATTCTCAATCATGCTTGATAATGACAGACTTTAAACTTAGATTCTGTCATTTGTGAAATGATGAAGCTATGAGTTTTAGATGTGTCAATGTAATTTCATGGACTTCTAGGACTTTAGAAATAATGAAAGACACATCTCTAGCATAACATTTATCACACTGCCAAGGAACTGCTGGGCCTTGTCCTTCAACAGACCACAACTGCCTTACTTACTTTTGAATCCTCAACATCTGGCACAGTGCTTGGCACCCAGTCAGCCTTCTATACACTTTAAGAAATGAAGGCAGAGGGGCTAAATACTAGTTGAATGACTGAATGAACCCTGACAAGTTACAGGCAGAGAAGCTGAGGCCCAGGAATATAGTCCCTTGCTCAAGGTCACATAGTGACAGGGTAACAAGAATCAAATCAAAATTGCAAGGGCTGTATTTTCTATCAAGGCACCCCTCATTTTACTTTAATTCCATGTGATATAGCAGAAATGATAATACTCAGAAAACTGGCAGAGAGGTAAGTAACGAAGCACTCTTGCTGAAAGTAGGTATTTGGGGCCTTAGCAGAAAGTTTAAGTGTACATCTTCAATCAAGGGAAAACTCTATTGACTTGGAAAAATATCCAGGGTGGGCCACGGGGTGTGGTGGGCCAGCAAGGGTATCCACAGGTTTTATGTGGGTCCAGAGAATATACAAACCTTTCAGTCACATTCACTGAGATACAAAGAAAAAAAGAACTAATGGAGGCCATGATACTCATGGGCACATGGGAGGGAAAGAACTTGAATCTGAATCTCTTTTCAACTCTTTACTGGGACACAAAGCTGAGGCTCTAGCTCAGGTATCTCTTGTCTCAGGACTTCCTGTCCAGTTAAATTAGCATCATCTCTCCCGTCCTTGGAGGGTGCTTCCCACTGCTATGAGATGGATCTTAAATTTCCTGTCCATGCCTTTTCTTTGTCAAATATTGGAATGGACAGCACACTGTTTCCAATGTTTCACTAAAGGAGGCAAACGTTCAGAAACCCCAATAATTTGCTAAATTAATTTCTGACTATTTAATTTCATATCAGTTGCATTTGTCTTCTCTACCAGAAGCCTAATGATGAGAAGGCTCACCAAATCATGTATTAAAATTCACTTGGCTTGGCAAAACAAAAAAGGAAAAACAGGAGGGATAAATTTTATAGGAAGTGAAATTCTTTCCAGGATTGCAAACAGAGACTGGATGGGCATTACTGCATTTTAAGCATTATGCAATACTAAAGATCGAAAACAAGAGAGTACACTGGGAGAACATCACTATAATGTGTTTAATACAGTGAATTTAACATTATAACTCAGGCAACATGAGCAAATGCTGATGTAAGGTAAAATTTATACTGACTCAGAACAGGAAAAAAATAAAATCAGTCTGTTAAGAATCCTTGGCTCTAGGGAGCTCCAAAACATTTAAAGATATGTCTAACTAAAAATCCAAGAATGTTTAAAGTTGCATATATTCTTACTTTTCTTTAATAAAGAAAATTCTCTTCTTTTACTTGTGTTACCTTTTTTCTTCAAATCTTCATCAGGCTCATACATCTCGATGATCTGCATTGCCCTTTTAGCATCATAAAATGGGAACAAAATTTCATTCAGTCGAGGGTCTCGCTGATGCTACGATGAGAAAGTAACTCCATTTAGGTTGACATTTCTCACCCTTGGGCATGACACATCACTAAAGGACAGAATTTCTAAAATAAGATATATTTAGAATATCACATTTATAGTTAACAAAGATAGGATTTCACTGTCCCTAAAATATATTTCAAAAAAGTCCAAATTTGGGAGTGCTTTGTTGGTTTCCCTCACTGAACTAGAGACAGAATATAGAACATACTTTTTTTTTTCCCTTCAAAAGCTAAAGGATACATAAAATGGTGTTCATGTCAGTTGTATGGTCTTCTAGTTTCCATACCACAGATAAAAAATTTGGCATATCTACAAAAAGTGAGATAAAAAAATCTTTGGGTGGGGTGGGGAAGCAAAAACAAAAGCAAAAACAAACAAAAAACAAAAAAAAAAAACCCAAATAACTCAAACAGCTAACACACTAATTTAAGTGCCTAAAAAAGAAAAACAATAGCAACAGTAACAAAAAGAAAAAAAAAAAAAAAACCCTAAGGCTAAAAAAACCCATAAGGTTAAAATCCCTAAGGTTAGTATTTCATTTTCATTATATATATATTTTTTACATAAACAAAAGATTTCTTGGGCAGTCTGCAGACTTCATTTTCTTGAGTAAATATTTATCAAATCGAACCAATTATAATAATGATGACAATCAGCACAAGGATATGTATACATTATCGACAATATGGAAAATCTGTATTTGAATATCAGTAGTTCATAAAGTCTTTTTCACTATGAACTAGAACTCCGTTTGCTCTGAAAAAACTCTCTGGGGATGGGGCGGGGGGCAGTCCATGAATGATTAAGGCAATGAGGATGCTGGTAATACCATGCTTTTCAAAGCAACACTGGATGCTCATGGTAGTACATGGGGCACCAGGAGCTATACTATTTCTGGAGTTCTGACATCCAAATTTTCACAGCAGTGGTGAAAAAAGTCCAATTTACTGACTCAGCTACAATCTTTTGTATTTGTGTCTGCGGGCCTATATCTGGAGACAGTGGGTCCATTAAACTTCCTTATCGTTCACCGTGGATCAGAGAACCAAACACTGTGACCCTGGCCATATGTCAAATATATAATTTCAGTGGAAATAATGGCAGATAAGCAGATGTGAGGAAAGAAACCTGGTCAGCAGGTAGAACCTTGACAATAATTCTTTACCCAAATATATGCACAGACGTTGACAAACAGTACTGAGAAGTATTTAAGAAACAATTGTTCAAAGTTCATATGGATTTCCCTTCCCCATTTGTTTTGAAATGAACGTTTGAAAAAGTGGGCAACACAGAATGAATGCTGTTGGCCAACGGAACACGTGTGATGTAATTTCTTCAAGCACTTGTGGCCTAGCCTATTCTGGTCCTCCCACCTCTTCACCCAGTTAAGAGTGTTAACTCAAAAGGAATTGTTATCTTTTGGTCAGTTTATCCCAATGAAGCATGCTTCTGTTGTAATCTAAGAAATTACGGCTCATAACAGCTCACATCCATGCATGTGCTAGAGCAGAAACTGTTATAGTAACAACAGGCCTTGAAACCATAAGAAACAAAACTCATGGGGTATGCAGAGAGAAACTAAGAGGTGGACCGTGGAATGCCAGGCATGTGAAGGCATGCTACAATCTTATTTATGAAATGGATGGGCATCATGCAACTCTGGAGCCCACTATTCAAGGAGATGACAAGCACCACCCCTCTGGTGAGAATGCATTGTTTTCAAAACAAACAAAAAAACGAACGAACAAAAAGCTCTTTCTAGGCACATTTCTTCTCCCGTCCCTGTAAATAACAGCACGGAAGAAGATGGATGTGGGGGTAAAGGTCCTTTTTAGACTCCATTGCAGTTATGCTCATGGTTGGCCACTGGATTTCTCTTTGTTCAAAGTAAGCTTTTGGTTTAAAGATGTGCTCATTGGTAGGAATTCTGGACTCATGGAGATGATGGGGCAAATCCATATGAATTAAAAAAGTGAGAGAAAGAACAGAGTAAGCTGGAGGGGAGAGAAGAGATTAAGTTAGGGAAAGGAGAGGAAACCCAGATGCTCCTCTGTACTTTTTGTATGCGTGTATGTGCATATGAGCCCTGTGTGACTAATACTTGTAGTGTGATCTGTTGATGGCAGCAGCAGTGGCATCTCCTGCACCTGGGAGTTAAAATGCAGACTCTCAGCCCCCACCGAAGACCTACCAGATCTGATTCTCTGGGGTGGAACCTGTGAATCTGTGTTTTAATGAGCTTTCCAGGTGATTTTGACGTGTTCAAGTTTAAGAAACACTGTTCTAATGTGTAAAAGTATGCATTTTAACATATTTGCAGAAGAGTAAAACAACAACGATACCCCCCCCCAAAAAAACACCTAAGTCCTGCAAGGATAGAATGCTAAATGTTTGAGATGTCCTTCTTATTAAACCGTCTTAAAATTTATTGCCAAAGCATGATATCCACTAGAACATCCTGCCTGTCAGAAGCAAAAGCTAGGAAAACCAAGCCCTAAAACGGCTGTATCATAAGCCCCTAATTGTAAATTTGCAGGAAATAAGCATTAAAAGCAGACAGTATGAAACTGCCTTTGTCTTTGCATCTGCTCCACCAGATAACGTAACTGTCTGCTTCACTAAAATTTTCATGTTTCAAAAAGGAAGCACGGTGGAATCTGGATAATCCGAGACAAGGAAGCAAATAATAAGATTTGCATTAGAGTCACAAAACTATAATTTTTATATGAAAAAACAAAGAGGGAAAAGATAATTTCCAGGTGACCTCAGAGTAATAAGGTTGCAGAAGAGTTCCACATGGACATAAGCACAGTGTGGAAAATGCTTCACAACTCTGAGGGATCATCTGTTTTCAGTGGGGATTCAGGGGAAGCAGTGTACCTAGGACATTCACCCCTGGACATCCAGAGCTTTGTTAAGTGATGTCAACAGCTTCTGAAAATAGATCACAGAACTGTGCTCATGTGAATGGGGAGACAGTGATCATTACTCAATTATTATGTCCTTACTCTTATTGAGAAAAGGCATCCATTGGCTTTATCCCAACAGAATTGGGAGAGATGGATGTTGACAACAAATATTCAGAAGAGATATAAAGAAGATGAAGGAATAATTTGCAAGGGTAGGCCTACCCATAAGACTAAGAAATACCTCCTTCTCTTTCTGTGTCTATGTATTCAAGAATAAAGATATTGTCAATGGAAAGAGATCTCATGCCCTTTCCTATATTCTTTCAACTGCAAAATAAAAACAAACAAAGAAACAGGTAGGTTTATCCCTAAGGCAATCATATAATGGGTGTGAGGTGGGGGGGGGAGGGGTGCAGATCACTGGCAACAATAAAGCTAATTCTGGATTATTACTGTCATCTAAGACTTTTTTTCTCTTTTCCTCATTTTGATCTATTCTCTCCAGCCCTCCATGCATCTCCCAATTCTGTAGCCCTGCCCTCTCAGTTATCATCTTTGTGAGATAATGAAGATAACTGAAATCAATTTAGCTTCTTATTGGAAACAGGCAAAGAGAGGTGAAATTAACTGAAGCTCAGGGACATGAATCAGCCCCACCACAGATAGAGACCTGAGCTGGGAGCAGTATCTAACCAAATGGCAGCTCACAGTGGTTTATTCTTCTACCAGCTCTCCCAGACTCTGGTTTATTATTTTCAAAAAATAGGAAAAGTTTCTCTTGGTCCACTGATGGGACCAAGAGACACAGCTGTGGCAAAATTTTAGATCTGAGTGGTGGATTTCCATGACTAAATCCATTATGGAGAAGTAACAGAAGGTATATGATGCTCTCACATTCTTCCCATTCATGCTAAGCATTCCAAGAAGGAATCTAGATAATCTATTAGGACAGTGCTTCACAAACTTTAAGGTAAAGACAAATCACCTGGAGATGTTGTTAAATGCAGATTCCAACTCAGTAGGTCTGGGTGGGACCCAAGATTCTGCATTTCTAACAAGCTCCTACAGGATGCTGCTGCTGCTGGTCCACAGATCACACTTTGGGGAGCAATGAATAAAGAGATACTGAGAAGCAGATGAGAAGCAGGTCTAAAGCTATCAATGAAAAGCCAGTAGGTATTTATGACATGGATAGGGAGGGGGTGGTACAAACCCCCCTACATAGTGACCAAGGTAATAAGTGGCCAGTAGTCTCTCCTATCATTACAGCTTCCTGGAGATACATGTTAGCACACTGAACATAAAATTTCATCTAAGGAGTAAAAGGATTTACAAGCTGGAAAGTGGTGGGAGGCAGCATGACTTTTTTCCCTATTACCTATTCTAATTGGTTAATGCTGGTGTGTGTGTCTACTGATTTTCGCATTATCAGTCATTTCTCTGGTTACTTTGCTGAACTCTTATTCAAAGAGCTTTCTAGTTGACAGTTTTTGATATTCAGGGTACCCAATCATTATCTGCAAATAATGAGTAGGACCTCATCTTCTTGTATTCAGTAGACTCATTTATTTTTCTTATCTTATTGCATAATCTGGGGCTTCTAATACAATGTTGAATTATGGCTTGTTGACACTATATGGCTAAGGAATTTTGAAAAAGTTTAGATCTAAGCTTTTGGAGCCATAGACCCTTACACTGCAATGCCTGCTTCCTTCTTGAGTCAATGTTGTCTCCTTTCATTATGGGTTTCAAAGGTGCTCTACCTTAAGGGTGCTTTTGGTTCTGGAGAGAGAAGAGGGGGTCACTGTAGGACTCAAAAGAGAGGTTGCAAGGAGCTGGCAGAATGTTCTCTAAGTTTCACAAACTTCTTCAAGGACACATTCAGATTTCTATCTAGTCTTTCCAATTCAGTTCACTAGGACAGAAAAGGAAGAGATTCAGGCAGACACTTTGATTAAAAATAAAGGTTGCACACTTTCCTGGACCATCTTGTAGTCTTTATGATCTAGCAAAATCTAGAATCCCACTGATTCCATCTGTCCCATTTCAAAATTAAAGGTGCTTCCTTACTGTGAATGAAAAGCCAAACAGAAGAAAATATAAGAACCAATGAGTGCTAATGGCCCTGTGATAGCAATGTATAAAAGTTTATCAACTAATTGTATTTTAAGAAAGAGTTTGGATGGCAGAATGTACAGATGATCACATATTTTAATATTTAATGTTATATCTTAGACTTGCAAGAATTGCAAGTGATTACTGGGTAGGTTTACAAAAACTAAGGGGAAAGCCTTAAGAGCCCATGAACGCAGCACCTGACCTCACGACTTCAGAACTCTTTATTTTCACAGTGACACACATAGAAAAGTCTCTGTCATGTTTAATAGATGGCTGGGTGTCAGTTCATCCCAGAGTGTGCAAGAGACCTTGTTTTTAGGAAGCAGCAAACTAATGATATAAATTTTGTCCATGCCTCTAAAAGGCCTTCCTTCTTTAGCAAAAAGCGAGATATTCCTGCCCATCTCACCAAAACTTAAGATGATCAGTGACCCCAAGTGCATGAAGAACCTGAGAGAAATAAAACAATAAATCTTAAAAATAAAGGAGAGGAGGAAGGAGTTAAGGAAACAAAGCAAGGCAACTTGAGCAACGGTGGCACAGGAATGTGGATATTATCTGGGTAAAGATTATAAACATAGTATTCGCATGACCAAAAACTAGTGGGGTGGAAAGACTTGAAATGTTTTCAAGTAAAATAAATATTGTATTGTACTGAAAGGCTTATTTAAAAGTGGAGGTGAGGCATCTGTGCTGATAAACGGAGTGGTTAGTCTTTCCTGAACATGGGCTTTTAGGCTCTCGATATCAGAGCTTTGAAAGGGTAACCCTGCAAACTGGGAGCCAGTAAGTCCTAAAAAGGCAAGAAAAGAGAAGCCCATTGGCAAAGATGTGATTTGTCTCTACATCCTGGCAAATCACAGCCTGCCTGTTGTCTGTTCTTTGGGGCAATACCTCCTGTCTGGCATGATACTCTCTCTTCTAATGTTTTCTTTTTATATGGTATAATGGTTAAATTATATTAAAAACTGCTTTGAAACAAAAATACATTGTCCCTTCCTCACTGAAACTTATTAATGTGGTAGAAAAAAAGTAAATTTTCCATTTTGGATTAGCAAAAACTTCAAGGGGTTTCACTGAACAGAACATTCTTCTCTACGTTCATAAAGAAAAAAAAAGTTAATTTTAGCTGTAAGAAAAGTTGCAACTTTTACGTGTTCTAATATATATTTTTCTCTTGTGCTTAAGCAAATGTTGTCAACCAGTTTTGGTTGTTAAGTGAATCATATTCTAAAATGAGCCCTAAGCTTGTTATAAAAATAAAATGTAAAAATTTAACCTGCAATCTAATTGGCCTAGTATGTACTATATTTTCACCCAGGAACTCCAGTGTTGTTCTTGTTGTCAAAATATTCTATTTGAACCTACATACTGTCCTTACATGCAATCCATTAAAAGACAAAAATAAAGCTTTCCAGTCCATGCAAAGGTATGAGAAAAAGTTAGCAATGGAGAATCCAACTACAGTGTGGTAATCTCAATCCATTCTCTAATGAGATCAATAGGAAAAAAAAAAGTACCTTCAATATCATCTTGCAAAAACACAGACACATTTAATTAAATGAATATATTATAAAATCCACACGCACACAAAGAACCAGAGCTACACATCCACAGCGAGAAAACCAACAGAAAAAAGCAGTGTGCAAAGCCAACGTGTCGGAAGCGCATGGACACACAGGAGCAGCAGCTGATTTTTGCACCTGGTAAAGAAAGCCATCTGGAAAGATCAGCAGGTCAGAAGCAAAGCGAATAAGGGCATATGATGCGGGCATATGATGCGGACATGCAATGGGGACACTGGAGGAGGCAAGCCACTGCACACAGACTTTATGGAGTTAATGTATGAAAAAGCTTACTTCATTTAGAAAGCTCACTAATTGGTCTACCGTTAAATAATCAGTTTTGTCTCCATTGCTGAAAAGAAATTTATTAGAAAAAGTAAGTTTTTGTATATGATGCTACAAGTAGGTACGATTTACATGTTGACATTTGTTGATGATAATTCTAAACTTATCTTCTAACCCTGAGGTAGTGGTGCACTCTTAAAATGGCCAGAGACTGTTCGTAAGAACAAAACAAACAACCCAACAAGAGAAAGAAAACACTCCCATTAGCTCAGAAAATGTCTGCAATTCTTCTTTAGTATTATCAAAAGATGTTATTTTTCAAAACAACATGTAAGTCATCCATTTGAAATAACTGGAATGAATGAACTTTTCAACGACATAATAACATTCCATAATTGAATCTAGTTAGTTCACATAATGGGTTAATACCTAAAGGAGCAGGTTAAAATTGTAGGTAGTTAGTAAAGCCAATGCAAGGGGCGGGGGGGGATAGTTCCAGGTGCTGCCATTAATTTTTGTAAAAGTTTCTCAAAAAGTCAGAGTGAACTTTTACGGTCATAAACTAAGGGCTGAAAATGTAACCCTGACTATATACTCCTCCAGACTCTCAACACAGTATATTAAAATATTATGACAAAAAGGTGTCTTAAAAATCTAAAAGGACAAGAACTCCATAAATGGAACTTACATTTTTTTAAAAAGATCCTCTATATCTGTTCGAGGACAAATCTTTTGTGTCAGTTCATAGAACTTTTCATAAGTAAATGCTGCAGGCTCGATTTCATCATTCTGTAAAGAACAAGAGGGTGTCATAACTCCTGCCACATTTTTCTTGTGAAGGCAAAGAATCCACAGGATCATGAAGCAAAGCAATGACCACCTGGGATCCCAGGGACTCAATCTCTGACTCTTATTGACAGAAGCCAGAAGGCCAAGTCCAACTGTGGCCAGGCCATCCTGCCAGCACACCAGCATGTGTAAATGGGCGTCTCTTGTTACCATGTGGCCGTGATCTGTGGGTTCAAACACTGGCTACGGCTGGGCTTGCTCTGGGCAACACCCCATAAAATATAAAGAAACATTTCTTCTTTCTCTCCACGATGGAGAAAATCATGTGCCTGCCTAAAGGCTGCTGAATAAATCAAAGCCAGTGTTTACTTACGCTTATCTTATGAATTTTCACAAGACCACATGAAGCTGCTCAGGACAACCACATAAAATTTTCCTTCACATACTGCAGTTTGTATTTCAAGTAGGATTTGTTAAAGTAGGAGCAGGCTTAAATCTGTCTTGCAGTCAATCAATTAATTTCAAATACTCTAAATCCAAGGGGCCAAGAACACAAATGGTTTGTGTAGGGAGGAGTGCTTTACAAAGTACCCCACAGCCACCTTGAAGAACACTGACATTGTGCTTGGTCGAGGCGATGTGGACAGGCTTCTTGAAAATAAGCTTCCCACCAGCTGTGTAGAAGAGTAGCCTTGTTGACATTTCTTTTTCTTAATGAAACTGACAAAAACATTTTGAAGTACACTGTTTGAATTTGGAAACATTTAGGTTAAATGCCCAGGGAACAAAAGGCAGGCAGGAAGGAGAAAATTACCTGTACTATATGTGACTGAAACTAGTTCTGAATCTAAATGAGATCAGTGTTACATAAATAATCTGGCTTATTACATATGAGAACATAACTAGACAAAATCGTTTTACAAAACACATAATTAAACTAATAAATACCTTTCCACTGGGAAGACCTAACTCCTTGAGTGCTTGAAAGATCACCTTTTCTGTTTTCCCCGATGCAAAGGTTCTAGTAATACTAGGGCAGAAAATAAAGAAAAGTCAAGTTATTGTTAATTCTAATTTCGTGGAGGCAAAAATCTAAGAAATATTAGGGATGTGGGATGGGGGGTGGAGAAAGGAAAGGAAAATACAATTCATTTTCATTTCTGGGTGTTTTTCACTTCACTAACTCTCTCCTGCAATATCCCTCTGGTTCTGCTAGTGAGGCAACTTGATTCTAAGACAGGTGTCTCCCTGGTGATTGTGAACACAAGAACCCCTGGGAGAGCAGTGCCTGGGTGGCTCAGTGGGTTAAGCATCCAACATTTGCGCAGGTCATGATCTCAGGGTTCGTGAGTTTGAGCCTCACATCTGTCAGCACAGAGCTTGCTTCAGATCCCCTGTGCCCCTCTCCTGTTCACACTCTCTCTCTCACCCCTCCACCCCGCCCCCAAAAGCCCTGGGAGATAGATGTTGTTGGACAAAAACAATGACAATGGACAAAAACAATTCCTCTTTCTCAGGGAAGAGGAATATGGCAGACGGGACAGTAAGTCTAGAATAAAACCTCATGTTGACACTATATAGGTTTGGGGAAAAAAAGTAGTCCCCTAAGAAGTCAGTCTAGGCTGGGGATGGCCCTTATGCCTTGGTACTATAGCAGACATGCATTACCAGACATATTTTGAAAAAAAAAATTGTTTTGAGCTAAGTACTCTTGAACTACTCTGATGTGCCAGCTGCCTCAAGGCTTAGGAAGTTTATTGAAAAAGCAAAGGTGTGGTGGGAGGAGAGTTAGGGGAACACTTATTCAATGTTTCCACAGAATCTTGGCTTTCTCCTGACACAAGGTAATTTTAAATAATGATGCTGCCTTTTAACTAGGGTGGTGTGCATCGAGCCTATTTTCTATGAGAAATGCGTTGGTGACATTCAGAATGACCCAGTGAGGTGTCAAGCTAGCACCCTAGAATTCATGTTTGGCTCTGAGCCATGCCTTAGCCAACCAAAGGAAACTTCCTTTATTCTGTGAGTGGAAGCCCAGGTAAGCTGTCACCATAACTGAAACTTTAATTTCAAAAGTCCAACCTGAGGACAGAGCTTACTTTCATCCGGGAAGCTTGGCTTCGGAATGTCTTCGGTGTGAGCACAAGGAGCTTGGTAGCAGTGCCTCCCCACGCCCCAACCCTGTCATGCACTCCGCCATTCATATTAAGTGGAGGCCAGCTCCAAATGCAAGCACTAAGCGCCAAGTATTCTTGATGAGTGGGAAAACGCACCTCTTCAACTGCAGAATACAACTTCACAAAATAGATTGGGAAGATCTAACTTTAGGTAAAGGAGTTGTTATGTGTTCATTCAAAGCTTTGTTGTTTCATACTCAGTCCAAGAATAATTAGAAGTACATTTTTAAGAGCGCTTGAGACAGCTGTATTCAAGTATAGGGAGGCCCACAGATTCTCTTTAACAAATCTACAGACATGGTAGAGCATGTGTGTTTGACATCAAGTAAACCAGTTTCTAGGATAGAGGGTGTTATGTCCACATTTTCCACTTCTCTAGTTCATGGAATTTTCATGCACTGAATTGGGGTGAGAAGCAATTTACCTGACCTTTATAAAACAGGAAAGTAGCTAATCAGTGTTCTCAATCTCTCTTTTTTTTTTTTTAAGTATGTGTTAACATGAGAGCTACAGGCCCCAGCATCCCCAGATTTGGGACAGGAAGAAACTGTTTGTACAGCAACCTCAGGGGTATCTCAGTGAACTCGAGCTTTGGTTAGGTTGGATAGGCCTGAAAAACGACATGAAAACTGATTGACGTGGTCATGAATGTAGCAGGTACAGGGCCTGAGCCTTTCTGGGTGTGGGTTGGAGGGTAGGGAGGAAAGGAAGAGACTATAGGAATAGAATCTTTTGGCTAGAGCTTGCTGAAGTACCAAGACATGAACAGGAAGTAGAACAAGAATGTCTCATGGGAGGAGGAGGTCTATGCATTAGCACTTGGGGCTAGGGGGCAGGTAAACAGATTGAGAGAGAAAAAGAAGGAATTAGGGTGTCCAGTGCCAGGAGAGAAAGAAATCCATGTAGGGATATACTAGTGAGGGCAAAGTCAGAGCCCAACAACATGACTGCACAGGAAATAAAGGTGAGAAATGGTATTATGGCCATAGGGGCTCTTTCTCTGGCCTTCTTTTCTGAGGGGGCTTGGGATGGGCAATGTCACCACGGATTTGCTCACCTCATTCTGACGGAGACCAAACCCAGGATGGAAAATAGAAGCAAGGAAGTTGAAAAGACCATTCCCCTGATCTAGCTAATAAAGTGCCTTTATTGCCTTTGCTTCAGGCAGCTATCAGAATCAGCCTTGGGCCTTAAAATGGATTCACTCAGAGGTAAGGCAGGGGTGGGGGGGGGGGTGGGTTGTGGCACAAAGGTGAATTCTTAGAGTTTCCCGTTACATTAGAGGCCCAGCAGAATACCCTTTAACAGGGTCCTGCAAGAAACACATTTATCACAACCTGGGGACATTTTTACATACCATCATAGGCATTTCGTAGGAGAGTATTTAGAAAGGACTGTGATTTATTCAACTCTTATATATAGCCTCACACCCACAGAGTACAGGTTAGTGCTTCATGGCTAACAGATACTCAATGAGTTTTTGTTGAATCATAATAAACCACCTTCCCCAAAGGAAATGCTACAAAAGCAAATAACCTTGAGTGGAGCCCAGTCCTATTAGAGTCCTGGTTCAATTCCATGTTCCAGCAGACTTTACAGGTGATAAAGACAGAAATGATCCTGAAAAAACCAAGGGAGTCTCACTCTTTCTTTGTCCTCAATGGGCCTACAATCCATTCCATGGTTTTAACACCATTTTCTGAAACACTCAGGTCAGACTCATGGAGTGAAGCCTCAGCAGAGTCCTACTAACTTTGTTGAAAAACTAGGACTTCAGGACATGTACAGATTACATAGGAGTTGGGCTACCATGATCATACCTGAGGCTCTCAGCCTTCCTCTTTAATACAATGGTCTCTTTTAAGACTACTTCCTGCCACAGCCCATAATTTTTGTCTGGCTACTATTTCCCGACTCTCTAGCCATTGGTTCCAACTCCAGGTTACAAGGAATAAGAAATGGCAAAGAAAAGAGTGATTTTCAAAAGTCTTGGTCTAGGTGAGAAGATAAATTGAGTAGGAGTTTGTAGGTTTGAGAGAAAAGCAGACTGTGTAAGTTTATGTACATAGAAAGAAAAGAGGGAGATAAAGAGTTAAGACTTTCTTCATTAATCATTCCTGCAACTTCCTGGATATTATATTTTGGTTAATACTCAAGAGCAGGGGCCATTCCCAAGCTATGTAACGACTATGAAGCCAGAACCTTTTTAACAGCATGCACACTATAGTAATAGTTTCCATTTTAGGAACTCCAGAATGATAGTGATAAAATGACATTTTAAAAGTGTTTACTCTTCATATCCATTAAAACATTCAGAACAATTTCCACCTAGCCCTTGGCAGCTCATCTACCAGAAGACTTACCGCTTTTTTCTGGCTTGCTATCAATTCTCCATCAACTTTAACAAATTGCCCCCAAATAACAGATGTCTTGTGTCAAACACCTGTTAATACTGGCAGGCACCAAAAAGTTCATGTCAAAGAGAGCTAAAGAAAACGACATAAGGATGGTAATAATTTTGCATGTGAACATGCTAGATAAAGATCTTTGAAATCATAAAAGACTTCCAATCTTGTCTAACAATGGCTTGATTAGTAGGATACATATAAATGAAACCAGAATTGCTAGTTAGAAGTGCTTTGATTGCAATCTATGTGTTTCTACTTCGTCCATTTCCTGAACCTTATCTTGGAAGAGAAAGCAGGACAGTAAAGCATGTAAAAACAGATCCAATATACATTTCTATTCACACTGCTGTCTGTGCTAAGTTTAAAGAAAAATTTTAAAGAAAAATGTACTTAGCTGTAGGATGCTGGGATACATTAAAATAATTGTCCTGCTATTGCTCAACAGAGCAAAGGATTTTAAATTTTTTGTTTTATGTTTATTTATTTTTAAGAGCGTGAGAGACAGAGTGTGAGCAGGGGAGGGGCAGAGACAGAGAGGGAGACACAGAATCTGAAGCAGGCTCCAGGCTCTGAGCTGTCAGCACAGAGCCCGACGCAGGGCTCGAACACATGGGACATGAGATCATGACCTAAGCTGAAGTTGGATGCTTAACTGACTGAGCCACCCAAGTGCCCTGCAGAGCAAAGGATTTTAAGTGAAATAAAGATCAGTGTAAAGTATCTTTGCCAACAATTATCAATCAAGGGTGCTAACTGGGTTTTTTGTTGTTGTTTTAAGGTCTACTTTTTTCTAGAGTAGACACAAAATTGATTTGCTAGTAAGTTAACAAAAAGCAGAGAATCCTACATCTCGATTTGTAAAGACCACAACACATGTGTAAGGTCTACAACTTGGTAAGCCCTCAATAAAAGGTTAAGTAAAAATACTGTCCATGGTCTTATGATTCATATGCTTTTAATTTCCTCATTGATATTTCTGTCGTGTCACATGGGCTGTTACAGAACACAGAATTAAGAAAAATGATGACTTCTAGGACAGTTCTGTTAAATGCAAAAAGAGCGATTTTGAGAGAGTATAGTGATAACCTCATGGGGAAACAGAACGGAAATGTCAAGGCAGAATGAAGTGCCTGGCAGAGAAGGAGATGGAGAAAAGTCAGAAATGGCTAAGTGTGATCAGCAAGCCACTGCTCAAATGCACTTGCTCAAATGCGATGCAGCTGGGGACCTGTTCACTTCATCTCTGAAAGATAGGGCAGTTCTAAGACAAGATTCTACCTAGTAGCTCTGGGTTTTATTTGTTGCTGTTTCCGTTGGCTTCTTTGCTAAAGTGGTATCCAGAGAGGAAGTCAACATCAACCTAAGTCTGGAGAATCCTGGAAGAATGGGTTGGTATCCGGGAAACCCGGGACTAATTCAAGCTGTGGGCTTGGGCTTATGAATCCAAACACACTCCTGGTTTCATGGGGACAGATGATGCCCACTCCAGCTTCAGAAATTTCCATGAAGTGCTTACACAAATGCCAGCCAAAAAGATACCAAGAGAGTTTGGCAAATAATCCCTATTGCTGCCATCTCAAGAGCTTCCGGGTGTACCCACAGACCATTAGCAAATCCTAACACCAGAGAGGGAGTAGAGAGGCAGAAAAGAGGGAAGCATGAGGAATCCTCAGAGGGTGAAACATACCAGCTTAAGTATTAAAGAACCCATGTGGAAGACACATCTTTTTCATGTTTTCATTTTTTTCCCCTTCCTTCTTGATTCCTTTCAGGCTTTACTGCCATTGTTTTTTCATTGCCACTGTTAACTTGGGCAGAGTGAGGGGATAAAGTGACAGTTCTGAAGAGTGTGTGGTGTCAGCAATGGTACACCTAGAGATTAAGTGGCAAGAAGCCAAAGGAGTCTACCTCCCCCTTCCCACTGGCCACCAGAGGAACAGCAAGGCCCAGAACAAGCAGCACTGTCCAGAGGCACCACACTTCTGAAGACACAGTCTATATACACTTCTGCTATAGGTGCACAATACAACTTCTTTAATTTTAGCGAATGGTTGCTTAGGGCAAGTAGACGAAAGACATTAAAATCCTCAAAGCCCACTTGTTTGAAGATATAAAGAATACTGATACATCTTCGGACGTTCTTCATCAAAGCAGAGTTAATGCTACCCATTGTGAGGAAAAATGCAAGTTTACATCCACAAATGGTTTTTACAAACTGAACACAGCGTTTGATGGAGTGATTTAAAATAAGCTTCTAGAAATATCTTTAGTGAAAGCATTTAACAATCACTTGTGAAGGGCTCTCTCTTTGGTCTGGTATCATGAGGGTCGACCAAGGGTATGAAATACAGACAGGAATGATCGACTTACCTCCTAACTGGAATTTTACCATTTGTGTTGGTCATAAACGCCAATTTCATCCAGCTGGAAAACAACGGTAACAACACTGTTTTAATGTTTTTTAAGAGGAATACTTCAATCCAGGTAAGAACTTTAAACGAAAGTTCATTCAAACAAAGAACATTTATTCTGAAGGTCAGAGACAATAATACACTGTGAGATGAATTTATGGCTGTCACAATTAGCAAATACAAATACAAGACTCTCAGTTAAATTAGAACTTCAGAAAAATAATAATGTTTTTTACAAGTATGTTCCAAATACTGCACAGGATATGCTTATGCTAAAGAACTATTACTTATCTTAAATTTAAATTTAACTGGGAGTTCTGTACTTTTCTCAGCAACCCTGGATGAATTAGAAAATTGGGTGCATGCACTGAGCAAAACAAATTGTGGGTACTTACTTGGTGACTGGCCTCATCCTTAATAATCTCTCCTAAGGGTGTGCCTGGGTGGCTCAGTCAGTTAAGCAACCAACTGATCTCAGCTCAGGTCATGATCTCATGGTTCATGAGTTCCAGTCCTGCATCGGGCTCCTCACTGACAGCGTGGAGCCTACTTGGGTTTCTATCTCTCCCTCTCTCTGCCCCTCCCCTGCACTCTCTTGCTCTCTCTCAAACTTAAAAAAAAAATTCTGGCAAAATATTAAAATAAAAATAATCTCTGTTAAGGTGGTAGGAAATGCAACTGCATGCTGACACCAGCCAACCTTATCCTGAGGACACATAGGGATCTCCACTCTCAGCTCCCAGTGCAGCAAAGCACAGATCGAATGGGCATCTTCCCTAACTTCCAATAGTAAGAGAAGTTCATTAACTCAATTGACAGGAAGCAACTCATTGCTTTCCTGACACACAGGGACCCACAACGTTTATTTGTACGTTGATGGTAAGACTGTTCTTAGCTATTAATTCACATTCTCATTGTTTCCAGTCAATAAAATTCTAATAAAAGCAGAATATGACAAATTGGTAAAGTTTCTGTCCTGTGTCAGTTTCCTAGAAGCACAAGTGACTCCTTTTCAACTGATGTTTTCAAGACAATAGGCATGAGGGAAGCAGAAAGGGCAGGGAGAACAGTCACACAAAGCTGTGGTCTCTGCTGGGGCTTTAGCCTGATGCCATGGGGAGCTCTGGAGTGTGATGTGCCTCCGACTTGGTGGCATGGGGGCTAGCCTTTTGTATCCTGTGCTAGCCCATCATCAGGCATGGGCTTCCCACCAGGAAGAGGGAGGAGTACAGTCTCCCAGGCACAGCGACTCCCCTTCAGCAGAGGGTAATTCTCTGTAGAAGTGGGCAGGTGTGACCTCTTGATGAGCTAACCCTTATGGTGGCTGGTGGATGGATGAACACCAGCTCTATAAAGGGATCTGAGCATGATACCACTGGGGACAGGTATGATCGTATGTCCAGATATGGATATTGGGGTCCCTCAGGTGTAAGTGGGCATTCTCTAAGTCTCAGGTCTTTTGGATTCAATCAATACCCAAACTGTAACATCAAATATCCACCGTGGCTCTTTATTTTTAAGAAAATATGCCACAGCAACTGCAGAAGAAAAGGAGAAGTCACTGCACAACAAAGAGGTATTTATAAGACTAACTACCCCTTACTAAGATGATGGAAAGAATATAGTTGGGATGGCATATAAATCAAAACTACTAATAGTGAATGAAGAGGACTGGGAGCCAGGCACCGGGCTGAGCATTTTCCAGGACCTCACTGCACCTGTGAGGTAATCTTGTAAAATGAGTTATGGTGACCATCTCCAGTCACAGATTAGCACAGTGAGGCACAAGGCTAAGAACTTGCCAAGAGTCACCCAACAACTAAGCAGCCCAACTAGGATCTTAGTCAAGAGCACATACTCTTAAAGCACCTGCCAAAGGGACCAAAAGTAAGGATGAAAGTGCCCCAAGGGCTGACTTCTCTTCCTCCTGCCTGACAGTCCAAGGAATCACACCTTTGCTGCTAGGCCAGGTTGAGAGTGAAGGCTTATTTCCATAATTTCTCAGTGTAGTTCCCTTGGGCACCTACAACTGCCTACCAGTGGCCCTATAATGGCAGGCGGCCCCACTCCTCTGCTGATTGCTGCTCTTTCAACAGTCTGACTTTGGCTTTGGCTAGGATTTCTACCTGAGTAACTTTCAAGTCACCCTGATGGAATAACTTCATAAGGGTTACAAATCTACCAGTGAGGTGCATCGTCCCCCCCCCAACTCACCCCCCGCCGCATTTTTGGATACAGTGAGCGGGGGTAAGGCCAGTATGTTTGGATCCCTGACTGTGTGCTGAACAGTCCCTCGGCCAGTGCTCCTTTTTGACCCTAGCAATGGGTGCTCTTGTAAGTGCTTCTCTTGGCCACACTCCCCAATTCTCAGTTTCACACAACAGAGGCTCCAGCTACCACAGCATCCAACTACATATCTCCCTAGGCATGGAAAACTAAAGATCAGCACTCTGTCTGGAGAAACAAAGGTCAGTGCCTACTACCTAGAGGATACAGCAGGGGATGCTGAGGTTCCAGCATCTTCCTACCATCAACCATTCCTTTCACATCTGTTTTGGACTACGGGTTTATCATACACGCCTTGCCAAGTGGCCTGAGAGTACAGATATAGATTGGGAACTTCCTCTCCAAGGTCAGGAGCATGGAGGGGAAGACAAGTAAGATGCCGCCTGGCCATATACTAAGCCTTTATCTCCTAATCTGACCTTTTGCTTTTTAACAGCCAAGAACAAAGAGTGATATAACAAAACTCACTGTTTTTTGAGGCAGGTCATTGGACTGACATTGTTGGCCCTGAAGTTGTGTATGATTGATCTCAGTCCTTCTACCCATTGCTGAAAAGAGAAAGAGAAAGCATTCCTGATGAGTAAAACTACGAGCTAAAAATGGTGGTTTTTATTGGATAGCCTGTATCCATTTTGCATAAGAATAATGTAAACGCTTTGTTTATCTCCTCCCCACCACAGAGCAATCTTCATTCTGGTGCCATACTTTATTCTTTAATAAACAGCTTTCATTCTTTCCATGAAGATAAATGTAACATCTATAGCATCATTAAATGCTGGATTGTCACAAAGGAACGCTGCCCCCTGAATGACTTGTTAAACCTTCCAGTTGTAGCCTGTTTAAATAGAAGTCCTTTTTCAGCCGCTGGCAATCTTCATTATTTCTAAGCAACATTATACAATACACTATGACATATTTAGCTATTCCCATTTTAGAAGATGAGAGCATTTGGGGTTCATCAATTTTATCATGTGATTCTATTTCAATCTAAGAATTTCTTACATATCTTACCTGTCTGTGTTTTCCAGCAAAGCCTTAAAAAGTAAAGCATGTACTGATTGCCAGGGTATCCAGAGCAAACAGTGAAGTGCTTACATAATTTCTGTTTAAGGATTTGGACCTCAGTTTTAGCTCATAACATCACTCCATGGATTTACAAGGAAAAGTGAAGGAAGACTGCATGGCAATAAAGGAATTTGGGTCTCTTAAGGACATTCTACTAGAAAAGGCTAGCCTATGAATTAAGGCCAACTCTGCTCTTGGGTCCAACAACTGATGCCAATGAATGCTATACCAAGTTGCTAAAATAAAGAATCACACTCTTGGCAACATGCTTTGTAACAAATTGACATTGGGGGTTAAAACAGAGCTGGGGCCTCCACAAAGGCCAGTACCTCCCCTTCTTTGGTTCATAGCGTGACTGCTATAGCTTTGTGCTGAGGAAGGGGAAAAATTTGGAGTTGACAGTAATATAGATGTATATTCAATCTGCACTGTCCAGGATGGTAGCCACTAGCCACATGTGGCTATTTAAACTGCATAAAAGTAAAATTCAGTGCTTCCCTTTCACTAACCCCATTTCAAGTGCTCCAAAGCCAACGTGGGGCTAGTGCCTACCATATCAGACAGCACATATAAAGAACATTCCCATCATTATAGAACATTCTGCCAGACAGCACAACATAATACTAGTGATTTAGTCATTGCAAAGGCCAGTGGTAAAGACTGAGTTCTATCCAATGTGTGTGGTTTTAATCTACTGTGAGAAAATAACAACATTAAAAATGTCATCTTAACCATTCTTAAGGAACAGTTAGTTCAATGGCATTAAATAACATTCACACTGCTATGTAGCCTTCACCACCATCCATCTCCAGAACTTTTTTCTTCTTGCAAAACTGAACCTCTCTCCCCCTTAAACAACTCCCCGTCTTCCTCTCCCCACCCCCAACCCTAGCAGCCACGATTCTACTTTCTGTCCCTATGAATGTGCCTATTCTAGGTTCTCCTTACAAATGGAGCCATACAGTATTTGCCCTTTGACAAATTTGCCCTATTTCACTTGGCATAATGTCCTCAAGGCTCAGGCAGGCTGCAACAGGTGACAGAACATCCTTCATTTTTAAGGCTGAATAATATTCCATTGTAGGTGTAGACCACATTTGGTGTATTCATTCACCTGCTAATGGACACTTGGGTTGCTATTGTGATTAATGTGGCTATCGCAAACGATGCTTCTATGAACAGGGGTGCACAAATATTTCATCAAGTTCCTGCTTTCAGTTTTTTTGGATACTCTGAGGTGGAATTACTGGACAAAGTAGTAATTCTATTTTTCATTAAAAAAAATTTTAAAGTTTATTTATTTTGAGATCAAGTGCAAGTGGGATAGACACAGAGAAAGAGGGGACAGAGAATCCCAAGCAGGCTGTGCATTGTCAGTGCAGAGACTGACGTGCGGCCCAAACTCACAAACCGTGATCATGACCTGAGCAGAGACCAAGAGTTGGATGCTTGACCTACTGAGCCACTCAGGTACCCCTCTGTTTTTAATTTTTGAGGAACCACCGTTCTGTTCCCCATGGCAGCTGTGTTATTTTACATTCCCACCAACAGTGAACAGGGGTTCCAATTTCTCCACATCCTTGTTGGTACCTGTTATTTTCCGTTTTGTTTTCATGCTGACAGTAGCTATCCTGGTGGATGTGAATCTAATAGAGAGTTTTGGCTTTCTTCTTTATGCTTCAATCATACCTAAAGGCTTTCTAAAGAAGGACTTTGGAGCCATGAGAGGTAAATTTCCTTCCACAACTAGAAAAGGCTATTTCCTGAGGACGTAAACAGCATTGAAAGCCTCCTGATGGTGAAACCAGGATCCTGAGGCATGAGGAAGAAAGGCAATAGTAGCATTAAAGAAATGCTCAATTATTTTCATCAGCAGCCTTCACTTCCTCTGTCAGATTAAATATGGGAGTATAATTCCCTGGGGACTATCAACCTGTTATTGGGCTAATAAACTACAGGCTCACACACAGTTTCCCAAGAGAAGACAGAAAAGCAAATAATTTGGTTGGCATTAACTGGGAGGCATTTTCTCAGTCTGAAGGCTTGTTACGTGTTCCAAAACACAGAGTCCATGGTTTCCAGGGATAAAAAAGTGGACAATCCGAGACTGTTCACTGGCTTTTTCTGAGCATTCTGATGTAGTTGTTTCTAAAAATAAATTATAGAGATACCAGGCTTTGAGGAGGCTGAAACAACTTTCATCCATCTTTTGAAAATACAATGTTGGTGAAGGTTCTTGTTTGTTGTGACTGAAAGGTCTCCATGCGTGACCTTTGAGGTCATCAGTCCAGTGACAGTACTCGTGCATTAGTTAGGGGGAAATGCCAACAGAATCCTCACGAGCCCTAAAGGTCGCTGGTATGGGGGAGGTTGTTGCTTCTTCTGAGATGATAGAAGTGAGGGTCAAGGGCCTTGCCCAAGGTCACAGAGCAGCTGGTGCAGAGCTGAGAGGCAGGAAGAACTTTGTTATTGGCCCCTCTTCAGGGCTTGTTCACACATCTCCCTCCTTGGCATGACAAGGTCCCATCAGGACTTTCCTCCTTTCTCCTGTCTTCCAGATAATGCACACCTAGCATATTAAGGCCAAAAGACTTAAGGAATAGGTGAAGTGTTTTGTTTTGTTGTTTTCAACATAAAATAGATGAGATGCCAGCAGGTGTCAGTAGAACCCCAGAGTTTAGTTGGGAAGTTGCACTAGGGGTGAGCTAGAGGCACATGAACTTCTTTGAATGTTTTCAGATTAAAAGAAGCCAAAAACAAAAACAAAAAGGCAACTTAGATAAGTTTTCTTGAATTGCTGAAAATAAGCACATATATTAACAGTCTACATCATGCCCCAAAAGATGCACCTTCAAGCCCAGGGCTGCATGTTTCTAGAAGGGTCGTTCCCTGACACACCTTGAGCACACTCATTGGCTCAGTGATGACACACCCACCCTATGATTCCTATTACACTGGGTGCCTCCCTCTGGTCTGGCCTTCGTGAGTGGGCCAGCACAGCCTGCATGCAGGGAACCAGCCCGAAGGATCAATTTGGATGTCCAAATCGGCAGTCTTTGCACTTCCCTGGCATGCTGTTCTTGTTAGGGTCCTCTCATTTTTTAATCTTTTCCAGGGCAGACAACCCCAGAATGTGCCACTCTGGCATGTGGATTTCCTTGAGCTGAAGACAATCAAGGCCCAATGAACTCAAGAAGAGCTTTTAACCTCTCTCTTAACTGCCTAAAAGAATTTAGTTAGGGGGCTTGTACGAGGAAGAGAGCTATTACCAAAGACAACAGTTTTTTCTGTTTTTCTTTTTTTGAACATAAGAAGGTCTTGTCAGGGGGCGCCTGGGTGGCTCAGTCATTTGAGTAGCTGACTTCAGCTCAGGTCACGATCGCACAGCTCCTGAGTTTGAGCCCTGGATCAGGCTCTCTGCAGATAGCTCAGGGTCTGGAGTCTGCTTAGGATTCTGTGTCTCCCTCTCTCTCTGCCCTTCTCCCGCTCATGCTCTGTCTCTCTCAAAAATAAACAAATTAAAAAAAATACAAAAAGGTCTTCTCCAAAGAGCATGATAATGATTTGTTTACCAAACATTTGCCCTTCCCATCTTCCTGTGAATTGTCTTTGCCTTTTTCTTTTTAAATTCATTTATTTATTTTGGGAGTGAGAATGCACATAAGCAAGGGAAGGGCATAGAAAAAGGAAGAGAGAAAGAGTCCCAAGCAGACTCCACAGTCAGCAAGGAGCCCTATGCAAGGCTCAAACTCACAAACCGTGAAATCATGACCTGAGTTGAAATCAAGAGTTGGACACTTAACTGACTGAGCCACTTAGGTGCCCCCGATTGTGTCCCTTGCCTTTGAAACCCCAGACCCTTACCCCCTTCTTCTCCTTGGCTCAGGATGGCATATAAACCTCAATTATCTGATTATCAGAGAGCCTTTCTTGTCTTGTGGGGGTCTTGTACACACATAATTAAATTTGGTTTTCTCCCGTTAATCTCTTTTTATTAAAGGTGGGTATCTCAGCCAAGAACTCAGAAGGGTAGAGGGAAATTTATTTTTCCTCCCTTACACCATGCACTAGGGGCAAACTATGAAGCTTTTCAAGTAAATATCTCCACAGGGTCTAAGGTTGCAATAGGACAAGACCCTTTATAAGGTGCTTAAGATGCAAAATTGCAACGTTTCACATATCTCCAGATGAATAATCAGTGGAGTACCTATATCTTTACACATTAAACTAGAAACTTGGTTTCAGACAGGCATTTGAGCTTTAAAGGGGTTCAGACTCTAAAATAAAGACACTGTAGGTAGAATCCTACGTGTTTTCTCTTATGGGTCCCTATATGCAAGGTGAATAATTTTAGTTGTTAAGATAAGTTAGGATTAGTTGCCATTAAATTGTCAATATTTAACTTTGAGGACAGGGGAAGCAAGACATTTTCAGCTGGTACACTGTTATAAGTAAACTACGTGGATATCACTCAGAGACCAGATTAGTAGTTTCTAGAGCTGGCTGTACATTGGAACCCCTGGGGAGCTTATAGGACAGTTTAGAAAGCTGGAAGTGGGGCACTGGGTGGCTCAGTCAGCTAAATGTCCAACTCTTGCTATCAGCTCAGGTCATAATCTCATGGTTCATGAGTTCGAGCCCCAAGATGGGCTCTGCACTGACAGTGTGAAGCCTACTTGGGATTCTGTCTCCTTGTCTCTCTGCCCCTCCCCTACTTGCACTCTTTCTCTCTCAAAATAAACAAACTTAAAAAAAAAAGAGGGGTGCTTGGGTGGCTCAGTCAGTTAAGCATCCGACTTTAGTTCAGGTCATGATCTCATAGTTGTGGGTTTGAGTCCCAGGTCGGGCTCTGTGCTGACAGTTCAGAGCCTGGAGCCTGCTTTGGATTCTGTATCTCCCTCTCTCTCTGCCCTTCCCCTGCTTGCTCTCTCTCTCTCAAAAATAAATGAACATTAAAGAAGAAGAAGAAGAGGAGGAGGAGGAGGAAGAAGAAGAAGAAATGCCAATTCTCAGGTCCCACGCAAAATCTACCCACACAGACACTCTGGGAATGGGGCCCAGCAACCTGCATTTCAACAGGCCCTCGAGATGACAATCATGCAGTCCTAGTATGGAGCATCTGGTACTGATCACAGATACAGATAACTGAAGAGGGTGTGGAGGTGGCCACAGGAGGATAGGCTTGTCTAGTTTTGTTTTTAAACAATTTTATTGAGGTATAATTTAAATATAATGAATTGCCTAGAAGCTTTTGATTCAAGTCTTTCAAATGCTAACTAACCACCCTTAGGGTGAGGACTGCCAATTGAGACACTTCAAATTTTAAACCTTCATTGCCCTGTTTTGGTTTAAATTCACACACACATGTATTAAAATATTAAAAAAAAAATTTTTAATGTTTACTTATTTTTGAGAGAGAGAGAGAGAGAGAGAGAGAGAGAGAGAGAGAGAGAGGGAGGAGGGGCAGAGAGAGAGAGGGAGACACAGAATCCAAAGCAGGTTCCAGGCTCTGAGCTGTCAGCACAGAGCCCAATGTGGAGCTTGAACTCACAAACAGTGAGATCATGACCTGAAGTCTGACACTTAACTGACTGAGCCACCCAGGCACCCCTGTGCTAAAGCATTGCAAGGAAAGTTACAAGCATTGCAAATGCAGAGCAGGCAGCCAGAAGGAAGTTGGTTCAAAGGATGTTCCACAGGAAATCCAGCTGCTGGCAACATTCCAGGATCTCAGGAGGCAGCAAGAGATGGCCCTGCGGATGCCAGTTAGAAGTGACAGCTCCCCCAGGTTCTGAGAGAGGCAAGCACAGAATCTGGACAGGCCTGGGCTTTGGGAAGAACACTTATTGGAGAACCGGTAGAGAAGCAAGACGGAAGTCTGTTTCCCAGAGCTGGGGTACATGATCAGAACATAACCCACACCACCACTGGTCCTGTGGATGAGGGAGCTTGAGTCAGGCTGAGGACAAAGCACAAGCTAGCACATCCCCACCCCCAGGTGGGACCTGTGTGATATTCCTCAGGCACTCCTGGCTGCCCAAAACACAAAGGAAAGGAAAGGTTAATTGATAGAGATCACAGTCATACAGGACATGAGTCTCCATCAGTTTACAAATATCTTAGTAAATTATGAGAGAAAGGCAATCTTAACAATTAGCCTAATCTTCAGAAATCTGTAGACTCAGTTTCCGGGGGCCCTAACATCACCCCTCCATAGTGATGTAGGAACAAAGGCAAGAAGGAAATGACAGGTAAAATTAAATTTCCTTATAACCTGCAGCCCATTGACAAATACTTGAGGCAAATACAGATTGTACCATTTCTCCCGGAAGGTCCTACTGTCATAATGTTAATGCCTTACTAGAGGGAAAACAACCTTAGCTTGACAATAGCTAGGCCTCCAGTATCCTGTGAGTCTTCTTTAGCATATGGAAATCTCTTTGGAAACTTCCCATTTGCTTCTACCTTCCCAACTCCATAGTATATAACCAGTCACTCCTCACAACCCCAGTGCAGCTCTTTCTGCCCATGGGTCCTGTCCCCGTGCTTTAATAAAATCACCTTTCTGTATCAAAGACGTCTCCAAGAATTCTTTCTTGGCCGTCAGCCCTGAACCCCACCAACACCCCCAAACCTCATCAGAGAGTCTGGTGATTTAGGCAGGACTTGACAAAAAAAAAATCACATTTTTAAACCTTCAAATGTGCTCATCTAGGATTCTGAATCCATTCGGAAATTAAATAGAAGCAGATCTACCAATGTTTGCATATCACAGACCAACTTCTACATCAGATTAAGAGGGAAAAATAAAACTTTCTCTTTCACATCATCGACTTCCTCCGGGTTCTCCTAAAGAGAGGAAAATGCAGGCAGAATGCACTCAGTGTCAGTCATAGGAGATATCCATGACAGTGCTGGAAATTCCCTTCTGGCCTGGGACAGAAGGCAAAGTGGGAGACAAAGACAGCCTTGATGGCAAGAATGAATCGGGCATCGGAGCCTGAAAGTCACCACAGTTGCTACCCTGAGAGAGAGGAGTACAAGATAACAGAGAAGCGGAGGACTCTTATGCATAATCAAGGAGCTAAATTTGGCAAGCCTAGATACAATTCAGCAGAAAAAACCCAGGATCAAAGGGGAAATTAAGGAGCCTGTACTAATGACCAAAGTGAACTACTGAAACTGGCATCCAAACAGCAATTGGGAGTTTCGCAGAAAAAACAAAAGCTCAGTAGAGAGACAGCTAAATGGTAATCTCAAAAGCCCTTGGGAAGTCAATAATAATTCTGATAAACTTTTCAAATCTAAAAGACCCAAGAGAAGAAAAAAGGAAGAACAACTGGGGTCCTTTTCTCTTGACATCATCTGAGCACCTTCCAGAAAATACAAGTTTTTCATCTTGCTGTTCTCCATCCACAGAGTAAAACTGATCAAGGTAAAAGGAGGAAGGCATTAAGTGCCATCTGATGCTTTTTCTTTTTTACATCTGTTAATTTATTTTTGAGAGTACACACACACACATGTGTGCACACAAGTTGGTGAGGGGCAGAGAGAGAGGGAAATACAGAATCTGAAGCAGGCTCCAGGCTCTGAGCTATCAGACAGAGCCCAAAGCAGAGCTCGAACCCATGAACTGTGAGATCATGACCTGAGCCAAAGTAGGTCACCTAACCACTGACTGAGCCACCCAGGTACCCCAAAGACCTCTAATTCTTAAATCACCTTCAGAGCATGGCAAACGAGTATTTGGGCAGGAAATTAGCTGCCAGGAAGGAGTATATGTGGCTGTGTTTGAAAGATAAATTTGGATGGGCCTGGATAATATTTATCCTTTTCTAGTCAAAACTAGTGTAGGCACTCACAGATAGTCAAAACAGTCTCTTAGCCTGGCTGGTTATCTTGACAACACTGGGTAGTTAGGTCAAAAAGAACCTCTAAATAGTCATAAGAAATGGGAGGACATCGTGCTGTTCTGGATCATCATTCAGAAGCTGAAGTGTCAAATTCTCCTACCAATTGGATTCTGTTCATTATCATTCCAAGAGGCAATTTTTGCATTGCCTAAGCTGTCCTAGTGTATCTATAGTACCTTCTCTCAAATAGCACATCTAATTCCAGATATGTACTCCAATAAATACACTGTTGAAGGGAATCAAGATACGCCACCCCAAAATATGACGCTTTGGTCCAAAAATTATTTTGAACTGAAGGCATCTGAATTCCTGAAATCCCTTTTGTGACTAAAAGCAGATCCTGCCTGAAAGAACCCCACTGTCATAAATCTAGATCCAGGAGTGGCTCTAACCTTCCCTTCTGGAAGACGAAAACTTGGCACCACACTCTAACAGAAATGGTCATAAAATTCTCATGTCCATCTATTCTCAGGGCTCATTTATCTTTCCTAAAAGTCATTTGTTCTCCTGTAAGTAGCCTTTGCCCCTTTCTTTCCCCTGCTAAGAGGAGGTACAAACTCTTAAATATCCCTGCTCCTTTGGCTATTTAATTCCTTCATAAAATTAATAAATTAATAAAATTATTTTATAAATTAATAAAAAATTAATAAATTTGTATGCCTTTTCTCTGTTAATTTGTCTTTTGTCAGTTTATTTCACAGACCCAGCTGAAGAAACACAAACTAAAAATGGAGGTACATCTATACACTCAGAATACATTAATGCCTTAGGTTCATTTGTGCCTACAGACTTTATAATGATATACGATGCTCTTTCCTGACTTAACAGAGCAAGCAGCTCCAATCTTACAAACTCTAGAACTCATTCACAAACAAAATGAGATATTTGCTTTATTTTATGCAACATTTTTTTTGGCATCTGCAAAGAGAACTCTAAATTAACTGTAGAATTTTAAGATATTAAGAAAACCAAGAGCATTACCCTATGCCAGTCAGAAACCAGTTTTGTGAAAGCGCACTTTTGGTCACAGCTGTCAAATCTGCAAAAATCCTGGTGGTAAAGGAAGAGCAAATGGCTGGTGAATTAAAAGGTATTCGTGAAGTGGTTTCTCTGGCTGATGCCTGTATTGTCAAGCTCTGAAGTCACATTCCTCCTGACCTGGACCAGCTGACAGAGGTGGCAAATTAAGACATGCAAGACATGCCAAAATGAACACTAACGGTATCTCTACACGCAGAGGCTCTGTGATAAACATAACCCATCAGGGAGCTGCTGGCCAATTCTTGCCTATGTAGCATCAACCTACATAGCTCAGGCAAATCAAATCTATAGGTAATCCTATAAACTAAATAGGGACTTGCTATAGAAGATGCTAAAAAGGGGCCAACCTTCATTACCTTTCCATCCTTTATGGAAATCTTTCCCCTAAACTTCCCATGCAAAGAAGGAAGGAAGGAAGGAAGGAAGGAAGGAAGGAAGGAAGGAAGGAAGGAAGGAAGGAAAGAGGGAAGGTCAGAGAAGAAATGTGACAGCAGGAAAATGGAAAGAAAAAAAAGAATATTTATGACAGAGATGAACAAATGAATGCCTAGATTACGTTGCTTTCATACTTCCGGGAAAATGTGGGGCTGAGAATGCCTCTGTGACCTTGCTTGTTGACCGTTTACTGGAAAGCAATAGTTCTGCAAGAGTTTCATTTGTGTGCCTTCAACAGGCAAAAAATCCCACAAAACAACAACAACAGAAAAACAACAACAAAATACCAGTTTGGTAAATAGCTGAATACCACCCCCCTGGGGCTGAGATTCCTACCAGGATAATAGTGCTTCATGGAGCACTACAGTGAAGAAACCTAACAAGGCTTTCTCGTGCTTCATTGACCAGGGAGCCTCCTTTAAATGCAGGCTTTTGTGAGGAATCTATTTTGCAGTTCACCAGTTTGGGAAGGGCTGCCTTATGATTTCAAACGTCTACAGGTAAGGACGTTAACTTTTACCTCAACAGTAGAGTAAAATCATACAACGTTCAGGTAGAAGTGGTTGGGCAGTAACAGAATACAGGATCTAGAGTGAATCTGATGCCTGGCTTCAAGACATGAGCTCTGCCACTTACTGGCTGTGTGACCTTGGGCAAGTTACTCAACCTCTCTGGGCCTATTTCTTCCTCTGCAAAATGATAATCATGCACAGCCCAGAGGACTGCTGTGAGAGTTCAATGAGATAATATATGTAAAGCACTTTGAACATTACCTGGTATTCAATATAAACTAAAAAATTCCATTGCTGCTGTTCTTACTGTAATTATTGGGGGTCACTGGTCAGCATTTCTGTAAAGGGCCAGAATATACATAGTTTAGGCTTTAAGAAGGCCACATATGATTCTCTGTTTTATAGTTTTTATGTTTTGTTAACAACTTTTTAAAAATGTAAAAAGCCATTCTCAGCTCACTGGCTATACAAAAACTAAGGCTGAGGGCTGGGTTTGGCCCATAGGCTGCACTTTCCCAGCTCCTGATTATTTTTATTTTTACTTTGAGAGACAGAGAAAGCGTGAACAGGGGTGGCGCAGAGAGAGAAAGAGAGAGAGAATCACATCCCAAGCAGGCTCTTTGCTGTCAGCGCAGAGCCCGATGTGGGACTCCATACCACAAACCACGAAATCATTACCTGAGCTGAAAATCAGAATCAGACACGTAACTGACTGAACCACCCTGGGGCCTCTGCCAGCCTGATTATTAAACTTGCCCCAGATTATAGTGCTCAGAGGCAATAAGGTCTCATCTCAGATGAGGTGTCCCACCCATCTCCTCATTCATCCTATTTTTTTAAAGATCAGAAAACACACGAACACATGTAAGCTCTTTTTACACATACACTATGTTCACAGTGGCAATTTCTGCCAGCAGTAAAAAAAAAAAAACTGGAGCTATGCGTTAAGGAGCGGAGCAGTTTAAAGCCGGTGACATTTTTCTCTCCCAGGGCCAAAAGGTGAAATCCAAACGTCACATGATACTTCTGGAGCAATTAGAGTAACTCACTTTGCATTCCCTTGGTGGAGTCATTTGATAACACTCTCAATTAGGGCAAACTGAGCAGCTCTGAGCTGGGTCTAGAGCATAGAGTCTCTTAGGAAACCTGTCCAGTTCATGAAACACAACAGGGGGTGGAGAAGGCCCCTGTGACGAAAACTTGTCCCTCACAAAGCCCCCACATTCTGTACAGGAGCACCCAGGGGACTCATTCTAAAGATGAGCTGGTAACACCAAGAAAACCTACCTCAAAGATCATGGGGATTTACAATTACACCGAAGCCCAAGAAAAGATTTTAAAGACCAAGGAAATGCACGTGATAGAAATTTTAAATGATAAAATACAGTACATTAAACTCTATAAACAGTATGAGCCCAACTGTGTATGAAAGAAAATTGTGTGAATTAAAAAGACACATTGGGGTGGCTGGGATGGGATTGGAGGGATCAAGAATGGGGTTTCCTTTGGGGGCTGGACGATAGGTTCTAGAACTAGACAGAAGGGGTTGTTGCACAACACTGTAATCTACTAAATGGCACTAAATTGTCCACTTACTTCTAAGTGGCACATTTTGCATTATGTGAATTTCCCTTCAATTTAAAAAAAGACACAGAAGATGGGGTAATGCACTCTGGCGGAGCGGGGGAGGGTGGTTCTTTTCCTCTGTGTCCTCTTCTGCACTTTCTACTCGAATGTACTGGAAGTACCCGCTCTACCATAAGCAATACTCCCTCTGCCTTCGGAAAACGCTTGTGAACAATACAAAAATGCATGGTCTGTGCAAATGTTTAAAATGAATTTGCCGGTGTGCTCAGGATTGCTGCAGACTGGGGCTCTAAGCCACACTTTCCTCCTCTTACTACCCCAAAGAGACCTCACTGATGCAGGTGAGAAAACTGCCTAAAAGGACAGCAAAATCTCTTCTAGCTCCAGTGTCCGGTTCCTGAATGTGAACTTTGACAAGGAGCTTTATTTTTTTTTTTAACGTTTATTTTTGAGAAAGAGACAGAATGAGCAGGGGAGGGGCAGAGAGAGAGGGAGACACAGAATCCAAAGCAGGCTCCAGGCTCTGAGTTGTCAGCACAGAGCCCTATGCCAAGCTCAAACCCATGAATCGTGAGATCATGACTTCAGTTGAAGTCGGATGCTCAACCAACTGAGCCACCCAGGCACCTTCTTTTCTTTTTAAAGGTTTATTTATTTTTGAGAGAGCGAGAGCACACAGGCAGGGAGGGGCAGAGAGAGAGGGAGACAGAGGATCCCAAGCAGGCTCCATGCTGATGGTAGCGAGCCCGACGCCAGGGCTCATACTCGGGAACCATGAGATCATGACCTGAGAAGTTGGACGCTTAACCAACTGATCCACGCAGGTGCCCCAGACAAGGAGCTTAACTTTGAAGTAAGTCTGGTGCCATGAGAATCGATAGTTAAAATCCACCATTGACTACAAAAGAAATTTGAGAATTCCAAAAAAACAAAAAAAAACCCCACGAAGATAGGTGTTTTTAGAATGGCAAGGGGCTACAGATGCAGCACACAGGGACAGCAGGCCAGGGCTGGCTGGTCCACAGACACAGCCCGAGGGCCCCCAACTAGCAAGTGAGCTCCTTTATGTTGTAGGATCCACAGCGGGACCTGTGGCATACACATTCTCAGAGAACCTATTTTAAATAAATTTATTGTCCTTTCCCCCCTCTGTCTCGATGTCACTAGGCCCTCACTTTCTGATAACTGTATCCGTATATCATACTCCCAGCTAATCAGACTTAAAATCTGTCTCCCCCATAGCTTCTCTCCCCTTACCCAGGAACAAGCTCTCTGGATTCCGTGTTCAGAGGTGTCTCAGGCCTCCCTCCGTGGGTAACTGGTTGCAGCCAAGTACAACTGATTTTCTTGAATTCTATCTCAGGACTTCTCAAACCATAAGTACATTCGGAATCTTATTCAAATGCTGATTCCGATTCCTCAGGGCTGAGGCAGGGCCTGAGATTCGCTCAGAGTTCCCAGGTGCTGCTGCTGAGACCCAGATGCTGAGGAGAGATGCTCTCAGCCACATGTTACTACCATGTGTTGATCTGAGAATGTAGAGTATGTTGTATCCCTCCCATGACACCAGGCATGGCCTTCCCTTGCCTCCCTAGAATCATCAGGATGGATTCCACAAGCATCTCAGCTTGGCACTCCCAGCAGGTCACAGGCTTGGCCTGACTTTCGAATTTTCCAATGAGAAGTGTTCACTCCAGTCTTCACCCTGGATCTACCACTGCAGTTACAATATTCCTCTGCTTCTGAATCTCTACTCATGTCTTCACCCTGCCACATGCACAGCCTTCTGTCTTCTGGTGACTGCACACTGAGGACATCACCATAAGGGGACCAGCAGGCCCTCCCTCTTTTGGGTACAAAGTCCTGCCTCTTTTGCGGAAATACTTTTCTCCCCCACTCCCTCTCTAACCACAGAACCTCCCATCCTAACAGTTTGAAGACTGGCCTTAGAGATGGGGATGTGACCTACATTAGACCAAAGACTTCCACGTGTATACAAGTGCCCTCCAAACAACTGATCCATACTGTCCTCGGCATCTAATATACTTTCTCTTGCAAAGAGATTCCTTAACTCTTATAGAAGGAAATAACTTTAAGGGTCACTTGGTACGACTCTTTTTTGTTTGTGAGAATAAAAAAGCCCATGTAGTAGAAATGATTTGTCCAACTTTAGAAATCATCACACACACGCGCACACACACACACACACAAAATTCTTGGATGAATAGCTGGATGAATGAAGGTACAAAGGAAAAAAAATGGGCATCTTTTTTTTTTTTTTTTAGT
The DNA here is from genome assembly GCF_027475565.1 of Acinonyx jubatus. Lineage (NCBI taxonomy): Eukaryota > Metazoa > Chordata > Mammalia > Carnivora > Felidae > Acinonyx > Acinonyx jubatus. The sequence goes on along the minus strand of NC_069388.1, from coordinate 34,555,949 downwards.
TTTTTAAAAAAATTTTAACGTGTATTTATTTTTGAGAGAGAGAGTGGGACAGGCAGAGTGGGAGCTGGGGAGGGGCAGAGAGAGAGGGAGACACAGAATCTGAAGCAGGCTCCAGGCTCTGAGCCGTCAGCACAGAGCCTGACATGGGACCCGGACCCGTAAGTCGTGAGATCATGACCTGAGTTGAAGTCGGACACTTAACCGACTGAGCCACCCAGGCGCCCCAACAGACACCTTTATTTAAAATGTCAGTGATGGGGCGCCTGGGTGGCGCAGTCGGTTAAGCGTCCGACTTCAGCCAGGTCACGATCTCGCGGTCCGTGAGTTCGAGCCCTGCGTCAGGCTCTGGGCTGATGGCTCAGAGCCTGGGGCCTGTTTCCGATTCTGTGTCTCCCTCTCTCTCTGCCCCTCCCCCGTTCATGCTCTGTCTCTCTCTGTCCCAAAAATAAATAAATGTTGAAAAAAAATTTTTTTAAAAATAAAATAAAATGTCAGTGAAATGAACACATTAGGTAAATATCAGCATTCATCTTACTGTAAGTACATTCATGCTGCATGTTGGCTGAGGTCTAGACCTAAGGTTCTAAATGAGCCACAGACAGATCTGTCATTTGGCATACATGGCATTTAAAAATGAACATAGGGCACCTGGGTGGCTCAGTCGGTTGAGCATCCAACTCTTGGCATTGGCTCAGGTCATGATCTCATGGATTCATGAGTTCAAGCCCCACATCAGGCTCTGTGCTGACAGTGTGGAGCCTGCTTTGGATTCTCTGTCCCCCTCTCTCTCTGCCCCTCCTGATTTCGAGCTGTCTCTGTCTCTCTTAAAATAAATACATTTTAAAAAAATCATTAAAAAATGAATATATTTGTCAACATTTTAACAACAGATTTCATGTAAAAAAAATCCAGATGTCTAGTATCTTACGGACAAAATATCAGCATCTCCAACAATCTAGCAACCTTAAGGCCCATGTTCTTAGATAATTGGAAAACTGGTTGAAGCAGATGCTGCCCTCCACCCCCTAGAGGGTGTATGTACCCCCCCAACTCGCTACTGTCTACACTATCCCTTGTCATCACCTGGCATTTTTTCATTATTTACATCATCTTCCTGGCTTCTGTAGGCATCTGAGTTTAAAACTGGTGGTTTAAAGGAACTACAAATTTTGTTGACATGGCAATGAAGCACTAAGTTCAGAGCTGACAGAGCACCACCATGGATGAGACACCGAAGTACTGAGTTCTGGGACAGATGGTCTTTACAAGCACAATGAGAACCGAGGGAGCAAGAGAGATGGAAGGCGGTTGTGGGAGGCCCAAGGAGACAAGTTTCACCCACTCCACAGATTAACCAATGAAGGCAGCCCTCCCTCCTGAGGCAGAGAGAGGATGATGGTTTCTAAATTCAACCCAGCAATAAGCCAAATGAACTCCATTATCCTCATTTGGCAAGAAGAAAACACCTAGGAAGGACAGGGCACTTAAAGCTTACAACATGCACCCACACACTGGCTGATTCACAGCTCTGTCCTTAAGAGAGCTTTTTAACCGGCCATCACTGCTTTGTTTCACATGAGTTCAAAAACGGTTTAAAGTAAAAACAAGAACATGTCAACTTTCAGTTTTGGAAACATGAGAACACAAGCACACACACATCCTATCCCAGACTTGAGCCTCAAAAAACACTGAGGCAAACGGGTGAAAAACTTTAATCAATCAGAACACAGGAAGCTGAGATTAATAATTTAGCTACTTTAGCATTCCAAAGACATTGGCTCAGGTGAGCCGGGGTAGCAGACCAAGGAGTTAGAGAAGCAAGATATAAACACTCCTTGCTAAGCTTCTCCACAGGGCAGTGCTTCTCACACTTGGGTGTGCACCAGAACCGCCTGGAGAGCTAAAATTGGTTAGAGATTCAGTAGGGCCAGGGCCTGAGAATCTGCATCTCTGATTAAGTTCCCAGGTACTGCTGGAGCTGTTAGTCTGGGGACCACACTTTGAGAATGACTGGCATATATAATACAATTAAAATTGTACGCTGGGGCTCCTGGGTGGCTTAGTTGATTAAGCGTCCGACTTCAGCTCAGGTCATGATTTCATGGGTCCTGCATTTGAGCCCCGCATTGGGCTCTGCACTGACAGCCTAGAGCCTGCTTGCCATTCTCTCTTTCCCTTGTTCTCTGCCCCTCCCTCACTCATGCATTTTTCTCTCTCAAAAATAAATAAATAAACTTTAAAAAACCTGCATGTCACGAAACAGCATCTTAACAGGGAGTGCTCTGAAAGAAAGCTATTGCTTGGGTCACAGACACTAATTCATTTTAATGGTGCTTTTTGTGTTCTTACCGAGTGAATTCTAATCAATGGCTAGGTCGGTAGAATCCACAGGTCTATAGATTAACCTGTTTGCTGTAGTCAATCAATTTGATAAAAACTTGTGTAAGTTCAAAATCACTGTGGTTTTTGGACTAAGTCCATTTGTATGCTAAACCAACAGGACTGAAACGTCACCCTGCATCAGAATCACCTGGCAGTTTAGTTTAAAACAGATTACTACTGGGTTCTGCCTCCCAGAATTTCAGATTCCATGGGTTGAGAGAATTAGGTGTTTGTTTATTTTTGAGAGAGAGAGAGAGAATGAGAATATCAGAATCTGAGCTGTCAGCACAGAGCCTGGCATGGGGCTCGAACTCACAAACTGCCAGATCATGACCTGAGCCAAAGAGGTTTAATGGACTGAGCCACCCAAGTACCCCATGGAATTTGCATTTTTAAGAGGCTCCCAAGGTGAGGCCAGTGGTCAGATCCCTAGGAGAAACTCTGTGTTTGGGAGGAAAAACAACAATAACAACAACAACAACAACAACAAAAAAACTGAGGGGAGACAGGTTCTTTAGGGCCTTTGCCACGAACCTTTGTAGTAAGCCTTCCACTCAACATTATTCAAGTTCAGCAAAGCGGTCTTGGTGTTCAACCCAATTTACTAAACTAAGCTTTTATTACCTGCAATAAATTATCTGACTTTACCTTTTTTGTAAACAAAAGAGAACACATAACAGTTTTGAAACTTAATTTCTATAGTACTTACTGATGGGCTTATTTGAGGACTTACTTACAAAGCCTAATTTATAGAGTTTGCCAAATATTTACAACCTGCGTGAAGTATAATGAGCAGTCTGGAAATTGTCTAAATTCAGTGTAAATCTTTGCATTTTGAACCTCATAAAAACAGCTTATTTTTGTAATCAAAGGAAAATTCAACTTAGTATAAAATAACACACTTATTTTTGGGGATTTTAAATGAGGGCTGCATTTCCATCTTATGTACAGTGACTCTGTGATTTCAGTTTGCTGTGCCGCACCAGCTGTAACGTGATGAAAGACATCTGAACTCCCTTCAACAAGCCAGAGACAAAATCCTTCCAAGCTGGTTGCATTCTTTTTTTTTTTTTTTTAATTTATTTTAGAGAGAGAGAGTGAGTGTGAGCTGGAGAGAGGCTGAAGGAGACAGAGAATCTTAAGCAGGCTACCTGCTGAACAGGGAGCCTGACACAGGGCTTGATCCCATGAGTGAGATCATGACCTGAGCTGCAATCAACAGTCAGAAGCTTAACTGACTGAGCCACCCAGGTGGCATCACCACCCCCCTGTACCACCCCCCTGCTCCGGAATTGTGTTTCTAACTAAGGAATGCAGTTGTCATAGTCAGTATTATTTGCAGAGATGAGAATCATCTGCAGAGGTAGGGGGAGGAGAGGGAGAGGGGGCAGGGGAGTGTGGGAGGGGTGGGTTTTATTGTAGTTTAGAAAAAAACTGGAAACCACCATCATGTGACTGCTTTTACTCATGGGCATTCTAAGCTACATCTCATACTCACGTATTACCCAAAGGCACAGGTGTTTGAGGAAGAAGTGCTAGCAATCTGTTAGCCATTCCTTTAAATAGAGGGTTTTTAAGGAGAGGAAATAAAAGCTAAATTTTCTAACTGGAATGATGGGAAGGATTTAGGCAAGCAGAAAAATAATGATCTAAATTGGAGAGAGGAAAGACACCAGGTTAAAACCTCCAGTCTTGTCATGGATTCTCAGCAACAGTCCCATGACATCTTGCAAAGTGACTCTAAAAATAACACCATGGAATCCCAGATCTTTCCATCACATTTTCTCAGGCTTCTTGTGTAAAGAGCGTTTGCCTAATTTTTCTTGGAGCTACACTGTACAAAACTGGAGGTGTATAGCAATGAGGGTTAGACATTTATCACCTGGGTTAGAATTTATTGATTCCATCAATATAAGGACCTCAGTAAAATGGGCATTTATCGAGCACCTACTGAATGTTGGGCACTGACCATTCTGAATGTTGGGGATGCAGCAGTGAACAGGACGTTGCCCGGATGTCAGGAGAGGAAGTGAATAAACGAATAAATGATATGTAAATAGTGATCAATGCTATGAAAACAACCCAGCTAGATAAAGGAGGGAGAGCCGCAGTATGGCAAGAATGGGAGCTAAGGCGATATTCCAGAAGAGACGTGAGAAAACGTGAGCAAGAAAGCAGTGCATTAACTGGCGGAAGAGTGTGTTCCGGACAAAAGGAATAGCAAATGTAAAGTCCCTGGAGCTGGAGGGAGATACTGAAGTAGAGAGAGGGAGACACGGGCAGAAAGGGAGAGTGAGGGTGGCTTCCTGTAGGGCTTTGTAAGTCTTACGGTGATGTGATCTGAATTCCGTTTTAAAAGCATCCCTCCAGTTGCTATTTTGAGAACAGACTAAAGAAGCAAGTCCAAGGCAGAGAAACCAGGAGAGACAGGACACTGGCCTGGCGCACGCTGTAGTGATGGGGTGATGGGAAGCAGCTAGATTCTTGATACAAGGCTGTTTGTAATGGGCTGATGCAGAGGACAAAGGCGGCACTGATGGCCTCAGCTGCTTGCAAGGACTGTGGGTGAAGGGTCTAGATTTGGACGTAAGTTTACAATACTGTTAGACAGTTATTCTGTAGAGGAGAAAGGATGTAGCATTGAGCTCGAATCTTCCAAAGAGGTACAGTCGCATGGCAAGCTCTTGGCTCTTTAAGCAGAGAAGGCGGCTGAAGAAAATACAAGCCAAGCTACAAAGATGTCTTTTATACCCATACCTCCTTCTACTGTAGGAAAGCATAACCATATTTTCCCAGTCACATGTACAGGAAAATAATCTGTATTTGAAACCTCAACTCTGAAGAACTCAGATACCATGCAATAGTATGGACTCGTAAGTGGCGCCTGGGTGGCTCAGTCAGTTAAACTTCCAATTCTTGATCTTGGCTCAGGTCATGGTCTCATGGCTCGTGAGTTCAAGCCCTGCATTGGGCTATGCACGGTCACTAGGGAGCCTGCTTGGGATTCTCTCTCTGTCCTTCCCCTGTTCGCTTGCTCGCTCTCTCCTCTCTCAAAATAAATAAACAAATAAATAAAATAAAATAAAATAAAATAAAATAAAATAAAATAAAATAAAATAAAATAAAATAAAATAAAATAAAATAAAATAAAATAAAATAAAATAAGATACCCACTTGAAATAAAAAGATAAAGAGCAGAGAACTTCTTGGGGAAGAAAGTAAAATGGCTCAAAGTCAGGAAAAGTTCCTCCTCCACATGAAAGCTGGTCCTCAATGGACAGTACATGAGACTGAAAAGTTGGCCCATTTGCCTGGATGAAAGGTTTGGTAAAGTGTTTTTTCAGAATGGTCAGGTCATTAGTGTCCTGAGAGCCCAGGAATTAAGAACAGAGTCAAGAATCTCATAGGATAAAGACTCCTAAGCAAATTCTATATTAGAAAGTCTCTTGACTGATCTCTCACTAGTCAGACCAGCACTCATCAGATGCTCATAAAACAAGCAAAACACTCTGACAACCCAGGGAATGCTAACCTCTCACAACTAGTAAGCAAATGTCCAATATGTTGGATCCTTTGTTCTAACCTTGCATGCTTACTATGAGTTACTTATGTTTGTTTCCAAACCTGTTCATATCCATTGTAATTAAAAAACTATATGAACCAGGGGTGCCTGGATGGCTCAGTTGGTTAGTCATCTGAATTTGGCTCAGATCATGATCTCATGGTTCGTGAGTTTGAGCCCGCCATCAGGCTCTCTGCCATCAGTGCAGATCCGACTTCAGATCCTCTGTCCTCCAATCTCTCTGCCCCTCCCCTGCTTGCACTCTCTCAAAAATAAAAACATAAAAAAAACCCATATGAACCAACGAAATACGCTCGTGGAAAGAAAGAGAGTTGTTCCTTCTCTAAGTTGGATATTTTGGAAAGATGTCTTTAAAAGCGAGTTGCTCAACATGTTTTTTTCTCAAACTGTGTGGACAACAATAGGATTAGAGAAAGGAGTCATAAAGTTGTAGGGTTCTGCACTCCCATTGCTTCATGAATGTCTTTAAAAGCCTCACTTCAACTTCAAAGAAACCAAACTGGATATTTGAGGCAACAAATGCCTCATGGGTGAGATATAGGCAAAAACGACATGGACCCCAATCCACAGACCCATACTGAATGAAGATACTTCATACCTGATATTAAGAGTTTGGCCAACAACCAAATCACATTATATGCTTCCAGTTAAAAGAAAGTGTCTAATTTATGTATGTGTTATTTTAAAAGATGCTGACTTGTTTTAACGGACTTTTGTGAAAAACTGACCAGGAACACAGGGCAAGAATAGAAGGCAGTTAGCGTATCATGTGGCACCAGGATTCCAGGCTCATAGCCTGTAATCATGCTTCAGTGGTATCACAAAGTCACAAGTGCCATTTCAGACACACGGGACATCACCACATTTCTCACTTAACCAGATCGAATTTGTGAGTTCTGCCATCACTGTGACCCGAGGTCATTACATTTGTTGTATTCTGTATCAATCCTCTCACCTTGATGGCTTGTGTGTTCTGTTAGGGATTGTAACACATACATAGGAATAGAAATAAGATGGTGGGGACGGGGAAGATAGTGTCAGTGCTGGAGGTAGCATAATGATATGAACCATGCAGTTTTTTTAAGTTTTGATATCAGGAAGTAGGCAAGATTATCCACATAAATGTATACTCAATAACAAGCTTTTTCACTTTCTTCTCCTCCACATGTCAAAGCTTCAGTGGAAATGCTACCAAGAAAAGAAACCCAAATCTTAACTTTTAGTACATACCCTCTATCTCAAAGATAGACATATATACGACCTACTCATGAGTATGGGTCTCCAAACATGGTTCTGAAGCAAAATGGACTAAGATTGATAGCAATCAAACCATGGAAAGCAAAAATGTTATGGGATTTACTGATTTAAGCCATCTTCCCAGGACTGTACTTGCCCAGGGCATCAGGTGGGGTGGCACAGCCAGAGCATCACATGGGAAGTGAGAAGGCCTGGGCTTTAAACCAGACTCTGGCCTAGCCCGCTGTGTAGTCTTAGTTGAGTTCTGCTAACTCCTTGGCCTCACTCTCCTCATCTGAAAAATGAAGCGTTAGGAAGTGCTTTCTAAACTCCATTTCCTGTCCTAATAATATTCTGTGACCCTGTGATCCTAATAGCTAACACTCATCAAAGGCTTTCAATGAGGGACACTGCACTAAGCCCTTTCCAAGTAGTAACTCATGCAATCCTCATGACAATCCTAATGGCAGATACTTTGGTATTATTCCCATTTTACAGATGAAGATAATGAGGCACAGAGAGGTAAACTGTGTGCCTAAATCACACAGCTGCTAAGGGGGAAAGCCAGGATTTGAGCCCAGGCAACCTGATGCCAAAGCCCAAGCTTATACTGAGCCACCCTGCTTCTTGTAATGTGACGGGTTGATGAAAGCCAGAAAACACAGGTCTACAGAGCTGTCTTTTTGCAAAATGTTGGGCAGCTCAATACCTGCATCTGATTAATGAGACTTTTTCTTTGTGGGTGGTCAACATGGACTTCTGGGATTGAATGTTGCTATGGCAAACAGCCACTAAAAAAGACCTTTGTAGAAAATATGCAGACGTAAATGCCAAAAAGCAGGAACAATGTATGTTGACATCAGCAGGGTTCAAGAAACCATTCAAACTGGTGTTGATCTAAGCAAGATAATAAAAGAACTTAAAGGCTTTGCAATATCTATTCTCCCAAAGTGAAGCAACCTGGAACAACAGCACAAAACCCACAAAACCACCACAAGACAGAAACAAAGGCTTCCCTGTAACATGGAGCAACCATTCCTGGCTCCAAAGCCTAAGCCTGGGAGCTCCTCAGACTTCACCACACATCTGAGTCATCTGGGGTGGGGGTGGGGGGGGTTGCATCTTGTTAAAAAAGCAAAGATTCTGGATCAGGTCTGGGTGGATTGGCGACTCTAAAGTGTAAGGACCTTCTAGGTGAGGCTGTGTTGCTGGAATGTGGACCACACTTTGTGAGTGGGAGTAGAGAGCCTATAGGCTCTCAGAGTCTGTAGAACTCACTTCTGCCACCAGTAAGCTCTGGGTGCAGGGTTAAGTCTTCGAAGTCTGGTTTTGTCAGATGATCTTATCTGTACATTCCCCCCCCAGCTCTAAATGATGACTTTCTTATTCAATCCTACATTATAGGATTAAGTGGGAAAATGAAATGCCTCCCTTAGCCCCCAAACTCAGGTCTCTGCAATGGGAGAATCAAGGCTAAGGCCTCTTCACACCTACTACAGAAAGATGAGAGCTCTCTCTGTTCAGAGGTAAAACCACCCTGAAGACAAATGACTTGCAGCAAACTGATTTATGTTTGAGGCTTTCTACTTGGGACAAAATCTCTTTCAGACTTGCTTGCCAGGGCAATGGTACGCTAGGTATGGTATTAAAAGATGGATCATGATCCAATACTTCAATAACTTATAGGGGCAGGGATTGGAGCTTGAATATCTTTACCATCTAGACCTGAACTATCTACTATGATAGACATCAGCCATATGCAGCTATTGAACACTTCAGATGTAGCTGGTCTGAATTGAAAACACACATCACATTTTGAAGACCTGGTATAAAAAAATGTAAAATATGTCATTAATAAGTTTTATTTTGATTTCACATTAAAACAACGGTATTTTGGGTATACTGTGCTGAACAAACTATTTTATTGAAATTAATTTCACCTGTTCCTTCCTACTCTTTAAATGTTGCTGCTAGGAAAATGTAAATGATATCTGTGGCTTGATTTACATTTCTACCAGGCAGTGCTGATCTAGTCCCCTGCTATTCATGTGGTTCTCCGACCAGCATCATCGGTATCAGCTGGGAACCTGTTAGGGAGAATTTTGTCCCCATCTCAGACTTACCGAATCAGAATGTGCATTTTAACAAATTCCCAGGTGACTCCTGTGCACATTCTAGTGTGAGAGAGGTCCTGGGCTAGTTTTCCCTACAACATATCCACAGAGGTATTTGGATTCTTGGTATATGTGATACTCTAAAAGCATGGTGCTTGCTGAATTTTCTACACCAATGTTCAGCTAGGCAATGGAAATAGATTTTTTTAAATCTTAAATTACTATACAACTTTTAATATATAAATCAAGATGACATTATACATAAAGATTATGCACACCATCCATATACATCTGGGGGGGAAAGGGAGAGAGGTGCTTTCACTGAGGCTACCTTAGTTACTTCCGGATTTTCAGCCACCATGTATGTGAAACTGATGTTCACCAGATCTGTGCCACTGCAGACACAAACTATTCGCCCTTCCAGATCATTCTCTGACTTTCCAACAGCTTCAAGAGCAGCCAGGATTTTGGGATCCTGTATAGACATATATATACACACAGGAAAAAATTGTTAGATCAAAGCCTGGAGGAAACATTGCTCATCTGATGTAAAAACACACAGGACAAATGTTTTCTTTTTACCTAGAATGCCCAGATATCTAGCATTATTCTAAAGCTTGTAGAGGTAAAACTTATAACACTACACATTACTTGAACTCATTTGGTAAGAAAGGTATTATAATACTATTGATTTAGAAAACTAGGTGTGAGGGTCTGTCTTTAGGTTCTTGGTTGTAATTATTACAGCCTGGTATATGAAAATGGGATGGAAAGGTTGTGACTGGGACCTGCTTGTGTCCACAAAGATCAAAGGGGTCTCTCAGCAGAGGACAGTGACTGAGGTCTCATGCAAATAAACATGGGCATTGCCACGGCCAGCAATCAAGGGTCATTAAAAAATAAGATTAAGTCTGTCAAGTAACCTGGACACAAAAAGTATGCTCATCTCTAGAAGCCATGGCATCTTCATTTGGAATGATGACAGTATAATTTTACCCTAAATAGCAAATAAAATAGCATTTTGTCCTCCAGGAGAACTCAGAAGGAAATGCCAACATAGTTACACAGAAATTTTAACTAACATAAAAAGAGGACAGCTTTAAAAAAGACAAAGAGGAACAAAATGAGGAACATAATTTTGTTTTCAACATCTAAAAACCTGCAGGGCTATTATGAAAATGGGAATAAATACTGTGCTTTAATATTCTAGAAAAAAGCCAGCTTTTAAATTCCTAGCACCACTATGCAAACAGCTTCTTATTCAAACAAATCAATCACTGTGAAGAAGACTGATTTATATGCTCTGTCATCTTTTTCTCTCAGAGGCAAACTGAGCCTCCAAGGTGAGCCAATGTCTGCGTGCACAGGTGCACAAATATGAAACTACCCAAGCTATTTAAATTTCCACATCAACCACAGACCAGAAGTGACTCACTGTTTGCTGAAAAGAAAAAAAAAATGGCAGCGGAGGGAGGGGGCCCTTGACAAATTAATTTCTGAGTTAAGGAAACGGTTTCTTTGATGCTGATACCATGAAAGCATCTTCTCTTTGAAAGGTGAACAACGTTTCTAATATAACTAAATGTAATGCAATCCAAACCACCCAAAAGGTACAGATGAAAAGATTTCTTTAAAAAATTTTTTTAAATGTTTATTTATTTTTGAGAGAGAAAGACACAGAGCATGAGTGGGAGAGGGGCAGAGAGACAGGGAGACACAGAATCTGAAATAGGCTCCAGGCTCTGAGCTGTCAGCACAGAGCCCAGCGTGGGGCTGGAACTCACAAACCGGGAGATTATGACCTGAGCTGAAGTCGGATGCTTAACCCATTGAGTTACCTAGGCACTCCATAGATGAAAAGATTTCTGAACTGTGTGTTTTCTTAACTCCCAGCTGATGAGTTTGGGCAATAACAGGTTAAAATAGCATTCTAGAAACCTTTTCCAACCTAAGGAAATCTGTGTTTAGAAGAACAGCAAACACCAATCACAGGTACCTTTGGGGTGGCTCCCAATCGAATACTGTTGATGAGGGAGCATTCTAGAACTTGTCCTTCCTGAAAAGAGAGAATATAATACAGCAGTGAGGCAAAATCCTGCCAGACTTGTGGCACAGATGAGGTACATGATGATGAAGGCAACACCAATGACAGTAAGGTAGAGGGGGAATGAAAAATAAAGGATAGTAATCGCAATATCCAATGATCAGAAATAGTCAAGACCATTCAATTTCAATATATTCCATTCAAATATACATATATATGTATATGTTCATATATATGAACGTAAGTCTGCATAATTATTTATTATTACTTTTATAATAAAAGTGCTGTTACCTTTATGCATATAATACTATATTACTGGTGTGTGTGTGTGTATACATCATTAAATATATGTGTGTACATGAAATATTAAGTGGGAATAATGCTTTTATAGAATTCCAATTCTACTGTGTTAAATTCAGTTCAAAGATTCATTAAATGTGTGCACTGTGCTGTGTATTGAGTGAAGTCCTGGGGTATAACAAGATGACCATCCTCTTAATGTGCTTTTGAGCCTCAGCTTGAATATCTCTTCAAGGAAACCTTCCTAATTCCCAAGATTAAATCAGATCTGCCTGTTTTTAACTCTTGTAACAACCTGACCTTCTCTTTCACAGCACTCAATGACTTCTACTTTTTTTTGTAATGCCTGCTTTTTCTCCTAGACTGGAATCTATGAGGTCTAAGATATTGTCCTTGATCAGCACTGCATCCCCAATGCCCAGCACATGCAAGTACGTTTTTAAAATCTTGAAGTAATGAATAAGCATAGGGTCCATGCTCTCAAGAGGCATTCTGCCTGCTTGTTGAGAAATAAAGTAGTTTAAACCAGAGAGCAGGAAAGAACAACTTGCTGTTCTTGGGCCATACCTTGCCTTCACTTCTCCAGGTCAGAAAGAAGCCAAATTCATCCACTTTGAAGAGGCAGTTGGGTTCAAACACAAAGGATTCCTGTTAAAAAGAAATTTGTTGATCTGTATGACTCATACCACTTTGAATCTAATGAAAATGCAAGTACCTTTTAGCCTCTAAATAGGGAAAATGAGAAATCACGCTTTTGCATCCTAAACCTTAATGACCACATTTCTTATCATGGAGTATTTTCATCTTGAAAACTCTTTGCATTCACTTTTATATTGAAAGACTGATCACAGAGAATAAAGTTTCTCTAGGACATTGCAAGAAGAACTCAGAGAAGGAAGAAGGACTCCCAGATTCTAGCCAACTGGTCTCCCTCCACAAAAGAGGTACCATTGCCTGTATTTAATATAATATAAAAAACCAGGAGATAATTTTTTTAGTCTATGTTTTTTTTTTCTTTTTTGTCTACACAATTCAGCATTCATATGCTTACGCAGAAAACTGCTGAAATTTTTGCTTTTACGTCCAACCTCATTTGGTGTCCAGTAAACCAGAGCTTGAGCAGGGTTTTGAGCTACGCAAAGTGTAGTCCTTGGACCAACAGCATCAACTGTAGAGTCTAGGGCTCCAGCCCACATGGATTGAATCAGAGTCTCCAGGGGTAGAGCTCAGAAATCTGTGTTCCAACAACGCCTCCAGGTGATTCTAATGCACGCTAAAGTTTGAGAAGCACTGTTATGGCCTTTGACACCAGAAACTATGTTTGAAACCTACAGAATCAAAATCTGAATCAAGAAGGAATGTTAGCCACATGCAGGGGCCCAAGGGCAGCTATAATACACTTGGCAAAGGATCCCTGGTCTTTAGCAAGAAAGCGCCATTGTGCTTATGAGCGGCAGGAAAATTTTACAACAATGAAAGTAAAAGAATATTCAGGAAATGAACCCAGATACCTTCTGCCCTCTGACTGCATTGCACCAAGCCTTGGCACCCATGTGTCAACAAATCCACATGTCCTTCTCATCATGATCTAAAGAACTTGTCCTCTTAGATAATCACAGAGCAAACAATAGGGAACCTGTCTGCCAAACATGGATCAGGGCAGTGACTTAAAACAAATAAAGAGCAATTATAGGATTAAGACTTTAAGGGTAGTTCAGATTGCACCAATCAAAACAGAGCTCTCTAAATTTTAGGGAAGCAGAGACATTCATCAAGGTAAATCCAATGTCAAGATACTGGGACACCATAAAGTGTCAGAATTTGGAGTCCCAGGGGCCTTGTACAAAGTCAGACTTCAAATTTGTTTGGGTGGTCTTCTGACAGGAGAAGAATATCATACCCATTTCAATTCCATGCCAGTTACATGCTAAGCACTGCACACATAGCAATGGGAAATACAAAGAATGAGGGCATGGGATGACCTTTGTTTTTGGACTCAAAACCCAGTTCTGCCATTTATTTTTTATCGTCTCCTAGAAAAGCCCTTTCTAAGTCTCAGAATCCTTATCTAATAAATGGAGGTATTTACACATACCTTTCAGGCTTGTAGGAATTAAAGGAGTTGATAAACGTAAAGTACTTGACACACAATTACAATTCAGCAAGCTGTAGCTACTATCCATAATGTATGGTTCAAATTTACATTTGTGGCAGCAAATTACTAACAACATGATATTGCCAATACATGACCCACAATGATACCACTTTGAATGGTGCGACCTTTTTGAAAAGGCTTGACCCAGAAGATTACACTTTACATAGGTCTTAGAGCATGGGTAGAAATTATCCATGAGGAGCAGAGAGCAGCATTTGCAAGGACATGTAGGCTTGATCCGACAGTGGGAACTTCTGAGGAGTTGGTGTGGTTAGACTACCTCACAAGAGTAGCAGTGGATGAGACTGGACACATAATAAGGCTAGATCAGAAGGATACTGTATGCCACACAAAAGGTATTAAACTTGACCTACAAAGTGGTAGGGAGTCTTGTGTCATTACTGATTGAGAAACAAGAATCAGCAACTAATTAAAATAGGAGAATTCACACATTTTCAAATACTCCCCAAGCAGTATCTTTATGGTAGTACAGAATTCTGGTGCACAACATTCAAAAGTATGTCCTAAAATGGTATTTACAGAGTTGACCCACAATGAACCAGCCACCATAGTTATTATTTATGTGCACTCTATCCTATTCTAAATAAGGATCTGAAGTGATCCATGAAACACACATGATAAGAATAGTTTTTCAACTTATTTTGAGGTGGAACTTTCAATTCCTTGGCCTCTGTAACTGTAATGTTTTTTTTCTTTCTTTGTCAGTTACGAAGTACCCCCAGAGCTTATCATTACCGCCTTGAAATTTCAATTCCTAGCATCCCACTCTTGGGCCATTTCACCTGATCCTTCTAGCCCCTAGCACAACAGAACACATTCTCCTATATTCGTTTGACTTCTTCACCTCTTCCTGTTCAGTATCTACTGATTTATTGAACCAGAGCATTGTTGACTTTCCTCTCTCACTTCCATTAACGAGTCTCCTTCATATTTCATGTATATCCACTTCACTCCATCTTACCACCACTTCGGTCCAAACCATCATTATTGCACCCAAGGTCTGATCTTACCGCTTCTCTTCTTTCTTCCCACAGCAGCCAGATTGACTCTTTGAACTTTTCATCAGTGCGTTAAATCCATTCAATGGGTTCCTGCATTATTTAGGATAAAACCATACTCCTTACCAGGGTCTCAAAGTTCCTAGACAATCTGGGTCCTTCAGACTGTTTATCATGCCACTTTCTGTTGTTTTCCTTCTGCTTCACTCAATCCATGCGAACTCTTTTCCTTGAACTCCTCCCTAGCTCTTTCTAGCCTCAGGGCATTTGCACTTGCAGCTTCCACTACCTAGGAAGTCCCTTCCTACTGCCCTAGGCATAAGTAGAGCCTCTTTATCCTGCAGACCTCACCTCACCTGGCTTCAGAGGGGATTTCCCTAACACCTCCTTAAAAAAGGCTCTCATTTTATTCTCTATTACAGTATCCTGATTATATCCTCAATTGCACCAATCACAATCTGCAATTATTTTTATTTCTTTGTTTACTGACTTATCGTGTGGCTTTCACACCAGAGTGTAACTTCCACATGGCAGGATCCTTGAGACATTCTGGTTCACGTTTGTGTCCCGAGTGCCTAGCACATCAAAGGCACCCTGAAACTAAAGTCCTGCACTCGAAAATAAATGAACACACGATATCCTGTTTCAAATAAAACATTTTTCAGTAGGCCAACAGATAAAACAGATAAACAAGAAATTACTCAGGTTGAGGGGGTTGTACCAAGCCCAGAATCCATCAGGGTCAGTCCTTGGAAGGCTGCCATAGACAGATGTACAAATACAAGGGCACTGCAATGAGGCTGTCTGCCTGGCAGACAGGCTCCTTTTTATAATTCATACAAGCTCATCTCAGAGTTTGGGTGTGGCTTTGAGGTACCTCCCAGGAATACCCACTGGACCAGGAGCACTGTTTGAATGCCACTACAAGGAAATCATTTCCAAACCAGGATAAGAAACTGGACAAAGAAAAGAAAAATAAGGTAGAAAAGTAGAGTAAGGTCAAAACAAAAGATAGCTCCAAAAAGGCTTACCATAAGATCCCAAACAGTTAAAACAGGATACTAATTTGGCCCTGGGCTCCCTAGCAACCAAAGCAAAAAGGGAGAAAACACCATTGACTAGGAACCCATACAGTTCACAGATAAAAACACATTGGTTGTTAGGAGAAGCAGTTGCCAGAGAGAAATTCTCTGTGGGAGCTCCAAGGAGCCCTGACCCATGCTAAAGACAAGGTTCCCAACAAAGTTCACAATAATGTTGTCCACTCTGTCCACAAGATTCTTGGACTAAATGTGTTCAAACTCCCCATAAAAATCAGAACAAATCTGAGTATGCAGCAATCATGGAAGGAAACCTAATCTATTTAGGTTTCTCTCCACTCCCAGGAACACGAAGAAGAACCTGGCCCTCAGGGTGAGTTTAAGTACACAATCTCCATTCTTTTTTTCCCCTACCAGCTGTGTTAAATTTCACACAGAGTCACAAGGAGAGTTACTGACCACAACTAGGGTTGTGGCCCTGTGACCTAGCTGAGGCAGTAATATTCTCCGTCTCCTTGTCAGGAAAACCGCCCTCCAGACTTGGGCATGGCAGGGGGGTGGGTCATCAAAGGAAGCTGGTCTCGTTCTCCTTTGCAAATCCTTTTGGCAGTTAACAAATGGCGATGGGATTCTCTGGTAAGGAGACAAACCAGAACAGAACTTCCTCCAGGGAGCTCAGAATTTCAGTTCTCACAGGACTCCTAAAATTTGACACAGCCACACTTTAGAGCTCAAGGACTAGTTAACTCCTCCAGCCCAACCTCACTCTTTCCTTAGGCCCCTGGGAGAGACAGGGTGAAAGGCACAGGAACTCCTTTTGTGGAACTGTGAACAGGCAGGGGACCAGGGTGAGGCATTTTATTTGAGAGGTGCAAAGAATCACTCTGGCTGGAATCACTACAGGCAAAAACCTTTTTCTGCCTCAAGGATCCCTGCTCGGTGCTCCGATGGGCTTCCTGAGGCACTTCTGCCATTTCATCGAGGCTAGAGTATATTTAAAAGCTGTGTGTCTCAACACTGTTTTTAGCATATTTCCCCCTATTAACATATGCCACTTCAACATTACTTAATATCACAACCTGTCTTTCAAAGATTCAGGTTACTTTCAAGATGACGTACATTAAAATATTTTTCCTGTTTCAATTCTAAAAGTATTTTGGTTAAACAAAATTTAATCCCATTTCTTCATGTGAGGAATGGCAGAAATCTCAGCAGACTGAATACTCTGAAGAGGAGGCAGGTATTCAGTGGGGCTTCCAGGTAACAGGTGGTTGAGTTTATTTTACTTGTGTGTCTATTTATTTATTGTTTTAAGTAGGCACCACATCCAATGCAGAGCACACACGGGGTTTGAACTCAGGACCCTGAGACCTGAGCTGAGCTCAAGAGTCGGACACTGCTCCACCCAGATGCCCCTATTTGTGCTCTTTCTTACCTCTGCTCTCCTGCCCTCTTGCCCACCGTCATTACCCACCAGCATTACAAATGCTACAACTCTCTACTGTGGGGTCTCATCATCAAACAGGGAATGGTCAAGTCTTACCACCAGCTAGGGAAAGGGACTTGGGGCTGGCTAATCAAGATGTCAACACCACTTTACTTAAACAGCTGTGCAGAGGCTCTTTTGTGCTTGTGACTGGATGGGGAGATAAAGAGAGGTGGAGTGGGTGGAGACATTCACATCATAGCAGGAGTCTCCTGTTTTCTAGAAAGGGGACTCTCTTTCTAGAGGTGGTGCTGGGGTCCAGGCTTTGTAGTTCACAGTTCCTGGGCTCCAGTGCCAGTCTCCTCAGCAGGCATCTGCTGGAGAATCTGGGTGGTGGTGCTGCCTAACCTCACCAAACTTCACTTTTCCCATCTGTAAAATTAAGAAAATGGATCCCAACCTTATAGGGCTCTCACAATTGAGAAAGCCTAAGTGCCTGGGACAAGCTAAGTGCTGAATAAATTGTAGTAGTCATTAGAAAACAGCTAGTACTATTTAATTTGGGGGCTATTGTGCAAGACATTTCACAAATACAATCTCATTTAAATGTGCTGCCAATTCTGCAAGGCTTTAGACTAGATCAGTGCTGTCCAATAGACTTTCAGCGATGATGCAAATGTGCCAGGCGGGCACAGCTACACATGGTAGCCATGAGAACCACATGGGGCTATAAAGTACTGGAAACAAATCAACAAACCTTGTGCAACAAAGGTGATTTTTAATTTGTGCCTATTACCAGCAGATTTCTGGACGGTCAGTAAACGAACCCTGCGTTTGCAGGCTCCACCTTTGGGGAAACTTGGGGCTCACTGTCCTTGTTTCCTGGTTTGATAAGAACTGACAGGAAGAGAAAAGGGCTCTGTTAAAGTTGGAGAGAGACAAGTGACATCTGAGTTACCGACACGCCACTAGAGGTCTTATCAAACTTCAATAACATTATAAACCACTGGCATGAAAACAGACGACAGACTAGGGACACAGGTGGAGTCTGGAATAGTTAACCAGGACCTGGTGCTTTCTATCAAGATCCTGGAACTTCAGAGCCCAAGTGATGCCACACGGCCTATTTATTTCAGCTCTTTATTCCAGAGGAATTGGCTAGAGGTAGCGGAGCCTTCCTGATTCTGCACAAACGCTTCCTCTCTCAGAATCACAATTTTTTTTACTTGGTTTCAAGTTAGAACTAAAGCCCTTGGTGATGACATTCTGTCAGCAGAAATGATTTATAGACCTGCTATAACAGATGGGTCCAGAAGTTGTTTTTTTACCCTCATGGGTATGGTTTCCCCCTGGAAGGATCCAGAATGTTCACTGCATTTGTTAATCTCCCTTCTAATTTATAGACCCTGTGAGATGATAGACACTGGGGCTTCTCAGCTCGCATTCTACAGAGGAGCAGGAAGACACTGGTCATGGCTGTTCCAACCCAGACCGTTGCTATGCACTATTACCTTGTGAAGAGACTGGTCACGTAACATTAAGAGCATTCGCAGCTTTTGTATTCCTTTCCATGGCCTTTGATTCTTTAGACAGATGTCCCTACTAGGTTAAACTGTTTAAACTGAATATAAACCTTTGCTCCGCCTATCTAATGCTCAACCAGAAACCAAGATGGATATATACAGTTTTGGTATGTTGATAAGCAACCCCCAAGGCGTCTGTGGCACCAAATACACAGAGTACTGCCTCTGTGCCCCTGAGCCAGCTTTTACTAGCAGATATGCTTACTGAGCGCCAGGCGATGCTACGTGCACTTCAGACACATTGCCTTATTCACCTCCCACCATTCCTACGAGGAGGGTACTATTCTTACTCCTATGTTATAAAGGAGGCTGTCAAGACACAGCAATGAAGCGTCTGGTCCAGTACAGAATAGCTGACAGGGCAGAGCTGGGATTGCTGGCTCCACCAAAGCACACATTTGAATCGTACCTGCTCTGAGGCCCAGAAGGGAAGGTGCCATTGTCAGGGCTGGGCCCAGGTAACTGTTCAGCAGTCCTATCTGGAGGCTCCGCTCTTCTTGTCACCGAATGCCAGTAACCATTACTAGGGTTAGAAGGCGCTGGAAACTTTTTAGGTTTTATTACAGTATGTCTTGAGGCCTCCCTGTGAATCCCCAAGCTGCACAGACGGTACTTATTAACAGGTTATTTCGGAGGGGTGTTTTTCACAGCTGTGTACATCATGTCAGAGTGTTTTCTAGGATCTAGTACCAAGTAAAATGGTTTTTCCTGATCTGTTGCTTCCTTTATAATCCGGCAGACAGTCCCATGACGGCCTTTCTGCATTGCTTTGGCCACTAGGATCACAAGTAGCAGCTCTGAAGCTCACTTTTGTCAACTTTATGGAACATTTTTGCTGTCCACAGAGTGGCTGACTGCTAAATTTGCCTGTAATTTGAAGTCCTTCACATATTTCTTTCCCTCCCTTCAGGCTAAACCCCTGTTCCATTCATCCTATCTAGTGGTACGCATCTCTGCATCACAGCTTACTTTGGGATGTGGTAGAAACATGTGTCAATAGCACAAAAATCATTTCATGGACACCAGAAACCACTGGGCATTTCACACTGGTTTCAGGATCAGACAGACCAGATCCGGATGTGGCTGGACAGTTACAAGCTTATTTGAGCTCTGTTTCTTCATCCCCAAAAGCAGGGAGTAACAACTGCCCATTTCACAGGCTACCTCTGGGCATTTGAGTGCTTCAGGCATAATCTGAACCCAGTAAATTTTTCTTAACTGTTAATAACATTGTACCAGTAACTATTACTAATGTTGCCAGTTATCAGTTACAATTAATCATCCAAGAACAAAGGAGGTAAATACCACCATCACTACATTATGGATGAGTAAACTGATCCTGAGGTTAGCAAGTTGCCCACAAGGACACAGATAATAAGCAGCAGAGACACATCTCCGTGGCAGCACGGAGTGCATCTCTTCACAATGAGCAACAGTACTACTGTGTGCTTACTTCCACTGCTCCAGAATGCAAATCTGGGAGCTGAAATATGGAGGAAACCCAGAGTTTGTAAATTACTACTGCACGCGGCTCAGTGAAATTTTGTTTTTTGCACAAGGAGGTCAGGTCATGTTTGTTCCCCGCACAAGCCAGCCTCAGGCTAAATCAGCCACACAGGCTCAGCCCTCAGAACACAGTTTTAGCTTCTAGCCTCTTCAGTTGGTGAGTAGTGACCCAAGGAGATACTGTTGGGGTTAGGAGCCCCTGCCCTGCACCTCCCTGAAGGGGTGGATGATGCTCTCAGATGGTGAGAGGGCAATCCAGGAAGTTATTTGGAAAGCTGCACAAGGTGCCAGACCTGTTGTTCTAAATTTTATAGGAACAGAAATGAAAATGTCTCCCCCTCAATAACTATCCATGAGCATATAACTTGCTCATTTCAGCAATGATGGAGGTACAGTAAACTCTTTTTCTGATATCAAGTGGAAAATTTTAATCATTTCACTTTTTCCATTTTTCCCCCAACCATTTCATTTTTTCCTTTCTTCAGAAACAAAGAATGTCGGGGCACCTGGTTGGCTCAGTCAGAAAAGTACGCAACTCTTCACCTAAGGGTTGTGAGTTCGAGCCCCATGTTGGATGTAGAGATTACTTAAATTAAAAAAGAAAGAAAGAAAGAAAGAAAGAAAGAAAGAAAGAAAGAAAGAAAGAAAGAAAGAAAGAAAGAAAGAAAGAAAGAAGGAAAGAAGGAAAGAAGGAAAGAAGGAAAGAAGGAAAGAAGGAACGAAGGAACGAAAGAAAGAAAGAAAGAAAAGAAAAGAATATCCTCAACATTTCAAGTGACCTGGCTTAGAAGAGTCGATGAAGGCTACTGAAAAGCAGCAAGGGAAAAGCATAACACCTTTCCTGATTTTTCAAGTTATGTATCTTTTAAAACCCTGAAATTTAACTTGATGGTGCTTATTATTTTTTAAAAAAAATTTTTTTTTCAACGTTTTTATTTATTTTTGGGACAGAGAGAGACAGAGCATGAACGGGGGAGGGGCAGAGAGAGAGGGAGACACAGGATCGGAAACAGGCTCCAAGCCATCAGCCCAGAGCCTGACGCGGGGCTCGAACTCACGGACCGCGAGATCGTGACCTGGCTGAAGTCGGACGCTCAACCGACTGCGCCACCCAGGCGCCCGATGGTGCTTATTATTAACAAGGCCTCTGACCCTATTTTTGGCTGTGGAAATTTGTAGTCAGCTCAAGTAGGATTTGAATTGGCGTCGGGGGATGATGTGCATGGATGGGCCACGTAAGAGAGTCAAACTCCGTGTTTCTGATTGCTTAAAGTATGGGAATCAGTATTTGTGAATTTCCACTTTCCCGTTTACTTCCAGATACAGACGTAAAGCTCTGGGATTAAATTTTTAAGGTCTGCCAGTGTGAGATGCCAGACTGTGTCTGTCTCTGTCCCTCTCCCTCCCTGAAGAACCTCTGATGTGGGTATTCTGAAGCCAAATCTGGAATGTCACATTCTGAGAGAGCTCTTGTGTTGTGGCAGGACACTGGGACGGGCTCCCTGATTCTTGCCATGGAACACTTGAAGCAATTATTCCTAGGATATTCAGTCACTACGTCTTAGCTTGGTCTTAGCTTACAAGGTCAACGGAACACACTTTTAGGAGGAGTGGGTGGTCACTGAAAGTAATTTACTTGGACAGGAAAACTGTCATGTTAGTCAAAACTTAGTGACTTTAGCAATTAAAATAAGGAAAAATTAAAGATGACAAACTTACTCAGAGCCAGGGAGGAAGAGAATTCTTTTGTAATAAATATTTACAACAAACATTAAAATCAAATATGTCCCCTTCCTCCCCATACCTCTCCCCTGCCACCAAAGATTCTCTCCTTGAGCAAACCTTAGGCGGGGTCCTCTGCATCTTCTTCCCAGCCAGACCTCCACTTTCGGGCTTCCATGTCTGTCTTTGCATTGATTGATTTTAGTTGGAATCCTGCTAAGTTGGTTTAGCCAGAATCTCCTCAGGATGTGATCACCGTTGATATCTGATCAGGTGCCTCAACTTCCACCGTCTCCAGGTGACTTCCACCTGCTCCTTGGCTACAAATCCCCCCCTTCCTCATTGTATTCAGAGTGGAGCTCAACCTCTCCCCGAGTAGTGTATAACCTCCGCTGCAGTCATCTCTTAACCATAGTCTGCCCTATCATTCTTCAACAAGTGCCCAAATAACTTTTACTCTAATACCCCCACCCCACCCCCGGCCACCACCTAAAATTCCAAGAACAACAGGAGATGTGCTCTTGGCAGATGGGCTTGAAGCATGACCACAAGCTGGAAAATCCTTTTCAGTAAAACGCTCCTAATTAAACCACAATTTGTTCCAGAATTATAAACTGCACTGAGCAAATGATTAGAAATAAAGTGACAGAGAAGACATGTATCTGAAGAAGCAGGTCGAGGAAAGAATGTTTTGAGCTATTGCTATCTGGAGATGGTAGTCCAAGTTGAACAGAGTCATTGAAGGGAAAGGAACCTCAAAGGACTTCCCTGGAATTTCCCTCTGAATATACACATTTCCTACTTCAGTAATTCAGCTTTTAAAAATGCCTGCTTTTACACCAGCTGCATGCTATATCACTCCCTTACATTTTGTCTTCTGTAACAGCTTATATTTGGGCCTCAAAGACACAGTCCCAATGGATCTTAGGGCCAATCCTGGCTCTTTCGCTTCTTGCAGTCTGCAAAAAGTGCAGAAATTACTGAAACATGTATACAAAGTCCACTGCTATCACCCAGAGAATTCTATAGTGAGACGAGAGCTGTAGAAAACTGCAGATCCAAAGGCTTAGCATCATTCTACACTGAAGGGAGCGCTAACTGCATCAGGGATAAGGGAGAGGAGGCAGGAGCAGACAGGGAGAGCCTTCAAACCATGAGGCAGAACTAAGACCTGTGAGGGGAGAGAGGAAGGGTCTCCACCAGGTGGATGGAAGCCCTGGAGCAAGGACTCCCACCAGCCTCATCTGGGGCGGAAAAGGAACGGTTCCAGAATCTCTTCCAGGTCACTCACTGGCTGGGGATCTCAGCATGAATGTCATCAGCAGCTGCAGCAGCTAGAGGTTGTCTGGTGACACACAGCTAGCGGCAGGGTCCCCCGGAAGGAGACGTAAGTGGCATACCTCCACGGCTGCCACAGACAGGACCTCTTGCTAACCATTCTCCAAAGCCCCCCACAGAAGGACCTCCAGTTCCAGCTCCTTGGTACCCTTAGAATTCCTTAAACATTAGGAACCACTTAAAATAGGAAAAAAAAAAAAAAAGAGTCCCAGATGTGTAGCTAAGGATCACTGGGATCACTGGAGGTGCTTAATGAATGAATTCCCTGCTGGAGATAGAGCAGTAAATAAAAACAAAGTATCTGCTCTCATGGCTTATATTCTAGGGGGAATTTTGACAATGAACAAAAAACAATCTATCAGAACTGATAAATATGAAGGAAAAAAACGCCAAAAACCTAAAAGGCTAATGTCTGTCTATGTGAACATGTGCGCGCATGCATAAAGAGCTCACAGAAGAGCAGTCCAGAGAGGGAGCTGCAAGTGCAAAGGCCCCGAGGATTGTGTGCCTGGTATTTTCAGGGAACATCCACGGCTCAGTGAAGTGGCAGGTCACATAGGGGGCTTATAAGCTATGGAAGGAATTTGGAAATTATTTGAAATGAGGTAGGAAGCCACTGAGGGTTTAACCAGAAGACAGGTATACACTCACTCACATTCTAAAAATATCCCTCTTAATTATTTCTCACAATGGCCCTGCAAGGTAGGTGTTATCATCCCCACTTTTCAGATAAGGAAGCTGTGGCTTAATGCTCAGTGGGTTTAAGACTGGCTTATAGTGCCATTTTTTGAGTAGCAAATCCAAAGTTAAAGATAATTTCTGTTTAACTCCAAACCTATGCCCTTAACCAACTATGTGTATTTCAGACTTTTCAAGAAAGAGCTCTCTTGTAAAGATTTTACCCTAAATACCATGTAGTACAAACCCTTTCTTTATTTGCAAACAATATCCTGGCGACCTGGCTTGGGGGAGTATCCAAAAACTAGGCTCCTTTTTGTATTTCACAGAGTTAAGAGGATCATCCGCCCTTTTAGGTACTTGGGAGAAGAAGATCTACAGAAGAGCAGGAGAGGAGCCAGCAAAGTGTCATCAGGGAAATTCCTTAGTAGAAAGAGCACGTTGGCCTCCCACCTGGGAAAGCCATATTAGCTCAACCCACACACTTCATTACATGTTTCGGACACACTATCATTTCAGAGCAATTATTTGCTATCTATGGCCTTAAGACTAAGTGTAAAAACCATGTGTTTATTAATCTATCAATATTAAGTATTAAGAGACAGGCTTCCCTACTGAGGATATTTCTTGTCTATTTTCATTGGTTGAAAGAAAATATTATGTTCCTTCCATAGAGTACATTGTACCTAGTTGGTTTTTTTTTCCCCAAAAAACTAAAGTCTAAAGAAGTCCTGATTAATACTTTTCTATAGGCGGATACTTATTGACTATAAGGTAGAGGTATTAGTGTTCTGAGGAGCACTAATGAGGCACTTATCTGCTGGGAGGGGCAAATATCTGAAAAATAAATTCTTTCCATCCTCATCTCCTTAAAAGAATCAAATTAAGAACTCCTGGATGTAGTAATGTAAATAATTATGGTCTGAGATACATACAGCACATAGGTTACTAAAAGACTTAAGTAGCTTTCATATATATATATGTGTGTGTGTATATATACATATGTACATATATATACATCTATATTCACACATACATATACATATATATGTGTGTGTGTATATAAATATTTAAAAATCATACATATCTTCAAAAAACTGTGTAGGGGAAGAAAAACATTTTCCTTAATCCTCTTAGGGTCCCTGGCTGGGTCTGAAAATTAAACTGACAAAGACAGATTAGCAAAAGAAGAACATACACATTTATTTACTATAAGTTATATGTATGATTAAAAAGAAAACCATATGCCCCAAGTGGAGTCACTTACATTAAGACCCCATGTCAGAAAACCAAAACTTAATGCCTGACCTTACTGCAATTTCAATCTCCCTAAGTAATGTGACCTGTAGCCAGCCAGCCTGGGGTTTTCTGGTCAGCACTAGTATGTAGTCCACTGATAGATGCCCTCCGTCCCCTCAGGAGGGCAACTTTGCCTAAAACAATGCATTCTTCACTAGTTAGTCCCATTTTCTGTTTCCTCTTTGCTTTAAAAAACCTTTCCCTTCCTGCAGATCAACAGAGCCCCTTCCTGTTTGCTGGATGCTTAGATGAATTCATGAATTGTTGAACAAAGCCAATTTGATCTTCACATTTACTAAGATGAATTTTTTTTTTTTTAACACGAGACATAGGAGTCTGCATAAGAAAATGAAGACCGGAAAAAACGGTTAAATCTGAGTATTTCTGTATTAGGTATGATGAATAGTGTGGACGGTCATGTAGAAATATGATAGGTCAAGGAGTATGTGGTTAAGTGTGGTAAACTGGGGGATCTTGAGAAAGGCCTGTTTGTTCAGATTCTTCTCGGAGTATCTTTGTCTTTGGAGATAAGGATGCTTCCTTCTTCCAGGTCGAAGGAGGGCACTTGCTATTTTCTCAAACTCCCTCAGGTTAAAATACTCGGTGCACTAACGTGCCGTATTTTGAATGCCATCATTTGCACATGGCAGCCATTTCAAGGTCCCAAGTCATGGGACAGGTAGCTGTGATTCACGTGTGTTCTCTTTATCAATCAGTTCTGGGGACAGGCTCCATCAGTCACTACACATTGAATAGTAGGCCACTCCTTAACTAATTTAGGCTTCTCTTTCCTCATCTGTGTAATGTGAGAAACAATCCCACTTAATCCTTACCACCAACTGAGGGTTTAAAGAGATGACTGAGGTCAAGTGCTTAGCACTGTGCCTGGCACACTGAAAGGGAAATAAAATCTATTATGTTGAACTCCTCTGGAAAAAGAAAAGTTTCTTTTCCTGAATGGTTTCCCCTCTTTAACTGCATTGTTTGGTTGGGGGAGATTAGCTGCAAAGAACTTTAAATGCATTCATTTTTTTTCTTTCCAAGGAAGTCTAGAACTCTTTGACGTGCTATGCCTCATGGTTCTCAAACTTGCGCTACATCATCAGAATCACCCCAGAGAGCTCTGAAAACAAGGATTGCTGGAGACCACTCTCAGAGTTTCTGATTCGGTAGGTCTGGGGTGGGGCCTGATAATTTGCATTTCTAGCAAGGGTTCCATGTGCTGCTGATCAGGGACCACACTTTGAGAACCACTGCAGGCTAGCACATGGAATCTTTCTGCTCAGCTGTGATTGGCTATGGCACCGGGGTGAGGGGTTTAACCACTGCAAGCCTTGGTTCTGCAATCTGTAAAAGGAGGCTAGAGACAGACCTAACAACAGGGTTCTTCTGGGCTTAAATGAAACAACCGTTTGTTCAACAGCGTTTAGACCATAACACCCTTTGTAGAGCACCTAGTGAATGCTCATCATGGAAGAAACTTCTACTGTAAGGACTAAAAAGCACCCTCCCTAAAAATCACCAAAATCAGAGATGCCTGGGTGGCTTAGTTGGTTGAGTGTCCAACTTTAGCTCAGGTCATGATCTCATAGTCCGTGAGTTCAATTCCCACATTGAGCTCTGTGCTGACAGCTCAGAGTCTGGAGCCTGCTTTGGATTCTGTGTCTCCCTCTCCCTCCCTCCCTCCCTCTCTCTCACTCTCTCTCTCTCTCTCTGTCCCTCCCCCACTCACACTGTCTCAAAAATAACAACAAAAAAATTTAAAAAAAAACACCAAAATCAGTAACAACAACAAAAACATTTCCTCATAATGTTTAGGAACAGGGAATTCATTCGCATGAAGTGGAGTTTAAAGAAGTGCAATTTTATCACTCACTGCAAATACAAGTAATATACAAAATTCTGCTGTCTACTTTTTGAGGCTAATACCCTGACCCTGTAGGTACAATTCATTTTAAATGATCCAGAACCTGGGAATAAGACAAAAAATGGCTATATATCCTCTGGACACTGAAGAGAGCACTGTCTAAGAGGCCTAACCAAGGAGGATTTATTGCTATAGAACAGTGTACTTTTGTTCAACTTACTAGTTACTATTTTTTAGGGCCCAGATTCTTTGCAGAGTAAGCTAGATAAGTTGCCATTGTTTTCTGTTCCACAGAGATGCATGTGATTTGTGTCTGGTAGAAAAGACAACCGCTAGTTTAGTTTTATTGCTGCACAGGACAGTAACCAGTTCTGTATCTACTTGACAAAACTTGTGTCCACTTTCCTCTCCTGACTATACATAGTTGACCTTGAACAGCATGGGTCCACTTATGTGTGGATTTTTTTTTAAATAAATGCAGTACAGTACTATAAATGTGTTTGCCTCAAGTTTTTAAAAATATTCACTTTTGAGAGCAAGTGGGGGAGGGGCAGAGAGAGAAGGAGACAGAGAATTCCAAGTAGGCTCCATGATGCTACCTCCTAGTGTGGAGCCCAAGACAGGACTCAAACTCACAAACCATGAGATCATGATCGGAGTGGAAATCAGGAGTCCAGGTGTTCAGCCGGAGCCATCCAGGCGCCCCCTAGTATTTTCTTAATAACATTTTTTTTTTCTAGCTTAGTTGATTGTAAGAATACAGTAGGTAATACATATAACATACAAAATATGCGTTAATCAACTGCTTATATTATCATTAAGGTTTCTGGTCAGCAGCAGGCTATCAGCGGTTAAGTTTTGGGGGAGGCAAAAGTTAGTTGTGCATTTTTCACTGTATGGGGGTCACTGCCCCAAACCCCGGGTTGTTCAGGGTCAACAGTACAACTTTCTACCTCCAGTGCTCTTAGAACTAGCTTTATCATCCTGCTGGTGTCCTCATTGAGGGGTTAAATAAATCTTGAAGCCAAAATACTTTCTATGAGGGTTGTGGTTTTAGTGTTTTTGAAAATTATATTTGGAAAATTCTTCACTTCACTGATGAACAGCCTGGGGTGTGTAGGCTGCCTGGGCCTTTTGGAGTTTCACTGCATGGCCCTCGACGTGATTTCAGAGCTGTCCTGGAAAGAGGCCAAAGTCAGCCTGTCCCACTCAGCCCTACTTTAGGTTGGTACTGATTCTGCACTTTGATACTCCACTGGGTCTGATAACTGCAGTAGTGGTTTCCCTTATCCTGGCAGATTCCGTATGTGTGTGTGTTAGGGGAGGGGGCTGGAGGGAGAAGGGGGAAGGAGCTACTATAAAGACCAAGGTTTTGCCATAAAAAGACAATCCACCAGGGCTCCTTGCTTCAGTTACGATAAAGTCCCATGGGTGAGAAAAAGGGGTGGCCCCCACCAGGGGATCTCTGATGTGGGAAGGGTGGGGCCTGAGGTGAGTCATGTATGAAACACTTAAATCTCTGTTCTGGCTGCCATCAAGAAGAAGTGGCTGAAGTAAACTGTAGATTCCAACGAAGTGAGAGCAGAACTCTTTCTGTGTGTTGGGAAAGGAGGATGGTATTTTAAACTCTGGTTGTAGTTTGAGCTTGTGGTCTAGAACCATGCTGTTCAATAACATAGGCAGTGGCCACGTGGAGTTAAGTATGTTTTAATTAAAATTAAAATTAAAAACCCAGTTCTCTCAATCCCACCAGCCACATTTAAAAACAATTTTCTTAATGTTTATTTTTGAGAGACAGAGACAGACACAGAGCACAAGCAGGGGAGAGGCAGAGAGAGAGACACACAAAATCTGAAGCAGGCTCCAGGCTCCAGGCCCTGAGCTGTGAGCACAGAGCCTGACACGGGGCTCGAGCCCACAAGCTGTGAGATTATGACCTGAGCTGAAGTTAGACGCTTAACCGACAGCCACCCAGGCACCCCTCACCAGCCACATCTGAAGTGCTGGACAGCCACACTTGGGAATGGGCAACACAGATATCGACCCCGTCTGTCATGCAAAGCTCTGTTGATGACCACTCAGCTAGAAGGGCAACAGAATATTCTTTAGGATAAAGCTCTTTTAAATTTTCAGTACATTCATTGCCCTTCAGAGTCCTACAAACGTGAAGGTCTCAAAAGACTCTGGCTCCCTTTTTACCTCAAACTCTCACTTCCAAACTGTTCAGGGAGAGAAAGGACTAAAATTTTCTGTTTTGCTTGTTTGGCTTGAGAGGGAGAAATTTTTTTTTTTTTTTTTTTTTTTAATTTGGGGAAGAGGCATGTGGAAAAGAGGAAGTAGATAAATTAGAAAAGGACTCTGAGGGAGAGATTAAAAAAGAAAAGAGGGGTGCCTGGGCAGTTTAGTCAGTTGAGCATCTGACTCTTGATTCCAGTTCAGGTCAGGATCCCAGGGTTGTGGGATCAAGTCCCAAATTGGGCTTGCATGGAGCATGGAGCCTGAGATTCTCTCTCTCTCTCTCTCTCTCTCTCTCTCTCTCTGCGCCCCTCCCCTGCTCATCCACACTCTCTCAAATAAAAGAAAAAAAAAGAAAATTAGAGAAACAGGAACATGTATCTTAGTGGAAAAGGGGGGCAAAAGGAGAAGACCATGGGAAACACTATCTGGCCAGGTTGGCTAATGAAGTTTGTTGAGCATGATCTCTGACGTTTAATCTTGAAGTGTGCCCTGTTGTGGGTCCAGTCCTCCTCGGCTACCACCAAATCTTAAATGAAAGATTCTTGGGATTTGATGATATATGCAAAGGATTTAGAGAGTGAAATAAACCAGAGCAGGGAACAGTCCTGAGAACAGAGAGGTAAGAAGGCACTGAGGATAGGAGTCATCACCAAGAGTATGTAAGCATGTAGGAATTCTAGGAAAGACTGGGGAGGGCCTGGCATAGCCAGGGGGATGAGGGTCTTCAGCCTTTTAACAGGTTATTAAAGGAAAGTCAGGAGAATGAGTTAGAGACATTTGGGTCACACGTGTTCTAAAAAGTATTGCTATTTCTCTCTTTGGCAATAGAAAAATCACCGCTTTGGTTTTTTTTAACTTTTTTTTTGAAATCTGCTTTAAAGATTTAATAATAAGCATCCCTTAGGACACAAAATCTATTTTGCATTTAAGTAGCTTATAAGTAAAGTTACATAAAAAACAGATGTAGAGGGGCGCCTGGGTGGCTCAGTTGGTTAAGCGTCCGACTTCGTCTCAGGTCATGATCTCACGGTTCGTGGGTTTGAGCCCCGCATCAGGCTCTGTGCTGACAGCTCAGAGCCTGGAGCCTGCTTTGGAGCCTGTGTCTCCCTCTGTGCCTCTCCTCCACTATTACTTTGTCTCACTCTGTTTCTCAAAAATAAATAAATGCAAAAAAAATTTAAAAAACAGATGTAGAAATGGCACAGGGATACAATAAGAGGCTACCGTGCAGGCTGCTGTGTCTCTAACAATTTTGCCCACCTCCAAAGAAACACAGAAATAATACAATAATGCTTAAATGCAGTTGCGCTGATTACACTTATTGGCAAAATAACATGTACTTTAAAAATCATCACCAGTTGACGCTGCTTTTTTTCTGACCTAGGGAGGGTTCACCCACAGCTTGACAGACTCTCCTGCCTTCTTTAAACAAGCATGTGGAACGTCATTTAATATTTGGCTGCTCCTTCAGGCCATTATGATAATGTTAGTTGTCATATGGTGCTAAAGGCATTTATGTCCCTTCATAAACGGTCCCTTTGCTATGACACCTTTGGGGTGCTTGGGCTGTGTTTTCTCCAGTTTCTGTTCCTCCCACTTGCTATCAGCTGTTGTTTCTCACTGCTGTTCACACTCACTGTGGAAACGAACCTTTTCTGCTTGCACTTTGTTGCCTTCAATATTTTGGTGGTCGTGGGTCCCAAGAACTGAATCTTACAGGACTGGGAAACAGTAATAAAAAAGTGGCTACAGTCCAACTCGAATACTGTGGCTTTCTTGTTTGATATGTTAAGAAAGGCATTTGCTTTATTGAAACTTTTTTTTTGCTGAAAATCTTGATATCACTTAACGTTGAAAGCTGAGCAAGATTGTATTCAATACGTGTTCAAGATTTTCAGAGGGACCCGGGTGAAAAGCAAATGCCTTTAGCAGCCCAGGTAATCAGTATTTCCTAAGTATGAGTGAGAGGTGATGATTAATAACCAAAGAAAATCACCCCGAGAAATAAAAATAGTTCAAGCGATAATGAACCTCTAGTTCATCAAACCACATTTCGGTCAAAAAAGTGTAAAAATAGTACTTTTTTTCTCCAATATGTCTCTGCTTATATGACAGTAGGCAAGATACTCAGCCAGTGGTTACATTTAATCTCTTCAAAATGACCTTCTCTGAATTATTAGAGGCCATGCAGTGTATTTAAATAATCCTAAAGGTTTCCAGTGCTTGCGGTGCTGCCTTCGGAAAGTGCCAATCTTTGGGACACTCTGGTGTATTCAGGGAGTGAAGTCCTACCAGTTAATAAGAACGGGCAATGGTGGGGTGCCTGGGTGGCTCAGTCGGTTAAGCGTCCGACTCTTGACTTTGGCGTAGGTCACGATCTCACAGTTTGTGAGTTTAGGCCTCAAACTGGGCTGCGCTGGCAGTGTGGAGCCTGCCTGGGATGCTCTCTGCCCCTCCCCCACTCACACTCTCTTTGAAAATAAACTCTCTTTGAAAAATTTTAAAAAATTAAAAAAATAAAAAAGAAAGAGAGGACAATGGCTATTATCTTAGTGACTCTAGTCCCCGATCTAGACGTGGTTTACTTGGGAGAAGCACCTGTAAATGTGTCTAAGCCAGTCCTGGGTTTCCTTGGCCACACTGAATAAAGTAGAAACAAGTAGCCAATTGCAGTAACTTACTTTGTATTAAGTTTGAACTCCATCAAACTATTGACATGGGTCATTTTTTTTTTTATTAAAAGATGAAAAATGTCATACGATTTATCCTAATATTTTCAATCTGTTGAGGCTCAGGTCCCCACACAGATCTTCAAGATGATCAAGTACCCTCACCATTTCACTTATCAAGAAAAGGAACAAACAACAAAACCAGACTGCACTGGAACCACTTCTAACTCAAATCCTTTGTAACGCTACATCTACAGTGAGTTTGGCAGTTGCATGTGTCCTGGTAGACCCCAGAGACAGCAAGATAAGTAAAGTGTGGTCTTTGACCTCAAGAAACTCAGAGTACAATAGGAGACATAAAAACAGTAAATAAAATGTGAATGCAGTGTATAGTGTACAAGGGTAGGTAGGTTAGTGGTAACAAAAAGGAGTTACCAATTCTTATTCAATGGCTCAAGGAAGGTATCAAAGAGGTGGAGATTTCTCAACTGGGTTTTGAAGGATGAGGAGGAGTTTACCAATCAAACTAGGAGGAACAAGTGCATTTTGGAAAAAGGAACAGCATGCACAAAGCATGTAACGGAAAAGTATCTTGGAATCGCCGGGGGATTTTTATGGCTAACACAGAGAGTGTAAGGAAACTGGTGGGAAACAAGTCTGTAGAATGAAGGGGGACCCAGATTAAGGACGGCCTTGTAGTTCGCTTTATTCCACAACAGGGAATCATGGAAGCATCTGAAACACAGCAATCACAAGTTCTGATTTATATTTTCAAAAGATTAAAGAGAAAGAAATAGGAAAAAGACAAAGAAAACTGCCCAGAATTAGTAGTGGTTGCCTCCAGGTGGCAGAATATTTTGTTTCTTCTTATAGCAGAATGTGGCTAGCTGTTCCTTCTGGGAAGGAGTAAATTTTGTCATACATATAGCTGTCACTTCAATATTTTAATTCAATACTAGGAAGAGTAACCACATTGGGGCCAATCCTTTGCCTTTCTCAATTTTGTTTACTTACAAAGCAACCATGTATAAATCTAGAGGATATTATGATACACGGTTTGGAAAAACCAAGTCAACAAGTACAGCCACGCCAGCCCACAGACCTTATGAAAAGCCCTGACAATCTGAACCGCTGAGTGGGCCAGCACAATTAGCCACCACATACATTTCACCAACTTCAAGAGGAACTAATTCTTTTTTTTTTTTTTGACTTAAAAAAAATTTAAACCCAAGTTAGTTAACATATAGTGTAATAATGATTTCAGGAATAGAATCTAGTGATTCATCACTTACATGTAACACCCAGTGCTCATCCCAACAAGTGCCCTCCTTAATGCCCATCACCCATTTAGCCCATCCCCCCATCCACCTCCCCTCCAGCAACGCTCAATTTCTTCTCTGTATTTAAGAGAGGATTGTCTCCGTTTTTATCTTGTTTTTGCTTCCCTTCCCCTATGTTCATCTGTTTTGTATCTTAAATTCCGCATATGAGGGAAATCATATGATATTTGTCTTTCTCTAATTTCACTTAGCATAATACACTCTAGTTCCACCTACTTTTTGCAAATGGCAAGGTTTCATTCTTTTCATTGTATACATAAACCACATCTCCTTTATCCATTCGTCAGTGGATGGACATTTGGGCTCTTCCCATAATTTCGCTATTGTGGGTAGCACTGCTATAAACACCAGAGTGCACGTGCCCCTTCGAATCAGCATTTTTGTATCCTTTGGACAAATACCTCGTAGTACAATTACTGGGTCATAGGGTAGTTCCATTTTTTAAAAAAACATTTCTTTTAATGTTTATTTATTTTTGAGACAGAGAGAGACAGAGCATGAATGGCAGAGGGGCAGAGAGAGAGGGAGACACAGATTCTGAAGCAGGCTCCAGGCTCTGAGCCATCAGCCCAGAGCCCGACGCGGGGCTTGAACTCACAGACCGCGAGATCGTGACCTGAGCTGAAGTCGGACGCTTAACCGACTGAGCCACCCAGGCGCCCTGGGTAGTTCCATTTTTAATTTTCTGACGAACCTCCATGCTGTTTTCCAGAGTGGCTGCACCAATTTGCATTCCCACCAGCAGGGCAGAAGGGTTGCTCTTTCTCCACACAAGAGGAACCGATCCTGACTTTACATGAAGTCTTAACAAGTTTCACATTTCACTTTGCCTCAGAGGGAACAACTTCATCACCTTCTCTCCCTCAAGTCACCTCAAATTCAAGTACAGTCTAAGAAAAAAAGATGTGCTTACAATTGCTAATGAGGCTTCACTTTACTAACCTAAACTTTGTGAACAGATTGGTGGCCCCAAGCCCCTGCTCTATAGAAGGTCTGGAGCCACTGTCACCTTGCAAGGGCACAAACAATAAATGACAGAAATAGGGGCAAGCAAAGCTTGGGTCCAGTTGTTCTACATGAATGGAAAGAGCAAAACAAATGACTAGCACAAAGTCCAATCACTATTCCTTTTATAACAAATACAAAGTTTTTCATGGAAAGTCTGCCAAAAGCACTTCATTAAGCAACAACTGTTACTACATGAACCCATCTGTAAAACCAGGACAATAATAGCAACAACCTTAAAAGGTTGTTGTGAAGAATTAAACAATAATATACACAAGTGCTTAGAAGACTGTCTGGCACACAGTGAGCACTCAGTAATTTACAGCATCATTATCATTATTGTATCTGGCACATGGTAAGTGCTCAATAAATTACAGTATCATTATCCTTATATCTCAAAACTTGCCTCTTTCCAACTATTCCAACTTATAAATCTCACTGGTACTCTTACTTATGTCAAAGACTGTTTACTCAATACTAAAATTAAAATGAAGTAATTGTAAGATGTTTTGAGAGAAAAAATTAGTAACACCTCTTTACCTCTTCATATCTGTCAAAAACGGCTCCTTCTTGCAAAAAGGAAGGAACTTCCTTTTGCCAGTTAAATTCATAAGGTTTGGCCATGATTATATTCAAGACCTAAAAATGAAAAAGAATATCTCATTAGCATACAAAATTTAAAAACAAGTAAAGATCAAAGGTTAATCACTTTATATGTTTGTGAAAGCTTTTCTTCATACACACAGAATAAGCCCATAAAATGTCTCTTTTTCCTTCTTTATTTCATCTGATTCCATCTTCCCTCCTCCTTGTCTCAAAACCTGGGGAAATATAGTTGACGCTTGAATAACATGGGTTTCAACTGGATGCATCCACTTATACAAGGATTTTTTTAAATAAATTATAGCATAGTACTTAAACATATTTTCTCTAAGGATTTTCTTAACATTTTCTTTTCTCTAGCTTACATTATTGTAGGAATACAGTATATACCACATATAACATACAAAATACGTGTTAACCAATTGTTTATGTTATTGGTAAGGCTTCTGGTCAATGGTAGGCCATCAGCAGTTAAGTTTTGGTGGAGTCAAAAGTTATGTATGAAGTTTTGAACACGTGGAGAACTGGAGCCCCTCTAACCCCCATGTTGTTCAAGGGTCAACTGTGATATCAACAAAGAGGTGATCAACCAGAGGTGATCATTTGGGAAGCTTCCCCTCCCTCTTCACATCATATAAAATAATAAGATACATATTTTAATCAGATGGCATCAGATAAAAGAAAGAAATCATGAACCTGACCCTATTTATAGGAGAGGCCTGTTGAAAAGGGGTGGGTGGTTACACAAGCCTACACTCTGAGCCTGAAGGTGGATGCATGGACAGAAGTTGATGCCTGGATGATGGGTCACAGACTCAAGGAGGAAGAGCTGGAATTTTTTATTGCTCTTGGTTCTCACAATAACCCTTTCATCCCTTCCTCACTTGGGCCAGTGAGGGGACTACAGAATGTCTGCTTTGTAGCACAGGCAGCATGTATGACATTGAAAGAGAATGTAGGCACTCTTCAGGGTGGCTGCCTGCACTCAGGAAAAAGTGAGTGCTCCTTCTTCCTACGCTTCTTAGCATCAGGCACCATCCTGTACCTGTACTAGCTGTGAGCAGGACATCTTAAATGAAATGTCAGCATCCAACCAGGAATCACCAAATATTTAAGCAATGCCAAGAACATGGAGGACTGACACCAAACATAATAAATAGAACTTACACCCAAAAAAATAGAGCTAACCAAATGGACAGAACCTGACTTTGACTTAAGCACAGCTAAGTGTGGAAGGAAAAAGTGCATTCAGTTCCAAAAACATAATTAACTTAATATTCTAGTAATTTCAAAAAAGATTGTTGAAATCAAACTCTGAACAGGTGAGCCTGAATAATAAAGAGAACTCAAATGAAGTGGTGAGCCAAGGGATTCTCATAGAACTCAACACAAAAAGAAAGCACAATGGAAAAATTTAGAGAGGCGGAAAATGAAAACCAAAGGTTGACCACCCACCCAGCAGAACAAATTCTTCTATTACAAGGAAAGAAAGCCAGTAGAAGGATGGGATTAATCACAGCAAAAGTGGAAGAACACTTCTGAAATCTGAGTATCTACGTGTTCAGTTTTGAGTCCTCAATGTGAATATCTGAGTCCTCAATTGAAAAAAATCCACTGATGCAAGAAGTAGAAATGGTGGGGTTGGTGGGGCGGGGGGGTAAGATGCACACACCTAGACATACCTTTGGGTGACAAGGAGAACAAAAAACACGAAGTTCCAGAGATGACTGATAAGCAGACAGCAATCGGGCATGTGGTCTGCAGTATTATAAGCTCAAAGGTCTGAGGGACAAGAATTTGGGATTAAAATTCGGTATCCATTCAAATAAAAGTTTAATTTTTAAGAGAAAATAAAGATATTTATGGACATGCAAGGTATCAGAAAGATTTAATGACCTACTCTGAAAGATTTGGGATAGTATTGTCCTCTGTCAAGAAGAAAAATAAATATAGAGAAGGGATATGGGAAGTAATAGAGAAAAAGAAGAAAAAAGAGCAAGCTTACTCTTAAGTTTTACTTACTATACAAAAGAAATGATCATAATCTAGCTTCCAAATTCCTGATTATATCAGCATAGAGGTTGGAGCAGCTGACGTGGTCAGAAGGCAGGAAGAATGGACCAAAGGGAGGTAAACCATTTTAGGAGTGGCGTGTAAGTATGTAAGAATCTATACGTTGGCAGAAAAATAGAAGTTTAAGAATTTTTCTGTAAGAAATTAAAAATGGAAAGTAAAACTTGCACACTATTAGAGGGGAAAATAGAACAAAGAAACAGGAGTCCCCTTTAAAAAGAAAATAAGTGGGAAGGAGAGAGAAAAAAGAACACATTATAAATAGAAAACATGGGGCGCCTGGGTGGTTCAGTCAGCTTAGGTCATGATCTCGCAGTTTGGTGGTTCGAGCCCCACATCGGGCTCTGTGCTGACAGCTCAGAGACTGGAGCCTGCTTCGGATTATGTATCTCCCTCTCTCTGCCCTTCCCCCAGTCATGTTCTGTCTCTCTGCCTCAAAAATAAATAAAATTAAAAAATAATACAATAAATGGAAAACACAAAATAAAATGACAACATATCTCTAACTATAATACATATGAATTGGCTAACTTCACTTACCAAAAAAAAAAAAAAAAAAAAAAAATACAGAGG
Source organism: Acinonyx jubatus (assembly GCF_027475565.1). Classification (NCBI taxonomy): domain Eukaryota; kingdom Metazoa; phylum Chordata; class Mammalia; order Carnivora; family Felidae; genus Acinonyx; species Acinonyx jubatus. The sequence goes on along the minus strand of NC_069388.1, from coordinate 34,518,156 downwards.
CTTTTACATTAGGTAGCGTTATGGTTGTTTACCAGAAATATTTACAAAATAAAAATGATATAGGAAGCTCAAAAATGAAGGGATGAAAAAAATTGATCTCACAGGTACATGCTCAGAAGGAAAGAAAGCAGGTATCACAGGAACGTATCAGACAAAATAGATTCAGGGAAAACAAGAGA